>NC_133751.1:79453469-80172636 GCF_036562045.2 Rhinolophus sinicus | reverse complement strand
AACATTTTTACAAAGCACATGGGGTAGTTTTGTAGAGGCCCAGGCCAAATACAGAAGCAGCACTTATTCCAAGAGGTTTCCAATAGTTCTGAAATACAGTTAATAGCTTTTGTCCCCTCCTCAAACTAGAGCATAGTAACTATGCTTGTTTCCAGTGCCAAAATTAAGGGAAATGGGAAATGCATTTTTGATAACCCTCTTTCTGTTCTGACTTTAAGTACCCATTTGTTCAAACTCCTTACTTTTCGCTCCTTAATCCCTGTTCCCAGCACTTACTTAAGCTTTTTTTTTTTTTCAAATATACACAAACATACATCTGAGGGTCTTTTCCTACATTGTTTTTCCCTTACATCATTCATTCCTTTGTCTATTTATTCTTTCATTCACTCATTAGTAAGTTACCAAATATTCTCTCAGAGCTTACCATGTGCTCAGCAATGTGCCAGGTACTGGGTATAAACTGGTAGACAAGACATGTTTCTGCATTGTGGATATTAACGGAAAGAGTCAAGAATATAAGACAAGAGTAAAGAGGGAAAAAAAGGAAAACATAGGAGAGTGATAAGTGACAGTAAGAAAATTAAATAAGATTATATTTTAGTAAGTGGCTGGGTGGCTCCATTAAAATATACCTTCCTGTACTAGATTATCCTAGGACTTCACTCTTGGACTTCCAAAATTGCAAATATTCTGAAAAACTAATCTACGTTTTTCTGTAAAAATTTTCCATTATTTCTTCTCCTTTAGTATAATGTCTAACATTTGTACCTTAGAGATAATGTCACCACCCAAATGAGTAACTAATAGTAGACATTTCAAGTATCAAAACAACAGATGAGATATTTGGGAGTAGATCATGGTTTTTTACCTAGGCTGCCCCA
Source organism: Rhinolophus sinicus (assembly GCF_036562045.2). Taxonomy (NCBI): domain Eukaryota; kingdom Metazoa; phylum Chordata; class Mammalia; order Chiroptera; family Rhinolophidae; genus Rhinolophus; species Rhinolophus sinicus. The sequence continues at coordinate 80,171,755 of NC_133751.1, read as the reverse complement.
GAGTTTGGCTCTGCATAGCTCTTCTTCTCTATTTCTTTTATAGATTTCTCAGTCTAAATCTGTCTCTTGAGCTCTTGGTGCTTCTGGTTTTTTCCACTGTATTGCACAGGAAAGGACTTCTAACCACTCCCCAGTGAGTTGTTTCTCTTTTGTCTTTTTGGCCCTGTCCCCATTCAAATCCAGCTCACTTCACAGCAGTAGTTGTCTGTCATTGCCTTCTAGCCATGTCATACTATCCTTGTCACAGATGATTGTCTGATTTTTGCCCCTCTGAAGGCCTTCTCATCCCATACAGAGAGGTCTTTTTTGATTTTTGATTTTTTTACTGGAGAGTGACAAGTTGTCTAACATTTCAAGGAATGAAAGCCTAAATAAAGGCATTTTCTTGCGTCTTAAAAATTCCTTTTGGCTCCATGCAACTTTGGGTTGCCACCTTTCCAAAGAAAATGAAAGACCGAGATCATTAGTTTACAAACTTTATGAGTCTCTGAAATTCTTATGGGCTGTTTTTCATGCTTTAGACTCCAAACTCTTATTGCAGAATTGGGCCAGTGCCGGCTACTGGTGGAACAGACACAAAACAAACATATCCCAAATGGCCATGTTATTTCTCTTTCAAGGAACCCTTAGGGGTATTGTTATTCTGAGGAGAAAGACAGGAAGGAAGACCAGATCTATACCCACCAAGTACACCAGCCTCAAAACCAGAGAAAATCCCAGGATGGCAGAGGAAAGAGACAAGCTGAGTAAAACAGTCTGTAGATGAAGCAAGCACAGACTGCAATGCACAGTAAAGGTATAAATGCTGCCTGCCCCTAGATGGCATTTTAGGACACAATTCCCCAAGACTCAAATCAGTCTTGTGCATTCCTCTCCTCGTCCCCGGGAATCTACAACTGTGGTAGAGTCTTGCATCAATGTCTTTTCCCCTAGAACAGGAAATCTATGCATCTACTGCAGACCCTGAGAACACTGCCAGCCACTAAAACTGAAAGTCAGCTCACTGGAATTCTGAAATTTAATGAAATAGTGTCAGAAGCCCCATTCTAGATTGATTTTCTATGTAGCGTCAAAAACTGGCGGTTCAAAAAAAAAGGGTCCTTTGCTCTCTATGCCAACCTCTCCTTTGGACAAATGAGATTGAAGCCTAAATAGGTCCGAGTAGAGTTACTTGGCTTCTGTCTGCATAGCAACTTAAGAACAAATACGTATGCAGTAAAATGGAAAACTGATGAAAATATATGAACTCAAATACACACATTGCTAATAAATTGAAGTTTGACTTTTAGAAAGTTACTTAATCTCTGTGAACTAAATTAAATATACATATACACACATATAAACCGGGGGTGCCAAAAAAATGTGTAAAAGTGGACACTTTGGTCAACGTTGCTCAAGCAGTAGTTTGCTGTAATCAGAAGTGTCCGGACGCTGATGGTAACCACTCTGAGCACCTCTTATAATTGCAGAAGGCAAATGTGACTTGTATTCATCTTTTGTTATTGGTATATATTTATACAGTTTTTTCATTTCTTAAAAAGCGTATACATTTTTTTGGCTATATATATATAAAACAGAAATTTATAAAGCCATATACACTATGACTGGTTTTATAAAGGATGCTGAACTAATAGCTGGAAGTCAGTCACTTATTCATCAGAGCACTTCATGCTATAAAAATTTCCAAAGTATTTAGTCCTAAAATAATTGAAACATATGTAACATGCTGTAACTTTTTAGGAAAGAAAAGCTTTCAAACTCAGTCTATGTGTTTTGGAATATTCCTTAGGCTACTACATGATTTAGACATAGGAGTTAAAACAAGTAAAACATTACAACTGCTTCCATGAGCAGTCTATAAACATTTTTGGTTATACACACCACTACAATCCTCATTAGATTAAAAATAACAAGATTTCTCACACAGACCCAATATAGTATATTTATATGTTTATAAACCATATCTACATATTACTGAACTAATATGCTTAAATTTAAATTATAAACAAGAGAACTTAAAAATAAAAGTGAAATGGATATTTTATTATTTTATTTACTAACAATATAAAAGTGCTTTATATTCAGTTAATGTTTTTTTTTGAAAGTAAATATTCTTCCTTATTCTAAAAATCTTAGTTTACTACGTTACGCTATGGTGATTCAAAAATCTGGTTTTAGGTTTGGATTATTTTATATTTGATACTAATAGATGCTTTAGTTTTAAAAAGATTACTAAGGAATAACCCATATGTCCAAGTGAAACTGAATTCAAAATACACTAGAATCTTTCATTTGGAAAATATTTTGACTAGAGTATTCTAATTTCAAGATTATTGTTTGTGCAGATGAGACTTTTGATAGATATCAATTTGCCAACAAAGTAACATAACAATAGAAATATTCTCTCCTGAATTCTCTTTATATAAGAGGATTCTTTTAAAAAGCTGTTTCTTTCTTGATGCTAACATGTCAACTCCATCTTGAAGGGTTAATAAATAGTGTTTATTTTTAAGAAAACACCTACTAGTAGAATACTACCAACTGTAATTAGTTATCCCATCAGAGGCCAACTTTTGTAATACAGGTCTTTTTGATAGAAGTCTTTAGCTTATCTTTAAATTCAACAAGGCTACTTAGTTTGAGTGGGGGCACAAGAGTGCATGTGAAAACTCTAAAAATAGTCTTGTTAAATGTTAGCAAAATTAAATTTGTTTTTCCTTTTCCTTCCCTGCTCCAATGAATCAGGTTGCCTGTCCCTTTTGGTGCATACAGCCCACTGTGGACGCCACTAATGGACTATTGATTTACCTATGTTGTCTGTTGGCGTCAGTCCACCCTCTGTACTCCGCTCAGTAAAGCAGCAACTGGGAAAAGGTGATCTACATTTTCCAGATTGTTTTGCTACCTGGCTTCCCCTTAGGTTCTGCCAAAGGAGAGTAATAGAGAGGCAGATTAGAATGCAGGAAGAGGAGAGAACTTGGTTCTTTTTTCTTGTTTTCCTATTAGCATTGCCCTAGGGTGGTAATTTACCCAGACAGCAGCAACAGTTCAGCCCAGCAGGGGTAATTCACTCCCTTTTCTAGTTTCTTTCAGCACTCCCAGAGCCAGGCTCTTCGGGCCCAGTTTGGGTCCCCGCAGAAGATAGGAGGTGTTACTTTTCTAAAGGTCTAAGCATATACTCTGCAGGGGATTCCTTTGAGCTTCTAAAATCTGATAGCCTCAAATGCTTCCATTCTGTTCTCTCTGACCTAAGGCTGGCAGTTGCTTCCTTTAGTCATTATCTCTGGGTTAAAAAAAGTGTTCTGTTTCATGCTTTCACTCCGTCCACACCTGTGTAACCATTTCTCTATATTAAATTCTCTTTCTTGAAATACCTACTATGGTTTCTGTTTTCTGATTGTTCCTTAACTTAATACAACTGATTTAGACAGTAAGAAACCTTAGAAGTCTCCACTTTATTAAAGACAGGAGATAAACAAAGATGACCAGATATATTAAAAATCTAACTATGAAAAGCAAAACAATAATTTTAAAGAAAATTAGGGTCCTATCATTATGACCTCAGGAAAGAATTTTTAAAGAAGATATAAAAATCACAAGCCATAAATGAAAAAAGGATAAATTTGAATATATTCAAGTCTAAACTGCCTGTGTCAAAAGATACAAAGGATACTAGTATAAAAAAAGACAAGTAATGCACTGGGAGAAGATATAATGTTTATAACTGATAAACCGTTCAAGTTTAGACCATGAGAAAAAATTCTAAAAACTCACACAAACAAACCATTCAATGGAATAATGAATAAATGACTTAAATGAAACTTTTATGGCTAGCAACTATATTAAAAGTTTCTCAACCTCATTTGTAGACATGAAAACGCAAATGAAATCAGCAAAAAGACACCGTTTCACCATGAAGGCAAAATTTCAAAGTCTGAAAAATGCCAAAATTTCAGTTTGAAAGGCAATGATGTTGGGAAAGAGATGCTCATACATACTTCTGCAGAGGCAGAAATTGTTTCAAGTTCTTTAGATTTGGAAATATCTAATACAAGTGAAGATGTGCATAGCCCATGTACATGACCCAACAATTCCACTAATACAATATGCATAAAGAGACATGTGCTGGGATGTTTGCTGCAACATTGTTAATAAATAGCAAAAAACTTAAATATCCATTAATAGGGGAATGGATAGATATTCATATAGTCGAACTATTTACTGATTAAAAAGATAAAAGAAAAATCTGTATTTCCCAACATCAAAAAAAGCAGATGCTCTTTTCTGGAAAATAAAAATATGATCAGTATGGCTTACAAAAAAGAAAGGCAGTAGCTCACATAAAAAGAAACCTGAGGTAGGATAGCCTGAAGATTGGTTACTATAGCTTCTCTCTGTTTTGTTCATATTTCTGATCTGCCATCATTATTATGTAGACATATCTTCAGGCCAGCTTCTCAAAGTAACAAGATGGCTGCCAATTCTAGGTCTCAGATTCCGATGTGACAACATCCAGCAGAAGATGAAGCCATTTCTTTCTGTGCTTTCAAAAATAAGCAATCTTTCTCAGAAGCCTAGCAGGACTCTGCTTGTTTTGATAGGATAGGTCGATAGAAATGAGCAGGAGAAGGAGAGACCTAGTCCCAGTTCGAAAGCCCCTTGCTGCAGCTCCTACTTGGGTCAAGACCCCTTGCAGCTGCCGTCACTTAGGGTACCAATGCCTTACTAGCCCAGCAGGATTCCAGACTTATGTACACCTGTAAACCAAAGGGATGTGTTGTTTAAAGCCAGAGAAGGGAGGAAGACATCCCATTTATCAGAGTACACATCCTGCTTGTCAGGACCACCGATACCTTACTAGCTCAGCAGGATTCCAAGCTTACACATACCCCTGAATCAAAGGGATGTGTTGTTAGAAGCCAGAAAAGGGAGGAAGACATCCTCCTTATCAGAATATACATCCTGCTTATCAGAACCCTTTTAGTGAGCTTCTTAAACAAATCCTAAAAAAGAAAATTGACAGAGACTACTTTGAGAACCAAAAGGGAGGACTGGGCATCTCAGCAGGAGAGGAAGAGAGTAAAAAGAAGGGAGAGGGGAGGCAATTCTACCCATAGAAAGAAAGGCCTTCATACAATGTAAGGAGGGGGCTTTTTCCTCCTGGGATTGGTCCGCTCCACATCTTGGAGTGTATGTGCCTTTACTAATAAACTTTTTACTGTCCTATTTATATCTGCACAAAATGGTGTCTCTCGATGAATTCTTTCCCTTGAGAAGACAAAGAGCCAAGGAATATTACCATAACCCGGTAACAGTTTCATTGACCAGAGTTATGTCACATGGCTCAGCATAGTCCACTCACTGAGAGGGAATAACATTACCGTGACTTCTTAGCCTACTTGGTATTTACCCTTGACATGGGGATAGATGCTCCTTTCTTAAGGAATGGAAACCTCAACAAAATTGAAGGGATAGGGAAGAAATAGTTAATGGTCAGGCAAACACCAACACTATTGCAATGAAAAATAATGCAACATTTAGAAAGATATGCACAGTTCTGTGCCTTTGTAAATATTTTCAAAGCATACTAAATATGTGTAAAGATACAACACACATATAGTGACTGGTCAACAATAAAGCTGGGCACTTTGTATGGTGATTGGGCTGCTCCATTGCACAACTGGAGTTCTACAGTGTACAGCTTGGCAGTGTGCCAAGCAAGTCCCGTGGCCTCATGAGTTTCTGTAGGAACAGAGGGAAGGGAATGATATGTGGAGAGAGACATCAATGACAGCTTTATTTCTTTTAATAAAGCAGCAGACATAGCTATATGTTAACATTTGTGAAATCTGGGAGGCAAAATGAAATCCATCATCTTAAATAACAAACAGTTTTGGACCTGAAGCCCTGGGTAGACTTTATTGTGTTCAAATTCCTGTGTATAGATTATCTGGCTTTTTTGAAAAAAAGAAACACAGTATTTCAAAGTACAAAATTGGTACATTTTAACCTGAAGCAAATATATTTACTTTGGCAAAACTGTGCAAGATTTATAAATGATGATTAAAAGGATCAAAATGTTAACATTTCATTGTTACAATTCCAAAAAGGCCATTCTCCAACACGAATTCCCAGACAAAAGTGAACGTGGCTTTTGGCTATTTTTTCAAATTGCTAGTTTGTTTTGGGTTATTCATTCATGTAAATCATTGGGGACTAGGTAAGCTTCTGTTTCCTTCCTAAACTAACCCCTGCTGATGTACGTACACACCCTAAAAGGTTGTATATGTGAGCAGGACCACTGCTTAAGTCCTGGGAAATGTAGTCTAGTTGGTCATAAACATAGTCTCTGTATTTCCTTGTGTTTTTTTCTTTGTTTTTTTTCCTGTTCATTTGCACTAGTATACATTTTGAGTTCTTATGAAAAATTATTGGGGAGATCACTTTGCTATTTCTTAGTTCCCTTTCATCCTCACCCCTACAGTATAATAGGCTTCCATGTAAACTTGGAAAAACAGGGGTTCACACAGCCTTTTGCCCAAGACCTCAGGGATCCCTCTTTCTGCCAGGTACGGACCAAGAAGAAAAATACCTTTTGTTTTGGCCATTAAAGCCGTACACTGCTCGAAAAGTGGCACATACTTTTGTAATAAGGGCCTTCTGGCTGATGATTTTTTGTCATTGATATTCAGCAAGTCCAACCAAAAATATTTCCAAGGATCTGCCACTAGGCTGGTGACTCCTGATTTTACATTCCAGAGCAATGGTGCCCAGGTTCCCCTTAACCGTTGGGAACACTGTGGTTGGAGGGAGTTGGCACAGATCCCAGAGGCTGCAGCCTCCCTGGGGCTTCTCATTTCACTACTGGCTCATCAATTTACTGGCCTGAAGTAGATCCTACATGGCCCAAAGTAGATGCTGTACTGCAAGTCCAGGTTTGGTGTGACCTGAAGTGAGGGGAGTTTCTACCCACCCTCTACCTCCATTTCCATTTCCCAAAGAATAAGGAAGGGCTATTTCAGGACACTCCATCCAAAGCATAGGTAGACAAACCTCATTATAAAAAGCACTGACAATCACCAATATCTAAATATCAGATTAAGGAAAAGCTAGTTCTGAGTCATAACACAGCTTTTCCTCAATTGGTCTCACTTACACATAAAGGGGAATCCTTTGTCACTTGTTCTCCATGCACTTAAAATAATGTTGTAAATATTATTCCTGCGTGCTGATGAAGATATCCTTCTTGTGCTGAAGCTGTTTGTTTGTGAATATTATGTTATGAGTTGGCATCGTTAACCTTTAGACAGGACTGCAGTTTAGTGGTTTTAAAGAGCAATTTAGTGGTGGGTGTAGCTTGAATGATGCAAAAGAATGGTATTAGAGGTCGTTTTGGAGACAAGTGCAATAATGCTATTTTTCACTTATTTCAAAGAGGATATGAGCAGAGGAATTCTACTGTTGACTCACCTTAAATGAACCTCTTAGCCACAGTCTCAGTTTTCACTCGAGTCAGCAGAAGATTTTTATGCCTACCTGTCACACCAGCATTTTTGAGAATACCTATAGCAGTGTTTCCTTGATCACATTAAATCTGCTCAATTTCCAGCTAGAATTAGCTTCAGATTTCAGAAAAAGGGAGTATATGTGATTTAAATGTAATTTTTTGCTTATAGAAACACCTACCTAGAGTGAACATTCTTTAGATTTTGTATTAGAGCTTTCCTCCTAGAAGTTCAAAGCACTTTTATATATAAAATATCATTTGTCTTCACTCAACTGCTGCAACGTAAGTTGGGGTCAGGTTTTAATTATTTCCTTGTGTTCCACGCAGATGACATGCTATTATTGTATGGTAAGTGAAGACTTCGAAGATATTGTCTCAAAGTAGAATAAAGGAAATCACTGTTTCTTTTCCTGAAAACATGCGTCGCCATCAAACTTTGGCAGGCCTGTGCCTGACCTTTTGTTCCTTCTATTATCTAAATACTTACTTGGCTTTAACAAAAAAACCCAGCCATGTATGTCTGGAATTATTACTAAATGTAACCCTCAGATTGCAATACCAGTTTGCAATTAAGAAAAGGGTAAGCTTGGCCATGCTGAGGTTTTTTTTAAAAAAATCTTCTATTAATAACTTAGTGCATGGACCACACTGTCTGCTTCATCTTTGCTGGGTGCTTCTGCCTAAAACATCATGTCAATCCATATCCTTACACCAGGCTTGGCTAATTGGGGTCTTCATTACTAAATATTCCAAGTCTCAATCCTGTCAGAGGGGCACAGCAACAGCAGAACAGAGAGAAATGTCTCCACCACCCAGCTCTATTGTCCTGTCTTTATGGGACTTAGTGCAGTGGTTCACATTATTGTTTTGGTTTGTAAGAATAGCAACATAGTATAGTAACACTGTAATCTTCTGCTAGCTAACAGTTCCAGCTGGCTATTGTTTGTGTCTTTGAAAAACAAAGAAAACAAATGAATTATTGTTCAATGCATGTGGTGAGCTTGGTAGCACTCATAACTCTTCTCAAACTGGAAGTCTGTGAGGGAAACTGGTGGTGGGAAGGTTGGCTACTCCTGTCATCAGTCTGAGGTCAGAGCCCCCAGGGGTGTACAACTCTCTACTTCATAAATTCCCACCTTATTTGGGTTGATTCCTTATCCAGAACCCTGGAGATCCAAGAGTTTCTGAATGCCAAGTACTAAGAGCACAACCAAAATCCATTAAAAGAAAATAATTAGAAGCAGGCAGGTCCTACTTCTTACAGTTACACCCACTCAAGCAACAGATACATAAAAGTGACCAATATGCACCAAGCTGGACACTTGGAAGACAAAAGTTCCCCAAAAGACCGTTCTTGCTCTCATGGACATTGTAGTCTAGTAGGGGTGACAGACATTTATCAAATGATCACTTAAAGAGAAGTAAAATTACAATCATGGTAGATGTTCTCAAGAAGAGATGCATGAAAACCTTGAGTAGATGATTTGTCCTAGTCAGGGAGTTATGAAAAGTGTCCCCAAGGAAGAGACACCTGAGCCGAAACTGGTAGTTGAGTAGGGTGGACTAGTCACGACAGGAGGAAGAGCAGTCAATCAAAAGGAACCATTTATGTAAATACTGTGTGTCAGGAGGAAGTTTGGTAAGTAGTAGGGCTTGAAAGAAGGTCTGTTTGGTGGTGAGACCAGAGAGAACATGAAAGGGTCAGTGGGAAGTGCGGCTGAAAATGTCATGTGAAAAGTTCCATCATGAAGGATCTCTTAGGAATTTTGCTTTGCCTTAAAATGGGAAGATATTCAAGGAGGGTAAGAGTCTGTTACATGATTAAATGGGTGTGCTGTTGGTTTTTCTAAGAATCACTTTGGCCATAAGAAGGAGAAAAGACTAGAGGTGGGGAAAAGAGACCAACTAGGATTCTATTGCTACGTCGGAGGGTCATGGTAGCTAGGACACTTGCAGAGTTGGTAAAAGTAAAAGCAGACACAATCAAAAGATTTAGGAATCCCCCTTGAACTGTTTGGTAGCCCCAGATGTTTCTGTTTTTGTATGTCTTTTCATGTTTCCAGATCAAGAGCTTTTCCTTGGTTTCCCATTCTCCACCAGAGGACCCCCACCCCCACCCCCAATCTCACGATTGTGTCCCACCCGACTTCATATAGCTGCCTTTCTCTGTGGCTTGCAATTCATGGTCTCTGGTATGGGCTGCTTCCTTTATTGTTAAGTTTGGCCTGAGCTAGTGCTTTCTAGACATAGCCCATGAACTGCCACCCAGGGTGTGATGAGTACAGCTCTAATGCTAGAGGTAGTATCCACTTCCATACCAGGCTGGTCCCTAGATAGAGGAGCCCTTATAAAATGTAAAGGTTCCACTTTGGCCACCTGGGGGGTTACTTAATAATGCTCTATTTTATGTCTTTCCTCCAGGATACACTATTGTTTGGAGAAACAAAAAACCTGAAAGTGTACAGTCATGAGTATGGCCCCACCAGACACAAATGCCACCTCCTTTTATGACCTAGCAAGACTCCCTGATTTAGTACTTTGAGAGCAGAAAGATCAAAGTCAACGTCCGCAGAGCAAATGCCTAAGTTCTTATTACTGACTTCTGAGCAGTACTACTGGTGAGCAGTGCTGGCTGAGGTTGTGCAGTGAGTGATTTTCATCTCCCATCGGTTTTGCATATTATGTGCAATGAGTGCTTAGAACATACCTGTGGCATGAATAAATTAATCAAAGATAAGTATCTAGTCTGACTTGCACATTCAGAGTTAGAAAGAAAATACAGTTATAAAGAATAGTTATGTCCTGAAATCTAACCAAAGAATAGTTATGTTCCAAAATCTAACCAAAAATTCAGCAAGAGAGGAAAAGGAAAGAAATTTGCTTGAAACTAGAACCAAGTCAGGACCTGAAAAAAGAAGGAGGTTTTGGTGAGGAGGTAGCATGGGAAAAATGAGTTGATTCCTATTTTGGCAGGAGAGAGAAAAACTTGGAATTGGTGTATAATCTGATGGACACAGCGTGACTATGCATGCCCCAGCTGGGTTGACTCCATCTCCTTAGGCTGCTGTGACTACCCCAAGTTCCTTGAAGTTTGAGCTTCTGGACTGAAAATCAGTCTAGACGTTTTATTCTCAGACTTTCCAGAGGAAACTCAGATGGTAACCCTACCAGCATGTCAAATTGAGAACCTGCATTGATCTCACCTCATGACAGCCATTTAGGCAATGCCTAAGACAATTCAAAGGAATAAGGAACTATTTCCACTTTGTAAGAAAGTAAATGCTTCCTTAAAGTCTGTTATGTGAGTTGTTAAAAAGAAAAAAAGTTAATGGAAACTTTTAAACTGCTTGTTTAAATGTTAATATAAAAACAAGGAATGTCAGAATTTTCACTTTTGCTCTTTGTCATTTCTGAACATATTTACATATTAAGCCAAAAAGCCTTGAATTCCAAAGAAAAACACGAAGATGTAGTGAAAAGAATAGAAGACTTAGGATGAAGATAAGCAAGTTCGAGTTTTAATTCTACCTATGTGATTTAGAAGTAGCTACTTTATCTTTCTAGGTGCCCATTCCTTCATTTAAAAAAGTAACAGTGTTGTGTAAATGATCTAGAACTTTCTACCTAGAATACTCATTGATTCCACTTAGGATTGATAGTGTAAAGTTGTCCTTTTTATGTAGTATATCTAGTAATGCATATTAAACATTCTTAAATAGAGAAGCAAGATACTGTTAATTAATTATACAACTTGGCCTGGGTGAATGTTCTGGACCGTTAAACTGAAGTGGTTCTAATGCTGTGATGACTTACATAAGCAAACCAAAATCTAATTTTTTAAATGCCTCAAGGTTATAAAATCAAAACCGAAGGACAATCACAGTCAACTATGCTTTAAGCTCTAGCCAATCAAATAATCACTTTTTTTTTTTTTTTTTTTTTTGCTTCTGCACTTTCTCTATATAAGTTTTCCCTCCACTACTTGTCAGTGGGGTGCTCCTAACTTCTTCCAGTTTGGTGCTACTCATTTTTGCTCAAGTAAAGTCTTCCAAATTTTAATATGCCTCAGTTTAGCTTTTAACAATATTAAAGGCCCAATTTGGATTTTGTATTATCTTGAGAAATATTGTAATCCAACATATGAGTTATACTTTAATGAAATATTTACACTTTTATCTAGAGAAATAATACAAAATAAACACTTGATGTAGGCATTTCTCAGGGAAATTAATTTTAAAAATTACTGACTGTCTTACTTTGAATAATGAAAGCTCTCAAAATGGGCAAAGCATATTACTGTACACGTATATTTTTTCCAGACTTGTCATTTATATACATAAAAATAAATGGGGGCCCTTTGTGAAAGTCATAGAATTTGTACTTTTCTAGTTGGAGCAAAGGGCATAAAGAATTTGGAAGATAAAATTCTTTACTATCATCCAATAATATTTAGGGCTGGGTACTTGGTTGAGTTGTGACCAAAACAGGCCTAGTCTCTGCTACCACAGAGCGTACAGTGCAGTGATTTCTATTCTCTACACATTCACCACCTTACTTTTGGGTAGAACTGTAAGACACAGAACATAAACCACAAAGATATTAGGAAAGTTTCTGCATGCTTCAAAGTAGCTTGTGAAATGACTGATAAAAATTCATTTACAGTATTATACCACGTGGACTCCTTCGTGCTATCATCTAGTCTCACTGGGGTAGTTTACTGGAGATAAAATAAAATAGAAATACAGGGATCCCCAAAGAGGCCCCCATTAAAACATATGGCTTTCCTAAAAGTAAATAGCCTGAATCATTTGTTTTGGCCGTAAGAATCTACAATGTGAAGACCAGTAATACACGCACTATCCCAATGTCATCCCCATGCAAAGAGAATTGGCCAAGAGGGAGTTTCAAAGTAAGTACATTGCTGATTGTGCCATAATCCAAGTCATTAGCGTTTGACTTCCACTGAATTGTTATTTGTTATGACATGAATGAATTAAGTACTTCAAATAATTTGTGCCTGACTTTCCTTCCTTCTCTACCATATAGAGTTATCAGGTTTAGCAAATAAAATGAAAGACTGCCCAGTTAAATCTGAATTTCATTTAAACAACAAATAAGTATCTAGTGTAAGTATATCCCATGCAATATTTGGGTCATACTAATATAAAATTGAAATTTAAGTGGGCATCCTGTATCTTGTCTAGTAATGTTACCACTATAGGCTACCTTTCTACTTAGGTTTGCATGAGAAACATTCTACATATGTGTTTTTATTACATACAAGAACATTACTCTGATTCAAAGGTTGGAGGAATCCCCTCTCTGATGATCTTCAGCCATGAAAATTAACAAAATCTGTCAGAAAAAGATTTCATTAAATCCTTTCTTTAGGTAGGGGAATGGATTAGGTGATTCCTGGGAATCCCATTCAACCTTATATTTTTGAGTGCCCTAAATCACATGAAGAACAAATAATAAGCTGAGTGAAGCTTCACAAAAGCAGGACGCTGTATGTCTGTACAGTACTTGGCATACTATCTAATAGAAGTGCTGACCACAGCAGGCATACAGTAAATATATAGTGGATGAATAAATCAGAAAAAAAAAAATCCTTGAGTTTTATTTTTATGCCAGAAATAATAAAATAAGGACAAAACTAGAACAAAAGGTTGTTTTCAACTATGGACCCAGAGGGGTAAGTCCCTCTAGACTCTTCATAGCTCAGCTGCATTTTTACATTTGTGGCTGAAGCTGCATCCTAAAGGAATACATATAGATTTCTAGAAGGCCTCAGACTCTCTGGAGGGGTTGAAACAAATCAGCAGGGTGTTTTTCCCAGGTGCCATGTGGGGACTCCCAAAAGATAATATTTTGGCTCCTAAACCTAAATCCTTTTACGGCCCCTCTGAGCCATCTGGATATTTTCTTAATCCACAGTGTGAGGCTTTTCAGAGCACTTACTGATTTAAATTGGGGTTTGCAAAGTAGAATCTGTTTATGACTAAGGAAAGCCATTTTGACCTCAAATAATACAAATGGAGCAATGAAGAAAGAGAATAAAACTAATTAATTTATGTTTAATTTGGCCTTCACTTAGGTATTGAAGAAAATTTGAAGTTTTTCCAGACCTGCCTTTTAAAAGGATCCCCAAGGGGGAAAGACTCTTAATACTCCATCCAATAATGCTTCTGTTTTCAGCCTCCTCCCAATAGAAATTTAAAAAATAGGAAGAGAAGAAATCCAGACATTTTCTCACATAGTCCTTTAGATAGTCATTCATGTTTCAAAGAGAAGACTGCTTTTTAATTGTTATCCAAGGAAAGGTTCGGTTCCTCTTAGCTTGAAATTAGGTAGAAGATTTCCATAAGAAATTATCATCTCTCTCTGTAGCCATCATAAAATACACGTCCTTTAATGTACTTTTTCCACCAGCACTATTTGAAATGTTTAATAATATTGAGCAATCAAAAAATGATAATGAGGTATCTAAAGTAGTCATACCATGTTTCCCCGAAAATAAGACCTAGCCGGACAATCAGCTCTAATGTGTTTTTTGGAGCAAAAATTAGTATAAGACCCGGTCTTATGTAAGACCGGATCTTATATTTTTATTCCAAAAGATGCATTAGAGCTGATTGTCTGGCTAGGTCTTATTTTGGGGGAAACACAGTATTTATAAAAACAAAGTAAAATGGTGGTTTCCAGGGACAGCAGAGGGGGAAATGAGGAGTTGTTTTATGGGTATATATTTTTTAATTTTGCATGGTGAGAAAGTTCTGGAGATCCGTAGCACAGCAGTGTGAATTTGCTCAACACTACTGAACTGTACACTTAAAAATACTTAAGATGGCAAATTTTATGTTACGTGTTTTATACCATCATTAATAAAATGATAAAAATTCAAATTAATACTAGATAATCACTAAGAATCCTAACATGATTGGGTGTAAAATGTCAACCTTTATATTCTGTTTAGATACATGTTTTTTGAATTATATATGAAGTATTCATACCAAAATTACATTATTTTTTGAACGTTTACCATGTACCAGGCACTGCATAAGAGCTAAAGATACAAAAACAATTGAGGCATCTTCACTTGAATGTATAACAGTCAGAAGGAGAATATAAATTACGGACAAATCATAAATTGTTAATTTATATTTTTCTATTCATTATAGATTCATTTATGGAAATGTAAGGCTATTCATTCATTCATTCAAATATTTGCTAAGTCTCTGTTATAAAAGACAGTCTTTGCTCTCAAGTAGTAGAGTTTTAAAAAGGCAAAAGTTAATGCTGTGAAAAAATAAAAATATTTGGGGATTTTAATGGATTCTTGAAGTGAATTAACGTCCATGTGTTTTGGAGGAAGATAAAATAGTCAACTTTGTTAGAAAAAAATGATAGATAAAAAGAAAGAAAATAAAATAAATACAGTGTCTGGTATCCAAACCAGCAGAGCAAAAAATAAAAAAAATAAAAATAAAAAAATAAATTAAAAAAAATGAAGAAATGACAGAGAATGGTTTTTAAAAAAAACAAAAACAGGCAGTCAAATGCTAATCAACAGGAAATTGGTATAGTAATATTATACAAAATAGAATTAAAGGCAAAAAGCCTTGATGGAAATCAAGGTTAATGCACAGTAGAAGGAATACATAATTCTGTAGCAAATCATAACATGGGTAAGCTTGGATATGTTTAATAACATATAAAATATATAAAGTTTTAAAATATATAAAGCAAAAACTGGTAGCAGCAGTATGGTGTTGGAGTTAAAAATGTGGGCGGTGGAGTCAGACTGACTGGGTTTAAATCTTGGCTCTACCAGTTACTAGCTTTTGTAACTCTTGTAACTCTTTTTTGTCCCTCAATTTCTTCATCTGAAAACTGGGGAAATGATATACTCACCCCATAGAGTTGTTGTAAACATAAAATAAATTATTATATATAGAGGATACATAATGGTGTCGAACACATAGTAAATATATGCATTATTTTTTTAATAATTGAGAAAATTATAAGAGTTCCCAATAATAATGTGAAAACTGATAAAATAAAATATAACCAATAGAAAATTTCAATGTATAATTTTTTTCTAACAGAGACTATATATTGAATCCTGCCTCCAACAAATAAAGAGTATGTATTTTCAAGTAATTGGAACATTATACGATTAATCAATCACATATTAGTCAGGGATCACTGCATAAATTATTTAAATGCATATAATTTATATAATTATAAATTATTACTATGCTGTATACCTGAAACTAACATAAAATAATACTGAATGTCAACTATAACTGAAAATAAATAAATAAATAAATAAATTAATTAATTTTTAAAAAACCATCACATACTAGGTCACATGTAATGTCCCAACTATTTTCAAATAATTTATAATACAAAAACAACATCCTCTTATTACAGTGCATTAACCATTTAATAAAAAATGTAGTTATTTTAGGAAAGTTAAAATGGTTTCATTTGTAAAATTAGTAAAAGAAAACATTACAATAGAAATTAGAGAATATTTATAACTTAATAAAAATATAACTAGTACATACCAAAACCTGTGAGATGCTTGTACAACAGTCATTAGAGGAAAATTTATAAACATAAATACACTTAGTAAAAAATAAGTAAGTCAATGGTTTAACTCAATAAGCTTGGAAAATATTAATAGAGTAAACCCAATAAAAGGAGAAGCAAAGAAAAACTAAAGATAGTTATAGAAAGTAATAAATAAAATCAACAAAACAAAGACTACTTCTTTTAAAGAAAGAAATAATGTAGACTGAATTGGTCAATAAAAGAAGAGAAAGAGAATCAAAAATAATAATGGAAAAAGGGAATGGAAATGGTAAAATTGGAAAATATCATATATCCACAGTATTTTTATATCATAAAAACATTATGAAGAAATTTATGTCAATAAATTTGTAGATTTAGATAAAACTGATAACTTTCCAGACAAATATGTTAGCAAAACTGCATGAGGAAGAAATGATAATCATTAAATAAATCTATTAACTTCTAAAATCTTAACCTTACCAAAAAAATACCAAAGCTTCTTGGAACAAATAATTCAAACCTTATACAAATATTGCAGAAAACAGAAATGAGGGAAAGTTACCCAACTACTCATAAAAATATATTCTAAGTAGAAATAGTCAAAGAACAAAATCCTATAGATAGATACAAAAAGGTTCAATAAATTTCAAAGTCCATTTATGATAATTTTTAGCAAATTAGGACTAGAAGGAGAATCTCTGAACCTCACCTACAGTAAACACCATAGTTAAATGTGAAACTTCAGAAGCATTCCAATTAAACTCGGGAATAATATGAGAATGCCTCCTATGACTGCTTCTAATAAACATTGCACTGGAGATTCAAGGCAGACAACAAGATACATTTTTAAATTAAGGGGTATAAGAAGTACAAAAACTAGCAAAATTATCTTTATTGAGAAAAATATTGGTTATAAAATTCAAGAATATTTACAATCGAGATTACTAAGACAATATTCAGCAAGATTGCTAGATACAAGATCAATATATAAAAATCAGTAGCATGCCTACATATGAATAATCATCAATTAGTAAAACAATGGCAACAAAAACAGTAAATAAACCTAGCAAAAGCTGTGTAGTAAGCTTTTGATGGGGAAAACTATACATTTGAATGGGATTTTTTAAAGCCCTGAATAAATAGGAAATTATGTTCTGGTTACAAATGGAAGATCTAATATTCAAAAGATATCAGTTCACTTTAACTCATTCTACATTTTTTATCCAATTTTAACAAAATCCCAGAAAGAATGTGGTGTGCATTTAATGGATTTTACCAAGCTTATCCTAAAATTCATACAAATGAGCAAAAGTCCAAGATTCAGTAAGAAATTTAGAAGAAACAAGCTGGAAAGAGGATACCAAGACATACTTAATGTTAGAGTAATTAAAATAGTGTAGGGCAGGAAGTGAAATAAACTTATAAACAATGGGTCAGTAAAGAGAGCCCAGACAGATTCATACATATATTGATATTGAGAAGTGGCATTACAAATCAGTGCAAAAAGAATGAATTTTCATAAATAGTATTAGAACAACTGGGTATCCAAATAAAAAGTAATTCCAAATATTTGAAAGCCCTAAATATGAAAAAAACCCTAAAACTTCTAAAAAAAATGTAGAACATGTTTATGATCTTGAAATTGGGAAGGACGTATTAGATAAGAACCAAAATAAAAAACTCATTAAGTAAAAACTATGATACAGTTGTCTACATTACAATTAAAATTTTTTATTTAATAAAACACCATAGTTAAAGGAAGTCACAGAATGGTAACTTGTATTTGCATGGGGTTCCACCAATAAAGATTTTCTGTCCAACATATATAAATGATTACAAATAAATAAGAATAACAATCTGAAATGAATAAAGGCAATATACATGAGCAAGATATTCAAGAAAAGAGATGCTCAGATAGCTAGTAACATAAAAATAAAATGCTCAACTTCACAAATAACTAGGAAAATGAAAGTTAAAATCACATGCACATGAAAACTGCATACATTTTCAAACTCAGCCAACAAACAAAAATTTAAAAGTCTGGTGATACTCTAGGCTAAAGGGTCTCAGAGATTCTCATAAATTGATAGCATAGAACTTGGTATATCTACTTTGGAGGGAAATTTAGCAACAGTAAAGTTGAATATGCTGTACTGCTGTTGTAACAAATTACTACAAACTTCAAGGCTTAAAACAATGCAAATTTGTTAGCTTACAGTTCTGGAGGTCAGTGCAAAAATCAAGGTGTGTCCGCAGGGCTGCATTTCTTTCTGGGGCTCTAGGAGAGAATCCATTTACCGTGTGTTTTTCCGGCTTCTAGGGGCTGGCCATGGTTCCTTGGCTCTTACCCTCTTCCTCCATCTTCAAAATCAGCACCAGCTGGTTGAATTCTTTTCAGGAGGTAAACTCTGACCCTTTAGTCTGCCTCTTCTGATTTCAAGAACTCTTGTGATTAGATTGGGCCCTCCTGAGTAATCCAAGATAACCTCCCCTTTGGAAGATCCTTAACATTAATCACATTTGTTGTCCTTTATGTACTTTAAAGTAACATATTCAGCGGTTCCAGGGACATCTTTCGGGGAGCCATTATTGTGCCAATCACATGTACATGCATTTCTTGAACTAGCAATTTACTTCTGGGGCCTAAAGAAACTATTTTACAAATGTGCTCAAAGAGATAGTCACAAATATGTTCATTGAAACACTGTATATATTATGAAAGATTTTAAAAATTGCATTTATCAATAGAAGGATAAATAAATAATATTATTGCATCCATACCATGGAATATTGCATAGGGTTAAGATAAATCTTAAAAATATAATATTGAACAAAACATAGATGCAGAATTATACACGTATGAATGTGTGTGGATAGATAGATAGATAATATAACAACTTGAATTGACATAATAAACTCAAGATTTGGTATAATGGTTACCTCTGGGACGTGAGGAGAAGGGAAAGATACACAAACAAAACATAACATCTACATTTTTTAGAACCCTATAGGTACATGTGTTTTCTTTAAAACCTACTCTAGACATTTTTTATGTTGGAAGTATTTTACAATAAGATTTGGTAGGCTTTGCGGTAAGGGCACTGCACTGAATGATGGTATTCCATGGTCAGGAGCAAAGGCTGAGAAGAGGAAAAGACAGAGTTAAGTCTAGATAAGTTGTTACTGTTGAAAAAAAAACCTCTAGACCGAAAATCAAGAGACTTGGGTTTAATCTTGGCTCTATCACTATCTAGCTCTGTGACTTTGAGCAAATTACTGAATACAACTAGATCTCAGTTCCCCCATCTCAAAGAGAGAACACTGAATCAAACTATTCTACATCTGTTGTAACCATAAGATAATTTATTGGATGGCTTTTCTGTACAATATGATATTTTTGTCACTAAAATATGGGTGGTTTGACAAAGTACATCTTTTTGAGATTGGCAATCCCATAAAAGGAAATTGTACACACACACACACACACACACACACTCTTCATAATCTCTGATTTTAGGTTAAAACCACCCCCAGCCAGTCTTTTTGTTTAAAAGATGGCTCCAGAGCCAGGATGGGAGAGAGCAGCCAATAAAACCAATACGGATAAAATTTTAATGTAGGATTGAATTTAGAGCTCTTTGTGGCCCTCACAGAAACAAGTTGTTTCTCATCCACATGATCTTCTTGGGGAACATGCTCAGTTGTGAGCTGATACATACAGTACATCTCCAGAATATTTATTCCCCCCAAAAACTTATTTAATGTCATTGAATTATGGTAACTGCTTGTCCTAATTTAGGAGCAGACAGTGTTAGACTATGGGGTAAATATTTCCTGGCAAAAAATTATGGCCATAGAAATGCCAGTGTTGCTGAGTGATCTCCTTGCCTATGCCAAAATGGCCCTTGGATTGCTAAAAGAATTCCCTTCACAGACGCTCTGCCACCTCACAAATGCTTCTTTTGTCCTATGTGCAAAGTCAACTCTAAGGACCTCCCAGATTTTATACCTTGATTCACTTCTTTGGACACTACTTGGCATGTCTTTGCAAGCAATGTCTTCTTTAATAAGAACAAACCACTTAACTTCTGATGACATGAATTCCTGAATAGGACTCCGACTAGGACACACATTGCCTAAGGCAGCAGACTGGGCTCATTGGCTCTCTTCTGAGCAGCCCTACTTTCATGTCCCAGTTACTCAACTTCAAGTACAGCCAAAAATGTTCTCAAGCCAAGTTCTTCTGAACAAAACACTTAAAACTCTTTCTTGCTTCAAACCAGTAGAAGACTCCAGCCGGATATTAGAACCGTCAAGTAATTTTAATAACTAAAAGATGAATATATTAGATTCTATTCTCATTCATGGTAGTGCTGAAGCCACATTCTTGTAAGATCCCTATGTGAAATTTTTATATTTTAATTTAAATTATCTATTGGTTTTATTCTTTCTTGTACATATGACAATAATTTGGAATATAGTTTGCAATCACTTATATATTCCTAAAGACCCATGGAAGCGGCTCTGTCATGTATATATCACAATTCTCTATTTTAGGAGAGAGTATTCCAGATGTTGTATAACCCTATCCACCTCTTTGGCACTGCATTCTACCTCCCATGTTTCCCCAAAAATAAGACCAAGCTGGACGATCAGCAATAATGCATCTTTTGGAGCAAAAATTAATATAAGACCCGGTCTTATTTTACTATAATATAAAACCGGTCTTTAATATAATATACTATAGTATAATATAATATAATATAATATAATATAACATAATATAATATGATATAATACCGGGTCTTATATTAATTTTTGCTCCAAAAGACGCATTACAGCTGATGGTCTGGCTAGGTCTTATTTTCAGGGAAACAGGGCATCTCTTAGTCATTTTCCCATATTGTTTGATACTTTGACTCCAGGCTCATGGTTTCCTCTCCAACCAATTGAATGTTCATGTGGACAGTTACCCAAATACCAGATATCTCCAATCCACAACTTGCTCCATTTGTTACCTCCTATAACATGTCACCACACAAACTGCTCCATTTCTAAAAATCACCAGTTCAAGTTTCTCACTTCCATCACAGCTTCTGATCTTTTTAGTTTACTTAAACATGGTTGTTATTCTACCCTTTTGGGCTCTCCAGTTCATCGACTCTTCCATTTTAGCCCTTATCTTCTTATCCCCTTTTTTCTCCCCTTTGAGATCCAATTACATGACCCAAAATTTCCATAGTTATTCTGATAAAACCATTGAATTCTTTGCCTTTTTTTCTCAGAAAACCCTAATTCTGTATCAACTCAATCATCTGCTTTGGAAAATAAGTCCCACTATAAATTTGGAATTACAAACTTTATCTTTTTCTCTGGTAAACTTGCCCTCCTACCTTCTCTAAAGATTATTTCAAACTTTCTTTTTTTATCCTCAAATTGCAACTTCTCTCTCAATCTTATACCATAGCTATTTAGTTCAGCTGATGATACTACAATTTACTTCACAGAGAAAAATAAAATCCACCTGAAAAGAATCGACTAACTGCCTGACCATCCCACCCACAAACCTACATGCATCCTCTCCTCCTTCTGTCTATTCTCCTAGAGGAGGTGGCCCATAGAATTAAAATGCTTCTTCCTTCTGGGCTCTGACCTCCATGCCCTTCTGTCACTCTGGAACCTTTCGCTTCCCCTACCTTTTCCTGAATCATCAATATTCTACTTTACATTAAATCTTTTTTAAATCATTATTGCATATTCTTCCCACCATTGTAACTATTCTTCAGCTCAGTAAGTTTCAAAATCTGTATTTATTAGTTGAGTTTCATATACTGTGAATGTTCTATTCATATATTTTACCTATTTTCTATGGAATTGTCTTTTCCTTTATTATTTATAGAATTTACTTGTGGATTCCAGATATAAATCCTTTGTGAGCCAAATATTGCAGTAAGTGTTGTTCCTTGGTAGCTTGCCTTTTAGATTTGTTTATGGGGTCTTTAGTCATGCAGGAATCTTCATTTTATTGTAATCAAATTGAACAGAGCTTTCTTTTATGGTTTGCGCTTTTTTGTGTCTTTAAAAATATCTGTTTTCTAATATAATGAAGTTGTATTTCAATAATTTCTTCTAGAAAATTCAAAGTGTTACTTTTACATTAGGTCTTCAATTCACTTTTTTCCCCCAAGAATAGTATATAATCTAAGAATCTAATTTTATTTTTTCTCTATAACTAATTGTTCAAGCAACATTTATTTAACTGCCCAATTTCCATCTAATGATTTGAAAAAGAACTTAATCATCCACCATTTCTCAATATATATGTGCCTACCTCTACAGTTGATTTTCTGTCCCAATGGTGTATTTCCATTCATGCATCAATATCACACTGCTTTTATTACTATATTGCTATTGCTTTTTCATATCTTAATATCTGGTAGAGTGACTTCCTCCACCATAGCCTTCTTCTCAAAACTCTTTTGACTCTTGTTGGCTGATTGCACTCTTTTGAATTCTAATTATCAAACTCTGAGTCATAAGAAATGTTATTAGATTGTTTTCGGAATTGCACCAAATTTATAGATTAATTTTGGGTGAATTGACACCTTACTGTTGTTTCCCAGTCATAAACATTGATTACTGTTTTCATTTATTTAGGTTGTTTTTTTATGTATTTGTAGAATATATTATACTTTTATCAACAAAGTGATTGTATGTCTTTTTTTACTGTTTCATTTTATCATCATTTACTTTTAATTGTTTTGGTGATTAATAGAAATGTACCCAACTTCTCCCTAAATTCTCTATAGTGCTAATAATTTAGTTGTATGTTTACTTAGTCCACATATATGATAACATCATCTATGAACAATGACATTTTGGTATTTCTTTTCTGTTCATATACCTCTTTTATCTTCCTTGGTTCAGATATTCAAAAACATGTTAAATGGAAACAACAATGATAATTCTTATTTCTGACTAATTATATTTGTTGTAGGGTTTTGTCAATAATATCAGGTTCAGAAAATTTCCTTCTATTCTTAGTTTGCTAGGTATTTTTTCACTAGTAATAAATTTTGAGTTTTCTTGAATGTTTAATTATTGCATTTGTTGAGACGGTATTACAATTTTTATCTTTTATTTGATAATGCAGTAAGTTACCGTATTAAAATTTTTGATGTTAAATTGTTCTTGAACTTGTGGGATAAATTCTATATGTTAGAATTATTTTAATACATTGCCAGATTGGATTTGGTAAACTTGTTTTGCATATTTCACATTTAAAAAAATGTATGTTTCTGTATTTTACATTCCCACTTTATCCACATACTTGCTAACGTTTGGTATTATCAATCCTCTTGATGTTAGCCATTACACTGGTACAAAATGGTATTCCATTGTGGTTTCAATTAGCAGTTTTCATGTACTTATTTCTCATTTATATATTTTCCTTTCTGAAGTGTCTAGCCAAGACTCTTGTCCATTTCTATGAAGGCGTTTGTCTTTTTAATTGAAGATTTGGAGTTCTCTATATATTCTGCATATGAATCCTTTCTCAGACATATGTATTCTTCCAGAAGCAATGGATTTTTCCTAGAAAGGGGAGTTTTCTGCCCCTTCCACAGAGGCAGATGGTTTTGCTTCCACCTCTTCCCTCCAGAAGCAGATGATCTTTTTCTGGACCCTGTGGGCAGGAGAATTTATTTAGTATTCCTTTTTATCTACCCAACCTTTTTTGTTTTGTTTTTTGATACCTCTTTATTTGTTTGCCTTTTATGATGGTTACTTTGGAGCTGCACTGTTCAATATGGTATCCACATTTCGCTATTAAATGTAAATAGATTAAAATTAAAATGTAGTCCCACTCTCACAATAGCGATATTTCAAAAGCTAAATAGTCACTTGTAGGTAAGAGTCATCATATTGGATAGTGTTGATATAGAACATTTCTATCATTGTAGAAAGTTCTATTGGATAGGGCTACTCTAGAGATTATAATATACATCTTTAACTTATCACATTATACCTTCAAATCATATAGTAGTAATTTAAATTATGTAAAAATCTTACAAAAAATATACTTTTATCTTACTCCCCTCCTATCCTTTGTGCTTCTATTATAAATGTTAAATAGATACTATTGCCTCTAGAATATATTATACATTGTTATTTTTGCATGAAATAAATAAAAATAAAAATATATATTACCCCTAATTCCCAGAATCTATGAATATGTTATATTATTAGGTTGGTGCAAAAGTAATTGTAGTTTAAAAGGTTAAAAACAATTGCAAAACTGTTTTGCACCAACCTTACTTTTGCACCAACCTAATACATGATAAAAGAAACTTTGCATATGTAATTAAGGTTATAGACTTTAAAATAGAGGAACTATCCTGAATTACTGATGTGGATCCAATCTAATCATATGAGCCCTTTAAAGTAAAGACTTTCTTTAGCTGGAACCAGAAGAGAGATGAAGCAGAAGATGCAGAAGAGAGAGGTGGCAAAAGGGGCACTCAGAAATTTCAAGTGTGAGAAGGATGTGATGCATTGTTGCTGGTTCTGAAATGGAGGTTCCACCTGCAAGGACTAGAGAGACCTCTAGGAGCTAAGGATGGCCCCTGGCTGATACCTGGCAGGGTAATGTGACCTCAGTTGTACAATCATGAAGAATTTGACTCTGAGGATTATTCCCAGAGCCCCTCAAAAAGGGCCTGTTTTGCTGACACCTTGTGAAACTGAGAGCAGAGAAATCAGCTGAGTCAACAGAACCGTGATATAATACATGTTTAAGCCACTAAGTACAGGATAATTTGTTATAGCAATAATAGAAAACATATATATTATATATACGTATATATATGAAGTTCTTTTATATTTACCCCCACAAATTTGTTCTTTATTGTTTCTGACATATCTGGGCTTCCTTCTGGTATCACTTTCTTTAGCCTAAATAATCTATTTTTTTCCCTATAGTGTAAATCTTCTGGGGAAAAATTTCTCATTTTTTACCTTTTGTCTATTTGAAAGTTTCTTTAATTTGCCTTCATTTTTGAAGCACATTTTCATTGAAGATAGAATTTTAATTCCAGTTTGACAGGTTTTTTGTTTATTTTCTTTCAGTACAAGTATTTTTCCAGCAATAAGTCATCAATCTTCTTGTTTTCCTGTGTGTGTTGAGTTGTCAGAGTTTTTTTCTGACTGCTTTTATGAATTTCACTTAATCCTTGGTGCTCAACATTTTAACTATAATTTTCTTAAGTATGGTTTACTTTTTATTTATCCTGCGTGGTTTGCTGAGCTTCAAGAACATATGGGCTAATATCTTTTATCCATTTTGGAAAACCATACTCATAATCTCTTCAAATATTTCTTCTGTACCATTCACTTTCTCTCCTCCTTTTTAAAATATGTGTGTTATATACAAATACTATGTTTATATGTATGTTAAATTACTTGGTTTTATTCCCACAGACCTTAAAATGCTCCATGGCATTTTTCTTATGCTTTTTTTTATCTCTTTGTGTTTTGGTTGAATAATTTCAATTGGCCCGTCTGCAAGTTCACTTATCATTTCCACTGCTTTGTATAATCTGCTGCTAAGTCTATCAAATAAACCTTTATTTCTGTTATTATAATTTTTCTTCCAGCATTTTAATTTTTTATATCTTGCACATTTAGTTTGTTTTGTTACAGCTTTTGTTAAAGTGAGTTAACTTTGTCTTCAAATATTTTGAATATGAGATTAGGACATTTGCTTCAGTAGGGCTTGGAATCTGAATAATGGAGGACTCTAAAGATTTCTTTATACTTTATGTTAGTCCCAACATGGGCTTTTCAAAGCATGAAGCCTTAGACTTTAGCTTCCATCTCTTTGAGTTTTCCTTTTTTTCCTCTCAAGCCCTGTGCCTGAATTCTCTGACCCTGGGAAAATCACTCTCTGCCCTGTCACCTGACCCTTAGTTCTCTGGCTCTCTTGCTTGTCCCCGGTCTTTGGTGCACTTAGTGAAGAAAAGGGTTGGTGGGTCGGTGCAGGCTCTCTCTGTGGCTGGGGGGTTTTGGTATTCTAACCCATCATTCTAGACCACAGGTGGCTATTAGAAATTTGGTAATAGACTGGAATGTCCTTATGGTGGGTTCCTTGTCTTCTTATTGCTCTTCCATTGAAGAAAGCAGCTATGTTTCTTCATTTAAATTTATGTGCATTCTCAGCTCTTGATGGGTTTTAAAAACTATGATTCTGTAGCTTAATCAATTTGCTTCATAATTAGCTGAGTAGAGTTTAGTTTTGTTTTTAAATACATATAGCAGAGAATTTCCTTTACTCAAAAAGGATTCAAAAATGACAAATTCGTTCTCTATCAGAAGGAAACAGTTCATTTGGGGGAAAGTTTTATTATACAACATAGACAATATACTGTTGTTTCCTTCAGGTTTTCCCTATCTATTTGAAACCTTAAAAAATATTAGATTCAGCTTTCCTTTAGCAGATAGTCTTTGTTGACTCTGATTTGAGGTGATCACAGGCACTGAAATTTCAAAACTCTTCCCAATTTCCTTCTAGTCCTAACTCAAAGCTATAATGTCTTCGTTCCTACTTTTGATATTTAGGTCAATTTCCTCACTGTTGGTTAATATTGACAGGATTTTTATTAGTAGTTTGTTTTGGTCAAGTCTTATTCTTACAAAACCAGTTTTTATAATGGAGGAATGTAATGAATTTGGCTTTCAAAGTGCATGAAAAAAAATGTTGATCAGCCACAAAGTCATAAAAGGACAAAGGAGTTTTAGGGTCTTACTAAAAATATGCTTTCAACAATCGCAAGAATATTTCTACTTCTTTTTGTTTTGCTTCTAGATGAGATTATTGCATTCTTTTAAACTCTGTAGGCATTGCCCTCTCTTCTGCCACATGAACTTTTATTGGATTATCAACTCATGGCAGTGACACAAGGAATTCTTACTGTATTGAATCCAACAGGTTGTGTAACTTGCGAGCTTTCCTAAAGGCATGTTTTGCTATTGCACTGGAGTCAGAGGGTATGAATTTGAAATCACAATTATCTTTACCATGAAGTATTGTTCAACTACTAGCAGATTTATACCTATAGAGTTGGTAGAGCGTCACCAAAACTTAATAAATCAAAATAATTCTCAGAATGTATTGATTTTCTTTCTCTTTTGCCAAATCTGAAGACAAAACAAGAAATTGGTATCTAGGTCATTTAAAAGAGTGCTGATTTCTTCAAGTGTTTCTGTTATCTGTTGCTTATATTGTAACATCTGATACTAATACAATATCTGGTACACTAGCCATTGTCATTCTCTGCCCCAAACCTTGTCTGGCCTGGGACCTTATCCACTGAGTTCATGGATATAACATCTTCCATGCACATGTTATCTTTGTTTTCTCTGTACTTTGATGCTGTCCCACTCCAGGGGAGAGCAGAGACCAGAAATGGGACTAATCCTGATTCCAGTCCCAGGTTTGCTCTCTGTCTGGCCCTGGCCTCAGCTTTGGATGGAATTTTAATGAACCCCCTTTCACTAAATAAATAACCCCTTAACACCTAACCAGAGATTTATTTGGTTTAACCATCCACTCCTCTAGAGCAAATGGAACTTGGAAAGCTATTAATCCTTTATATATCAGTCTGAATTAGAGCTGGTTCCTTTCCATCCAACACCTAATTGAGATGAATCACATAAACAAAATAAAACAAAACCCTCTGTTGGAGAGAACAAGAAGATCTGAGTAATAATTTCAGATCAGACCTAAATTATTGCACCAAATACGGGTCATTGGTCTTGAGATGCTAGTAAGAAGAATACAGTCAGTAGAAAAATGGTGCAGAAAGAACGCTAAAATGTTGTTAAAGATAAATTTGATCAGCTTAACCATGCTGACTGGATCAGTTTCTGTTAAATAAATTTTCAACCTATCATTCAGAAAAAGGAAGCAAGTCTTTTCCTGAACCCAAAGTTAGTTATTTGTAAAATCAGATGGAGAGGAAGATATACATTGATAAAAGGACAAAAAGAGGATACTTGCTGTTAAACGATAAAGAGAATTTGAGATGGGGTCAGCAGAGACTCCTATATTGTGCAGGTATAAAGGGACTGGTTCTTCATTTTTTTTTGAAAAAAAAGTTGACTGTAATTCATTAGACATATATTAACCACCTGTTGTGTCCTTGATATAACCCTGTTAGCTCTAAATGGAGAAAACTGTTACAAGAAGAACACAATGTTGTTGTTTTTTTGGTATTTATATTTAAAGGCAGTATGAAAAATGGCTAGTGATGAATGGCTAAATCTTTGTACATAAAATAGCCTAACATGATTTGGGATACACTGACTTTGGAAAAAATCATCTGTGTTGCTCAAACTTCAAGCAAAATTATGTGTTATATGCCAAGAATTTACAAATGTAGAGACCTTTCTTGTATGTATACCCAGAATCTGAGTTAATGAAACATAGTTTCTTCCCTGATTTAGTTTTAATTTTTACTAATAATGCCAAAAATGTCAGGTAACTTTTCTCATACTAGTCAATTTCACATCTATTTGAGATACATATGATACATATTAATATGTTAATAGTTATAATGAATATTGTCATCATAGATACATAGAACAAAAGGATGAAAATCATTCTGATTTCATTTTTATTTCTATTCATATTCTCTCCAGGTTAAGAATACCTTCACTTAACTTACAATTTAGGAAAAAAATGAGTTAAAACAATATTTCCAGAAGACTTTTTAAAAATAATTTTTTAATTTTTCAATTACAGTTGACATACAGTATTAGTTTCAGGTGTACAACATAGTGATTAGATATTTATATAGCATACAAAGAGATTATCCCAGTAAGTCTAGTACCCACTTGACAACGTACATAGTTATTATAACATTATTGATTATATTCCCTATGCTATACTTTCCATCCCCATGACTATTTTGTAACTACCACTTTTACTTTTTATTCCTTCACCTTTTTCACCCATTCCCTAAACACCCCTCCCTTCTGGCAACCATCAACATGTTCTCTGTATCTATAAGTTTGGTTTTTGCTATTGTTCATTTATTTTGTTCTTTTTTTTAGTTTACACTTATAACTGAAACCATATGACATTTGTCTCACTCTGACTTATTTCACTTTACATAATACCCTCTAGGTCCATCCATGTTCTTGCAGATGGCGAGATTTCATTTTTAATGGCTAAGTAATATTACATCATATATATATATATACACACACACACACACACACACACACACACACACACACACACCACTTCTTCTTTATCCATTCATCTGTTGATGGACACTTAGGTTGCTTCTATATCTTGGCTATTCTAAATAGTGCTGCAATGAACATATGGATACATATGTCTTTTCAAATTAGTGTTTTGGGTTTCTTTGGATAAATATCCAGAAGTAGGACTACTGAGTCTTTCTTTGTCTCCTATTATAGCCTTTGTTTTAAAGTCTATTTGGTCTGGTGTAAGTATTGCTACCCTAGCTTTTATGTTTGTTTCCATTTTCATGAAATATCTTTTTCCCATCCATTTACTTTCAGTCTGTGTGCATCTTCAGATCTGAAGTGAGTCTCTTGTAGGCAGCATATGTAAGGGCCTCGTTCTTTTTTTCATTCAGCCACTCTATGTCTTTTGATTGGAGCTTTTAATCCATTTATAGGTAAAGTAATTGTTAATAAATATGCAGTTTATTGCCATTTTATTATTCATATATTTTTCTTCTTCTCTTTTAAAGAAGTACGTTTAACATTTCTTGTAATACTGGTCTGGTGGTGATGAACTCCTTTAGTTTTTTCTTGTCTGACAAACTCTTTATCTGTCCTTCAATTCTAAATGATAGCTTTGCTGGACAGAGTAATCTTGGTTGCAGGTCCTTTCTTTTCATTACTTTGAATGTTTTGTGCTAATCTCTTCTGGTCTGCAAAGTTTCTGTGGTGAAATCAGCAGACAGTCTTATTGAAGCTCCCTTGTAGGTAACCAACTGCTTTATCTCTTGCTGCTTTTAAGATTTTCTCTTTTGTGTTTAACTTTGAAATTTTAATTATGATGTGTTTTCATGTGGGCCCCTTTGCATTCATCTTGTTTGGGACTCTGTGCTTTCTGAGCTTGTATGTCTATTTCCTTTGCCAGGTTAGGTAAGTTTTCCATCATTATTGCCTCAAATAAGCTTTTAATTCTTTGCTCTCTCTCTTCTTCTGGTAGTTCTATGATATACATGTTGGTACGCTTGATGCTCTCCCAGAGGCACCTTAAACTATCCTCATTTTTTGGATGCCTTTTTTCTTTATGCTGTTCTGATTGGGTGTTTTCTGCTACCTTATCTTCTAAATTGCTGACTTGATCCTCTGCTTTATCTGATCTACTGCTGATTCCCCCATAGCATTGACAGAAGTAGGGGAAGAGTCATCAGTATGAAAGAGATCAAGAGGGTTTCCATAACAAAGGCCTATTTTCTGGGGAAAAGACGTTACCAGAAGTTTATCCAATCTGCAGTAAAGACATTGCTCCCTTTCCAGCTCTCTCTGGCCTTATTATCACCTAAGGAGGGAGAAGGGTTAGAAACACCCATGAAGGTCACAGTCACCACAGTTAAGAACGAACATTCACTAAAGATACAAATTTAATGATAAGATGAAAGAATACTTGCACACATTACCATCACACGATCAGGGCTCAGTACAATAACAATAGATTACAGAATCTCTCTGAGGAAGAGTACTTAGAGAGGCTCAATGTCAACAGGGAAAGGAAAACAAAACACACAAAAAAGGACATTTGATGCCTCTGGTACATACAGCTACAGTAAACATTACTAGAGCCCAATTCCTAGCCAGATCAACATAAAAGCTCACACTAAAGACCTGTTTGCCTCATTTCCCATCAGACTGAGCTTTCAACAACAACAAAATTACAACGTATGCTTACAGGCAAAAAACACTAGAGTCCTCAGAGACATCAGAACTCAACCCTGTGACACAAGGGTTGGAATTATCAGACATAAAATTTAAAATAACTGTGATTAATATGTTAGGGACTCTAATGGAAGAAGTAGACAATGGGCAACAACATATGGGTAATGTAAGCAAAGAGATTAAAAAAAACTATGAAAGAATGAAATAATCAAAGACATTGCAACTGAAATGAAGAATGCCTTTGGGATCACCGATAGACTAAACATGGTCTAGGAAATAATCAGCGAGCTTGAATATAAGTCAATAGCAACTTCCCAAACTGAAATTCAAAGAGAAAAGACAATGACAAAGGCAGAACAGAATATCCAAGAACTGGGATAATTTCAAAAAGTGTAACATGCATAATTTGATTAGGAAAAGAAAGGGAGAATAGAGCAGGAGAATTATTTGAAGTACTAATGGTCCAGACCTTTTCACATCAATACAGATCCTAAACCACAGACCTAAGCTCAGAAAACACCAAACACAAGTACAAAAAACAAATAAACAAAAACAAAACAAAAAAAAATCAAAATAATAAAACAGCTACATTTCATCATATCATATTCAAGATTCATAAAACAAAAGACAAAGAGAAAACCTTGAAAGAGATTAGAGGAAAACAATCACAATTTTACTTGTAAAGGAAATAAAACATACAGAGATAAGAATTACAGTGAACTTCTTGTCAGAAATCATGCAATCAAGAAGAGAGTGGCATTAAATATTTTAAATGTTTAAGGAAAAAAACACCAACCTAGACTCCTGTAATCCAGTGAAATTATCTTTCAAAAATAAAGGAGAAATAAAGACTTTCTCAGACAAATAAACATGGAAGGAATTCACCACTGTAAGAAATGTTAAAAGAAGTTCTTCAGGGAGAAGGAAAATGATAGTAGGTTAGAAACTGTACTCTATATAAAGAAAGGAAGAAATTAGAGAAGAAATAAATTAAGGTAAAATAAAACCATCCATTTTTATTTTTAATTGATCTAAGATAACTGCTTAAAGTAACAATGGTAAAAATGTATTGAGTGATGAGTACCTCTGGTAGGTAACTTTATAGTTCAAAACTCTTTTTTAAGGATTTTAATTAGCAATTTGTTTTTCCCAATAGATTGGGAATAATCTAATAATCATTCAAAATACATTTTAAGCAGTAGATGTTTTACATCTATTTCAACTTACACCAGTTTCATCTATATTACATCAATGAAAATATATTTTCTCTACTTCTATCTTTACTTATATCCTTTGGCAAATATAAGATTGTTATAAAACACTAATAATAAAGATTTCTGAAGACTTAGGTTATTTATACTTTAAAATCAGTTAAGTTCAGTCAGAAATTATTTAGTGTGCATTAACCATCAGACACATTGACAAGTCCTACAGTGGGATGCAAAGATGAATAAGATATTAGGTCAAGAGAGGAGTTCAGTGAACTACTCATACAGAATAATCCTTTTTCAAATAAATGGTTATTAGTAAAATGAGAAGCCTTTCTTTTTTGGTTATTTTGTTCATGAGTTTTCAGTAAAGTTCAATCAGTCAATTAACAAATCTTTTTTGAATTTTAACATTGTATCCAACTTTAAGTACTTAAGATCCAATAAGACTGCTTGTTACTATTCCTCCTTCCAATGCATGACAGACCTCATTAAATTATTCTGGTACATTTTCAGATTGGGTTTGGATATGCCTTTAGAATCTTTTCAAACAGCTTAAGATATTTTTTCCATTTGATTAGAATTGCCATACAAGATGAAATCTATTTGCCATCCCTGGTTTAAATTAAAGATATGTAGTAATCATGTTGTCACAAATAAGAATGTTGAATAAAGTTTGGGTAAATGCTGGATTACATTGTAATTGATTTGAAGACATCTAAAGAACCATCTGGAAAAAGAGAGAGATAATATAAACTGAAAATAAAAGTTTAGGGATGAATTGTACAGGGGAAGGGAATCAAGGTCAGCAAGAATGCTAAAAAGAACAAACCCTACTGAATCTTGTTATTCTAAGACAGAATAGAAAATACACTAGAAAATGGTGTATTTTGGTACCAGTAAAACCATATTTACTCTATTGAACAATAAAACACACATTTTAATATTATGTTATTTCTGTTATCAGGAGGTGTCTTATGATGTATTTCAAAAGAATTTTTGCCTGCAATCATTTATGAAATTAGACTTTAATGAACTGTCATCACATTGTGCTTATACAAATTTATTCATATGTAGAATGTAATAATACTTCACTAAATTATTTAAGTCTTTTGTATTTGCAGTATCCTGCAAAGTTGAATCTTCACTCAAATTTGGATTTTTAAATGTCATTGTAAATACCTTAAGAGATATTAAAGCATGCACTATCATATCATTTAATGGAGCATCATACAACTTCTCAGTGTTTCCACTGAGGACAAATAGAAGAGTTGGATAAAATTTAAAGCACTGTTTCAAAACATTAAGAGGGTTTTTGAAGTAATGACAATAAGAGTGACTAATATTCTATAGAGAACAATGGAGAAATAAACTGACAGTCTTTAGCAGTTTTGGTGCGGTTTTTTTATTTATTTATTTTGTTTCGTTTTTGATTTTGGTGGGAATATATGTCAATCAGGGTATGGGCAAGAGATTGAGAATCAAATTAATATAAACTAATACCATGTTTCCCCGAAAATAAGACCAGGTCTTATACTAATTTTTGCTCCAAAAGACGCATTAGGACTTACGTTCAGGGGATGTCATCCTGAAAAATCATGCTAGGGCTTATTTTCTGGTTGTCTTATGTTTGAGGAAACACGGTATTGAATGACAAATATAATTGAAAAGTTAAAAAGAGGGGGAAAAGGTGAAGGGGAATAAGAGATTCAAATTTCCAGGTATAAGACAAATAAGTCATGGGGATGTAATATACGGCATGGGGAATATAGTCAATAGTATTGTGATAGCATGTTACAGTGTCAGATGGTTGCTGGACTTATGGTGATTACTTCTTTAGGTATATAAATGTTGAATAACTAGGATATATACCTGAAACTAATATTATATTGTATGGTAACTATATTTTAATAAAAATCTTTAAAAAGAATGTATAAATACAAAAAAATAGAAACAAGAAATGTATGTAGACACAATGAAAAAGACTAACAATCTATAATTGGAGTTCCAGAAGAAGAGTATGGGATAGAGGCAGAATTTGAAGTGATCATGGCTGAGAATTTCCTAAACTGATGAAATCCATTAATCTACATATTTGAGAAGTTTAATAAACTTCTAGAGGAAAATAATCCAAAGTAATTCAAATTTAAGTGCACTATAGTCAAACTGTTGAATAACAAACTCAAATAAAAATTCTTCAAAACACTCAGAGAAAAAGGTACATTATCTGAAAAACAGCAATATGACTAACAGAAGACTTCTCAAAAGATAAAGAAGTCAGAAGACAATGAAATGAGACCTTTTAAGTGCTGATATATTTTCAACCTGATATTCTATGTAAAAAAATGGAAGCAAATGAGGAGTTCCAACACAGTTTAGGATAGAGAAAACTGAGAGAGAATATTAAGTGATACTCTCGAATTGAAGGCTACATTCTACATAATCATATATTTGTTTTTGTCCATTAGAGAGCTGAGTTTACCAGGTTAACAAGGGAACTGGATTACCAATGATAAAAAGCCCACAGAGATGGAATGCGCAAACTGTTTCAATTTTGACAGAAAATAAGAGAAAGATGTTACAGTCATAAAGGTCAGTAGGGAAAAAAACTAAAATCAATAAATTCTTGAAGTCCATGAGTGGGCTGGTGTGATAGTTTGGAATCTCCAGGATCCTCAAAATAAAAGGATTCTGTAAATAAGTGCTGGTTTTATACATGGGTGTCTGCCTGGTGCCCCCCACCAAAAAAAAAAAAAAAAAAGAAAAAGAAAAAAAATTAGGGCAGAGCAAGAGACTTGAGAGAGCCTGCCTTAGAGGTGCAGGCATTCAAGTTCTGCCAAAGTTTGAGGATGGAGTAGCAGTCCTTGGAGAAACCCATTCATATTCCAGGCCCTGCATGAGTACAAAGTGTTGATCAGCTTCCTCAACCCTTCTCTAATAAAAGCAAAAGTCATTTGCAAAACGGGAATGGCAAAAACCTCACTTAAACCCCTAATCTGATTCTGCTTTAAAATGAGAGAAAAGTTAATGGCCTCTGGGAAGGGGCAAGGAACCCTCTCATTCACCCCATACCAAGAAAGGTCTGTGCCACTGGGGGAAGGGTAGAAAATTTGCCCATAATACCCTGTGCTGATAATAATCAAAAGAGATCTTCTTTGGGTGGAGAGCAGGATACCCAGTCCTGCCCAGAATCTAGTACTGATATAAAGCACAGGTCTTCTGCCATGTGGGAAGAAGCAGGGAACCATGCCATGCAGGATCTTGTACCCAAGGTCCCTCATGAAAAAAGGCAGGGTTTGAATACCAGCTGGGGGATGGGAAGAAAACCTTGCCTGTGCTTTAGCCCCTACAAAGAGTAAGAAGCAGAGGCTGTCTGCCACTGAGGGAGATCTGGAGAACTGACAAATCTCACCCCTGGAGCTCAGTCACAGGGTTCTGCCTAAGACTAAAACTAGAGCAGAAGAATCAAGAAAGCACACCACAAAATTTGCATCAAGTAACAAACAATAGGAACATGAAGAGAGACTCTCTATTGCAGGGCTTACTGAAAGCTGAGGTTGGAGCAGGAACACTGAGAAAGATCTTCCGGTACTACAGCCTCACGCTGGACACAAGGTAGCTGGTCCATAATCAGATGACTTTGAAGTCTATGGTGCACTGAAGGGGACTGTAACAACAAAACCCAAACTTTTTAAGTAATTCAATGCCAACCCTAAAGGCCTGACAGAGAAATGCTTTCTTGTTTCCTGACATAAGTATTATTTACCGCAGGTTCTACTCTTTTTACTTTTACAATGTCCAACATGCAGTTAAAAATCATGAGATACATAAAAAGCATGAAAATTATGTTCCATTTTTTAAGCAATAAAATTGTTCACAGAATTAGGCACAGCAATGACCTGGATGTTGGAATTACCTGAAAAAGACTTTTAAATTAATCCTTTAATATGATAAAGGATATAGTGGAAAAGGTAGATAATATGCATAAACAGGTAGGGAATACTAGCAGAGAGATGGAAATTTAAAAAAATGTCAAAGGAAAATGGTGGAAATGAAAAGCACAATATAAGATATAAATAATTTGATGGGCTACACATTGGAAAGAAGAATCAATGAATTTGAAAATAGATAAATAGAAAATTCTCCGAAGTAAAAGCCAAACAGGAAAAAGAGTGAAAAAAAACAGAACAAAATATAAAAAAGCAGTAGGGCAATTCAAATTTTTCAACATTTATAATTTGAGGTCCCCCCAAAAGAGAGACCGAGGACAGCGTAGAAGAAAAATTTGAAGATATAACGATCAATAATATTGCAAAAGTAAAAAACAAAATAAAAACAAACAAACAAAAACAACAAACCACAAATTCAACAAGCTCAGAGATCCTCAAGTAGGATAAATTAAAAGGAAAACATTCCTAGGCATCATTGTCAAACTGGTATAAAACTTGTAGACTGAAAATTTTAAAATATTGCTGAAGAGAAATTAAAGAGGATCTAAATAAACAGGGAGGTATTCTGTGACCCCACATTAGAAGATTTGAATTATTTAATATGTCACCTCTCCCAAAATTAATCTGTAGACTCAATGTAATCCCAATCAAAATCAGTTTTTTGTTTTTTTTTTTAAATTGAGAAGCAGATTCTCAGAATTATAGTAGTCCCTCCTTATCCCTAGGGAATATGTTCCAAGACCCCAGTGGATGCCTGAAACCGCAGATAGTACTGAACCCTATATATATACTATGTTTTTCTCTATCTATGTACATACCTATGTATTTTTTAAATTATAAATTAGGCACAGTAAAAGATTAAGAACAATACCTAACAATACGATAGAACAAATACAGCAACATACTGAAATAAAAGTAACATGGATGTGGTCTCTTTCTCTCTAATAACTGATCTGATAACTGAGAGGGCTACTAATGGTGGGTAGCATACACAGCATGGAGACGCTGGACAAAGGGATGAGTCACGTCCTGGGCAGCTGGAAATGGGACGGTGCAAGATTTCATCAGTCCACTCAGAATGGTGCACAGTTTAAAACTTATAAATTGTTTATTTCCAGGATTTTCCATTTAATATTTTCAGACCACAGTTGACTTTGGCTAACTGGAACCATGGAAAAAGAAACCACGAATAAGGTGGGACTACATAAATGTAAAGTGCTTAAAAGAGCCAAAATAATTTTGATAAAGAAGACCTTAAATTTTCTGACTCCAATACTTACCATAAATTTTCAGTAATAAAACAATGTAGTATTGGCATAAGGAGATCAATGGAATAGAACACAGAGTCTAAAAATGGATCCACACATATCTTTTGATAAAAATTCCAAGGTAACTCAATGGTGAGAGGATATTCTTTTAAACAAATAGTTCTGGAACGAGGATATTTGGGATGAAATATATGAAACTTGATCCTTAATCACAAAATAAAGAAGAATTTACATAAAATGGATCATAGGTCTAAATAAAATAGGTAAAATCAAATTTTTAGAAGAAAATATATAAGAAAGTCTCTATGAGCTTATATTAGGTAATTTCATTCTTAGGTAACACACATAAAACATGAACCATAAAGAGAAAAAAAAATGACAAATTGAATATCATCAGAAGTAAGAAAGTCTGCTCTTCAAAATGCACTGTTAAGAAAATGAAAAGATAAGCCACAGATTTTTAAAACACATATCTGATAAAAGGCTTATATTCAGAATACACATTTTTAAAAAGACTCATAGAACTCAATAATGAAAAAATAAACAATCCAATAAAATGATTACAATATTTGAACAAGAACTTTACCAAAAAGGTGCTAGCATTACTGGGGAAATGGTAAAATCAATATTTTGTATTAGACTAATAATTCACAGGTGAGTTGTGATCACTCAGGTAACAATCAAAGGTACATACATATATTTTGCAAGTAAGTAGAAGGAAAATAAAACAATAAAAGTATTCAGTTTTCAAATAATGCCAGAAAAGATGGAAAAGAAAGCTAAATAAAATGTACCTCTATTCTGTTTACAAGGAACAATTTAAAAACTCAATAAACAGGAAAAAATACCATATGAACAAGAAATAGGGAAAAAAGCAAAGTAGACTTTAAAGCAAGAGCATTGTTAGAGATAAAGAGGGACATTTCATAGCAATAAAATTGTCAATCCAACAGGAAGATAAAATAATTCCAAGTTTGAATGTACTTAATATGGATTTATATTTCAGAAAGCAAAATTGATGGAATAAAAAGAAAAAAGAAAAATTCAAAATAATAGTGGGAAATTTTAACATACCTTCTCATTCATTCAGAGAATAAGTAGACAAAACATAAGAAAGATATTTATTCTAGGCTATGCTCCTCCCACTAGATAAATCCGGAAATAAAATTTGATAAATTTAGGAAATTCTATACAATTAATCACATCTTATATTTTCACAATGAACAATAGAATAATAAAAACTCTGATGAAATTCTGCATCAAAATATATGAAGCTGTGACAATTAAGTTCGTGAACTCATCCTAGAAAAAATGCTACATACATCATTGCTGAATGTCATTATGGTCACCTTCCAAGTACACCCCTTAGGAAGCTATGCACTGATGCCAGCGCCTAGTCCACCTTTCAAAGCAATTTTGGAACTGTTTCTGGAATGGCCATCAGAGCTGTTGTCGTATTACCCTTGATGTTCTGAATGTCATCAAAATGTCTTCCTTTCAATATTTCCTGTATCTTCGGGTAAAAAAGAAGTCATTGGGGGCCAGATCAGGCGAGTAGGGAGGGTGTTCTAATAGTTATTTGTTCACTGGCTAAAAATTCCCTCACAGACAGTGCCATGTGAGCTGGGGCCTTGTTGTGATGCAAGAACCATGAATTGTTGGCGAAAAGTTCAGGTCGCCTAACTTTTACACGCAGCCTTTTCAGCACTTGCAAATAGTAAACTTGGTTAACCGTTTATCTAGTTGGTACAAATTCATAATTAATAATCTGATAGCAAAAAAATTAGCAACATTGTTGCAACCAGTTCTCGAACTTAATTGTCAGATCTTCGTATATGTTTTTTTCTAAGCCTATTTGATTGTGGAAACTTTTTCAATGTAGCTTTTATTAAAGTAGCTTAGAAAATGTGTTGTGTAGAATACACTTTGTATAATACTGTTCTGGTTTTGCAGTTTTAAAATATATAGCTTTTTTTCAGAAACATAATCTTCTATGCAATATTGGTTTTGACTTAGAAAAGTCTAGGTTTTTTAAGTAGCCAATTATGTTAGTTATTATTTAAATCATAGATGAAGATGCAAATGTCATACCTTCAAATTAATATTACCAATTGTATTTTTAAATAATTTAATTATAAAAGCATTTACTTTCAGAAATAAATCTAGTATTGCCAAATATTGTTATTCTGTCAATTGCAGGTTTCTGAGTAAGAACATTCTGATACTATGTTCTGTAACTTAAGATCACATACAGCCGCTAAAATTTTGAGGTGCTACTCCATGGAGAATTAAATATCAAATAAAAGCACACATAGAAATACTTTATCATGAATGTATGAAAAGTCAGAAGTATATCCAATATAATAAAACATGATTTAAATGGAGCTGAATTTAAATGGACAACTATTTAATAGGAATTTTAAATATCTGAAAATATTTGAAATGCATAACAAACTAGTTTACCACCAAAAACAAACAAACAAAAAGCACACATAAACCCTGCGTTTTGTACCATTTAAATTTTAACCAGGCCTTTATATCATGTGAAGACCATTAGTAGATCCAGACTATGTATTAAAAGTAGTTATCATAAAACCTACAAACTTTTACGAGAACCTTTCTACTTCACATAATTATTTTATTTGTTCCACACAAACGGCCTCACAGAGGCACGTAGTTCTGGTATTAATATTCTAATTTTGCATGTTGGAAAACTGAGATTCAAAATCCCATACTTTTTGCCAGCATCACTCCATCTCATTTTGCACGATCAATTCAGCCTCTCCTTATCTAATCTCTTGGCAATACAGGGTATTATTAACTATGCCCTGTTTCCCAAAACTGTCCCCCAAAACAATGATGAATTTGATTATATACAAAAAAAAAAAAAGATATTTGCTTAATGATGAGACTGTCAATACAGTGAAGAGACAAGTGATTAAATGAGGCCAACAAGGGATTACTATCTAGACTGCACAAGAAACATCTGGAAATCAATAAAAGATGTTGATCCCAAGGGAAAAAATGAGCAAAGGTTATAAACAGGGAAATTTTGAAAGAGAAAATAAAAAAGGCTAACATCCCTATAAAGAAATACTTTGATTCAATAGTAGTAGAAGAATTGTAACCCCCTAAAATACTCACATAGTAAGGGTGTACTGGATATCCTTTGCAACACTATTTGGGGTTGTGGAAAGCAGGAGGCAAGCTACATGACCTTCAGTGGGAGAGCAGAAGCACACCATTGAGAACTGTGCAGTAAGTAAAACAATGGGTTAGACGTATAAGGCAATAAAATTGGATTTTAAACAAAATTCAAGACACAATACATAAATTAAGAATGCATGCTTACAAAGCAATATTTCATATTTTTCTAGAACATAAAGATGCTAAAAGATAACATAAACAGTTTGAATGATTGCCTGTAGCAGGAAGGAAAAAGGCAGCGGACGATGAGAATAAAGAGAAACAACGGGGGAAAAATTAAACAAATACTTTCTTCTCACACACTTCTTCAATCAGCAGTGATCTAAACCCCTTCATCTCAGGAACATCCTAACTGATTGCCCTCCATCTTCTACTTTCTTCCTTTCTAATT
The DNA here is from genome assembly GCF_036562045.2 of Rhinolophus sinicus. Taxonomy (NCBI): domain Eukaryota; kingdom Metazoa; phylum Chordata; class Mammalia; order Chiroptera; family Rhinolophidae; genus Rhinolophus; species Rhinolophus sinicus. Next base: position 80,130,686 of record NC_133751.1, on the reverse strand, counting down.
TTTCCATCTTGGATACAGTGACCTTTAAAAATCCAAATTTCTTCATTTCACTCCCTTTTTAAAACTCTTCCAAGACTTCCTTTAGCTTTCTGAATAAAGATCAAATCCTTAACACAACCCTACATTTCCAGCCTCATGTTAAGCATTCTCAACATTCCTTGAAAATGTCTGTTGCTTATTATGTCAATGTCTGTCTAAAATGTTGATTCGTGCTCTCCTCACCTCACTTGCATTCATCTTTCAGATCTCCACTCAGAGTCATCTCTAAACTGACTAGATCACATCCTTTTACTGGGCTCTCAAGAGCACACTCCAATCACTACTTATGCCACTTATCACAGTGTGTAATTACATCTGGAATTATTTCAACAATTTCTAGTTCTATCAATATTTGTAAGCTCCTTGAAGGTGGCGACCCTATTTGTTTTGCTAACCATTATATTCAATGAACTTGACAGAGTACCGGTTACATAGTTGACCCTCAGTAATTATGTGTTAAACAAATGGATAAATGTAAGAATTTCTGCTTTAAGGAAAATATTGGACACCTGCTTTAATAATTAAAAAATGAGAAATTTGTAAAGGGAAGTTTAAAAAAATAGTAACAATAAAAAGGCTGTTAGTCATTGAAAATGATGTTCAAGGGGAAAAACATGAAATCAAGACACACACTTTACTTCTAGATTTAACTATTATATTATTATTATAGATTTGTGAAAAAGATGAGCATATTTTATATTTCTCTGTTCAGAATCTGTGTATAAACTATAGCTATTGAAAACAAGTTTTTAAATTGCATTCCAAATGACAGCCTTTAAACAATGTTTTTTCTGAAACAAAGCCAGCAGATTTTACATCACAGATGTCCATGTACCTAAAGATTCATTGTAGAGAAACTAATTCCAAAATATTCCCCTTTAAAATTTGCTTACGCATTTCTTTATGTAAACAAAAGTGAAAACAGTCTGACAAAAGCGAAGAATGAAAATGTTGCTACATGTTTCAAATATACAACATCTGTTTTTAAATTCTGTGGCATTCCAACTAGCCTAAAGAAAACCCCAGGGAGAAAACTATAAATGGTATTCCCTATGCACACACATTTAATAATGAGTAGCACACATGGAAGCTGTAAATTTGGGAAGAAAATCCATGTTTCCTATTGAAACTACTCTAGCCTATAGAGAGGAAGCCTCTGAAACAGGATATTTGTTATTCAGAAGCCAATGTCAATCCGCCTCCATACACTTTCAAAGTAAAATAAAATCTGATCAGGGTCTCTTTTGTGCCAGGTGCTTTACAAATATTATGTCATTTAATTTTTCCCCAAGCCCTGTGAGGTACACATAAATGTCAACATTTGCAGAAGAAACTGAAACTCAGAGAAGTTAAATAGTTGACTGGAGTAAACATAGCTACGTAACAGTGGGGTAGGACTTGAACTCAAGTATAACTCCAACTCTTCATGATATCCACTCAGTCCTGCTTTAAAGGATTCCTCATCTTTCTTTAAATCCCAGTCACAGCCTGTGACTATATCTCTAGAGCTGGTCCAAAAATTTTATTCCACCCACCAATTTGCCTTCATCAACTTTGAACACTTATATTTTAGTTACTATGATAGACATTAGAAACTTGTGGACCCTTTGCTCCTCTAACTATAAGTTAAGTAACTTGAGAGCAATTTCTATTTTGCATCTTGTTCTTTCTTTTTTCCTCTCTTTGGTCACAGAAAACCTTTAAAAAGCATCTACCGATGAGTATGATAGTTTAACATGCAAATAGTTGAAAAAAATAGTATAATAAATGACACTCTATCACTTCCAAATTTCTCGTGTATACCTGTTAGCTTATTATACCTGTTAGCAATCTATTTAGGTCAATTTGAACTTTAATGTTTTCTAAATGAAATCAAGCCAACAAAAATTTTGTCTTCTCAGGAGTTTGCCTCATTAATTAAGGGCCATTATGAAGCGGCAAATCCCCTGGTCCTAAATAGACCTCTTCTACTAGCTACATTTGTACATCATTCCCCTACTACATGAAACTGAAGAGATTTCTCTTCCAGAAACAAAGCCCTTCAGTTTCATGGACTTTCTTCATCAGCTCCTCCTGAAGCTTGCATTCTAACAATTGCTAATTTAATAAAAATAGTTATCAGTAAATTGTTTAACTTCACTTCAGTGTGCTTCACCGATGAAAAAGGTTTTAGTAATACATAGTGAGACAGCTCCAAGGATGAAATCATATATTTAAAGCAGACATAGTTTAGAGAAATTTCTCAACTAATGTTCGTTTCTTTCTCTTCTCTTGCTATTGTATTCTAAGGTCTCATTGGCTCTTGTTTCCCTGAGTTTCTTTTCTTCTGTAATTTATTTCTTCACGAATACCCTCTAATCTTTACTGCTTATTCTGAGTTAATTTGTCTCAAACTTCAAGGCCTTTTCTACCTGAAGCTTCCATCAGCCTGGTATTTCCTCTCTTATTTTAAAGTAGTTGGAACTTTATACCAAAGATTCATTTTTTTAAATGGTTAGGTTGTGGTTATGTAGCTCATCTGAAACTTGAGCACATCAAAAACCTTCATGAAATTCGTATGTCCTGCCGTGGGATGGTAGAACATTGTTATTTCTCTCAACATTTCTATAGAAAAGCAGTGTGTCTGCATTGAATGCAAGTCCAATGTCCTTGTCTCTAGCCAAGCTGGAGATATTTCCAAATCCACCATAACTTTTGAGAGGTGGGTGGCTTGCTACAAGGCTCACTTCCAGTCACCTTGATATTTGGGTATATGCTACGTAAATTATAATAACAAGTAGACTTAGGAAAATAATTCAGGAAAAGATAGTACAAATGGTCATAAGGAATAATTATTATAGTCAGTACGACAGAATGGTTTGCTGTTTAGGCTTTATAGTAGCTTTCAAACGTGGTTCCAAAATTCTTTTGACTCTCTTATCAAGGGGTCTATGCCCCTTACCCCTAAATTGGGGCTCTTGACTACCTGAGCAATTGAATATGTCAGAAGTCATATTGTACAATTTTCTAGGCACAGGAAACAAAAAATTGGCACCTTCCAATTCTGTTTCTTAGTATATTTGCTCTTGGAATCCAGCCTCCATGCAGTAAGAAGCCCAACCAACTCATGGAGAAACCCACAAGGAAATGAACCAAGAGATCTGGCCACAGCCCCGCAAAGTTCCAAGCTGGAAGTCAGCACCAAATTGCCAGTCATGAGTTGAGTCATCTTGACAGTGGATCTTCCAGGCCCAACAGATGCTTTGTGGAGCAAACATGAGTTATTACCATCGTACCCCGCAAAATTATAGATTGGTGAGCAGAATAAATTACTGATGTTATTTGAGTTACTAAGTTTTGGGTGATTTATTAGGCATTAATAGATAATTGGAATAGACACATATTCAAAACGGCATCAATTTTGCTCGATTAAGTTTGAGGGAGTGAATGTCACAAGGTGGGGTCTGTGCCCTTTATGCTCCCTACGTCCAAATAAGCTCTGAGATGTTCCAACCTAACCTCTCAATGGCATATATATACATGTTAGTGATATATGACATCTATCAATTATATATCTATTGGACAAAAAAAAATGTATACACATTTTAAGAAAGAAAAAAACTATTAAAATTATAACACAATGAATGACGCTAGCATTCATTTGATTAATGCCATCTTTTGAGTGAACGTCATACTACACATTGCTACTGTAATTCAATTCAACTCCAAAAAGTAATACATATTTAAAAAATTTTTTTATTGGTTTCAGGTGTACAAACCAATGTGGTAGTTAGGTATTTAATCCCCTCAGGAAAAAAGAGAAGAGGAAAAGTAATACATACATAGTATTTCTTAAAATACACACACACACACACACACACACACACCAGGGGTCCCAAAAAATGTACACAAGTGGAAACTTTGGTCAACGTTGCTCAAGCAGTAGTTCGTCCTAATCAGAAGTGTCTGGACGCTGATGGTAACCACTTTGAGCACCTCTTTTTTTTTTTTTTGAGCACCTCTTGTAATTGCAGAAGTCAAATGTGACTTGTAGTCATCTTTTGTTATCAGTATATACTGAGTATTACAATTTTAATAGTTTCTCCTTTTCTAAAATGTGTATACATTATTTGACACCATATATGTATATATATATACATATATATGGTCGATTATTATTTATTCACAGGCTTTGCATTTGTAAATTCACCTACTCACTAAAAGTATTTGTAAACCCTAGACTAACAGAACACTTGAATGGTCACTCACTGCACGCATTCCCAGCTGAGAGTGAATGAGGCAACACTGCCTTCCTGTTTCAGCTTTCCTACTATAAACAAGTGTCTTTCTTATAAACAAGTGGTCCATTTGGTGTCACATTTTCCATAACTTTGTGCTTTTTATTAGTGATTTTGTTGTTTAAAATGACCCCCAAGCTTCATGTTGAAATGCTATCTAGTTCCAAGCTGAAAGAAGTGCAAGTAGGCTGTGATGTGCTTGCCCTGTGGAGAAAATAGGTGTGTTAGATAAGCTTTGTCCAGGCATGACGTATAGTATTTTGGTTTGAATCAATATTAATGAAACAACAATGTTTATTAAATAAGTTGTCTTTAAACAGAAACACGTATTAAACAAGTTTATGTATGTATTGATTTTATAGAGGATCACAGGAACCTAATCTGGTATTTCCCTTAGGAAAAATGGTTCAGTATTCACAAATCGGGATTCATGGCTACTTTATATAACATAAGTGTCACGTATAATGAGAATCAACTGTATATATTCCAACATAATATCTAAATGCTTCTGTCTAACTTCCAGATATATATTATATATGTAAACACACACATATTCACATATAAAAGATAGAATGAGAGGGTAGGAAATCACCAACATAAACTATGAAACATCAGTCCTGGTTTTATTTGTCCTATTATAGTATAAAATTCATTGAACTATGTGAAAACTGCAGCATTTTACAGACAAACCTACTAATATTATATCTAAGTAATTTGTTTCTCAACCATCCACATCACTCGCAAATTATTTTATCCACTCTTCACCCTTTAAACAAGTCATTTTCCAGCTAAGAAGGTGAACTCATGATTTCCTGCATTTAATGTAAATTTAGTGAAAACTATGTCACATTGAAATATATACAATCAGATAATTACATGGCAAAGATAATTGTAGTTGATTAAAGTTGGCTGTTGTAAATAGACTGGTTAATACCCCAAACTCTTCGGTGTAAACAAAACATTTGTCTACCACTCATTTGCACTTTTCTTCTCCTCATTGATAAATTTTATAGGTCCACTCTCAAAAGCTCGCCTCCTTTTGAATGATGGAAAATCTGCAGACCCAAGTGTTAACTTGCATTACATTCCCTAAGTCTGAACTTAAAAACAACACCCTTGCTTTTTCTAGTTTAGAGTTGGTTCACGACAGCTGAAGAGTTGGACACAGAGGAATATCTAAATCTAACTTTTCCTGCATGAACTACAAATAATCATCTAGTCTTTGCTCCCTCTTCCAGATGCTCCTAATCCCCTGTATTCCCCCACAAAACACACACACACACACACACACACACACACACACACACACACACACTAAACCTTTTGATGTATGACATGCCGAAATACTGGAGAGAGGAGTTCTTTGGTCAGAGAAGGAGATAAAGTGGAACATGGAAAAAGGAAACAAATTCTAATTTTAAAGGAAAAAAGTTCAGAAGAGTCCAAGGTTAACATTTAACACTGTAGGACCTTCGTTGTGCTAGGGGAAAAAAAAAAAAGAGAGAGAGAAACTATAGACAAAATTGCTTTTATTATATTTTTGTCTTAGTTAAAAATATTGATAAAAGAAAATGTAACTTTAGAATGGAAAGGACATTTGGACTCATTTTATAATGCAACACCTTTATTTTATTTCTTTTAATATTTTCTATCTTTATTGAGATATAACTGAAAAATAACATCATGCAAATTAAGGTGTATACACAATAAGGTTAGTTAATACATCTATCACCTCATGTGGCTATCATTTTACTTTTTGTGGGGAGAACATTTAAGCTCTCTCTAGCAACTTTCAAGTATACAGTACAGTACAGTACTGTTAATTATACTCAACCTGCTGTACATTAGATGCCAGAACTTATTTATCTTGTAACTGAAAGATTGTATACCCTTTGACCAACATCTCTCCATTTCCCTCAAACCATTGCCCCTGGCAATGACATATAAGTGAGATCATAGAGCATATGTCTTTATTTATCTGATATCTCACTTAGCATAATGCCCTCAAGTTCCTTCCATGTTTTCACAAATGGCAGGATTTCCTTCTAAGTGAGGAAACTGAGGTCCAAAGAGATAATGTGACCTGTCCAACCTCTCACAGTTTTCTGGTGACAGAATTTGAAATGGAACCCAAATCTTGATGTTATTATATTTGTGCTGTAACTGAGTCGGAAAATATCAGAGAACATGTAGGAAGAAACATTAAAAGTATATCAAAATTCTTATTTCTTGAACTATTATGTTACTGGATTGATGTAAGTCACAGAAAACATTTAGGCTATACCCTATACCATAATCTCCCTGTTTTGTACATGAAAATCCACATAGTTATACAGTACTATTAGTTTTTTTTTATTGATACACCATTGAAGCAACTGTTTTAGGATTGCTTTTTCTCTTTAAAAAGAAATATTATTGGCAATAGCAGAGAACACTTTCTTTTCTTTCTCATTATAGCTGTGAAATTCCAACAAGTAAAACTGTCCCAGGCAGCTTGGAGAATTACCACTGCCTTCATTTAGCAATAAAAGCATAATCTCTGGTGAGAAATTAAAGCAATTGTTTGTAAGCAAGATTCACTAATCCTATGATCCTGGAGCCAGACAGAGCAGAGAAAAACAAACGAACATGACCCTCATTTATGATTTGGCTAGTCTCTGGAGTCAAGTAAGGATAAAAGGCATGTCATCCATGTGCAAGTTCAGCATTATCCTATGGACAGAGGAGCAATGGAATAAGAGGGGATGAGCCCGGAAATCTGGTGCTTAGCTAACTAACGCATTCATAGGAAACCTGATTAGTGTTGGCTCATTCAAAGCAGTGTCTGGTGTGAAGCAAGTGTTACTGCCTAGTGACTAGTATTTCCTTACTGAAGTTGTGTGATTCACTGGAAGTGTTTTGCCATACCAAATTGGCTAGCTAATTTGAATAAGGAACCCAGATAGGTTATTTCTTTCCCAGACTTCTCTCAATAACAGTTAAGTTCTTTCCTTCCTTATATCCAAAACACTGCTATTAAAATGGGAACATCTTAATAATTTTGAGAAACTCAAGAGAAGTCCTTCGAAGCATAAAATGTAAGTAGGACATGGTACATGACTCATGGTTAAAACACATTTTAGCCAATATCCAGGGCCTCTGCATGGCATAACTCCAGGGGCATCATTTATAACATTTTTTTACACAAATGGAGCATCCAGACTATTAGTCTGGTTCAAAGAAAAAAAAATAAATTCTGAGACATGGGGTAATAGAATAGAATCACATGTTAAGAAGCAATGACTAGGTGAAAGCCTTGACCCAGATGAGACATAAAGAAGAGCACGTTGATGAGAAAAAAAACAAACAACAACAAAAAATCAAAACGAGAGTTGTGAAAACAATCTAGTTTGGGGAGCATGCCAAACATTGTTCAGTCACTCAGGGGAGACATATATTCATACCTAAGATGACACAGATGAGAGTTCAGCTATAGCAGACAGGAGGGCCTCAGCTTCCTGTTCTTGAAGCCTCTAATAGTTTCCTCGCTGGGCTCTTTGCTTCCATCTTGTTCAATCATGCCCAAATCTGTTCTTTACCCTTGACTCAGGGTCCTTTCTAAAAACTATAAACCAGATATGTCATCACCCTGATTAAAACCTTGCAAGGTCATTACTATATGATTTAGTTTTTCAACAAGGGGACATGATCTGACCTCTACTTGTCTCTCCATCACTGTCAACTTCTTGTACCTTTGCCACCACTTCATCCCCTCTTCTTTCTGCTCAGTTCTTTGGTGTTTTTCTCTTCCTAGAATAGGCCAAGACTACCAAAACTTTATGACCAGTGTGCTCACTGTTTCTCAATGTGGTAAGTTCTACCCAGAGATATTTTAAGCCTGGATCTCTCTTAGCATTCAGATGTCAGCTCAAATGAGGCCTTTCTTGAGCATCTTATTTAAATTAGTACACCCTTGACCCATATTGTATTATAGTATTTGTATTATGGTGTTTTATTTTATTTATATAATCCCATCATTAGCTGAGATTATTTTCATTTTTTTTGTTTGCTCTTATATTATGTCTTCTGCCTCTTCTCTCTTTCCTCTGCCCTGTTTCCTCCAGCAAGAAATTTGTCTAACACATGATAGGCACTCATTATATATTTAATGAAGAAATCAGTCTTACTTACTCGATATTGCTTTGCCAATAATTTCAGCTCTGAATCAGTCCAGAAATAAGCAAGCAGAACTGCTACTTTGAACTTAATTCTTTGCAACAAGAAAAAACTGATTGAGTCAATGGGAGTGATAATAGCTTTGGAGAATGTGAACAATGTTCTTGGAATTAGTAATAAAGCTGTGGAAAGGAGTGCTGGGAAACAGCCAGACATCTACCCAGGACTTCAGGAAAGCACATCTCAAAAACATATAAAATAAATTAGGTATGACCGCATGGCCAGAGATTCTAAAAGGGAAGATTGCTTCAGAGAGATGGAAGAATAACAATGACACTCTGATAATACAATCACTGATTATTTTTTTAAACAATAAATGGCACCTTAGGTACTGTGTAGAATGAGATCATATTTTAAAAAGATATGTGCAAAAGACAGAATAAACATTGTATAACAAAAATGAAAACAAGACTGTGATAAACCTGTAAGAACCATAAGTCAAAGTCCAAAATGGGCTGTGGAGTACGAAAATAAAAGATAGAACTTAAATGACTTAAAAAAAAATTACAATTAGCTCTGCCCAGAATGAGAAGAACATAAAGAATCAAATCCATCTGGGTGAGACAGAGTAATGTTAGTGAAAGACTGAACTCTTAATGATTATTTTGCTTCCCATTTTTGTATCAAGAGAAATTATTTTCAAACTGAAGAAAGAAGGAACATGGAGAAGAGGAAAATGAGGCACGAGATACAATAAGACAAATAAATTACTGGAAAGATCTCGATAGCCCTGTGGGGACAGAGTCCCAGGGTGCAGTTTCCAGGCTCTCGGCCTCACGAGGAAAGGTGTTGGCTTAGGTTGTAAATAGCCATCAACTGTGATTGGATGGCCATCAGCTGTGGCTAGTTGGCCGTGAGCTGTAACCAGTGAGCCATTGGCCACTAATATAACTGCTGTGGCTACGCTAGCAGAAAATGGGGGCTAGCAAGAAGTTGGTGGCTGAGCTAGCAAGCGAGGATTGCAGTTAGCACGGCGGGTTGCAGATCGTGTAGATCCTGCTTCCTGTGTCTCCAACCCAACTGCCAGCAAGAATATAGTGGTATGACTCCCCTATCTATGGCTCCGTGGGTGTTCCTTTATGGCCTCACCATGTCCTGCGTTCTTATATGGGGAGCAGGACTAGAGACCCCGCATGACACCCTGCGTGACAGGGAGTATAACTTAAAAGTATTTTTCGTGAATCTGGAACATGGCAGGATGTCAAAATAAACAAACCAACCAAAACAACAATTACCACCAGTTTCTCTTACACAAATAAGCTTGGGAAATGTTAGGTTAATTGAAGAAGTTAAACAAGACTTCTCATTACTGAGAGACTTCTCAGGTTATAATGTGCACTATGCACTGAAACTTCCCAAGAAAGAGCTTATAGTATGTACTGTTTCTCAAACTTACCTAATTGTGAAAACCATTTCCTCTTTTTTCTTTTAGCATCTTATGGAACTCGTATCTTGAAGAATATCATTTAGAAAACAATGTTCTGGTGACGGGCTGCAGGGTTTGGTACTTGAGTCTCTGCATTCAGCCCTTTTGCTAATACCTTAAATGAAGACTAGAGGGCCTGCTTATCACATCTATGGCTAAAGCAAAACAGAGAGACATTAATATGATGAATGACTGAATCAAGTTTTAAAAATATTATGACAGGTTGAAATAATGGGCTGAAACTAACAAGATATTATTGGGCTCCAAGATCATCTCACAGGATAGGAGACACCTGGCCTTAAGAGCAATTTCTGTGAACAAAATCTGGAGAGTTTACTTGACTATAAACTCAATATGAGCCAACAGTACGTTGCCCTTGCAAAGAAAAACAATGTAGTAAAAGTTACTCTGGGATGTTTACACAGATGAAAAAGCACCTAGACAGAGTCATTCCTAACTCCATTGTTTTCAGTATTGGTCAGACAACATTTGGAAGATGGAGCAAGAGATTGGAATGTGCTCAGTTGAGGATCACAAGAAAGGGGAGATGTCTGTATGCTTGTCACAATGGGAACACAAAACTGGAAATGTTCGGTCTTGATAAAAGAATACTTGCCCTAGACTCCATATAAGGAAAAATTTTCTGATCATTCACATTTCAAGGAGAAACAAAGTAGAAAATGCTGACTTACAAGGTGATTTTCTTATTGCTATATAAATATTTTTTCAAGTCAGGCTGGGTAATCATCTCTCCAGGATGTTGTAGGTGAAACTCATACACTGACTCCCACTTTCCCAGTCTACATGGTTTCTAGGAGTCTATTATGTATTTCAATATCATTTTTTCTGGTCACTGGAATCTCTTAAGATTTTCACATACAGCACTGTAAAATACTAGATCTGGAAATAACATTCAAGATAATCTATGTAAGACTCTGCTTTTTAAAGGTGAGAAACCAAAGCTCGGAAAATTTCCATTCTTTCATTTGCCAAAGGTGTTCTGGGTGCCTGATGTGTGGAAGGCTCTTAAATATGTACTGTAAAGCATAACAACATGAACAAGGAGAATTTGCTTGCCATAAATTTATAGAGGCCCATAAGCAGCCAAAATGCAACACAGAGATATAAAATATAGAGTTGAGTAATAAGCAATTCTTTCTGATTGGCAGATCAGGAAATGTGGAAGTTGGGAAGGTGTATAGCAGAGAAAACATTAGCAAACTCAGAGGGAGAAAAGTGTTTGGGAAGTGGCTTTCATGAAGTTTAAAGTGGTCTCATACAGGACCAGCCCAAGGTAAGGGACCATGTAGTCCTTGGAAGTGGATTCAGGCCCATTTGGACCAGAAATACTGAGATCTGGGTTCTAGCCATTTTGAATATGATCTCACAGGTAGACACAGGTTCTAGGTGGGCATATTCCATTAGACCCACAAACTCATTGCCCCATAAGGAAGGGCAGAGACAAAGTAGGGCCAGAGTGAGGTCTTCTAAAGCTTAGAACTAATGAGAAGAGCCCCTCTTATCCTAGCGTAGGAATTTTGATTTTATTTCAAGGCTACATGGGAACCATCTGAGTTTCCTGTAGAAGGAAGTGGCATCATTCCCCTAAGGTCATGTTGTTGAGCCAGGAATCCACATTTTCATATAGCTAACCAAAATGTCCTCCATCACTCCACATTGTACCTATTATGACCTACTAAGATCTGTGTTCCACATTGATTAAACTCTAAATTAACCTTGATGGGCACCTATTATAAAGAATACCTTGTAGCTATAGATCTAAAACAACACAAATAAACATTTCCAAGAGGAATCAATCAGTGCCCATTCATAAAAATTGATTTTACTTAAGGATATAAGACAACATAAAGAATAAAACACCAGAAGTCATGAAGTCAATCCTAAAATAACATTACTATTTATTGAACATCCCACATGTACATATATTGCTTCTAATCTTTGCAATAACTCTACAAGGTAGATATTAATCCCTATCACTAGATGAAGAACTGGGGTTGTCAATGTAACAAGAGCCTTTAAGTCTCTGAATCTCGGTACAAACTCAAATTTGTCCGAATCCAATGCTCATGATATTCCATTTATAGCACTCAACAGACTACTGTTGAGTGGGAGGGAAGGCAGTCTTGTTCAGTTTGTCCTTCTCTATATGTTAATTTCTATTTTGTAAGAAAAATAACAGAATGTATATTTCTCAGGGGAAATGTTTTTACACTTTCTCTACCTCCCCTTCCAATGCAATCAGAATAATATCAGCATATAGCAAGCAATATTTATTTATTTATTTATTTATTTATTTCTAATTAAAGTTTATTGGGGTGACAATTGCTAGTAAAACTACATAGCTCTCAGGTGTACAACTCTGTAATACATCACCTATGTATCACATTGTGTGTTCACCACCCAGAGTCAGTTCTTTTTCCATCACCATATATTTTATCCCTTTTACCCTCATCTACCACCCCTTCTATTTCCCTCTGGCAACCACTAAACTATTGTCTGTGTCTATGAGTTGTTGTTTCTTCATTTGTTTGTCTTGTTCTTTTGTTTTCAGTTTTATTATATATACCACCTATCAGTGAAATCATATGGTTCTTGACTTTTTCTGTCCGACTTATTTCACTTAGCATTATAATCTCAAGATCCATCCATGTTTTCACAAATGGCACTATTTCATCTTTTCTTATGGCATAATAATATTCCATTGTGTATATATACCACCTCACAGCAGTTAGAATGGCTATCATCAACAAGACAAATAGTAACAAGTGTTGAGAGGCTGTGGAGAAACAGGAACCCTCATACACTGTTGGTGGGAATGCAGACTGGTGCAGCTGCTATGGAAGGCAGTGTGGAGGTTCCTCAAGAAATTAAGAATAGAATTACCATATGACCCAGTAATCCCTCTCCTGGATATATACCCCCAAAATCTGAAATCATTTATCCGTAAAGATATATGCTCTCCGATGTTCATTGCAGCTTTATTTACGGTGGTCAAGACATGGATGACTGGATATAGCAAGCAATTTAATCCAATTTAAAAACCATTGATTCATTTGGCAAATATTTATGAAAAGTCTACTACATGCCAGGGACTGTTCCGGCCCCAGCATATATCAGTGAACAAAATGCAAATTCCCAGCCCTAATGCAGAATTCAGCATCTTGCAATTTTAAGATGAAAGTGCTTGTGTTCTTGACTGATGTCAAGGAAGGCTGTTCTCAGCTTCTAGAGGATGTCACCCATTCCCTGACACACAGTCCTCTCTATAACATGGCAATTGCTCATTCAAGGCCAGCAAGAGAAAGTCTCGGTTGTTTCCAGTCTCTGACTTCTGTCTCTGACCTCCAGATTCAAATTTATAGGGCGCATATGATTAGGTCAGGTCCATCCAGATTATCTCTGTTTTGATTAACCCAAAATCAGCTGTTCAGTAACCTTAAGTATATCTACATCTATAAAATTTTTAGTAATTAAAATGAAATTCTCAAATATTTAAATATGTAATTAATCATCTTAATTACACCTTCAGGAGCCCCTTTTGCCCTATATTGTACCATAATCACAGGAGTGATAGCTCATATTCATACATTCCATCCACACTCAAGGGAAGATTATACAAGGGGACGTTGGAAGTCACCTTAGAATTCTGTCTGCAACAGGCAGGAAAGGAGCTTAAGGATGAACTTACTCCAATCTTTTGCTTTATAGTTTTCTTTCATTAATCACTCATCTGATACATGCTTATTGAGCACTTAAATGTGTACTGTGCTAGGGATTGCAGCTAAGACAGAAGTCACTGTATTCAGAGGTCTAAAAAATCTAAAAAACATTTCAGTAAATAATAATAATAATAATAAAACAATATGACAACTACAATAAAAAAGTATGTAAATGTGCAGATTTGCCACAGGAATGATCAATCATCTAGAAGGGCCAGAGAGCACTGTGAAAATGATGCAATGCTTAACGACATTAATAGGTGGACTCAAACCCTTCTGAATAGGCTTAATTTTGAGAGTTTCACAGAGGAGTTTTTATGGAGACATAGTCTCCCTTACTGATATTAGCCTGCTTTTATTTAACAACTTTGAATGCTGAGTTTTCCCACTTCTACTGAAGTATACCTTACAAAGTATAGTTATTTACTCCGTGGGCTAATCAATGTTTCAGTTAAGTTTGTAAAGTGAAATTGATGAGTTCTGTGGAGAGGTCTTTCTACATTCATGAATGGGGTCAGAAAGATCCCAGTTTCTGTTAACAATAATAGGAACTGCTGCTTTTAAACGTTCTCCCAAATGCAGGTTGAAAATATAGGTTAAGTCATACCACTGGTAAATCTGTAGCAAGATCCCACAGGACAATAAAAACAGTGAATGCATTCATTTTTTGGCTTATATACAGGGGAAGTACATGGATGCCTGGGCTCCAAAAGAACAACTTTGTATGGTTGTGTTTGTAGTTACACACGGTCTGTATAAACAGATGAAGGGTCTTTGGCTTCCTTTTGAACCAGGAAGGGTAGTGAGATTCTAGCAGCCAAAAGCAAAACACTGATTGTTGGCTACAAACAAGTTTGATCAATGGTATGGGAGCTTCAACTCGCCATTCTATTTCCTTAGCAAGTACTTCATCTTGTGCCAGCCACTGCTGTGTGCCCTGTTTGATTTTGGGGACTGGCTATTCATCATTCCTCCATTTTTTTCACCAAGCACGTGGGTGCCAACAAGGCTGCTTGTTGCCTCAAGATAGCAGGTGGCAATATTGGTAGTTAAACAGTTAGCAAGACATCAATCTTTTATTGCTTTGCTCCAAAAAAACATAGAACTGAATGGAAGCTCATTTCCTCACCTCCCAAGGTTTTTTTAACTGTTAGATTGTTTGAACAAACAAACAAAAAACTCAGCAACATAGAAGTACCTTATAGCTCAGGGACTCTGAAACTTGTTATAAGAATAAACAAATGAATTCTTTGCAGAAAGAGCCTGCCTAATATATCAGGAAATATTTTTTTTCTGTAAAATGTTGTATGGGAATTGTTTTTTGTAATAAGATTTTGAACAGTCGATTATTTCATTGATTGATCCATTCATATAATCTGCAGAGTTTCTCAACCTTAGCACAACTGACATTTGGGGCCATAAAGAAACCATGAGAACAGTGTCGGTTCTCTGCCTAGAACCCCTTAGAATCCTTTTATGGGTTTGATTGTTTTCTGTGCATCTCTTCCCCAGCTACTCTGTACTGCCTCCCAAAGGCTTACTCGCACATCTTGCTTCAGGGAACTGTGCTTGGGTGACTGTGTTTGGATGCTCAGTCCACAGGGGTAGAAAGCTGGGTGCACCTAGGAGATATTGGCTGTCAGGGTAGGTCATGGCTTATGGGATCAGCTCTGTGATGTAACTTCTGTGCTATCCTCTCCTAGAGACAGGCGGAGATTGAAACTTAGCTTGACTTCTCGTCCTAACACCCTCATCAACTTCTGGAAGAACTTCCTTAACAAATACCTACAATCAAATAAGTATTTTGAAGAGATATCTCTGGCTGTGACATGGAGACGAGAAATTTGGCTGAATTTACATGAAAATAAGACTGGCCCTCTAAATATCGAGCATAGTACAGTTCGATGAAGTAGAAACACCTGGGGGAGGAGGCATGCAGTCCAACCTTCACTCAGAGTAGGAACCTTGTCTGAAGCATCAATTACAGATCAGCTTCAGCTGGAGGATCTGTAAGCCCATTCACTTACAAAACAGTCCATTCTTTTTGAAGTGCTTGCAACTATTATAAACTTCTTCCTATAATGAGCCCAAACCTGCCTCTCATGAGTTTTGCCCATTGTTCCCAGTTCTTGCAAATTAAAAGTCAACCTTTGTCCATGTGTGGTAAATTTTGTGTGTCAACGTGACTGGCCACAAGGTGCCCAGACATTTGGTCAAACATTATTCTAGTTGTATCTGTGAGGGTGTTTCTGGATGAAATTAATATCTGACTCAGTAGACCGAGTAAAGCACATTGTCCTCCCTAATATAGGTAGACCTCATCCAAACAATTGAAGATCTAAATAGAACAAAAAGGAAGGATAAGAGGGAACTCCTACTGCTTGACTCCAGGGCTGGGACTTAGGTCTTTTCCTGCCTTCAGACACAAACTGAAAAAGCATCTCTTCTTCGGACTTCAGCCTGCAGGCTTTCATACTACAAATATACCATGAGCTCTCCTACGTCTTTAGCTTTCTGTCTGCAGATCTCTGGACTTAACTTCCATAATCACATGGGCCTATTTCTTATAATAAATCTCTTTATAAATATATATTCTATTCCTTCTGCTTCTCTGGACAACCTCGACTAATACCACGACATGCCTCAGGTAGGTATTTCCCTATGCAGCCTGATTTGCGTGACTGATACCTCAAACATGTTTCATCCCCTGCGGACCATCACAAATTATTGGCATTGACTATACTGTTTAGGAGTTAATTTCTGCCGCGTTGGATTAAGTGAAAATTTACCACTTTGCATTAAGAGCTTGTATCTCCATGAAAATTTGGTTATATGCATATTTACATGAGAATTACATGAGAAAATAATGCATTAATTCAAGAATTTTTATTATACTATCAGAGCTTTAAGTAGAAGAGATTATAGGGAAGTATATTCCGATGTGGGATAAGAGGATCAATACAGGAAGTTAGGCTCTGGTAAGGTTCTATAATTCAAGCTTCTAGAAATCTTGGGGTGGCATGAGGTGTTTGAGATGAGGAGGAAGGGTACAAAAGACTGCTGATCCTCAATTTTTTCTCACACTGGTCCAGCATAAAAAGAAATTTCCACTGATGATTTTAACTGATGTCTAGTTTACACAGTTCTAAAAGAAATTAATAAATTTAATATTTTTGTATAAATTTTTTTAGACACAAAATATGTGGTGAATCCAGCTGTTAGGAAAAGAATCAGTAGCATATTCCCTGGCTATAAGGCAATTGCTAAGACACAAATTAATATCTGACTCAGTTGGCAATTTTAAGATAAAATTCTCCAAGAGTATAAATCAAGGAAATAAACCTTATGGCCTTAAATTACAATCATCCATGTAGTCTAGGATTTTAAAATCCTAGGGTAGACAGATTCCACATGACTTAAACATGTGAAGAATTTTTTTGTGTTAGCAGGAATAGTTATTTCTTGGGAAAAATTAACATCTTCATGAGAAGATTACTATCACGAATTTTTAATGTTGGCTATTTCTCTTTATGTATTACTCAACAATTAACAAGTTAATATAAAGGATTTAAAAAATTATACCAAGCACTAAGCCATTTGAAGATCTAGACATCTTAACTGGATTCATTTAACTTACAATACCCTACATTTGATAGTAATTTTCCTTTGGCTACACACAAATAGCATTGATAACTTCAATCAACTTTATTTATACACATACTGTCTGAAGAGAATGTGTATCATTTCTAATTTATGACCCCAAATTATATTTGATAATCTTCTATCATACCAAATTATTGGTATGTGTTTCAATTTCTCCCTAAATGTCATCACCTTTTAAAAAAGAGAACACTGATCTGATGCTCAAAGGAAGTGGTTGAGTTAAACCATGGCTGGGTGACCATGAAGAACGTCTAAGCAGCTCTTTACCTGTAGCTTTTCCTTAGATGTCAAAAGAGGCTTTAAACAATATAATTTCTGAAACCAGTCTCATCTAGGATATTCTACAATTAGGATGGATTCTTTCAATATGAGTTGTGTGTTGCTCTTGTTTTATCAGTATTTTTTTTAATTCAAGTAAATTTAAAAAGTACATGCAATTTAAAATGCTTATAGAAATGCCTAAGAAGAAATTAAGCCATCTCTAGCATATTAACTTTACAATTCCTAGCTTATAACGTGATGGGGAATGTGAGAAGATGTGGGGCAGGGGTAGCAAAGCATCTTCTCTTCACCATACAATCAATATTCTGCCTCTAAAATGCAGTAGGTTCTTTGAGTCTACTTCACCTTCCTGAGAGCTTAAGAGAGAGCAGAGCTTCACTTCCACTCTAGGTTCCCTACTGGTACTGGTCTTACATCCCAGTTTGAGTTGGAAATTAGTTTTTTTATTGAATTGTGAGTTAAGCAGTGTGGTTTAAACTGATAGGAAAGACGACTGCCAGGCCACTGGCACACCCACACTGTGTGCAAGATTTGCAGCAAAAGCACCAAGAACTCTCCAAGAAATGCTCCTGGAAAGTACGTGATGATTTCTCTTCTTTTATAGACATCAGATTCTATGGAGACTATATAGCCAGGCTTGCATTCGGGATATGCACACGTAAAGGGATGGATAGAGCATAAATTGAGAGAAAAAGCTATTTGAGCTTGGATTACCCCCACTGAATCAGTCTCCTTTATTTATTATTATTATTTTTTGCTTCTTAACATCCTGAGAATATCTATGAATTATTTATTCATTGAATGATCATATTTGGAGTGGCTAATGTATCCTTATTAATGCAGGGAATGCAAAGACAGATATTACAAACATTTCCCTTAAAGAGATGATCTAATAAAAAAGACAGACATAAAAGTAAATATGGCACGAATGCATTAATTGAAATATGTATTAAGTGCAGTGATAACAGAGAATCAAGAAAGAACCAAGTACTTGATCTTGTTCTGAAAGGATGCATAGCATTTCTCCATGTGGGCTTGGGGTGTTAAGAATATGAGGCAGTGGAAACAGCACATACAAAGGTACATAGGACTAGAAAAGCCATGGTATTTTGGGCAACCACAGAAAGTATTTTGGTATTTTTGAAGCTTAAGACATGAGAGGAAGCTAACAAGTTGGAGAGGTAGGTTATAGATAGGTATATATATTTAAGTATTTAAAGTTATATATTTAAGTATTTAACTTATGAAAATTTACCATACAGTCTCAACCAGATTCTACAAAAAGTAACAGCAAGAGAAATAAACACAATCAAAACCTAGACTCATCAATTCGGTCCATTCTTCAACTCAATATGTTACAGCATGAGCATGATATGCGAATCTAAACTCTGTTATTTCCTCTGTTTTTCTCATTTCCAGAGCATCTCTCACAGTGTGTCTCTACTTAATAGGTTAAAATTGTGGGGAAAAATGCATAACCATACTGATTTAGTATATACCCTTACTAGACTTAGATTGTATAAAAACTACAATTATATTTTTAAAATGCAATTTTTTACACAACCCAAATATAAGTCAACTGTCTTATCTGGTGCTTGAGCCAAATATAAATGATCTGTTCCAGTGTTGGAGAAAAAAATGAACTTCATTGGACCTCATGAGAGATGCTATGTTGATCCCCAATGTGCACTTTCCTAAGAGACTTAGGATAATTTTGATTTTATTCAAATTTCATTCTCTGTATCCTCCACTTTGGATCCTAACTTCATGATATTCTGTTTATGGTTGTTGTTTTCTTTTAATTCCAATAACTTAAGTTAGAACTTTGAGAAAGTAGACAAAAAAAGTCAATGATGCAATAATTCTATCAGTATGAAGCATTATTTAATATTAAGAAATGTTTGTATTCCTTATGACATCTCTTCTTTAAAAAGCACCACCAACACCACCACCACCATCATCATCATCATCATCAGACATGTATTTTTCAAGAGGAAAACAATAGAATAATAGCAAAACTTTGAGAAGGTAGAATCTGCTCTGTAGTATTTCAAATTCCTTGACCTTGGTCAATGGTGTCACTCATGCCATCCTTTGTCCTATTTTATGCTTTCATCCAAATTCCTTATCATCTCATAAAATGTGTCCTTTTCTTTAATGGGAAGACTTCAGAGTTTATCCAGGCCCATGACATTCTGTTGGGTGTGGAGGGAACCCCCTACCGTTTTGTTTTAGAGACGACAGGATGGTTTTGATAAATGTTTGTAAAATTTGTATAATGATGCATTCCTGTAGGAAAGCCTATTACTAGGACAATCACTTGAATATGAAGCATACTTTTTCTCCAATCAAGTGAATACTTAATGGATAGTATGGCTCTGCATCTCTTCAATCTTTCATGTAGAATGCAGAGTCAGGGGATACTGTGGTAGGGAAAATCTGAGGAATGGAACTTGACTAGGAAATTTGTTGGGATATGTGAACAGATCAGATCTAAACTGGATGTAGTAACCCCCAACCAAGCCAAGAATATAAGTATCTCTAGAACAGGAATGCTAGATGTTGCTCTATTGTAGCTCATCTAGGCTGTAGCTTCTCATACTGTGTGTGAAATACCACTGGTATAGGAAAGAATAATATACAGTAATATTTGAATCTATCCACTGCACACTGTGTAATGATGGATATTAGATGGAAGGTATTCTTTAACCACAGATATTATTTCATCTTATAAATGTCTAAACCAAGCATGATATTTTAATAAGAAATAAAATGTGGACTTTGCTTTTCCAATATAGTTAGACTACCACATAACTTACAATGGAGGAATAAATTAGCAGAGGTGTAAAAAAATCAAGACTTCCTATAATATATAAATAAATAATAAAATTCCATCTAGAAAATCCCTAAGATGCTATATTTTTCTCCATGACTGGTCCTTTCTGATATTTAGACTGGTGATGAGATATTCAAATTATTGATCAAGATATTAATATTGTATCCTCGGTCTGAGAAATATGAAAAGGCTTTTAAGAGCAAATGAAGGGAGGTTCAGAAGAGGTCATAATGGGAAGTTGAACTTGGTTTGAGTTTAAAAGAGTAGAACTTAAACATAGACAAAGATTAGTTCTTTTTTTAAAATTTATTGGGGTGACAATTGTTAGTAAAATTACATAGATTTCAGGTGTACAATTCTGTATTACATCATCTATAAATCCCATTGTGTGTTCACCACCCAGAGTCAGTTCTCCTTCCATCACCATATATTTGATCCCCTTTACCCTCAACTCCCACCCCCCACCTCCAGTTCTTAAGGAAGATCAAAAGCAGAGAGGTGGGACTGTTCACGACTCATTTTGGAGTCAACAGAAAGATTGATGTGGGCTGAGTAGAAGGTTTATGTTGAAGATTAGAGAGAGAATTAGACTGGGGTGCAGAATGTAGAAAACTGAGAATACCAGGTTCAAGAAATTAACATACATTAAATTTAAAACTATGAGTCACAGATGTTTCACAGAATATTTTTATGATTTTATAGTAGATATTTTTTAAAAAGCATAAATTATTAATCATGCAAATGATATATTTGATTAAATTAAATTTTAAAACTTCTGCATGATAAAATTAAAAGACAAGGAATGGTAGTATAATTTTGGAAGATAGTTATAGCTTCTTACAAAACTGAACATATTCCTACCTAAAGATCCAACAATTGCACTCCTTGGTATTTACCCAAATGAGTTCAAAATTTATGTTTCCATAATACCAGCACATGTATATTTTATTCATAATTGCCAATAGATGAATGGATAAACAAACTGTGGTACATCTATACATTGGAATAACATTCAGTAATAAAAGAAATCAGCTAGCAGGCCACAAAGAGACATTGAGGAAACTTAAATGTATATTGCCAAGTGAAAGAAGTGAATCTGAAAAAGCTATATACTGTTTGATTCTAACTATATGACTTTCTGGGGAAAGCAAAAACTATGGCGACAGTAAGAAGGTCAGTGGTTGCCAGGGGTTCAGGGGGAGATATGGAGGAATGAATGTGTGGAGCACAGATTTTTAGGGTAGTAAAACTGTTCTGTATGATACTGTCATGGTAGATACATGTCATTATACATTAGTCAAAACACATAGAACATACAATACAAAAAGTGAACTCTAATGTAAACTATGGACTTTAGCTAATAATGTATTTGTCTCTATTGGCTCATCAATCAAAACAATTGTACCACATTAATGCAAGATGTGAATGATAGAGACAATGGTGAGGGGGTGATAAAGGAGTATATGCCAACTCACTGTACTTTCCATTCACTTTTCTATAAACCTAAAACTATTCTAAAAATAAAATTTATTAAATAAAAAAAGTAAGGGACAATAGGATAAAGATATTTGCAAAATACAGAGCAAGAGATTTGTATTTGGAATATATAAAGAGTCTCCACAAATCAATAAGAAAAAGACACACAATCCAATACAAAAAATGGGCAAAAGAAATAAACCAGAAATACACAGAAAATTAAATTTTAATGGCAAGTAAATATATGAGAAGATGCTCAATCTTATTAGCAAACATTCCACAAAATATTTATTGAGCCTTTATTCTGAGCCAGGCACTATTTTAGATGCTTGGGATACATGAATGTACTAAACATGCATGTAGAGGTTAAATTATTTCAGGTAAGGCATTTCTTTGCACATATTGGCAAAAATTAAATATCTGATCTTATCAACTGTTGGTAAAGATTTAGAAGAACAGGAAATTTCATGTCCTAATGATAGTTGTAAAATGTGGTTCAAAATATGAAAAAAAAACTTGATAACACCTTATAGTATTAAACGTGAATACTCTATTATCCCCAAAATTCCACTTCTAAGTATATAGCCTAAAAAGATTCTAACACATATACACAAGGAAACATAAACAATTATAGTATTGTTGTAATGTCTTAAGAATTGGAAGCTATCAAGTTGAGCATATACAAAGGAAAGAATATTATAAAGCAGGTTAGAGAAATTAAACAGATATCAATATATCAACATGGCTGAATAGTAAACCATAAATTTGAGGGGAAAAATGCAACTGGAAGAATATAGAGCACATAATAAATCATGTCAATAAAAATTACATAAAACATTACTATATATTGTTCTTGTATATATGTATTATGTGGATGTATAAAATATTTTTAAATGTATTACTGCAATCTCCACTAAAAGTACGATATTGGTTGTGTATGGTGAAAGTGGGGGAGCATGAAAATGCATATGGATAGTAAAAGTAACTTCATCTTCATCTTTTTTATTTACTTTACACAAAATTGATTAAATATGGCAGAATGTTAACAAATGTCAGTTTCAATTAATGAATATTACTCATTTTTTGTATTTTCTGTATTGCAAAAAAGATCTTTAATATAAACAAAACTGTAAGAGATATAAGTGAATTGATTACAACCCTACTCAACAATAAGCAAATGTTTTTAATATACCTATCAGAATTTGATTAAAAATGGCATCTAGCCAGTAAACCCTTACATAACCACTTCCAACATTCTGTGAAAATTGAGTATGCAGACACCTAATAAGGTAAATGCTGGGCAGAATTTCTTCTAATTTTCAGACAAAAGGAATTGAAGAAAAAATTAGAACCTATGGCTGATTATGCAATGGAACTAAAAAAAAGCAAATCTATTCACCAGAAAGTAATTAAATAATTCATTTGCCCTCCCTACAGTCTGTTCATTGGTGTAGGAAAGTAACAGAGATTTTACCAGACAGAGAACTTTTCAGCCTCTATCTTCTATTGCGATGCTGGATTTTCATGATGGCCAAATGTGGCCTGTGGCCTCTTTAGACCTGTAGGCATCAGTCTACATCTCACCTATTGATAGGCCACACTGAGTCAGAAGTAGGGATGGGCAAGCTGTACTGAGTTGCACTCCAGGTAGTGGAGTCCCACAAGTAAAGAAAGCATCATGGCAGATGTTCTTAGTGCACACAGGACTCACTTGGGGAATTTATGAAAAGTGTAGGTTTCCAGGCCTCTATCTCCCCACATTAGAGATTGTGATGCAGGGGGTCTGGGAGTAGGCCCAAGGCTCTGCATTCTGATGTGGATTAGCTCATGACTATATTTTGAAAACTACATTGTCATCTTAACCCCATTGAGAAGAGCCTTTATAGTAATGAAAACTGGGAAATTTTTCTTTTGTATGCATTGTATCCACTTAACTATACATTATACATTTTTTAAAAAATCCTAAATCAGTCCAGCAAAACTGAAAGATGCTGGAAATTGGACCATGATTTATAATTATCACCTGTCTTTGTCGATCTGACAAAGGAGTTCAACCGATATCTAAGTAGAGAAAATGAAGAGCCAAAGGTAATTCACTTACCAGTTGGTAAGTTGGCAAACACTAGATCTGCATATACTGAAAAGTTAACAGAAAGATAACAACATGGGATTCATGGAAAAACACAAGCGAAAGGACAAATTTCCCTAGATACCAAAGAGAAAAATAAACCTCTGAAAACAGCACACAACAGAAAAATGAAAATTTTATAACATTTTTTCTCCTTAAAATATAAGAACACATATCAGTGAAATCATATGGTTCTTAACTTTTTCTTTCTGCTTATTTTGCTTAGCATAATATTCTTAAAATCTATCCATGTTGTCACAAATGGTACTATTTCATATTTTCTTATTGCAGAGTAGTATTCCATTGTGTACATATACCACATCTTCTTTATCCAATCATCTATCGAAGGACACTTTGGTGGTCATCCCAATGAACTTTAATTAAAGAAAAAATATATAAGAACACTTGTTTCTTTTGAGCAGATGCAGAAAGTCATAAGAGAAAAATCTGAAATGACTAAATGAGATGAGAAGGATAGTAGAAAAAGAAGGAGAAAAGGAAATAAAAGAAGGGAGAAAAAAATTAAAATAAAGTACCAAAAATAGGAAGGAATAAAATTTAAAAGGCAGAAGATAAATCAGCAATTGGAGGAAAAACATAAAAAGCTCTCCCGTAATATACTTTGAACTCCAAGCTATTCCAGTTGGCTAATGTGTTGCTGAATAAATTCTGCAGCCCAAAAGTAAGGCTCAACATTGCAGTACTGTCTCCTAATAATTTCTTTCCATTCCACTACTTTGTCAGGTCTAGGTACTGGGTCTACAACCAAATAGTTTATCCCAGATTTGTTGAGCTGAAATCTCGTTATTTTTTGTAATAATATAATACAATATTTTTGCTATTTTTATTTAGAACTTACAAAAAACCATTTGCCTGGGGAGACCCTGCCAATAGAAACGTTCCTCACCCATCTCCATAAAATAGAGCCACACAGAGCAAAACCTTGAGAAGTATCTTGAGTAAATATTTTTTGCATGGTCAAAACTCTTACTAAATGGTTCAAATAATTTTGCTTAATTAAGAGAGACAAATATATCACTCAGGGACAAATATTAGTGTCACCATACTCTGGATCTATTATCTTCTATCTATAATCTGTAAATGATCTTTTATTAACTGTTTAAAATTGTGTATAAATTCTACACATTATACTATATAAGTATACATATTTATGTTTATATGATAAGATATCTACACACATACACACATATTTATAATGTTAAAAAGTCTAGATAAAAACTGCAAGAACTCCAAGGAAATATTAAACCTGTTAACACCAACTGTGTATCGCTGGTTAGGTTTTAAAATGATTTTATTTTCTTCTTTTCTATATTTTCCAAATATTCTGTAATAAGAATTTCTTTTTAAAATTGGAAACAGTACTTTTAAATAAGTATCAATGTGTATAACTACATTGTATTCCTCAAATATTATTTAAAAGATAAATCTACACAACTTCTTCTAGCCATGATAAAATAACAAAAATTGAGTTTAACCTCCTGCTGCACACAATGAGAAAAATATATAAAACAACTGTTTTCAGACATAGGAAAACAGGAAATGTAGGACTGGGATTTCTAAGAGAAGGGGGGAACCTCGGGTGAGCTCGACACTTATACTGGCGTTCTGCCAATTACCAAAATATAAATACAGAGAGCGGATGCAGAGATAGTTCAGTTGGCCTCACTGAGATGAGGAGATGGAGATCAAATCTGGGGAGGCTGAGGCAGGTGGAAATTTTGGGACAACGTTCCTGAAAATAGGCAATATGACTACAAAGAGGTCTGTGTAGGAGTCCCATTGGGTCTTCACTGAGTACTAGGCCTGACATGCATAGAAGTAGTTCTACTTCTGGCAAAGACAAATACGTTCTTACTAGACTGACTTTCTTGCAGATAATTACCACATACTCTGGACAAAATGTAAAAGAAATTTCCTGAAAAAAATGAATGGTACAAAAAAGCAGGCAGATTCTGGAACTTAGAAGATAAGTATTTTATAATTTTTAGCTTGAGATCAAGCTACACTTGGCACCATGTGAAGTGGCTAAAACTCAATAGAAAGCACACTGTCATTCAGGCCTAAAAAGTCAGAGAATAGCTGCTGGCAAGTGAGGGAACAAGCCCAAAAACCAAGCATCAGAGACGACTTTAAGCCACTCAGCTAAGAATCAAAGAATTGGACTGAAGGCTGAACTGTTATCCAAAAGGCATAATTTGCAATCTGAGTCCAACCAAGGTAATTGCCTGCAAAAACAAATAGATTTGGGACTAATAAAGCAGAATCCAGAATCTCTACAATGTAACACCAATAATACGAAACATCCAGTCCAAAATTACTTGACATATGTAATAACAGAAAAATATAACTAATTCTTAAGGGAATAGAAAATCAACATAGACAGATTTCAAGGTGGAATTATCAGACAAGTACTGTAGAGAAGCTATTATAACTATGCTAAAGAAATAGAAAAAATGCTTGTGATGCATGAAAAAAAGAAATTTTAGCAAAGAAACAGAAGTTATAAGGCAGAGCTCAAAGAAAATTCTAGAAATAAAATACAAAATACCTGAAATTTAAAAGTGCAATTTATTGGTTTAACAGTAGAATGGAGATTAGCAAGGAAAAACATCAGGTAATTTTAAAATGAATTGAGTAATTACTATCTGAAGAACAGGAAGAAAAAATTAAACACACACACACACACATCTAAGGGACCTGTTTGACAATATTAAGAGGTCATGATATATATATTATGGTCATCCCAGTAGAACAGGAGAGAAAGAATGGGAGAGAAACAATACGGGAAAAAAATGGCCAAATGTTCCCAAATTTGGTAAAGACATAAATTTACAAATTCAAAAAGACAAGTAAAATTCATGTGGATAAATATAAAGAAAACCACATCGAGGCAGATCATAGTCAAACTGTTGAAAGCGAAAGATAAATGTAAAGTCTTGAAAGCAACCAGAGTAAAACAACACATTACATGGGAGCATGGGACAAACGATTCAAATGACCATGAGCTCCTAATCAGAAAAGTAGAGGCCGGAAAACAGTGAAAACACTTTTAAAAGATTGAGAGACAAAAAAAATCACCCTAGAATTCTACATCTAGCAAATATATTCTTTAAAATTAAGACAAATCATAAAAAAAAAAAAAAAAAAAGAGAAAATTCATTATCACCAGACATGTTACAAGACATGTTAAAGGAATTTCATCCGGCAATTAGAAAACAATACAAAATGAAAAGTAAAATACACAAAGGAAGAAAGAGTGCCAGAAATACAAAATAAACTAATAAAGGACACTTTTTCTAACTTATAAATTTCTTTAAAAGATAATTAATTATTTAAAGAAAATACAATTAACCCTTGAACCACAACAGATATGAGCTGCACAGATCCACTTATACCCAGAATTTTTTCAGTTGAGCCATGCAGTTCAATCTGTGCTGTTCAATGGTCAACTCTGTGGTTGGGAATCATGTACACTAAGGGCCAATGTAGTTATGTGGATTTTCAACTGTACAGGTAGTTGGTGCTCCAACCCCCATATTGTTCAATGGTTAACTGTATAATGTATTTAACAATGTAGTATAGATAATAAGCCAATAGTAGAAACAAAATTCATATTCAATTTCAAATATTCAATTAATGTGTAAAAAGAACAGATAAAAATAAAGAACAAATGAAACAATTACAAAAAAAACAAAATATGGTAGATTTAAAACCAAATGTATAAATAATTACATTAAATTCAAATAGTCTACACACTAATTAAAAGGCACAGATTGTCAGATGATAAAAAAGCAAGATCCAATGATATACTGTCCACAATAAACTATGTTAAATATTTTTAAAAGCAGATTAATAGTAAAAAAAGTGGATAATATACACCATGCAAGCACTAATCAAAAGATAACTGGGATGGTTATATTAATATCAGACAAAGTAGATTTCAGAATAAGGAATATAACTAAAGATAAACAGGCATGTTTTATAATGATAAAAGAGTACATTCGTCAGAAAAAATATATGTATCTAATAATAAAGCTTCAAAATATATAAAGCAAACTTACAAAACAAAATGGGAAATAGACAAGATTCCAATTATAGTTGGAGATTTCAATACTTTATCAGTAATTGATAGACATAGACAGAAAATCAGCAAAAAAAATACTGATGACTTGACAACATTATCAAGTGACTTGATATAACTGACATTTATAGAATATTCCATCCAATAACTGCAGGATATATGTACTTCCCTTTCAATTGCACACTAAAGATTGTCCGAGATAGACTATATGCTGGTCCATAAAATAAGTCTTAATAAATTGAGAAGACGGAAAAAAATACATAATATATTCTTTGACAAAATTGGAATGAATTAGAAATTAACCATTTTTCACAGAACTGGAACAAATAATCCTAAAATTTATATGGACTATAAAAGACCCCAAATAGCCACAGCAATCCTGAGAAAGAAGAACAAAGCTGGAAGTATCACACTACCTGATATAAAATTATATTACAAGGCTATAGTAATCAAAATAGCAATATACAATAAGATAAAGACAGTCTATTCAATAAATGGTGTTGAGAAAACTGGACAGATACATGCAGAAAAATGAAACTGGACATCTTCTTGGACCATACACAAGAATAAACTCAAAATGGATTAAAGACTTAAATGTAAGACCCAAAACCGTGAAACTCCCAGAAGAAAACATAGGCAGTAAACTTTCTGACAGTGCTCTTAATAATAGCAAGGGAAACAAAAGAAAAAATAAACAAGTAGAATTACATCAAACTAAAAAGTTTTTGCACAGCAAAGGAAACCATCAATAAAACAAAAAGACAACCTTCTGAATGGGAGAAGAAATTCACCAGTGATACAATTACTAGGATTAATATACAAAATTTATAAATAACTCATACAACTCAACACCAAAAAAACCAAACAATCCAATTAAAAAATGGGCATAGGACCCGATAGACATTGTCCAAAGAAGACATACAGATACCCAATAGACATGAAAAGATGCTCAGCGTCACTAATCATCAGTGAAATATAAATTAAAACCACAATGAAATATCACCTCACACCTCACACCTGTCAGAATGGCTGTCGTCAATAAATCAACAAACAAGTGTTGGCGAGGATGGGGTGAAGAAGGGAACCCTCGTGCACTGTTGGTGGGATTGCAGATTGGTGCAGCCACTGTGGAAAATAGTATGGCGGTTCCTTAAAAAACTAAAAATATAACTACTTTATGACCCAGCAATTCCACTTCTGGTATTTATCTGAAGAAATCCAAAACCCTAATTCAAAAAGATGTATGCACTCCTATGTTCATTGCAGTGTTATTTACAACAGCCAAGATATAGAAGCAAACTAAGTGCCCATCAATAGATGACTGAATAAAGAGATAGTACATATATGGAATACTACTCCATATGTGGAATACTACTCCATTTGTTCTATCTTGAATCTATAGACTTTACAGAAATCATGGAGACATGAAAACTCTTTACAATTTTGGATTGTATTCATCTCATAAATTTATCCATCAAAGAAATTAAACTGATGACATTATGTGCTTGTTGGAAAAATATTTGGCTGGAGTCAATTCAAAGTGAAAATCTAATCAAGCCAGCTTAAAACACAACAGATGCAATAGTAGATCTTGCTAAGTCTCTAGGAGGTTTTGACAATATGACTATCGAAGACACCCGAGAATTACTGATGGAAGAAGAAACTGATGAAGCAAATTTGGTGGAAATGACGTCTGGAATATGCCAAGATAATTCAGGGGACGATAGCACAGGTGAAAACAAAGAAGTTAAACACTTTACTCTAAAAAGCATAAAGGAAGGTCTAGACTTAGCCGAACAGCTGGAGCTACATTTCCTAAATGAAGATCCTTCCACTGAAAGAAGCACAAAGTTTAAGAGAGAACTTCACAAGTGCTTAGCACCATATAACAAAATATATAAAGATCTCTCAGCTAAAAGCAAATAATCTAAAATAACAGATTTTTTGCAAGAAGTACAGAATAGAAGTCAAGATAATGCTGAAGAAAGTTCAGAGGATGAAGATATCTTGTTGAAAAGAAAACGCCCTTGGTTAATAGTGCTTAGTAGTGATGGCAAAGAAAATATTATTTAATACATATTAATAATATGTTATACTTTTGGTGAAAATTGCTTTAATAAAGATATTTCTCTTAATTCTAAAAATATAATAGTATTTTCTTTTTAATTTTTGGAAACTAACCCCCTTTTTTGTACTAGTTCTTTGTTTTATAACACAGATTCACATAACATGGCATTTTTTAGGAACCAAACAATCAGGTAATGCTTCACCCACATGGATGAAATGAAAAAAATGACCGATACAAATGAACAAAACCAAGAAGAAAGATCCCAGTAAAAAAAACCCTGAATTTGTCATTCAAAATCTTCCCATGGACATACCTGGTGGGAAGATTACTGGTAAATTCTACCAATTATCTAAGGAAGAAATAAAAACAATCCCACACCAACTCTTTCAGAAAAGAAGAGAAAGGTATGCTTACCAACTTGTTATCTATACAGAGACATTACAAGAATATAAAAACTGCAGAGCAATATCTTATGAATATAGGTTCAAAAATTCTTTAAACATATTATATACTCATGTCTAGTAACATATAAAAAGCATAATACAGCACAAACAAGTAGAGCCTATCCCAGGAAAGCAATATTGATTTCACATTGGGAAATGAATCAGTATAACACCATATTAATAGAATAAGGAGAAAATCATATAATCATTTCAATAGACACAGGAAAAACATTTGATAAAATTCAATCCTCATTCATTATTGGTAAACATTCAGCAAACTAGGAACGAATGAAAAAATAGCTTCTTTCTTTTGATAATAAGCTGCACCTGGACTAGAGTCCCTCTTATATCCATGGAACACTACTTTCCATGTCTAAATTATCCTTCCATCTTATAATACCACTGACACCTGAAATTGAAAATACCAAAAATAAAACAGAATTTCCAGATTAATCTATTATCTATAGGTGGTAACAATAAAAATAAATACTAGATGATAACGGTTACTTGTATTACTGAAGTAAGTTCCGTTTTAAATTCGCGATTACCTCTCAGCTTCTACATTCTCTAACCATTTCTATCCAGAATTCAAAAATCATTTGAGCTTTATTTTCCTTCTCCGAAGTCTATTCCAGATACCAATTATTACTCAAATCAACAGTCATAGGAATTAACCTCAAACCATTTACAAATTGTTCTTTCATTATCTGCATGCTTTCATGTTTGATTAGGGTTATGCTCTTGACTGGAATGCTCTCTCTTTCTTTTTCTATGTACAGAAGTTTATAAACTTTTTCTGTAAATGTCCAGATAAGTAAATATTTTAGGTTTTGCAAGCCAGAGGGTCTCCGTTGCAAATATTCAATTCTATTTTAGTGTGAAAGCAGTCATTCAATATATGAGAAAATGGGTGTGGCTGTGTTCCAATTAAACTTTTAATAAACAAGTTGTGACCTGAATTTGGCCTGCGGGCCATAGGTTACTTACCTTGCTCTCTGATATCTTTTCCCTTATTGAAAGATTGCTGAAGACATATTTTACAGTTAGGAGTGGAAGGACCAAACCATCTTGCTTACTCGCTCTAATATTTGCAGTCATTCTGAAAGAATGAATGAATAAGACATTTAAATAAAAGTATTTGGGGGAACTATTCAGGAACGTCATCTGTATATTTGCCTTCTTTCTGCTGTTGGAGTTAAATTTCTCAGGACTAGAACCCCAAGTCTCCCATTTCTATGCATACAAAACATGAACAAAAACTTATCATGACTACGATAATCAAGATGAAATTAATGTAAACTTCTTAAGAAATAGCCAATCAGTGCTTGTGATGAGAAGAGAAGGGCGTCCACATTACACCTTTGTTTGATCTGTTTCTGGAGTGATCAGGTCAAGGGAAGAAGAGACATCATGCTGTATTCATCCTCTTTCTTTTTTTCCTAAGACTGGATGAATGGACACAATGAAAATAAGTTTTAACATACAGTATGTGCATGAGATTTGGGTGTTTGGTCCAGATACGTATTTACAATACTTACTTGGGCTACTTGTTTAGAACTGCAATAAAGAATTAATCCAAGAAAAATAACAATATTAAGGCTCATCACAAGTGCTTTTAATTAAGATTTAGTTTTTAAGTGTTAACTAAATATTTCCACAGCACTCCACTCTCCCTAATAATCCATTGACGAGTTCTCTAGATCCAGTGTATCTTCAGCAGTGAAATATAAATCTCGTCCCAATCACCAAAGTGATCATATTATTGCAGTTCCCTTTACATTTAGCATATGTAAAGGTTACACATCTCTGCCCTACTGGAGAGTGCTGGCTTGCATATGGTTTGTTGGATATGCCTAAGAGAGTCCTGGTTCATTTTGGTTTATTTTGAAGTCTTGAGGATGTTCTGGTTCAGTTTGGTTTATTTTGAAGTCTTGAGGATTGAACATTACTGCTCTGTTCTCATACTAAGGCCTCCATGCAGGGTGGGTCATCCCCCTTTGACCATGTTTGTGTTGAAGTAGTAAATGAGCCCTCAAAACGGCAGCCTGGTGTTTTTCTCTCCCATAAAATATTGCTGAGTCTAGCATATCTTCAACTGAATCAAATGACTTCCACAAATGGAAGTTATAAGGAATATAAAGTATCACCCCAGACAGGGAGAAAACTGTATTTCTAGTGCTTCTACTCCTCAACTTAACTCTCCTTTGGTTAACATTTATTTAGTACTTTGGGATATGTGCTGAAAACAAGTGAAATCCATTGCTGTATTTTCAGTGTCTAGCACAAACACGTCTGTTTAATAAGTGAATCAGTGATCTTAAAATGAGAAATTAAAAGTTCTTTACAGGAATTTGCATTCCATCTCCCTATTGTATCCTATTTTGCCATTTATTAAAACAAGATTACTTTTAAAATTTTAAGCTGAACTTTCCATACTTCCTTGGTTTTTCATCAACCAATACTCTATGGCTACGGGTAGAATTATTAAAGTAAGAAATGAAAAACTTACTTGTTTTTATCCCCACTAATAAGGAGAAAAAAGGCCCAGAAGGGAGAACATACGTTCTATTTTAATCTTCAACTTTTTATAATTCATTTATTTCATTCATGAAAAACCCCTTCTCTTTACTTTATAAAACCTAGGGAATCAAGAGGAATTTCTCCTAGCTTATTAAACAGAATCCCTTCAAACTTGTCCGTGTTATGTGTGACTTTTTTTTTTTTCCAGTTCACATAAATTTGAGCATAGACATAGTGTGCCTGGAGCAAAAACAGAAGTTTAAGGAGTCATTTTAATGCCAGATCCCATGTGAATTTACTCTTTTCCATATTTGGAATTAACATCTGGAGTAGTTAGGCTTCCACGAGCCATGCCAACTATATTAATGATTCAGGTAAAGGGAGACCCCACATAGCTCAGGCAGTAGTCCTGACAGCCATCAACAGCAGTCTTGTGGCGTGCTATTGGCAGGGTGGTGGTGGCATTTTTCTTTCAGTATTGGATTCCCATATATAAGAAACATATGCCATCATGGCTTGTCCGGACTTCCTACTTCCATCATCCCAGAGTTGCTCCTTAGCTCCTTCTCTTCTGGGTAGTGCAGTTCCTAAAGACAGCAGGGGCAGTCTCCCTTTGGTTGGAGGAGAATGTTGCTCAAAGAAGTAAATAAAGTGTGCAGAAGATATGTACATTTTTACATCCTGTAAATACTCTCAGAGTGAAGAGGCCAAAGGAAATGTATCAAAAGAAAAGGAAAAAATGTGACTGAATTAATCAGTGTTGTTTATGGGTGTCCCCCATGTCCCCTGCACTATGTACACAGGAAGTATAAATGGACAAATGAACTATATCTATCTATCTATATAGATAGATAGATATATGTATATATATACAGATAGATAGATAGATAGATAGATAGATAGATAGATAGATAGATAGATAGATAGATAGATGTATATATACTGGAAGTTTAAAATAGTCACTCTTCTCCACTTTCTTATAATCTAGTGGAGAAGGAAAATTTGCTTGAAATAGCAGAAGTATAATGAACTCCTTTACTTTTACTAAATGTAACAGACATTCAAAAAAGAGGAATAGATTGTGTTATATTGTTATAGTCACCTTTGATTTTCCCATCAGTGATATTCAAACGCAATCTTTGTTGGCAACCTCAGTAATTACTAAGAAATCATCTTATTCAAACTGCCAGAGCTGAACCCTTCTTAGTAGAGTTAAAGCTAAAGCTATCACTTAAACTCTGGAGCTGGGCCGCTCGAGCTCGTGGTTTGACTGCATTAGATATGTGGCCTTGGGCAAATTACTTGACCTCACTAGGCCTCAGTTTCTATATTTGTAAAGTGAGGTATTACTAGAATGTTCTTCATAGTATTACAGTGAGGAATAAACAAATTCATAACATTTTTGGTAGAATGCCTGCTGGTAAGCACCATGTAAGTATTCACTATTATTTCTAGCACAGTGACTGCTGGTAAGCCCTATCTAAGTATTTGCTCTTTGATTTCTACCACCAGCACAGCTGACATTCCCCAAGACATCAATATAATTTGGGAATGATAGACCAGCCCAGTACCTTGCAATCACAAATCCATGATTGTTGAGTGAAAGAATCCAAGCCAAGCAGACTACAGATAGTTTCAGTATGCCCAGAAGGTAGTGATGTGAAAAAAAATTGGCCTGATCCTCTCTCTCTCTCTCTCTTTTTTTTTCTTTTTCTTTTTTTTTTTTTTTTTTTGCTTTGGCATGTTGTTTGTGTTTGCTAGGAGGGCCCCACCTGTCTAGCCAGGTACCAGCACACAATTTCTCTCTTCATCTCTCTGATCACACCTTCCAACTCTTCCATGGAATGCCTTTAGTAGGTAGAATCACCTTCCCCTGTAGCAAACACACACAACATCCTCTTATTTCTTTAAGTGAGGAATGGTTATCTTAGAGCTTAGAGGACTTCACATCCTCCGGTCACAACATTGCAACTTTGTTTCAGTGTGCTATTTTTATGGCCAGCTGCTTCTCTATCTGAAGCCTCCCCCAGCTTTGTGTGTTACCCCTTGGATGCCCTGAAGGTGTCAGGAGGATCAATTTGCTCAATATCCTGAAATTTTTCAGAGATAACCATCAGTGCAGCACTGCAGTAAAGCAGTAGGAAATTAGACGTGATTAACATGTTTCCTTAAATCACTCAACTGTGAGCTTCATTTTTCTTCACAGAGAAATTTAGTATTTCCTTTCCTCCTAATGAAAAGTCACAAAGTTCACACCTACATCTGCAGCTGAAGAAGAAACACCTTATTAGACTTGGAATAGAAGATTATAATCTCACCCCGTACCATATTTTACATTTCTGTAATTTTTTGCAAATTTTTTAAAAGGTAATTTTTACATATATTGTTTGCAAGTGTCTTCACAATGTCTTTATAAGGTGGAGAAAGCTGCTGTCTTTAGCCTCACTTTTGATGAAGAATCTGGCTTAAAGACATACAATGCTTTATCCAATCACCTTTTCACACCAAAAATGGTATTAATTCCAGTTGGGCTGACCTTCAATCTCATTCTGTTTCTAATCTTCAAGACTGAAAACTTGAATTTCCACAACTGCTGATAAAACTGCAAAGAATAGGGGCTTAAATTACTTCGAGAAAAGGTCTTAAGTTGACTCGCATTGATTTATATTTTACCCAGTTAGAGTTGTATCCAAAGAGAATGAAAAGGAATTATTTACTCTGTCTTTCTCCCAACTCCTTTTGGCCTTGTGACATAAGGGAGAGTCTCCAGGTTTGATCAATGATCACACAACTTAAAATTATATTATCTGTCTCTATGACTGTCCTTTTCATTACTTCTTAGGTCCCAGTTAGACCCTCAGAGCTGACAGACAACTGGTGTCTTGTCCCTGTCCTGGTCACCCATGCCCTCCCCTCATCTTTCAGAAGGGGGAAAAAATCCCCACAGTCAAGGAATAAAGAGAAACAAATGTCAAGCGTTTTTCTAAACGGGTAGAAAATGCCAATACTCCATTTTCTTATTGAGTAATGAATTCATTCATACGTTCAACAAAATATTTACAAAGACCCTATATGAGCTAAGCTTTGGAATAGGTGCTGGGAAACCAGATTTAAAAGATAATAAAATAAAGTAAGTGAAATAAAGTAAAATAAACCTGATCTCAAAGAGCTTATGTCCAGTGGGAGATTATAAATTCTCTGAGATGTCTAAGGAAGGCTTCCTGGGGAGTAACATAACATACAAAAGACCCAGATCTTGTAGCAACACTAAACATTTGAGAAAGAGGAAACATCTGTTTCCACTGAAATGCCACCAGGATCATTGCAAGTTATCTGGGGACAAGGTGCAAAATGGGTGTTGGGAAGAAATTGGTGCTCCCCTTCTCCCATCCAAAGACATTTTCATATAGATGAAATCAGCACTGAGGCCCCTTTGAAGGAGAATAAGGATACAGCAGGCAACCTGGAGGTAAACTGATACAGCAGGAGGGGGTTCCATCCATCTTCCACCTTGGTGTTCTAGGCAGCAGTGCCTGAGGCGAGTCTGTACACCCACCTCACTTTTACATTCAGCCCCACATGTTTCCAGATTCACTGGAGAGGTTAGGCAGAAATCTAACCCTGGGTGATAGGGGAAAAGTACACAAATAAAGCAGAAGCGATGAGGCCCTGCTGGAGGGCAGCAGAGAGCAAGAGGGATACAGAGGAAGAGGTGCAGAGTGTTACTTTTATTAGTGGTTTTTCCCTGAGCAGAGATGTTAAGCCACATAGGAAACAGGAATGAATTTAAACACTGGTGCAGGTAAACAAGGCTGACTTGTTTTACTGCTGACAGGATTTTTGTCTTTGTTCTTTCTTCCATTTTAGTTTAGTTTAGTTTGGTTTCGTTGTGAAACATTCTGACATCCTCCTAAAAGAGGACTTCTAACAGAGATTAAAAAAAACAAAACAAAAACCCATCAAATCAGTATTTCCTAATTTAACTGTCTAATTCAGTTCTGATATACCCAATGACAATAAATATATAACAATAAATAAGTAAATAAATGAATAAATAAATAAATGGAGTCCACGGTTTTATAATTACAACAGGACATTGTGATAAGACTGTGGTCTGGAGTAGACAGTTGACAGGATTGAAGAGAGGAAGATTAATGAATGAGTCTGTTAGTGCTAAAGAGCATGTAAAAGGGAAATTCCAAGGATGTCTCGGTCTCATAGCAGGGGGCGGAGCTGTTCAGAAGTGTAGGGTGAAGCCAAGTGAAACCATGTTCTCAGCTGAGGCCATACCTGCATAGTGATCAAAGGAAGTTAGTATGAGAAATGCCCAAGTGGTACGTCTTTCCAAGAAGCCACTAATCTTTAACTAGAATATCTTGGGAGCAAGGTGAGAATTGGGGGTGAAAACACTCAGTTACCTGTTAATGGAATTTTTAAGGTTGAGTGATTTTAAGAGTAAAGGGAATCAAATAGTTTTTAACATCACATGTCTACAATTACTGATCAGAGGCCCCTAGTGCAGGATGAGTATGTTAAGATGGGGTTTTGAAGTTTAGGAGAAGAGCCTGCGGTGCTGGTGGGGAGTAAATATGTCCATCTTCCCATCCTGTATGATCCACTGGGCTTTTCTTAGGGGCAAAGGACTATCTCCACTCTGACTGGCCAGACCTTCATTTTGATTGATGTGTCTCTGCCATTCTGATTCTTAAATACTTTGAATAACATCCCTAGAATCACCCCCATACCAGAAATGTGACCTAATAACAAGAAAACCAGCCCTGGTCAAGCGGTGTTGTTTGCTCCCAGC
The DNA here is from genome assembly GCF_036562045.2 of Rhinolophus sinicus. NCBI lineage: Eukaryota > Metazoa > Chordata > Mammalia > Chiroptera > Rhinolophidae > Rhinolophus > Rhinolophus sinicus. The sequence goes on along the minus strand of NC_133751.1, from coordinate 80,092,664 downwards.
TGACTATCGCAAAGAGCAATTCTCCTGTTGGAATGTTGTCTTTTTAAGGAGTGGGACCCATCAGTAAGTTGGTCCTCCTGTGAGCTATCTATATTAAAATAAATAACTATATGAAGCTATTATTTTGCAACTGTTAAAGAGACGGGTTCAAGAAAACCAGAACTATCTATTGGCAGGTAAGACTGTCTTGGGAAACCTAACCTTCCTGATCCACATACATGAGGTTTCCTGTCCTAGGCCTGGGGAGAAGATATGGGGAAGCCTTGGTTTCCTGGGATAGTCCCAAGTTCAATAATGCCAAAGAAATCTGTAATCCAACCAAGAAAAAAACCTGCATGTACTTTTGGATTCTTTCCAGCCTCTTCTGTTCTCCTCAGTACTCAGGTAACAGTAGTCAGCTCTCATACCCAGTCCCTGCAGTACACAGACCCCTTGCCTTATGCACTGCAAACTCTGGAACTCTCTAACTTTCACAACCTGCTGTGTAGTGTGTAAGGAAGGGCAGCCAGATAGATCATTAGGTATGGTACTAAAGATGCAAGATCACAGTAAGCACTAGCTCCAAACATCAGACGTACTCTGGAGTACATTCTCCATCCAGAGCAGACACTGATGGCTCCACGTGGCTGGTTGCTGATGTCTGTATGACTTTCAGGAATCCAGCTGAAACCAGGCAGAGAAAATAAAACTGTATAAGTTAAGGACAGGGACAAGGAAAGGCCTACTGTTCTGTATTCAATGAAGGTTTTCTTTTTCTAACTTATAAGAAAACAACTTTCTTATTTAAGTGTTTTGGAACATATGTTAGTTTTATTCGTATTGAGACACGTCACAGAACTTCATGGAGTGTGACAGGCATTTATTCTGATCCAGTAGGAAAATCTATCATGGATAAATAAATCTGACATTCAGGTGTTCCTTGGACACATGTCACCTCATGGAGTCTAGACTTTTCGGTTCCTTTTTTATTTAGGAATAATTTCCATAGCATCAACCTTTTCAGACACCTGGTCCCAGATGGCAAAGAAACCAAGCTCAGGCAGTAGCAAGTTGTCAAGGCAGGACAGGTGTTTGCTTTGCTTCATTTCTAGAACAGCCTGCATGTGACAACATGGCTTTGATGTGCTTTCCTGTTCTTCTGTCTACACATGTCTGTCAAAAACTTGAAAACACCCATGCCCTGACTAAAGGATTGTGCTTATTTCCCCTCTAGGCGTTTGCTTTGGTGCAAAGGAAAATCATACCATGCACTACATGTATGGTGCATGGGTTCTGATTGCTCGGCACCAGATCATGAGACTTATATACTCACATGAAGAGTGAATGATAACTATATACTTTGCAGGTGGAAACGAACTGGTGAAATTTTACCATGGACAGGATTTGACCCTGATAGTAAAACCTGGAGCCATAGGGTCAGTTTCTCAAAATGTAGGCCAACGGACATTTTTAAATGGCATTCTACCTTCACGGAGATTTGGTTCCTTTTTTTCCTCAAAATGTATTTAGAGTGACTGTGCGATGGTTTGTTACTCTAGTCCATGCTATTTCTATAAAAATATTTAATTTGAGCCCAAGAATAGAACCAGAGAAGGGAGAAAAGTTAATAAGTAATTATTCATTGGACATTCATTTGTTCCATAAGTGTCTGTTGAGTATCTGCTATATGCTAGAGAAAGTGCTACGCACTGAGATACAGAAATGAACAGTGCAGCTAAAGCCCCTGCCTTGGGGGCGCTCAAATTCTAAAAATAGAAAATGAATCAGTAAACATATAATATAGAGGGTGCCAAAAAAATGTATACACATTTTAAGAAATGAAAAAAACTGTATTAAAATTGTAATAATATATACTGATAACAAAGATGAATCAGTCATATATATACCTTTTTTTGGCACCCCCGGTATATGATACAATCATATGCAGTGTAAGTGCTGGAAAGAATAGTACAGCAGAGGAAGAAGCTACAATGTGTCGTTAGAAGAAGCCTCCCTGGTTTGTTGTGTGAGAGAAGTAACTGAACAAATAATTAAGTAAGGGGTAAGACCATAAAATATGATTTTATTTGTTATAGAAGATAGCATAAATTTTAAAACTATAAAAATTTTAAAAATATAAATGGGTGACGGTAGAAAAGGTACAAACTTGTCCATATAAGATTAATAAGTTCTGTATAGATGATGTAATACAGAATTCTACACCTGAAATCTATGTAATTTTACTAACAATTGTCACCCTAATAAATTTAAAAAATAAATTATAAAAAAAAAGATTAATAAGTTCTGGAACTATACTGTACCACATGATGACTGTAGTTAACAACACTGTATTGCATATTTAAAGGTTACTAAGAGAGTAGAACTTAAAAGCTCTCCCCCCAAGAAAAAAATTGTAACTATGTGTTAAGTGATACATGTTAACAAAACATATTATCCTGATCATTTCACAATATATACATATATCAAATCACTATGTTGTGCACCTAAAACTAATAGTATTATATGCCAATTATATCTGAATAAAACCCGAAAAATATACATATAAATGCATAACGTTATTTACAATCACAAACATTTTTGGGGGCATATTTTCCTAACAACAATGCTGTAAAGTGGATAAAAGATATTAATATTATCCTCTCTCCCTTTTATAGATGGTAAAACTGTTAAATTATAAGAAATTTTCCTAGTTCATAAGAGGTACAGCCAGGATCCTGAACAAAGACTTCCTGACTTCATATACAACGTGTTAAAAGTACAATATTTATTATCTATGACCAAAGCTAGGTATTGAGCTTTGTGGAGGAGCTCTTTTATTATAGACTGTAGACTAAAGTAGACCTGCCATTATGGCCTGCAGTTTATGGCCCCTGAGTAGAAATCCATGTTTGTGTCTTCTGCCCTCGTCTTCTTCCTCCTACAGCTGATTCCCACCAAAATGGACCCATAAACCAAGAAGGAGGGGTATCCAAAGACTTGATTAAGCTATCCAGATTCTATTTGCTGAGAATTTGAACTAAGAAGTCAATGATCTATAGCCCGGGGATCTTATGGATGAGCTACACTGAAGTGGAAAGCGCTTTAATAAGCCACTTGCACAAGGAGAGAGAAACAAAGAAAATTCACTGAAAATGAGGGACTAAAAGGAGGAGGGAAGACAAGAATGGAGTAAACTAACACTGGGAGAGACAACTGTATTTTTCCTGGAGAAAGTATGGAATTGCCCAAGACACTGCTTCAAATCCTCAACCAAAGCACACCTGTCATGGAAAGTATAGGGTTGGTAGATGTGAGTCAGGACAGGTAGCCTAGGAAATTGACAATCCCCTCCAGGGTACAAGCTGAGGTGCCTCACTGGTTACACAAGTATCAAGTGACTGTATCCAGTACCTGCAGCTGGAGAAAAACAAGAACCAGTTTCATCCAGCAAGGCTGATCCCTATGACTGGTACCTGACCTTTAGCTAATTATACTGTCACTATAATCTCCTTTACACTGTGGTTACTATGACTCCCATCATGCATCTGAAGCCATGAAAGTTCCTAAGTAACCAAATAAGGAAGACAAAGCAGGGAGAAGGAGGGTCCCGCGTTGAGGGGAGGAGACGACTGAACCACGTCGATGGGACGTCACCATTTCCCCGACCTGGGGCAGGATAAAAACGCCTGATTCTGATTTCCTTGGCATGACTTGTTCTTGGAGCTTGCCCACTCTTTCCTCTCAAGTGTGTACTTTCATTTTCAATAAATCACGTTCGCTTTCCTGCATCTGTCTCACTGTTGAATTCTTTCTTGTGTGAAGACAAGAACCCAGTCACTGCTGCTCCAGGGTGAATCCTCTCTTGGACATGCCTGTGAGCCTCCAGTGACATCTTGACTGAGAAAAAGCAAATGATTTTTATCCTGATTAATACCTCTAGGGATAAAATTCCTACATTTGAATGATTGTTATTGACAGGATGAGACAGGAGCTGAAGAAGTGTCATCACTTGTTTACTAGTAGAAATAAAAATCATAAATCATCTCTGCTTGGCTCTCCTTTTCAACTTCGCCGCCCACGGTAAAGAGCTATAGTATTTCAGAACTGGAAGGGAACTTGGAGCTCGTCACATCCAGGTAAGCCAAGAGAATTTCATCCCATTTAGCTACATAATATCCGTGAGAGGTTGGGAGAGGCAGAGAACATGGACGCAGGAGCTAAGGCACCAAGAGTTTTCATACAGATCATGGATGGTGCTTATTTACATAGGGCAAGGACTCCTGGCTTCAAGTCCTATGTCACTTCTTCAGCCACAACTACAGAACAGGACACACTTTATTCTCTTAAAACCCTCCCCAGAGACACTTTGCCAAGCTAAACAAATAAACAAAAACAAAGAATGCCGCTCCCAGAAAACATCCACTTCAGAATAACTACAGGCCAGCGGGGCCATACAACGACAACAAAAAATCCTTAAACGAATGCAAATAAAACCAAAAGTAGGGACTAAAAGGACAAGGCTATTCTGGGGTCTAGTAGCTTACACAGCAGATGAGTTCCAAACATTTCTTAGCTTGCTTTCTGGTCCTATCCCTGTTTATCATATAATGTCCCAAAGCCCAATTTTCATCTGCCTGACAGAAATAACAGTACTGGTCACCAGGATGCTACGAGGAATAAAAATGAACAAAGTAAAAGGACCACTGAAGGCATGAAGAACTATAAAATCATGGACTAAGAGAGCTGATAAAAGGTTTTGACAGGTAATCTAGCTTTGAAATATAAAATTAGGTGAATGATATTTCTTCGCCTTGGCAACTAGTAGAAACTTGCATACACATGTGTTTATATCAAAGAATACAGAATGGGGAGGGATTCCTTGATCTGCTTCTACTGTTCCCATCTGCTCTGGGGCTCGTTGCTCAGTCCAAGAAGAGGGGTTGATTAGGACAACAGAAGTTGCCATGAAATAGGGTAAAATTTATTTCTGGAAACTGTCCATCCATTGCCATCATTGCCACCATCCCCACCCCAAGTCCTACTTGTCTTCCCACTATCTTTTGCCATATTCACTAGTCTTTTTTTGCTATCCATGATAATGCAAGGCTACACACTACTGACTTAAATGACAAGAGAAATCCTCCTCTAAGAAACGAGTTCCATTTCCCTCTAGACCTACAAAAGTAATAACTAACACATAAACTTCATGTATTCCTCTCCAAACACCCGTGGAGCCCTATTATTTGTTAGGTACTAGCTTCAGCTAATAGACAGTCTTCTCATGCCACAAAAATTCTTAATCAGATGAAATACAACTCAGATCCAAAAGATGACAATGCTAGAAATGTCAGGTACACAGCAGGCCAATGAAGCCTGGTACTTACAAAAACCCCAGAGAGTGAGAAGGCAATTATACATATGGGACAGGGCTGGTGCTAAAGTAGTTAAACAGAAGCATGATCTGACAGTGGCTTTGACCTTCCTGTTCTCTGGCCAGCTGCCAAGCCTGTGCTTTCGTGGACTGACATGTGAGCATATGGGAAGCTCAACTCTGACACCTGCCATGAAGTCAGAGGATCAGAGTGGCCAGCAGATACTGATCTGGCTCTGAAAGGGAGAGAATCTGTAGGGGTGGAGGAAGGCTTGTTCCCTCCATGCCCAAAAGACAAATAGTTCTTTTCACAAAAATTAGAATGAAGCCTGAGGCACACATGTGATCTCAGATTGAAGAATAGCTAAGTATTTACAGATTTCTCCACTGATGTTCAGAAAGATTCTCCATTCAGTTGAAGTGGCATGTCTTCAAGTCTCACAGCACTTGTTATGAATAAACCAGACTGGCCTTGTTACCATCTGAAATTCTATAACACGTATTTTTCAGTTTTGGCCGACATTCTAAGAACAGCAGAATTCTCACCACTGCAAAGTCCAAGCAAATCAGAATATAAACCCACCGTTGATATATTTTCTTTTGACATACACAATTTTACTGAAACTGCTTACTTGGAATATGAAATGCAAGGATGTCTTATCTGAAAATTCTACAAGGACGTATGGCTTCAGGAAAGTCCATTATGACCCTATTGTTGTAATGCCATTTTGTCTACTGATTCTTAATTCACTATGTTCTTACATCTAGAAGCCCTTTTAAAAAAGGTTTAAACTACAATCTCAAATATAAACCCCCCTTTTCCTTTGTTCTTCACTTTGTAATTGTGCACCAATGCCCAATATGAAAGATGCTTCATTTAGCACTACAGCTAGCAGTATATCTATTCCCGGATTTCTGAGACATCTGCCAAGATCTATGTCTCAGTCCATGAGCAAAAATATCATAGACTGTTTGCAGATCTTTGTTTTCTAGGAAGATACGTGAGATGGAAATTGGCAAATTGCAATTGCACTTTAGAGTGTCTGGTGAAATTATTTTGGATCCTTGATGTATGGGAAAGTGGTTTGGATGGCTGGCCAGACCAGACATTGTAAATGCTCATGCCAGAGGAGCCAAAGCAATACACTGACCCATTCCAAACTATTAGGGGAAAAACTGCTTAATTAGGGAAGTCTCTAGTTCTGAAGGCTGGGTGATTTAAATGCTCAGTGGGGAAGTTATTGGTCAGTTGATAGGTCAGCCATGGTCTGAAGACTTTTTTTCTTAACATAACAATTTGTCTTCAGACTTTTTAAAACCTCCAGTAGACTCCATTCTAGCCAAATATTTAGTGGTTTTGTGAAGTTTTTTGGTATTCATATCAACTGCAGTTCTTCAAAAACCCATTTAAAATGTTTCTTTTCCATATGGCCTTCTGAAAGGGAACAGGGGATTACAAACTTAAGATTGTGACAAAAAAGAATGCGCTTTGTAACTATTTCCGTACTTTCTAAGCTTCTTAAATGAGTTTGATTTATATTGTGCCAAGACTGTATACCGTGTTTATCATTAGCATTGGGATTTAAAAATATATATATTCCTTTGGCAACTGGAATAACTGTATGTATGCTATGTGGTAGGTTTTGGTCTTTCTCTTTTGCTGTTCTGAAGTTTGATTGACTGATTCCATAAATGAATCTTGAAGAAGGACATATCATCCAAGTTTCATCTCAACACTTTCAAGGCATGTTGAGCACAACGTCCAAGTCGAGGAGACAGAGACTTGTTTGTAAGGTTGTTCTTACTCTACCTCATTGTCCCATTATGTAGGCTGAGAACACTGCTTCTTCTTAGATTTTCAAAGTCTTGGGGCTGTAACTTCACCCATTTTCATGAATATGACTCTATAAGACAAGCCAAATAATGTACCCTTCTGAGAAGCCTTGGAGTCCCTGCCAAGCCCACGGTTCCCTTCAGGGTGGTTCACCATCCATAGATTACTTTACATTCTGGGCTCCCCAACCTCCCCCCTCAACACTGGCTGCAGCTTTTCTAGCCAAAGAATGTGTGCCCAACCAAAAGGCGCCATCCACAGACTGGGGAAGGGCCAGGAAAGGGTCCAGCTGGAGAACTCTACACAACAAAATGGTGGAATGACTGATCCCATCAGATCTCACACTTGGAATCCGACTGGGAGATATACAAAGTTGCAGTCAGTAGTGGAGAAAACAAAAGAAGGTAGAAGGCATACCCAAGGGGTAGAAGTCTAAACACAGCAAGAAATAGAGAATAAGATATATGGAAACCGAACCATAAACCTGGCAGAATATCATTGGGGTTTCATGCATCACAAGAGCTGCAGATTATTCAAGTTACTGCTGCATTCTGACTGGCTCCTGAGTTCTCCATCACTTTGCCTGTGGAGTGGCTGGGACTGGTTCCTGTCCTTCTCACAACATATCTCCATTACACAGGGATACAAGAGTTGGGGGCTTTTTCCAGTTTCTGACAAATAATATTGGAAACTTAAGTAAATATTTCATTTGCTATGAAATGAAACATCTATTTTGTGGACAGATGTTCTGACAGGTTTTATGAGGACTACAAAGATGAAAATCTACAATTACTGCTGTCAAGGGACTCATTGGTTTAAAGAGGTAAGATCATAGAGTGCTGATGGAAGCAGTGAAGTGTTAAAAGTGAGCTCTCAGGAGCCAGATTGCCTGCTTCCAAATCGTACTCCAACATCACTAGCTGTGTGACCCGGGGGCCAGTTACTTAACCTCTTTGTGCCTAAGTTTCCTCATCTATAAAATGAGGCAATACTCTAAAACCTATTTTGTCAGAATAAGACAAGATAAGATCTGTAAGGGGCTCAGAACAGAGTTCAGAATAATTGAGGTTGCCCACACCCTTCCCAGGTATCTGAGGTCCTTGTGGAAAAGGAAGGAATTGGGTGGATTAGATGCAACTCTGTAGAAACGTATTCCTCATGAAAAGACAGTCTGTATGCCAAACCAGGCAGTGTGGTTGGGGAGTTACAGTTAAATTCCAAGGCAACTATCCATAGAACAGATACCACTCAGTGCCCTTGATTCTTGCCACGGAAGATCCCTCCTCTCATTGGTCACTCACATGCCCGGGAAGGAATTTGGCTCCCCTCCTCCCTACTCTCTCTTTTCTCTTCCCTTTGCCAGACATCTGCTACATATGCTGTTCTTGTGTCAGCTTCACCTTTTCCCCACACGATCTTGTTCTCTCCCCCTTTCTTCCCTCCTCATACTTTCTTACAGAAAAGAACCAGGGGCGATTTTCTTTACAACATATGTAACCACACAAAACATACATTTCCCACTTGGCTCTGGTGTGTTCATGAGTCGATCAAGACCATCTGTGCTTGCATATCCAATATCTCCCAGTCCACCCTATCCCCTAAATCTAATCCTTTCTGTGTAATTTAACAGGGTCTTTGTGCTACAAAGCCCTTAATAATTTTTAAACAAAATTGCCTTAATACATAGCAATTGCTAAATGCAATACGGAAATATTTATTTCTCTTGCCAGCTATAGATTTCAGGGACTGTAGCTGCCTTGCAGAACTCTATGTGATACAAACCATAAAAGACACGTTTCTTAAAACCTACTCCTTTGGGGAGTCTAGCAACACATCACATTCAATTCTACAAGAAATGAACATTACAAATTATCAGCAACTTAATTGCCCAGGGCAAGAACCCAAGCTGGCTCTATAATGTTTAATTTCCCCTTGACCCTTCTATGGCTGACATCTGATAGGTAATACTGAGTCTTTCCTGTGGCACCTGAATTCCAATTGTTGACTTGTGCTTATCATCACTGCAAAACATTCAGGCATAAGTTCTACTGACGGACAGGAATCCAGCTGGAAAATAACACCACCAGAGCATCCTGGAATATGGAATATTGTCACATAACTGCAGTCACTTATAAGCACTGAAGATAAAAAATAATTTTTGTAACCCTATACTTACAAAATTATTTAAGTGTTCATGAATTTTCCAGTGGATTTGGAAATATCTAAATAGTCATTCTTTCAGGAATTCTTGAAACCCCACAAGTTTGCCATTTGCTCCAATGAATCTTTGAAATGTTTTGAGTTCTGCCAGATCATTCAACAAATGCTGGTTGAACGCTTTGTCGTATGCAATACACTTAGCTAGATTCAATGGAAAATGCAAGAGCAGATCAGATACACATTTTGAGCCCCAAGAAACTTAAAATTTACTAAAATAAGATGTGCGTACCTGTGGTAGACAGATAAACAGCCACTCAAAGAGGTCCACTCTCTAATCTCTGGAACCTGTGAATATGTTACCCTACAAAGCAAAAGGTACTTCCCAGATGTGACTAAGGTAAAGGAACTTGTGATAGTGGAGATTACCCTGGATCGTTTAAGTGGGTTCGACCTAATCACATGATTCCTTAAAATCAAGAAAACTTACCCATCGATAGGGAGAAATGTAAATAATTAGATGCAATATTGATGGCTTTGAAGATGGAAGGGATCCTGAATGAAGGAATGCAGGTGGCCTCTAGAACCTGGAGGAGGCAAGGAAATGAATTCTCCCCTAGAGCCTCCTGAAAGGAATACAGTCCTGCCCACACCTTGATCTTAGCCAAGTAGGAGCCATGTCAGATTTATGACCCCTAGAATTGTAAGGTAGAAAATTTGTGTTGTTTGAAGTCACTAAATTTGTGGTAATTTTTTGTAGTAGCAACAGAAAATTAATACAATACATAATTTTAATATGTTAGAAAGTTATAGCCAATTGCTATAGAAGAGATAGAAAGTGAATGGGATCTTAGATAAAGTTTAGTATAAGAAAACTGAGTATCTTTATTTTCTCTGTCACCCTTGTCATTCTTGACCCCAGATTTGTATCCCTTTTGGATTTGTAACAAATAACATCCATATCAAAATATCATCATAAAGTCCTCCCCATCTTCCTGGGAGATCTGCAGCACTAAGGTACAGAGATCATACAAATGGGGTGAGTGATTCATACAAGATGGGAAGGTGGCACATCTGGCTAACCTTGAATCGAACACAGTCCACACCCAGGAGGACGTCGCCAAAGCTGTGTTTAACGTGGCCAAAAGTAAACTTCTGGGATCACAATGACAGATTCACGATAGAATCCTAGTAATGCCACATGCCATGCTATCTAAAACCTTGTTTTCATTAAAAAAAAAAAAAATTTTATAGCATTCCTGGAGTCAGATACCCACTTTAACAAGATGAAGAAACTAGGTCCAAATGTTAACTCCTTTGCTGTAGTCTGCATGATGAGTCAAAGATGGAGTTGGAATTGCTAAAATGTCTCTAAATGGAAAAGATAAACAAAACCAAAAGGAGGGAAAAGAAAGAATCTGAGTTGGGAGTCAATGGAAATAATACCTGATAGTTGTTCATGCATATTTATACATGATTACATTTAATACTTATCACAGTGATGTGAAGGTCTTACTACCCTTGCTTTACTGAAGTCCCAGAGGTTCAGTGACTTTTTACTAAGTAGCAAGGCCCAGACTTAAACCAAGAAGTAACTAGAAACCCATACTATTTTTTTGCTAATACCATCCAACAGAAAGATACTAGACTATAGGTCCTGGTAGGGCAAAGGCTGTAGATGCTAAAAATACCTCTGCATGCCCAGGACCTAATATAATGCCTGCACATAGAAAGGCCTCAAAAATGATTGTGAAATGAAGGAATGCAGTCTGGTGAATTGCAGTCCTGTTTTACCTCATTATTTTAGGCAGAACCAAGATAGAACACGTTTTGACACAGTCCTCAAGTGATTCTAGGCAGAGGTTTTAAACCTTCGGGTCATATTGAATCAACCATGGAGCTTTGAAAAATTCAGACACCCAGCCATATTCTAGCATCTAGACTTGCTGTTGTAGGACCCTTGTTACACGAACTGTTGTAGCCCCTCTTTAGGCTAGGTCTCACCATGAATCTTTTAATCCCACTGAAATACAAGTTTTGGGACATCACAGAGCAGAAACAAAATGGTTTTGCTCTTTATTTTTTCCCTTATTAAACCAGATTTTAAGTAGTAAACAACTGGCACCCAAAACTTTCCTCAAATGAGTGAATACAGTCCCAGACTGTAAGCAAACCTGGTTTCCCTGGTAATGGGTGCACCCAGAGAAATTTTGCTTGCAGCTGACAATCAAACTCTGTTGGTGGAGGAAGAACAATGATCAGTTGAAAAACTGTTCTTGTTGTGTTGAAGAGGGCTATATATGCTTGTGCATATAGCCAGAAATTGAAGGTCCATGAGCATATTGCACCATAACCTACTTACCTCATTCTTTACTCTGAGCGCCTTGCTTTTCTCTCTTACATAATAGAAACCTAGAACAAGGAACACTCATAATTCTTAATAGAGCTGGAGTTTGAACAGGAACTCTGCAAAGATTACATGATACCCCTTATTGTAGCGTGCAGTTTATTTTCAGCAAAAGGGGCACAGAGATCTGGGTGAATTAAGAAAAATGGTCACAATTTATTGAACCCATCTGTTTTCTTAAGAGGATGAAATTGTTACCTGATGGTATGCAGGGTTCTCTTAAGTCCTTCTCAAGAGGATGCACCAGACACAGATTTTTTAAAAAAGATCCATAGGTCCTTTGGATGAACACCAAAATTGATGACCAATGTTCAAAACCCCAAATTCCCACATAGGTGAACTGTGGCCAACGTTTCATTGACTCATGATAGAATATGCTTGACTCTTAATTGTCTTACTGAAGATACTCTTCTCCATTCTCCTGAACAAAAAGAAAGGGGGTGGAGTGGGGGGCAGATTCCAGGAATGGAATGATTATACAAAAAAAAATCAAAAAAAAAATCCAAACTTCTGAAATTGTAGCTATAAAGAATTGAAGTAATAAATTATTTTAAATGATATAATGGTCGAATTTTCTCAAAAAGAGAAAAACAAATGTTCAAGCAGCCCTTTTGCAAGACAGTCCCAACAATGAGGTCACTCAAGCAAAGTGGCATTTTTCCTTGGAATTCATTGAGGTATTCAGGTCATAACTGGCTGTGCCATTTGGGAAAATATGGGGGAAGAAATTTGGCTCTTGGGAAGGAGGGAAAAATTATCTCAATGCCCCAGAATCTCTCTTTCAAACTCCAGATTTGCAGTGGGAAATTTACAGTTAGAAATTCCAAAATGAAAAAAAAAAAAAAAAAACACATACTGAAGCCACAGATTTCAAACAAGAGGAAAGGTCAAGAGGTGGTTAAAAAAAAGAAAGGAAAACTCTAGAATAACCGTCTTAGATAGTTGAATGGTCAACTAATCTAACCGAATCATAGGAAAGAATGAGGTCATGTCTAAATGTTAAATTGGGGATGAGTGTCTTCTGCTTACAATCTGATTACATTTGTTGAATAAGGTGCACTAAAAGGATGCCTCTCCCATTAAAAAGTTTCATTCATCAAGTTTTACATGATAATTCTTTATCATATTCCTTTGTTGGAATCTGTCTTCCTTGCTTTTTATATTCTTTCCTTGAAAAGATTGAGGATTATTAATATTTGTAATACATCGCTCAATCACATATTTCAGAAGTACCCACTATGTGCTTGGCACTACACCAAGAAATATAAGAACCACAAAAGAAGTAAAACATGACGCTTACTCTCAAAACACTTAAAATCTTACTGTAGATATAAAACTTATGCACCTGCACACATAAGTAACAATTGTCTTGCGATGCCAATTGGAAGTATCATATGATTTCTAGAACGGGTGCAAGCAATATGGGCAAGGGTATTTTGTGGAAGAACCCAGAGAGAGATTGGGCTTGATCTAGGCCTTAATGAATGGAATGGAAATGAGCGGCATTAAGTAAGAGTGTGAAATGAGCTCAGAGGCAGTGAAAACTCAGAAGGTATAAGGAAATGAGTATTAGCTACCTGACCATAGAGCTTGAAACACGAAGATTTGAGATTTGGGGCCCAAGTCAGGGAAGAAGACTGGCACAGTAGAATGAGCCTGGGTTTTGAGACTGAATTTTGACTTTGCCAGTGTAACCTTAACTTCTATCTAATATGTGCTGAAAAAGTAGAAATGTTAGATTTACTTATTTGAAAATGGCTTCACTTAAATATTGCTCCTCAGCCTCTGTGCTTCTCTGGCCGAGGACCACTGTCCCTCTCCCTGACGCAGGTCACTACCCAGAACTGCTAGGCACCTGCCACTCAACAGGCTGTTGCTTCTCCCTGGGAGAGAGTGGTGTTGAGCAAGACGCAATACTGCCCTGACCCTTTCTTTTTTCCGTAGTGCCTTAAGACGAGGCTGCCAAGCACAGCAGGCATAACGCAGGAGTCCTCAAATGGGGCAGCACATTAGAATTACCTGGGGAGGGTCGACAGCCCTGATATTCAGACCACAGAATCAGAACTCTAGAGGTTGAAACCCAAACATCAGCATTTTTTTTTAAAGCTCCCAGGTGATTTCAATGTGCAGCCAGGGCTGAGAGGTACAGCTCGAAAGCAATCATCTAGTAGAGTCTGCTGAATGACCGTTACACTCCAGGTTTCACAAAGTGATCTGGAGGGAGAGAGACTTGCTGTTAGAGCTTCTGCAACCTAGCTCAGGGGAGTGAGGGCCCTTGCAGCACAGTTCTTTTAAGGATCTGGGTTTCAGACATGCCTGTTCCCTCCTTTGATTGGCCAACGAGTAATTGTGGCACCAAACATATGCATGGCTTCAAGGATAAATATTTCTTCTGAGAGACGGTAGCGTCTACACCTATGAAGGGAGTCATAATATGGTCATCAGTGCCTCATAATTTCTCACAATTGAGTCGATATTTTACACAATTATGCAGAGGTGTGTTCATTCCTTTTCTTCCTTTTCTCTTTCTCATCCCATATATTTTTCAGTTTGTGCCTATTTTGGGCCTACTCAAAAGTAAGAAAAAGCACTGTGTTCATTTAATAGCACTCTTTTAGCCACACACAAAGTAGCTAAAGTTTGAGGATTATACCTTAAAAGAATTATGTGCTCAAACACTTTTGTTTCTCTATGAGGGTTGAGAAGGTAGGATTGTGTTCTTTCAAAAAATATCTGTGCATCATTTTAAGTAAGAAAAAAAGGGAAGGAGGAATGAGCTAAAATTCATATTATTCAAATACCCACTAATGTGCCAAACCCAGGGTTAAACTCTTCATAAATGGTATTTCATTAACACCTATGCATTTAACAGGTATATGCTCATGTCTATAGATGAGAAAATGAAAACCTGGGAGTGTAAGAGAGAGAGGAAGTGACTAAGCCAAGATTAGAAAATAGATTTTAGGCAACCGTTACTTGTAAAGTTTTCCTGAGCTACCTCCCTTGCCCACCCCCATTTGATGCCTATGGCTTTCACAAAATTTTCTAACTCTTGTAGCTGTCTTTAATGCGCCTGAGAGCCTGGAGAGATAATCAGAGTTCCTATAAGTATGTATGTGTTATGTGTGCATGTACATACATGTTTTTCTCAGGTGGAGAGAGGAATTCAGGTTGAATTGATTCTGTTCCTTCATACCGTGTTTCCCTGAAAATAAGACTTAGCCAGACAATCAGCTCTAATGCATGTTTTAGAGCAAAAATTAATACAAGACCCAGTCTTATATTATATTACACTATATTATATAAGACCCGGTCTTACAGTAAAATAAGACCAGGTATTATATTATATTATTATATATTATATTATATATTATATTACATTATATTACATTACATTACATTATATTACATTACATTACATTACATTACATTACATTACATTACATTACATTATATTATATTATATTATATTATATTAAAGACCCGGTCTTATAACAGTGGGTCTTATATTAATTTTTGCTCCAAAAGACACATTAGAGCTGATTGTCCTGCTAGGTCTTATTTTTGGGGAAACACAGTAGTATATTTTCTCCATTGGTTCATGCAGGACCCATCTCATTTCTCACTTTATTTACTTTTTTAATGATCATATATCACAATTCCCCACTTCTATTATTTTTCCCTTTCCATGGGTTCCCACCCTAATGTGTTTTGGGTTTAATATTTTATTTAATTGTATTCTTAGAATAGCTATTTTGACTGGTGTGTGTGTGTGTGTGTGTGTGTGTGTGTGTGCATGATATGGTGATTATCATATTTCTAATTATTTTCACTCAATATTAATTTTTACAAATCTACTCATGTTAGTGTGTACTTCTCTTCAAGAATACAAATACTCTTCAAGTATTTCTTCTCTTTTTGCTTACGTTCCATAGTACGATGTGCATTAAATCACATCCCATAGTGGCAGACCTTAAGTTTGGCTGCATACCTCAAAGCCACATTTTTTTTTGTAGTCTGTGTGAGACTTTTTCTTATATCTATATATCTATATATCTATATATCTGTATATCTGTATATCTGTATATCTGTATATCTGTATATCTGTATATCTGTATATCTGTATATCTGTATATCTATATATCTATATATCTATATATCTATATATCTATATATCTATATATCTATATATCTATATATCTATATATCTATATATCTATATATCTACATATACATATACATATACACATACACAAACACATACACACACACATATATATATATATATATATATATATATATATATATATATATGCCATCTGGTGAAACTATATTTTTTAAAAATGAGTTCTGCTCAGTAGAATGGTCTATATGCAATCTGCTGATACAGGAGTGTTCTTACTATATTCCCACAGAGCCTCTAGCTCTTGGCATTGTCTGAAGAACATGTTATTGTAAAATAGCAGTCACCTCTATTGAAATTAAGATCTAAAAAGATAGAACAAGAGAATGTCCAAAGAACGATATTTCATTAATCAAATCCAGTTCTTAAAACTGCCCGGTTGTGATCCTGCCGCTGTAAGAGACTGAAAACAGTACATTTATGTGATTTGTGTCTCCAGTAAAGAAGAGGACATTGAATGCTCTCCATTTGGAGGGATAATCAGTACTTTAATTTAAGGGGAAGATGTAGCTTTCTTTTGTAACCACTGTGGACTGCAAATGTAACTTTTAAATGAAAGTGAGATGAGCCTTGTGTCCCTGATTGACCTGCCAAGGATAAAATGTGAACAGCACAGTTTCACATCAGGACAGGGACCTGAGAAGGCTGCAAGGTTACAGTGGCAAACAAGACTCACACAGTCCATGACTCTATGGCACTTACAGGACAATGGGAAAGACAGAATGCAAACAATAATTACGAAAGATACTTGTGAGTTTTAAAGCTCATCTGGATGTTAGAGCCTGGTTACATGGGATCTGATCTATAGTTTACGGGTTCTTATCACCCAATTTCGAAGGCTTTCCTAATTTCCCTGTCTGGAAGGAAGATGGAGTCCCTTGCTTTTGCTCAAGCTACTTTCCAACTCACAATATATCCAAGCTCTTGCTCTTTTTATTTCAGCAACATTCTCTTAATTTGAATTTATCTGGAATGTCTAAATCCAGCTTTCTGGCCAGAATACTATTCAAAGATTAATGGTCCTGAGAGAATAATGTTCTTCACACTGGATTTCTGAGGAGCTGTTCAATCTGTTTCCTAATTCGGCAGCAAGAGTGATGAACTAGAACAAAAGAACGCTTGACAGCCATTGTCCTCATCAATTATTTTTGTACATCTCAAGAGGATCTGGTGGGCTCTTGAACTTGCCCACTGAGCTAAGTAGTTGGAAAGTACTTTGACTCCTGGCAACTTACCCAATAGTCTGATAAATGTAACTTAGCTACCTTAGTTCTGGTTTGTGGGAAACAGCAGAATTTTCTATGGTTATTCTGTACACTGTTATCAAAAAAAAAAAAGAAAAAAGAAAGAGAGAAAACTTTTATATATGTGGGCTCTATAGACCGGAAGAATTGTGAACAAAAAATTATATGGTAACAACAAATCTGACTAACTCCTGGGATTTCAAGTATGACAAGCAGTGCTTTTCTCTGCACATTATCAATTTCATGGTGCTTAGAGGTAACTGCTAGGTTTTCTTTTAAGTCTATTAGAAAATAGACTTACTGTTGATATGACACATGGAATAAATTTGAGCAACAAAGGGCTGCTTACTCCCTACATGATATGTGGATTACTATCTGTGTTAAATGAAAAAAATACTGTGCTTCATATTTTGTTTTACAGAAGCAAATGCCTATAGTATGTTTTGAGATTAAGAAAATTCTAGCATTCTCCTTTTTATAGCCCTCTTTATGGCTAATATAGTCATGTCAATTATAAAGCTGAGAGGATCCTATAATGATAACATCCATTGGACACTTCACTTCAGGCACTGTATCATTTATTCATTTATATTAAAAAAAATTCAGTGAGTATTTAATATCTGATGGCCATTCTGTTAAATATTGAGGTTGCAAGACTTATATAGTTGCTAACTAGTGGAAAAGACAGAACCCAAAGAGAAAGCAATCGGATAATTGGATAATCGTAAGAAAGTGTTTAGAATGTTATAATAAAGAAACAGGGTACTATGGGAGAACAGAAAGATAATTAGACTAAGGGACATGAAGACAGAAAATATTATGTTTAAGCTAAAATCTGAAGGATGAACGGGAATAATGCAGGAGAAGAGAGAGAAAAGGAGTGATTTATAGGCAATGGAAACAGCCTTTGAAAGATTACAAGCCAAAAGAAAGAATATAACCTAATAAAGGAACTAAAATGAGTCCTGGTTTCCTTGAGCTGGTGTATCCAATGTGAGTAGGTTGTGAGCAGTGGCCATAATTTGAAAGTCTTTGTAAAGTATGTTTAGGATTTCAGAATTTATCCTACATTACATAGGCAGTATTATCTTCATTTAAGATAAGAAAATTGGCTTAGAGAAGTTAAATATGTTCATATTTATCCAGCAACCAATTGGTCAAGACAGGTTTTTAAACAAGTACGGCCTACCGCCAAAATCCATGAATTTTACCCTTTAATTTATAGCCTCTCTCCTAATCCAGATAAAATTTAGCCACCGGTGGCCCTATCTTCACCAAGTGTTATATTCAGAAAAATTTTGATCCAACAATCAAACATGACTTTTTAAAGATTAAATATATACGTACTACTGTCCCTCAAGAAAATTTAAGGGTGGGAAGAGTTTCTTATCATCTTTCAAAGTACAGTTTTATATCTTCTTTTCCACCTCTTTTGGTCTCAGTAACTTCCATGTTTGTAATTTGTTTCCCAAGTCTCTCTTCTTCCCACACTTTGCGCACAAATGCTCTAAGCCCTGTGCATTAGCACTCACACGCCTTCATTTCCTCACCCTTACTGTAACTTTCATTTTCTTTCTGCTAGTAACTCTGTCCACTCCCATGTGAATTCAGCCATTGTCTAAAGATGCTCCAAGTCTTTCCTCTCTCCTTCCTCCAACTGGCAGAAGCAAGTTCCACCAGATAGAACTCTCTCTGACAACACCCTTTTGAAGGACCTAAATGCCCAAATGATCATGGCTGAGGACAACTCAGACATATCTTAAACCTTGTGTCTTCATGAATGAGGTGCATGTATCAGGTGTAACTGAGAACTCAGTGACTTAGAAGGAAGGCTGTGTATCTACAAAAACAGAATACCAATTCCACATATCAACCAATAAATGAACAAATAAATGAATAGAAGGAAATTTACCTAAGCTGAAGGTTGAGAAGGAACACTAACAGATGAGGTGGACTCACTGTCCCATGCTCCTTTCTGGCAAGTACAAGTATAAACCCTGGAAATGATATAAGGCACAAAGAAAAGAGAACTCTAAATGCTAAGAAGAAAAAGATGAGCTAGTTTTGGAGCTCAGGATTGGATAAACGGCATGGGGGCAGGATGTCTTGCATATCCCCATCCAACAGAGGAAGGTCACCCAAGCCCAGTGTTTTCGGATCCCCAAGTCAGAAAAAGAAGGCAGCTGAGGCAGGCTTACCCCTCCCCTGGATTGAATGGGAGTCTCTGTGACAACATCAGGTGAGCCAAACTCCGTAGCTAAAGGGAATGTCTTAGGAGCCTCACCGAAAATAAGGAGCCCAAAGAAGCATTTTCCTCCCGTGCAGAGCCTGAGACTCCTGTTTTCCACCAGTAGATACTAAGTGGAACTGGCAAAAGAGACTCAGCCAAGTCTAGGAAGCTCTTTGTCTCAGAGGCCTGAGAATCTCTTATTCGTGCCCAGACATATCAGGACAACCAGGAGGTATCAGCCTTCCTCCACTGAGAAACACTCAGCAATCATATTTTAGGACATCCTTTCCTTACCCTCTGGCAACACTAGCGGGAGCAATAGGTGACCCAGCATCACCAGGTAAACCAAGTAGACCACAATAACACCACAAAGACTGAAAATAAAACTACCACCCTATACAGCCTAAAAGTAGGCAAAGCATCATGTGATAAACCTAAAGGTACTGCTTGCAAAAACAAACAAACAAACAAATGTAAAAATAAGTAAGATATAGTGTTCCCTAACATAATAGACAAAAATGTCAAGAAAACAATAGAAAATCACCTACCATACCAAGAACCAGGACAATCACAATATAAATGAGAAAAGATAATCAACTGACACCCAAACAAAGATGAATCTGATGTTGGAATTATTTCACAACAATTATAAAGTAACTAACAAAAATGCTCCAACAGTCAATTATACACTCTCTTGAAAGAAATAAAAAATAGTAAATATTAGGAAAGAAGTAGAACTTATACAAGAAAGAAACAAATGGAAATTACAGAGTTGAAAAATGCAATAACAGAAATAAAAATCACTGGATGGTCTCAACAATAGAGTGGAGATGGAGAATAGAATCAGTGAATCTGAGGACAGAACAAGAAATTAGCTGTTCATCCAACATGAAAGAGAAAATAGACTGAAAAAATTAACAGAATCTCAGGGATCTGAAGGACAATGACAAAAATCAACATTTATATTATTGGTATTTCAGAAGAAAAGGAAAAAGAAAGTGGGAATGAAAAAACTATTTGAGGAAATAATGTTTGAAACTTTTCCAGGTTTGGTGAAACACACAGACCTACAGATCCAAGAAGCTGAGCAACACCCCTCCTCCCCCCACAAAGGGTAAATTCTATAAGATCCACAGCAAGACATATAATAAACTTTTGTAAATTAATGACAAAGAAAAAAATCTTAGAAGCAACAAGACATAAACTACATTATCTATGGGGTCATCTCAATTCAAATGACAGTGGATTTCTCATTGGAAATTATGGAGGTCAAAGAATGTGACACAACATTTTTCAAGTGCTAAAAGAAGAGACTTGTTTATTGTGAATCCAATATCTGTAGAAACTATTATTCAGGAATTAAGAGGAAATTAATAAAACATTCTCAAGTGAAGGCAAAAAAGAATTTATGACTACCAAACCTACTCTTAAAGATTATCTAGAGGAAGTTCTTCATACAAAAAAGAAGTAATAGAAAGAAAGTAATCTGAGAGAGAGAGAGAGAGAGAGAGAGAGAGAAAGAGAGAGAAGAAACCTTAGTTTCCTTCAATCAGCATAATTCCTTGAGCAGTCATCCAAGTTGCTGCTTATATCAACTGTCCATTTCTTTTTTATTGCTGAGTAGTATTTTATGGTATTTATATACTAGTTTAACAATCTTCCCTTAGAAATGAGGATAGATTAGTGATTACCAGGAAATAGGTTGGGAGGGGAATTGGTGTAAGAGAGAGGAAAGTGTGGTTATAAAAAGGCAACAAGAAAAATTCTTGTGGTGTTGGAACTGTTCAGTATCTTGACTGAGGTGTTGGATACATGAACCAACAGATGTAATTTAATTCCGTAGAACTTAATATACGCAAACACAGAGATACACACATACATATATAAATGAGTAGGAGTAAAACGGAGAAACTTGAATAAAATTGGTGAATTATATGAACGTCAATATCCTGGTCATAATATTATACTAAAGTTTTGAAAAAGGATACGATTGGAGAAAACTTGGCAAAATGTGCACTGGATCTCTCTGTATAGTTAGAACTGCATATAAATCTACAATTTTCTCAATAAAAATCTCAATTAAACAAAACGGTAAACTACCTCAGTAGCCAACCTTCAAGTTGGCTCCCATGGAGCCGGCCCCCTGGAATTCACGCCTTGTGTATGTCATAAAAGACACGGTGGCTTCCACCTTACTTTCCTCTGAATCATTCACTTCAGGGCAGCCACTCATCTAGCATCAAATTTCCCATTTTTTACAACAATGGAAAATAAAAGAGAGAGCTATAAGGTTTATTAATAAAAAAGGACCATTATAAATACTCTTATTTTTCCCCAAGATATCCTTCGTTTTCAGATCTCACGATTCAAAAATTAAACGTCATCTATCTCCATGTGTTCTACCTGAAGCAAGTTCCAGAGAAGGCACTCTAACCAAGAAAGTTATGTATGAACTCTCTAGATAGACGAGGTATTTATAGAAGAGAATTGTGAGCAATGAGTCTGGTAACAGTCATAGTGAAATCTGAATAAATGGTTTTAATGTGATTCAAAATCATAATATAGGTAGTAATACGTGAGAATTTATGCCATAAAACAGACATTCTGTGAGG
The DNA here is from genome assembly GCF_036562045.2 of Rhinolophus sinicus. NCBI lineage: Eukaryota > Metazoa > Chordata > Mammalia > Chiroptera > Rhinolophidae > Rhinolophus > Rhinolophus sinicus. The sequence continues at coordinate 80,070,647 of NC_133751.1, read as the reverse complement.
GGAAAAATATGTTAACAAGGTAGCAAAATACAACTTCAGCAAACTCAGGAGTTGGAAGACAGGTGAAGGATTTATTTGGAAAGTATAACCATCCCCTAAGGCTGGTTCCCATAAGGATAACGTGCAGGAATGGCCCAAAAATGGATGGGGATCATAACATTATTTAATTTTGATACACTCTGTAGAGATACTATTACAGATAAGATATTAAAGATATGAAAGCAATAACTACTAAAAAGGAGATGCCTAGTCATACTTCCAATTTCAGAGGGAGAGAAAAGGAGTATTTCAAAAATAATATGCTTTAGATTTCACAGCAAGGCAGAGATAAATGTCTACACCAGGTCCATCTGGCTCCAAACCCATGTATTTCTACACTATTATTTGGCTTCTATGATCCCAACAGGTTTATACAAAAGACATTCCAGTTTAACAAATCTTACATTTTCATTATTTCCAAGATCAGAGTACAAAGCAAGTATTGTTAACAACTTGCCCTAGCAGCTTCGTTTAGCACTGCAACATATCAGGAGTAACCAGCAACAAGAACTCAAGGGAAAGGAGAGAAACAGGATTACATTTCATGGTAATAGTCATTGACAAGGAAAAATGCATTAGGTATGAGAAAAGGTCATGTGTCTCATCCAAAGACCACCCAGGAGCTCAAGAAGGAAAAGACTAAGAGAATTTGTGCTGTCCAGAAACACTCCAGACCTTTGGTCCTTTACTATTTGCTATATATTTTTTTTCACACCATCCTTATTTATGTTGTTAATAAAATAACAGCTATATGGCAGTTCTGAAAAACAGATCTGTTTCTTAGAACAGCATGTTCAACTATTTCTAGCACTGGCTAGTAAGAAATCCTGCCAAAAATGAACCTGGAGACCTGAGGGCATGTAGGGAACGTAAATTAGGTTTACAAAGAATTTTGAAGGAAAATTCTCTTCTTAAATTAAAATGTTATTTTTAAAAAAACTGTGTCCTTCTTTCAGAAGAATGGTGCCTCTTTTAGGATGTTTTTAAATGTTCTGTGATTAAAGTATCCTTATCCCTCAGACAGTACAATACTGGTCCTTCCCCTAACTAACATAGCTAAGAGCTATGAATGAGGTTTCATGGAAGAAATAGGACTTGAACCAGGAGTATTTGAACCTGGAAGAAACCCCAATGCTTAACATTACAACTGAAGCTACAGGTACATGAAGCCCTGAATTACTTCTGTCTTGCAATGTGTGTGGATATCACCTTGAAGTTTCCTAGAGAAAAATCTCATGCTGAGACTTGGGCTTTTCCATTCCAAAGAACATTTTTTAAAATGACAAGTTCGGAGCACAAATACCAAAAGATTGAAAATGCTAGAGGCACTGGGTAACGGGAAAAGATTAAAGACTTAATTCAAATGGCTGGGCCAAATAATGACTAAGGAAAAATAATAACCATCTGCAAATATATGAGGGAAATATGGAACAAGAAGAGGAATTTCTTTTAATTCTACAAAGGGGTATAACTAAGAGAAACAGCATTAAACTGAGCAAAGAAAAATGTAGTCAGAGCATGAGGGGGGAAATGACCATGTAATGGGATCTATCAGTCTGTGGAATAGTCATTCACAGGAAGTTGTGGAAGCCCCATCACTTGAATCATTTTCAACTAAGTGGAAAAATTGCCCTATTAAATAAGACTGCCCTACCTTGGAAGAAGAGGAACTTGATGATGAGCAGTGTGTCTTTTTCATTTTTAATTTCTATAGCTTTGGAAAAGAAAAAAGAACAGGAGACAGCAACCTAGTGGAATATCTTGGAGGAATTTTTTAAAATCTAGAAACCACAAGAGAGCAATGATGAACAAAATGAACAATTGAGAGAGAAAACCCACTAAAACACACCAATTTCAAGAAATATGTAAGAATTTAAAGCCAGGCCAAAGAGGGAATGACTTCAAAGAGAGATTGAGTATTTATTTAAGAACTTTTGTTTTTCTATTCACAATAAAATATCAAACTCAACCCAACATTTCTCTTAGTAATTCAAGGACTGCCATGAGAATCCCTGAGTTAGATTAACACAGTTGTGTTCCTCCAGGACCCCAGTGGACCTTTATACTTCCAAATGACTGGATGATCCAATCAGTGATGTATGGTGGCTGTACTCCCCAAATACAGCTTAGGCAAAGAGCGAGGCTGACCATAATTAAATAATACCCAATTAAATCATTAAATATCATAATGATCACATCATCATAATCATTATCTATAGGTAAAGTACAATTTTAGATAATGCCAGGAATACAAAAGTACATAAATCTTGGCTATTTTCCTCCTTAAGCTTTGAGTCTATTGGGAAAGACAGACAGATTGGGAAATTTCATGGGTCTTTGGGTAACTAAGGCTCTGTCTTGGACAGAGATGTTCTTCTTAACTTCTGCTCTTTAAGTTGGAGGGACTCAGCCTGCTTTTCTCTTCTCTTAGTAGCTATTTCCCACTCTACGCCCTCTACACAAACCCCAGCTACACCATTTCTTAACTGCCATGGAGAAGAGGAGCCACCCCCTTTTCATTTTTCAGGTTTAATCAGTACTGGGGTATCAACAGGAACCCATAATAGCAACCAATATTTATTGTGCCTCATTCTATGCCAAGTACTGGGGTGAGTCCTTAAATTGCACCATTGCTTTTAATCAATGCCAAAGTCTTAAGAGTTGAGTAATACAATTATCTACATTACATAGATTATCAAATTAAGACTAAGGAATCTTTATAATATGACTATGGTCAAGCAGGAAGGATGCAGTGCAGCTATGATATGAGCACATTTGCTAGGGACTGAATTACGTCCCCCCCAAATCCATATGTTGAAACCCTAATCCTGAATGTGACTGTATTTGGAGATAGGGTCCGTAGGAAGGTTATTAAGAGTAAATGAGGTCATAAGGATGGGCCGTAGTTTGGTTGGATTCATGTCCTTAAAAGGAAGAGACGCCAGGGATGTCTCTCGGCACAGAGAGGCAAGGCCTGGTAAGGGCATATTGAGAAGAAAGCTGTCTACTAGCCAGGAAGAGAGGCCTCACTAGAAACCAGTGCTGGTGGCATTTTGATTTGGACTTAAAGCCTGTAGAACTGTGAGAAAATAAATTTCTGTGTTTAAACCACCCAGCCTGTGGTTTTTGTTATGGCAGCCTGAGCAGACTAATACCCATCATCTCACTCTACAGCCTCTTCTTTAAACCCCTCTGCTATTCTGCAAATTCTTATTCAGTAAGTCTCTGCAGACTTATTTCCCTTCACCTTTCCCTCTCCCTTTCTAATTTTTCAATTACAGTTGACATTCAATATTAGTTTATATTAATTTCAGGTGTGCAACATAGTGGTTAGACATTTATAGAATTTAAAAAGTGATTCCCATATTATTGACTATGTTTCCTATGCTTTAGTTTACATCCCCATGACTAGTTTGTAACAACAAATTTGAATTTGTTAATCCCTTCCCCTTTTTCACCTAACCTCCTCCCATCTATCACTCCAACAAATCTAGTATCCATCTGACTCCATACATAGTTATTACACTATTATTACTACATTCCTTATGTTATACCCTACTTCCTCATGACTACTTTGTAACCACCAATTTGTACTTCTTAATCCTTTCCGCTTTTTCACCCATCCCCCTAACCCCCATTCTATCTGGTAACCATCAAAATATTCTCCATATCTATGAGTTTATTTCTGTTTTGTTTGTTCATGTTTTTCCTTTAGATTCCACATATAAGTGAAATCACATTGTATCTGTCTTTCTCTATCTGACATACTCCACTTAGCACATTACCCAATACTGGGTCCTTCTTTCTCTCGTGTTGTAGCCTTTGTTTTAAAATCTTTTATGTGTTATTATTAATCTTTTATGTGCTGGGGTAGTATTGCTACCCCAGATTTGTTTGTTTGTTTGTTTTGTTTTCATTTTGATGAAATATCTTTTTCTATCCCTTTACTTTCAGTCTACATTTGTCTTTCAATCTGAAGTGATTGTCCTGAGACGGATATGTAAGACTATTGTCTCATCCATTCAGCCCACCTATGGCTTTTGATTAGAAGTAATTATTGATAGATATGTAGCTATTGCCATTTTATTATTTATAATTTTGATCTTTTTTTTTCCATCTTAAGGAAGTCCCTTTAACATTCCTTGTACTACTGGTTTGGTGGTGATGAACTCCTTTAGCTTTGCTTGTCTGGAAAGCTCTTTGTCCATCCTTCAATTTTAAATGATAGCCTTGCTGGATAGAGTACTCTTGGTTGTAGGCCCCTGCTTTCATCATTTTGAATACTTGGTGCCCATGCCTTCTAGCCTGAAAAGTTTCTATTGAGAAATCAGCTGACAGTCTTATGGGAGTTCCCTTGTAGGTAACAAATCCTTTTCTATTGCCCCTTTTAAGATTCTCTCTTTGTCTTTAATTTTTTGCATTTTAATTATGATGTGTCTTTATGTTGTCCTGTTTGGGTTCATCTTGTTTGGGACTCTTTTGCACTTTGTGGGCCTGTATATCTATTTTCCTTGCCAGGTTAGGGAAGTTTTCCATCATTATTTCTTCAAATAGGTTTCCAATTCTTTGTTCTTTCTCTTCTTCTTCTGGTACCTCTATGATGCGAATGTTGGTACGCTTGATGTTATCCCAGAGGCCCCTTAAATTATCCTCATTTTTTTGGATTCTTTTTTCTGTTTCATTTGTGTGTTTTCTGCTACCTTATATTGTAAATCACCGATTCAGTCCTCTGCTTCATCAAATATTCTGTTGATTCCCTCTAATGTATTCTTCATTTCAGTTATTGTATTCTTTATTTCTGACTAGTTCTTTTCTTATGTTTTCTACCTCCATATTTAAGTTTCCTATCTCTTTGTTGAAGTTTTCCCAGAGATCACTGAGCATCCTTATAACCAGTGTTGTGAACTCTGAGTCTGATAGATTGCTTGTCTCCATTTTGTTTAGTTCTATATCTGGAGGTTTGTTCTGTTCTTTTTTTTGGGGACATGTTTCTTTGTCTCCCCTTTTTGGCCACCTCCCTGTGTTTGTTTCTATGTGTAAGGTAGTGCTGTTTTGCCTCCTGGTGCCTCGAGATGCCAAGCCAAGAACAGAGGCTGGCTGTTGCTAGTGCTGGGCTTAGGGCTGCTCAGCCAGAGGTACAGGACATGCCAAACCCAGATGCTGCTTCTTTGGGTTTTGTGAACCTTTGAGAGAATTTAGGAAAGTCTGCAGCATGAGCCAAGACAGGCCATTTGTACAGAAAAGCCACTGGAAGTGGCTTGGATGTGCCTGAAAGTTGGGTAGGGTGGGGTCTCAAGGAATCACCAGGGCAGGAAGTACAGATAATGTTCACTAGGTTTATGGAAAGTCAGATATGGTGGCCGCCTGCATCTGTACTCAAGGAAGATGGAGGGCTCAACAAAGAAACAATGGCTTCTGCCAGCTCTTCCATCCAGTAGCAAATTGCCCCTCCAGCCCTCGCTTTGAAGTCAGACAATTCAGTTCCTGCCCATATGTCCCTGGTGCCTTTTGAGCTGCTGCACCAGCACTAGAGCTCAGAGCTAGTGAGTCCATCAATGAGTAAGTCCATGCACAGGCCCTTTAAGAGGAGCTCCTGGGACTTCAGCTGCCCTCATCTCATTCAGCCACAATCTCTGCTGCTTTTCACAGCCAGAAGCTGTGGTGACTTCTCTCTCCAGCACTGGAACTCTGGGCTGGGGAGACTGGTATGGGCCTGGGACCTCTCATTCTTGGGTCAGGGAGGCCTCTGCAGCCAAGATGTCTCTCCCAATTTTTAATGGTCATACATGGGGGTTGGACCAGCCTGTTCTGCATCTCTATCCCTCCTACTAGTCTCAAGGTGGCTTCTTCTCTATGTCTTTAGTTGTAGGGCTTTGGTTCAGCTAGACTTAGGAAATTCTTAATGATCATTGTTCTGTAGTTTAGTTGTAATTTTGATGTGGTTGTAACAGGGGGCAAGCACAGCATTTACCAACTGCACCATCTTGCCCAGAAAGTGTTGCCTGTACTTTTATTTCTAAGTAGCACAGTTAACAATCAATCCCATCTCTCCTCTTCTGGTTTCTGTCACTACAAAAATGAACAGTTAACAAAGCATACTGTTTTGTGTTTAAGCTCTATATTCAATTAATAGTTCTACAACTCTTTATTTTTGTTGACTCCTTCGACTTAAATCCATGCTACAAAGACCTGTTTCATGTTCTCCAAAGGGATAGTTGCTTAGTCTAAAGATGAGTCAGGTAGAGAGGAAAGAGTTCTAAGAAGAAAATAGAATATTATTTGGGAGAAGATAGTCCTCATTTATGGAGAAAAAATATTCATAATGACAAATAGGATAATAAAAAATAATGTCTTGGGAAAATGATGCTTTGGCAAGGTTCCCAATTTAATTTGGTATCATGAGTTCTTGAAATACCGTCTAAGACTCCTCAAGTCCAACTTTTCTGAGAAGGTGTCATCTTTCAACTAGCAGTTTGAAACAATATGTCTAATGTCCTGAAATATCCTTTTCATTTTTGAAAGCTTCAAACCTCTCCACACTAAGGGATTTATGAATATTTCTGATATATTCAATCATTTCCCTTGTATTTTTTCCTGGCACTATGTTGAAAGGGTGATTTAAACATTAAGATTTATGTGTCATTTAAAATAAAGGCAGTTAGTTTTTTCAGAGTTGTGATTTGGCTGCCATCTGGCTAAAGTAATGAGTTCTTTCCTGTTTAGTAACAAGGCAAAGAGAAAAAAAAGTGAAGAGGACCAGAAAAGTTATTAGTGAACCAACTCTAAGCAACAGATTTGGGGAGCCATTTGCATACTTGTGTGATAGCAGAGATGTAAGAAAGTGAACAGATTGGTGTTAGTGTCAGACAGAACTCAGTTCTGGCTCTGAATCTTCTTACCACTGTATAAACTATGTAACTACTCTGACCTGCAGTTACCTCATCAGTAAAATAGAAATGATGATAGAGCTATTGTAAGATTAAATGTGGTAGTATACATATAGTGATAAACAGAGTTGGCATATGGCAAGCAAATAAAAAAGTTATAGATTATCATTATCATCAAAATATTTTATGTGAAATAAGTAAGTTACTTTTTAATGGCCTAACCACTAAATTACTCTTTCTCAAAATGTGGTATGAGGAAAATTTATATCAATATCACATGTGGGGTGCCTGTTAAAAATGCTCATATCCAGCTCCCACCCTGATCTACTAAATTGTCTGAATTCATTTATGTACTGAATGAATTAACCAGCATTTCTGCACCCTTAGTATATGCCTGTCACTGTCTGGCACTGCGAAAACAATGATGAATAAGGTAAACAACTTCCTTGCCTTTATACAACTTATATTCTAGGGGGAAAGACACAAGTAAACAAACAACATAATTGACAGACTATGATAAGCATTATAAATTAAACAGGGTGATGATATAGAACACAATCTGGGAAAGCTACTTTACATAGGGTGGTCTGGTAAAGCTGTTCTGAGGAGGTGACATCTGAACTGAGACTTGAAGAAGGAAATTGAGACCACCATGAAAAAAGCTAGGGGAGGAGCATTCCAGGCAGAAAGAATGAAAAAAATCCAACAGCCTAGAAGCCTGAAAGACTTGGCTTGTTGATGAAAGAGACCAATGTAATTGGAATGTAGTGAGAGAGAAGAATGGTATGAAATGATATTGGAGATGTAAGAGAAGAAAAAAATTAATTCCCCCCTTTATGCCACTCAGATCCTTCCTTTTTTTTTTTTTTTTTTCCATGTTGTAAATCTTTCCCATCTGACAAGAGCTTTTCCAGGATTATAGTTTGTCTCTTTTTCTGGGGAACCATACAATGAAGGTTAGTGGTATAAACTCCAGGCTCTACCATATTGCTGAAGCAAGACTGCAACTGACGCATATCATCTCTCTCCTCTACTAACCATTAAGATTTCCTTCAGCCTCAGCCAGCACTTCTGCTGCTCTGGGTGGTTTCCTTGGTGGGGTGACCCAGACCCTCACTCACGCATGATCAACCTAAGTCCCTAGTCACCCTATCATTCTCAGGTCATAACTACTGTATTTTACTATTACCATCAAAATTGAGCAGGGCGGGGGGAGCATATCAAAAAATGCCTCATTGGATCATCTGGTTGGCAAATATATTCTTCCCTGTTCCCATTATATAATAACCACTCTATTCCTCCCTACAATTCAGGGCCAGTTATGCTTTTCTGCGGGTCTCTTTGCCTCGAGAACCCAAAATAACTGGATGGCAACCATACCTTCCAATTTAATGGGACTTTTAATATAGTCCCTAATGAAAGCACTACCCCATCTAGCCTCTATTCTCACAGAGCATAAAGCTGTTGGACTGGAAAGTACATATTCCCCCCATATGAGCCACTGGACATGATGATATGTGGGGCTGTTCTGATTTCCATACCTTGGTTCATGAACCACTGTATTCATTCTATTGGGGACATAATACTATAGGATAGTCATTGATTTAGAGCAGGTGCTAGTATACTTTTTTGTGTGAAAGGCTAGATAGAAAATATTTGAGGCTTTGCAGGCCATATTGTTTTTGTCACAACTACTAAGCACTGTGTGAAAGCAGCAATAGGTAGTATGTAAATGAAAAAGAATGCTTGTGTTCTAATAAAACTTTATTCACAACAAAGGTGGCAGGCCAGGTATGGTACTTGGACTCTCATGTGTTGACTCCCTGACTTAGAGTGTACAGTGCATCCTGGGGGATGGCCTCCCATCCTTGCAAGATAACATATCATAGATGGTGCCAGGGCTGCATACTCAAAAGGCCATTGAATTACTCTGTCAGGCTTCTGGGCAGAGGGCTGCCATGTATCCAGACCCACAACAACACTCCCTCTGTTATAGGTGGGATTTGGGGTCTGATTTGATATTATGTGGGATATCTGGTTATCTGGTCAGTGGATTAAATATTCTGAAGCCACCAGTGGTGCTGGTCAAGACAATGTCAGCAGGAATGACAAAATGCATGCTGCATTCTCTAGGGTAAAACTGATCCAATATAATCAATTTACTATAAATTGGCTGGGTACCCTTTTCAAGGGATGGTGCCATACTGGGGGCTGAGTACTAGTTTCTCTTGCTGGCATGTGGATTTAGAAGGATCAGTAGCTACATACGTTTTGACAAGTGGGAATAGATGGGTTAGGCCCAGGCATAGCTTCTATCCTTGCCATCCTGGCTACTCCATTCATGAGCCTATTGTTCCAGCTCAGAGGTAGTGGGTGACAGATGCTATCTGACATCAGCTGGCCCATAAATTCAACATGGTATTTTTCCTCTCCATAGAAATGTCTAGTAACATAAGGTCTGCTGGGCCTTATAGCCTATATTAGAGTAGCTTGTATTGTAGCCTGAACCTGCTACAGACCTCTTATCTGCTTTGATCCTCACTAAAAGCAGGTAACTTTTATGTCACTCAATAAATGGGTCCAAGAGGTATTTCCAAGTGTACAATGTTTTGTCTCCAAGAACCTAAAGAGAACTATAGGGCATCACTTCCCATGCTACCTTTCTAGTGGTGGGAAGTATGAGTTGTAATGGTTGTTCCTTACTATGGAAGTGATAGATATGCTTGCTCCTGACCACTGTGACATTCATTGATATGGCATTCTCTGAATCTTCTTAGGGTATATCTCCCACACTCTGGAGCATGTCTTATAAAGGAGCACATATATCTCATGAAAGTCTCCAACACACTTGTTACTTCTTGCTCATTTATCCCAATTAACATGAGTTATCAACACAGTGGACCAATATGATATACTATAGAGTATCCAAATGGTTGAATTTTCTTGGAACTGTATTATGAGTTGGCTGGAGAGTTAACATAGCCTGGATCAAGACTCTAGATATTCTGTATTGTCTATTCCATGTAAATGCAAACTGATTTTAATCCTCTTTTTGACAGAGGTGGAAAATAGCATGTTTGCCTGATCAAGGGCTACATACTATATACCTGAGTCTATGTTAATCTACTATAGCAATGATACTGCACCTGGCATAGCTGGTACAGTTGGGTTACTATTTGTTAAGTTTGTAGTACCACACTCATTCAACAGGATCCAAAATTTTCATAGGGGTGAGACTGGTAAATTAATTGATAGGAACAACCATTTCTGCCTTCTTCAGATCTTTATCTCTGCCATTCCTTCTAAAATCCAATATTGCTTTTATTTATCATCTTGACTAGGGTGGAGTGGGCAGTTTCAATGACTTCCATTTAACCTTCCCTACTTTGATATTTATTCCACAGGCCAAGGAACCAAAGTGGGATCTGTACCAATTACCAATTGCATGTTTAGAGATGGGATAAGAACCCATTGTGAGCCACCCCTGGGTCAGAGCTTCATTTATTACCCATTCTAAGAGGGAGGTCCATGATGATGCTTCAGAGTCCAGGGTGTCATTATCAACTCAGACCCTATATCAAAGAGTCCCTGAAACGTCTGAATATTCCTTGTTCCTCAGTGTGTGGTTACCTGAATAACTGGCTGTAGGTTCCTTCAGGAGAAGAACTGTGAGAATTACCATAATACCATATGCATTCACTGTGGAGTTGCAGAGTCCTTCCTCCTGTGGACCCAGCATCTCCTTTAGTCTGTTGGTTCCGGGCCTGAGACTTGGCTCAGGTCTAGATACTGGGCAAGGGATCATCCCATTTTATTGGGTGTGGTGCCCTCAGACTTCTAACCATTGATCTTTCGTTCCTTTTGGTTGTATAAATTAAGCAATATCCTTGTTGGTTGTCCATTATCTATTTCCCCCTAGGAATATTGTGTCCTATTAATCATTTCAAAGCTCTCTGAAGATCAGACCCTGAGTTGCTACTTACTTCTTATTGTGCACAGCTTGCTTCTGATAATTAAGCACTTGTCTTCTATCATCCCCATTTCCAGTTCTATAGCACCATCTCTTCCTATCATTCTTTGCTGACAGGGTAAAGCCATGACTGAGTTTCCCAATGACATGTGTGTCCCTTTCACCAGTGCAATCCTTCTTGCTTTGGTAAAGAGTATCTTCCTAGCCCTCCTACAAAATATTGTCAACTATTAAGTTTTCCAGGTGGAAATCACATGTCCCCTCTAGCATATTCATTTCTCTCTATGTGTTGATCCCTATCTCAGCTGTTTGTCACAGTGGTTCTATAATTCCTACTTCATTTAAAGCAGGCCTTTGTTTCTTTCAAGCTTCCAACGATCATCCTAGCATTATGTTAGCACTAAGATTCTTTTTTACTGGTTCACATCCTTTCACCAGCATCCTCTCCCAGTTCACCATCAGTGAATGTTTTAACAACACACCACTCAACATGTTGAGGTTTATAAGTATCCTACCACCAACAATGATTGTTACCAGCTGGCCAGAGGGTGATACAACTCCATGATCTCACTTTATTGTCTACTTTCTGGAACTACTCCTGATAGCATCAGCTGTCAGAGGACAGGTTCCTGGTAAGAGAGACTCTGAGAAGAAGATTTGTATCCTGGAGATGTTTTTGGAAAGTAGTCTGGGGAGCAACACCTATTAAGAAAAGATAAGCAGTATGAGGCAGAGGGACAAATTGAATTGCAATGCAGTCCTCCAACAGAGTTCCTCTGGGGGAGCTCTGGAGCTGGGGATAGATCTTCAGAGTCATCCCAAATGGAGGCAATGAGGTTGAGCCTTTGTATTCTCTTCAACAATCAATCACTGGATGCAGGCTGCTCCCAGGAAGGGAGTACAATCTTGGATGAGGTGGCTTTCTTTAGCCTAGGGAAATTCTCAAAGACTCAGGTAAAAGCTATTAGTAACCAACACTTCTACAACCTGGAGCAATGAGGGCTGTGGTTCTAGAAGGATAGTATCTGGAATGCACCCCAGAGCATCCACTACACTGTCACTATTGAATCTACTTTCGGGTGAGCCTAGAACTCTAGACATCTTTGATAGTCACTCTAGTGGCAAAGAAATGTGGAGCCGACAGAATTCCTGGATGTGTGATCAAGCAGACACTTTGAGAAAATGGAATCTGCATAAGAAATGACTCACTTCAAGTGTCCAAGAGTTTTACATTACTGCAGCTGCCAATTGTTTCTAAAGATCCAAGACAATTACTCACTTATTTTTTCCCAAGAAAATCTTTTCCAATTTTACAAGTGAGGAAGGAATGTCATAATATTTAGAATAATAGAATGAATTGGTATGCTTCTAATAAAGCCAACCCTACAACTGAACTTCTTATTAAACTGGTCCTCCTGTGGATGAATGGCCAGCAGAGCCAAAGCCCTCTCACCATCTTCTGAGTTTGATCTATGAGCCTGCACAGTATAACTTTTCAGGATAGGAATTTGTTTTAACCCTTTGTAATCAAGACATCATCCAGCCAACCAAGATGCTTGTTATAATAAGAACTCTTATCGTAATCATTGACACATCAACTTACTAGAACTAAAGAATTCACTAGGGTCAGAAGCAAATTCCTTGGTCTAATTTCAACATCTGAATTCAGTTCAACTTAGATCCAAATCCCTTAAGTCTTCAAAGAGAACCAGTGAGCCCCCAAAACCTGGAAGTACCATACTCTTCCCTTCTTGATTTCTGATGATACTTGTAGGACAGCTTTACCTGTGGAGGAGAAGAAAGCAATCATGCCTGGCTGTTTCTCAGTAAACCATGAGAATCTGTCAAAGGACTGAGCAGAGAACTAAACTTTTTAGTTGCCAACAATATTTAAATGTCTTTCAGAATGCTAACTTTGAAGACTTAATTCAAATATTATTTAAATAAACCAATTAATATAAAACATACATAAGAAAATAAGTATGTGAGTTCATGTTAAATTCTTTATAAACAATGAACAGCTCAGGAAGACTGGTTTTATATACAATGCATTCTTCCTTTGGTGCTTACAGTGTGTTTAGGAAAATGAAAATGTATTACAGCTGCAAAGTCAGTGAGCTTTATGCCAATGCTCCAGACTTTTCTTCTGGATTCCACATTCGAGGAAACACTTGAGACTATGCAGAAGCTTCAACCTTTCCTGGAAACAAAGCAACCTGGCTGGCTTCCTTCTGTACACAAGAGGCACTGAAAAATTTCCAGGCTCTAGAACCATGTTCCTCATCATTATGCAAGCCATTCCACCACTTGTTAGCAATCCTATGGGAGTGATACTATTATTCCCATTTCACAGGTGAAGATTCTGAGACACAGAGGTGGTAAATGTCTTGCCCCATGTCACAAAGCTAGTAAGAATGGAGACATCATTCAATCCCGGGCAGTTTGCCTCGAGAACTTGTGCTTCAGTTACTTGGCAATGATGACTTCTGTTCACATTATTTATTAACAATGTTCAAAAAACTAGGAGTATTTGATAAGGAGAAGCAGGAATAAAAAAAATATACGAATCATACAAATGAAGCTGATTTCCTCATTTGGTCCAGTCAGTCATGTCTCTGCATTTGATTTGCAAATCTTCACAAGAATCGTGATTCTTAGTGGACCACAAATGTTTCACACACTTGAAAGGAACTGAATGGGTAATTTTGCTAGTGTTGGTGTTGAAAAGAATGCTACCCAGGCTGCTCCTTTCAAAGCTCGGAATTATCCAGGTGGCATATTTGCTTTGCTAGCTGATTGATCTAATCAAAATGTATCGTGCATGCAATTCTATCTGATGTGATTCTTGGGCTTTTAAAATCATTTTTCTTGACTTTATTTTTCTAAATGGACATATGCACTAAATTATTATATTATATCTCATCTTTTTTCTGATCTTAAAAGAAACATGCATTTAATGTATAAAATCTAATTAGTGAAATCTGTACAAATGGGGATAAAATTCATTTATATTCCTACCTGATAGATTCTAGTAACATTTCCATAGATATTTCTCCCCCTCTTTTTTTCACTTCTCCTCCTCCTTCTTCGTTTAGTTTTTCTGTGCCTACACAATTCAGGTTCATCTTATATGTGCGGCTCTCCATTTTTCTTTATATCATTGCATATTTGCCTAAGTCATTAAATATTTTTCAAAAGCAAATTTCAGTGGCTGATTAAATAATACCATATTATATGGATGCAGCTTAATGGACATTTGGACTTTTTAACATAAAAAATAGAGCTGTAACAGATGTTTCTGCTCATTTCCCTCATCAAATTACTATCGCTGATTTCCCACATACCTGCATCAGTCTCTTCAATGAGTTCATTCAACTTCTCTTAATTCTCTTCAGTCTATTCTCCATACTGCAACTAACACCATTCGCAAAACTAAATGATTGCTCTTGGAATAAAGACCAGAGACTTTACTATGACCCACAGACCCTCAGATGGTCTGGCTGCTCCCGCCATCATCAATCTTTTTCTAAATCATCCTCCATTTTATTCCCTGAGTTGTCACCACAGGATCTTTGCTAAAGTTGTTTTCTTTCTACAGTCCACCTTCTTCTGCTAATTAATAATTACTTATTCCTCAAGCTTCAGGTCAATTATCACTTTTCAAGGGAAACCTCCCTTGATTGTTCAGTTAAGATCCCTTGTTATACACCCTTATGGTATTGTGTACATCTCATTCATAGAAATGACTACAATTTGTGATTATGCATTTTGTGTAATTATTTGTTTAATACTTATCTTCTTCCTTATACAGTAAGGTCAATTAGTGGAGCATTTATGTCACTGTGCTCTTTATAAAACTATGTATTACCTTTTATAAAAAATCTTGAAGTGTTTGATAGACATGAAATACAATATCATTGGCATTTTACTTACATTTGAAGAAAACATTTTCAAATTCATATTGGCCATTTGTAGTTTTTCTCTAAATTTTCTGTATAATCATTGTTCACATTTCTATTATGTTAATGTGTTTCTTATTAATATATGAGATCTCTTAAAATATTAAGGGAATTAATCATGTGTCTCATCATTTGCAAACACTTTCCTCCAGGGCAAGATTTCCTCTTAAATTATGCTTATAGAATTTTTTTGTATTTGTAAATACTAAACTTTGTGTAATAAAATTTACCAATAATTTCCTAATGATTTCACGACACTCTTAGGTTTGGAAAGAAAGGGCATTCCTTTTCCCAAGATCAGTTAAACAGTAATATTTTTTCTTTTTTTATAAGATTTTATTCTTTATTATGTTTTTCTTATTGTTATATTTGGAATTTAGGTGAACAGAACTGGATTAATCATAATTCTTGGTTCATGACATAGCCTTGGTAGATGCATAGCTCACTTGTATTCATTCATTCATTATTAAATAATATAATGAATATTGAATTCATTGCCTATCAAGAAATCTTCACAAAAGTACAGACTGCTTTAAAATGTATATTTAGAGAATGTTGGCCAAAATGGAGAAGTAGGTAAATGCCATGCTTGCCTCCTCCATGACCACACCAAAATTACAACTAAATTATGGAACAATCACCTTTGAGAACCACCTGAAGACTAGCTGAACAGAATCCCCATACTATGAATATAAAGAAGTCACTTCAAAGTTGGTAGGAGGGGTGAGAGATGTGAAAGAGGGTGGTTCCCACACCCACGTTTGGCAGTTAAGAATCGAGAGGGACATCTTGGCTGCAGAGGACCTCACTGAGGAGTGAGGGGTCCCAGCCCCACACTGGGCTTCCTAGCCCAAACCACCAGTTTCAGGAAGAGAAGTTCCCACAACATCTGGCTGTGAACGTCAGTGGGAACTCTGTCTTGGTGAGATGGAGGACTGCTGGAGTCCAAGGCATTTCCTTTAAATGGCGTGAGCATGGGCTTACTTGCTGATGGACTCGTTTACTCTGAGCTCCAGTGCTGGGACAACAGTTCTAAAAACACCAGGGACATACGGAAAGGAAATGAATTGCCTGGCTTCAGGACAAGGGCTGGAGGGGCAGCTTTCCCTGGGACTAAAGTACCAGCAGTCACCCTTGTTCCTTTGTTGAGCCCTTCCCCTACCCAGCCTGCAGGAACAAGTGGGCATAAAGTGTGAGTCTCCATCAAACTGCCTAACACTGCTCTGGCCCCACCCTGGTGATTCTCTGAGATCCCACCCCACCCAATTCACTCACCAGCCTGAACCTCTTTCAGGGACTGTTCCTCATAAGCAGCTAGCTTTGGCCCATGCCACATACTTTCCTAAAATCTCTCAGAGGTCCAAAAACCTTCCAAAAGCATCAGCTGGTCTCAGTGTACCCTGTACCTCTTGCTAAGCAGCCTCCAAGCCGGGCACTAGTGGCAGCAGGCCTCAGTTCACAGCATAACCACTCCCAGGTCCCTCCAAGCCCAGCAAAGGCAGCTACCAACCACAGGTCAATTTGTAGCTCCTACTATGTGGCCACAGGCCAGACACAGGCAGCAGCTGACCTTGGCCTGCACCAGAGACCCTCCCAAGAGACCCCAGAACCAAACACCTGGTGGCCAGCTTCAAACCACACCAGAGTACCACTCAATTAGCTCCACAAATGACACACCCAAAGGAGGGCTGGGCAGACACCAGAGCCTCACTGAAGTGAATACCCCCTCCTTGGGGTCAGCCCCCATTCAACAGCTTGTTGAATATAGGCACAGCCAGTCCTCATAGCAAGTCAGCCTGAGAGACAGTCCCACCCACTGATGTGCCAACAGCAATCAAGGCTTAACTACAACAGGAGAGTACACACAACCCACACAAGGGACAACCCTGGAGCACCCAGCTCAGGTGAACAGGTAGACTGCACCACTGGGCCCCATAAGAGACCTACTATATAAGGCCACTCTGCCAAGGCTAGGAGCTATAACAGATCTACCTAATACATAGAAACAAACATAGGGAGGCAGACAAAATAGTGAGAAAAATAAACATGTCCCAAATGAAAGAACAGAATAAAGCTCCAGAAAAAGAACTAAGCAAAATGGAGGCAAGCAATCTACCAGATGTATAGTTCAAAATACTGGCTATAAGGATGCTCGATGAACTCAGGGGAAGAATAAATGATTTCAGTGACAACTTCAACAAAGAGATATTAAACATCAAAAAAAGGAGTAGAAAACATAAAAAGAACCAGCCATAAATGAAAAATACAATAATTGAAATGAAGAATACATTAGATGAAATCAACAGCAGATTAGATGAAGCAGTGGATTGAATCAGCAATTTGGAAGACAAAGTAGTAGAAAACACCCAATCATAACAGCAAAAAAGAAAAAAAAAGAAAGAATAATAATAATAATGAGAGTTTGAGGGACCTCTGGGACAATATCTAGCATACCAACATTTGCATCATAGGGATACTAGTAGGAGAAGAGAGACAGAGCAAGGGATTAAAAATCTATTTGAAAAAATAATGATGAAAAACTTCCCTAACCTGGTGAAGGAAATAGACATACAAGTCCAGGAAGCACAGAGTTCCAAACAAGATGAACCCAAACAGGTCCACACCGAGACACATTATAGTTAAAATGACAAAAGTTAAAGATAAATTGAGAATCTTAAAAGCAACAAGAGAAAAGCAGGTAGTTATCTACAAGGGAGCTCCCATAAGACTATCAGCTGATTTATCAACAGGGATAGAAGGGATTGGCACAATATATTTAAAATGATGAGCAGTAAGGACCTACAACCAAGATTACTCTATCCAGCAAGGCTATCATTTAGAATTGAAGTAGAGATAAAGAGCTTCCCAGATAAGAAAAAGCTGAAAGAATTCATCACCACCAAACCAGTATTACAAGAAACAATAAAGGGACTTTTTTAAGAAGACGAAAAAAATTAAAATGTGAATAAGAAAATATTGCAAAGAAAAATATTCTCACTGACAAAGTCAAACACATAATAAAATTAGTGGATCAACTAACACTAAAGCTAGTTCAAAGGTTAAAAGGCAAAAGTAGGAAGATCATGTGTAATTACAATAGTGAATTAAGGGATACACACACACACAGGTGCACACACATGTGCACACACACACATACAGAAGTAAAAAATAATAACAGAAGCATAAATGTGGCGGGAGTGAATAGAAATGGTAGTGATTTTAGAATGTGTTTGACTTTAAATGACCATCAACTTAAAAGAGACTGCTATAAACATAGCCTGGTATATATGAAGCACATGGTCACCACAAACCAAAAATCTACAAGAGATATACAAGAAATAAAGACAAATGAATCAAAACACAATACTACAGAAAGTCATCAACATGCAAGAGAAGAGAGCAAGAAAGGAACAAAGAACTACAAAAACAATCAGAAAACAA
This sequence comes from Rhinolophus sinicus, assembly GCF_036562045.2. Lineage (NCBI taxonomy): Eukaryota > Metazoa > Chordata > Mammalia > Chiroptera > Rhinolophidae > Rhinolophus > Rhinolophus sinicus. The sequence continues at coordinate 80,052,351 of NC_133751.1, read as the reverse complement.
TTAATAAAATGGCAATAACTACAGACCTATCAATAATTATTCTAAATGTAAGTGGATTAAATACTCCAATCAAAAGACAAACAGATAAAAACGAAGTGGTACATATATACAATTGAATATTATTCAGCCATAAAAAAGAATGAAATCTTACGATTTACAACAACATGGATGGAACTAGAGGATATTATGCTAAGTGAAATGTCAGACAAAGACAAATATTATATAATTTCACTTATATGTGGAATTTTAAAAACAACATAAATGAACAAAACAGAAACAAACTCATAGATACAGAGGACAAACTGATGAGTGCCAGATGGAAGGGGTATTGCAGGTATGAATGAAAAAGGGAAGGGATTAAGAGGCACAAATTGGCAGTTACAAAATAATCAGGGTGGATGTAAAGTACCGCTTAGGGAATATAGTCAATAATATTGTAATAACTGTATATGGTGTCAGGTGGGTGCAAGGCTTATCAGGGGGATCATTTTGTAAGTTACATAAATGTCTAACCACTATGCTGTACAACTGAAGCTAATGTAATATTGAATGTCAGCTGTAATTAAAAAATAAAAAAATTAAAAGAAAATCTATATGCATAATTTCTCCTTTTTGAAAATAATTTTAATTATGCTTATATAAATATGTGTATCTATATAAAATCAATAAGTATATTCATAAACATATATAGGTAAAATATGTATAAAGTTATATATATATATAAATGTATGTATACATGAGTATATACAAAGATTTGATAATTAAGTATGCGAACTTGTTGCAACGAATGATGTTGCTAACCTTTTTTGATTTTAGAGAGACTATTCATTATGAATTTGTACTAACTGGACAAATAGTTAACCAAGTTTACTATTTGGAAGTGCTGAAAAGGCTGTGTAGAAAAGTTAGACGACCTGAACTTTTCACCAACAATTCATGGCTCTTGCCTCACGACATTGCCCCAGCTCACATGGCACTGTCTGTGAGGGAGTTTTTAGCCAGTAAACAAATAACTGTATTGGAACACCTTCCCTACCCACCTGATCTGGCCACCAATGACGTCTTTCTTTACCTGAAGATAAAGGAAATATTGAAAGGAAGACATTTTGATGACATTCAGGACATCAAAAGTAAGACAATGACAGCTCTGATGGTCATTCCAGAAAAAGAGTTCCAAAATTACTTTGAAGGTTGGACTAGGTGCTTGCATCAGTGCTTAGATTCTCAAGGGGAGTACTTCGAGTGGGACCGTAGTGATACTCAGCAATGAGGTATGTAGCACTTTTTCTAGGATGAGTTCATGAACTTAATCGTCAGATCTCATATACACACACACAAAATATATATATATAGACGTATATAAATATATTTATAAATATATGTGTAAACGTATATATATGTTGACATATAAAAATATATTTATAAACATATGTGTAAACATGTATATAAAATATGTATATGACTATAAATATATGTATACATATATATTGCTTGTTTTCAAACTTTGTAAAAAAGACATATTTTTGCAGTTTTCTGTCACTTGTTTTTTAATCAAGACTTATCCATGTTATTACACATAGCTTCAATTCATTCATTTTCACTGTTGCAGAACACACCATTATAGGAACATGCCATAAATTAATCCATTTTACTATCAATGAGCATTGTTTTAAATTTTCAGTGATACAGTTTCTCATAAAGCTTTTTTGTATATCTTTTCGATACTTTCAACACTTTATCTTAAGAACAGATAGAAATAATTTCAGTTGGAATTTCTGGGATATACAATATGTTCATTTAATATTATAGGGAATGTCACACAGCTTGCCAAAGTCATTGTAACAATTTACATTCATCAGCAGTATAGAAGAGTACCAACCTTTGGTACTGTCACATTTTCTTAGTTTCTGCCAAGTATGTAGGTATACTTGGTATCTCATTTGGGTATCATTTCATCTTCTTGATTTGCTTTCTTTGATAAGTTTGAACATCTCTTTACATGTCTCCTCCTCTATGATATGTCTGTTCATATATTTCACCTATTTTTCTATATAATCTTTGTCTTTTCCTTATTGATTTGTAAGCATTCTTGGTGTGTTTTTGAGGGTAACCCTTTGTCCTTTATGTGTGCTGCAAATACCTACTACCAGTTTGTATCCTGCATTCTCACTTTCTTAAAGTCTTTTAATAAACATTTTTTAACATTTTAATACAATTTATTAACCTTTATTTTATAATTAACATGTTTTTCCTCTATAGAAAATCTGTCATCTATATTGTCATCTAAAGATTTTGAAGTTTTCCATTTCACATGTATGCGTAATTCCTAATCTACTTTGAGTTGGTGTGTGTGTGTGTGTGTGTGTGTGTGTGTGTGTGCGCGTGTGTGCGTGTGTGTGTGTTTTGAGACAGAGATCTAATACCATTTTTTTTTTTTTCAATATGGAGAGCTGATTCTTAAATCTCCACTTATTGGATGGTCTCTTCTTTTGCAAGTGATTTGCCATTCTACTTCTGTCTTACATAAAAGTTCATATATGTGTGTTCACAGGCTCGGTATACTATTCTTTTGGTTAATTTGTCTATTTCTGTCCTAATATTCCTCTACTTCAATTGCTACAGCTCTATACTCAGTACTGATATCTGACTAGTCCCCATTTCTTACTTTTCTTATTTAGATATGTAGGGTTACTCACAACTCCTAATTTTTCTTATTTAGATATGTATCTGTCATTGTTAATCCATACGAATTTTAGAATAGTCTTGTCATGTTCCATAAACAACCTTGTTGGAATTTTGATTGGAATTACCTTAAATGTGTAGGTAACTTGGGGGGAAAATAACATTCTGAAAACACTGAATACTTCTATCTATGTGTGTAGGATATATCTCAATTAATTCGTGTCTTCTATTATATTGTTCAGTCAAGTTTTATTAATTTCTGCATATAAATCTTGCAATATTCTATTGGGTTCATCCTTAATTTTTTTAAAGTTCCTTTTGCTATTGTAAATATTGCCTCTTTCAACTTTCATTGTCTAAGTATTATTTCTAGCATATAAAAATGCAATTAACTTTTGAATATTGAATTTACATCCAGTTACCTAATTACACTCTCTTATGACTTGTAATGTATCTGTGGATTCTGTCTATATGTCTGTATTTTTATATAGACATTCATGTCTTTTGCAAATGAGCTTTATCTCCTTCTAATTCTTATACTTTATTTGCTTATTGTACTAGCTAGGGCCTCAAGTGCAATTTTTCATAGAAGTGGCATAGTATTTTTTATATGGTTGTTGGTTCCAAAAGGAATGCTTCTAATATTTTCTAATTTTGGCTTATATTAATTTAGGGTTTTTTTTTATGAATACTTTTATCAATAATAGGTAATTCTCTTCCAATCTTAGTTTTATTTTTATTTTTGTTTTGCTTATTCCAGTTTCACTTTATGTATTCTTCAAGTTCAGAATATTTTATTTAACTAAGGAATCATTATAATAGGAATGTACCATATATATAATTTCATTATATATTCATCTATTTTTTTGTCTTTTTTGTTACACATGAATGTTATGATGTATATATTTTATTCAACATTTTATATATATTTAAATGTTCATAAACATCATGATAAACTTAAGTATTAATGGTTCTAAATGTTCCATTTTAAACAATTCACTTCTGTTGGACCTTTTTCCTCTGTTGAATTTTAAGTGGAATCTAAGTTTTTGCTGTGAAAAATAATTCTGAAGTCAATGTACAATGTTTCAACATTTCAGATAATTTCCATAAAATAAATCTCTTGAAAGGAGTATCATTGTAAATGCATTTTCCTAGCTTTCCATTTTAAATTAATTCTATGTAAAGTTTCCTAATATGGAATAAATCTTATTTCAGTTTTTCACAATGAATCTTACTGCCTTCATTTCTTCCATTGCTGTTAAGCAACATTCTTTCCTGTTCTAAAGCCAGATAAGTATTTCCCTGTTTTCCTTTAAGTTTTTCTTGGCTTAGCACTTTTTAAGGTATGATTGACAAGTAAAAAGCTACACATATTTAATGTATACAACTCATTGATTTTGTAGATAAATATACATCCATGAAACTATCACCACTATCAATGCCATAAACATATCAATTACTTCCCAAAGTGTCTTCCCACTCCAATTATTATTACTATTATTATTATTGTAAGAACACTTATTATAACATAAGATCTACCCTATTAGCAAATTTTAAATATACAGTACAGTATTAGCGCTATGCTGTATAGTAAATCTCCAGAACTTATTTATCTGACATAATTGAAACGCTGCACCCTTTGAACATCACCTTCCTATTCCCACTGCCCCTAACTTCTGGCAACTACCATTCTACTCACTGGTTCTATGAGTTTCACTATTTTAGATTCCATATAAAAGTGAGATCATACAGTATTTGTCCTTTTGTGTTTGGCTTATTTCACTTAGTTATGCCTTTCAGTTTTATCATGTCTCAAATGGCAGGGTTTTCTCCTTTTTTTAAGGCTGAATGATATCCCATTCTATGCATACACCACATTTTCTTTATCCATTTGTTCGTTGGTAGACATTTAGGTTGTTTCCATATCTTGGCTATTCTGCAAATGTTGCAATGAACATGGGAGTGTAGATATCTCTTCGACATCCTGATTTCAATTTCTTTGGATAAATACCCAGAAGTGAGATTGTTGGGTCATAACCTAGTTCTAACTTTAATATTTTGAGGAATCTCCGTCCTGTTTTTCCATAGTGACTTCATAGCAACAGTGTACAAAGTTTCCCTTTCCCCCCACATCCTTGCAAACAATTATCTTTTTTATTTTTAATAACTGCCATCCTAACAGGTGTGAAGTGACATCTAATTATGGCTTTGATTTGCATTTCCTTGATGATTACTGATGCTGAGCACTTTTTCATATACCTGTTGACCATTTGTATGTATTCTTTTAAAATGTGTATTCATGCCCTTTGCCCATACAAGTCCATGACTTAGGATGGTTCGACTTATGTTTGTTCAACTTTATGATGGTTCAAAACCAATACACATTCAGTAGAAACTAACCAGGCTAAGCTATGATGTTTCGTATGTTAGGTATATTAAATGCATTTTCAACTTATGATATTTTCAATTTACAATGGGTCTGTCGGGATGTAACACTGTTGTAAACTGAGGAGCATCTCAATTTTAATCAGATTATTTGTTTTGTTTTGTTTTGCTCTTGAGTTGTAGGAGTTTCTTATATATTTGGGATATTAATTCCTGATCAGATGTATGGTTTGCCAATATTTTCTCCCATTCTGTAGTCTGCCTTTTTCACTCTGTTTATTGTTTCCTCTGTTGTCCAGAAGCTTTTTAGTTGGATGCAATCCCACTTATCTACTTATGCTTTTATTGCCTGTGCTTTTAGGGTCCTATCTGAAAATACACTGCCAAGACCTATTTCAATGACCTCTTTCTCTATGTTTTGTTTCAGGTGTTTTACAGTTTTAGGTCTTATATTACTCTTTAACCTATTTTTAGTTATTTTTGAATATGGTGTGAGGTATAGGTTCAATTCCATGCTGTTGCATATGGATATCCAGTTTTCCTAATACCATTTATTGAGGAGACTATTCTGTCTTCATTTTGTATTCTTGGCATCCTTTCGAAGATTAGATGACTGTATATGGGTTTATTTGGCGGATCTGTACTCTGTACTATTGATCTATATACTTTTTTTATGGCAGTACCATTTTGTTATGATTACTATAGCTTTGTAATATACTTTGAACTCAGGAAGATTAATGTCTCCAGTTTTGTTCTTGCTCAAGGCTGCTTTGGCTGTTAAGATTCTTTGGATATTCTTTTAAGTTCCACATGGATTTTATAATTGTTTTTTCTATTTCTGTGAAAAATGCCATTCAATTTTGATAGGGATTGCATTGAATTTGTAGATCTCTTTGGGTAGTATGGACATTTTAATATGAATATTAATTATTCTAATTCATGAACATGGGATATTTGTGTCTTTTTAAAAGTTTCTCTCACAAATGTTATAGTTTTCAGTGGACAGATCTTTTACTTCCTTGGTTCAATTTATGCCTAAGTATTTTATTTTTGGGGGGTGCTATTGTAAATGGGATTCTTTTAAAATTTGTTTTCATATAGTTTGTTGTTTGTTGATCAAAATGCAACTGGTTTTCCATGTTAATATTTTTATCCTGCAAATGTATTGAATTTATTAATTCTAAGAGTTTTTGTGGAGTCTTTAGGTATATATATATATATATATATATATATATATATATATATATATATATATATATATATGATCATGTCATCTACAAATAAAGACAATTTACTTTCTCTTTCCAATTTCCTTACATTTTCTTGTCTAATTGCTCTGGCTAGGACTTCCACTACATATTTAGTAGATGTGGAAGCAATGGGCATCCTTGTTGTTTTCCTGACCTTAAAGATTTTAGCTTTTCAATTTTGAGTATGATATTATTAGCTCTGAGTTTATCATATGTGGCCTTTATTAAGTTGAAGTAAATTTCTTCTATGTCTAATTTGTTGATAGTTTTTATCAGGGAAAGATGTTGATTTGCATATGGTGAATTACTCTTGTATCCAGGGATAAATCCTGCATGATCTTGGTGTATTATCTGTTGAATTTGGTTTGCCAGTATTCTGGTGAGGATTTTTTGCATCTATGTTCATCAGGCATATTGGCTTATAATTTCTGTTTCTTATAATAGATTGGTGCAAAAGTAATTGCATATTTCCATGGTTAAGCTTAGGTCTCTTAGTAATGCTGGCCTTATAAAATGAGTTTGAAAGTGTTCTGTTCCCTCCTCTTCAATTTTTTGGAGGAGTTGAGAAGGATTTTTATTAATTCTTCTTACATATTTGGTAGAATTCACCTGTGATGCCTTATCGAAGGTTTTTGATTACTGACTCAATCTCCTTACACATTATTGGTCAGTTCTGTTTTTCTATTTCTTTGTGATTCAGTCTGGGTAGTTAGCTTATTTCTTCATGTTCTTAAATTCTTGCATTGTTGTCTTTACATTTGAAGATGCAGTTACCTCCTCCAGTCTTTACAGACCGGCTTAGGGAGGAAAAGACCTTCACCAGTCAGCCAGGTTTCAGATTCTGTTGGTCTCTCAGACCTTTCCTACAGATTCTGGTGCACCTACTTTACTCTTCTTATTCCTTCTTGGGAGGGAAAATTTAGGATTGTGTACCTTCTCTCAATCCTGCAAACCAGGCTGACTGCTAAGAGCCTCTTGCTTATTTTACCCAGGATAGTACCCTGAAGTGTTCAAGGTTGTGTGCCATCTCTCAACCCATCAGAGTTGAGCCAGCTGCTGATGTCTTTGTGTTGCCTGCAGAAGCTCCTAGAAGGTCTGTGGAGGCTCCCATGCTCTGTCTGAGGAATCTCCTTTGTGCTGAGTCTGTAGGGGAGTATAGATTGCTGGCCACAGAGAGAGCTAGGGATGCACATTAGCTTACTGTGAGGGGTCTGCAGGTGAGGGGTCCTATGGGGTTCGTGGGCAGGGTTTTTGGTAGAGATTTCAGGGAGGTTAGTAGGATCTGCAGCCCGTTAAGATCTGCTCAGTTCCACAAGCCCCCACCCTTTTCTCTGCTCCTAACAGTCCTTAGATTTCTCAGTCATGCCAATCAATGTTCTGGGTGTGATGAGACAGAACTATGCCTCTTGGGCAATATCCCACATGGTTCGGGAAGCTGGGTTCACACTTTGCTCTCACATTCCCCCATGGGAACAATCATGATCTCTCTTGGCTCTGAGCTATGCTGCATTGAGGAAAAGGAGACACAGACAAAGTGAAACTGTTTTTCTTACGCTCTTCAATGCATTTGTTCTCAGATTTTTTGCTCCACTAAGGTGCTGAAACTTCTCAGGTGTACTCCCAGGCTCCTATACAGGTGTTCCCATCTGGGGGTGGTTGCTAAAATTGATATTTTTATGGGGAATGTGAGTGCTGAAACTGTTATTCTTCCACCTTGATGAGGTCACCCCCAATCTTAGTTTATTAAGGACTTTTTCATTATTTTTTTCCTATATCTATTGAGCTGATATTATAGGTTTTCTCTTTCAATCTATTGATATGGGGAATTAAATATTTTTGTGATTTTAAATCTTATTTGATTTCCAGGGAGAAACCTTAATTTCATCCTACATGTCATGTGTTTTATACACTACTATAAATTTAATTTGCTAGGACTTCCAACACTATGTTGAGTAGCAGTGGTGATAGGAGAAAACCCTGTCTTGTTACTAAATGTAGAGCGAAAGGCTTCAGTTTTCCACCATTAGTTATGATATTAGCTGAGGGTTTATCATATATGGCCTTTATTACATTAAGGTATTATCCTTCTATACCCATTTTATTAAATGTTTTAATCATAAATTGATGTTGTGTCTTGTCAAATGCCTTTTCTACATCTATTGATATAATCATATGATTTTTATCTTTTATTTTGTTTATGTGGTGTATCACATTGATTGATAGCCCGAGCAATCAGGCAAGAGAAAGAAAGAAATAAAAGGCATCCAAATTGGGAATGAAGAAATTAAATTGTCACTTTTTGCAGATGAGGAACTTTATATAGAAAACCCTAGAGTCCACCAAAAGGCAATTAGAAACAATAAACAAACATAGTAAAGTTGCTGGCTACAAAATCAACATACAAAAATCCATTGCATTCCTATATACTAACAATGAAATCTGAGAAAAAGAAATAAAAAGACAAACAATTCCTTTTGCAATTGCAACAAAAGGAATACAATACTTAGGAAGAAAGTTAACAAAGGATGTGAAGGACCTATACACTGAAAACTATAAGACATTTTTAGAAGAAATTGAAGACGATACAAAGAAATAGAAAAATATTTTATGTTCATGGAATGGAAGAATCAACATAGTTAAAATGGCCATATTACCCAAAGCAATATACAGATTTAATGCAATCCCCATCAAAATCCCAATGGCATTTTAAAAAGAAATACAATAAAAAATCATCAGATTTGTATAGAATCACAAAAGACTCTGAATAGCCAAAGCACTCCTTAGGAAAAAGAATAAGGCTGGAGTTATCATACTCCCTGACTTCAGCTTGTACTACAGAGCAATAATAATCAAAACAGCATGGTATTGGCAGAAAAACAGACACAAAAACCAATAGAATAGAATTGAAAGCCCAGAAATAAACCCACATAATTATGAACAGATAATTGTTGATAAAGGAGCCAAAAACACAATGGAGAAAAGAAATCCTCTTTAATAAATGATGCTGAGAAAACTGGTAAGTCACGTGCAAAAGAATGAAACTAGACTGCTATCTGTCACCATATACCAAAATTAATTCAAAATGGATCAAAGACCTAAACATAAGACCTGAAGCAATACACTGCATAGAAGAAAGCCTAGGTACTATGGACCTTGGGTTCAAAGAGGACTTTATGAATTTGACCTCAGAAGCAAGGGAAGTAAAAGCTAAAATAAATGAATGGGACTATATCAAACTAAAAATCTTCTGCACAGCAAAAGAAACCATGAAACAAAACAAAAAGACAACCAACCAAATGAAAGAAGATTTTTGCAAATAATTCATCCGATAAGGAGTTAATATCCAAAATATATAAGGAACCCATACAACTCAACAACAAAAAGACAAACAATCCAATTAAAAAATGGGCAGAGGACATGAACAGACACTTCTCCCAAGAAGACATACAAATGGCCAATAGATATATGAAAAAATGCTCAACTTCACTAGCTATTAGGGAAATGCAAATCAAAACCAAAATGAGATACCACCTCACACCTCTCAGAATGGCTACTATCAATAACACAAATAATAACAAGTGCTGGAGAGACTGTGGAGAAAAAGGAACCCTCATACACTGTTGGGGGGAATGCAGATTAGTGCAGCTGCTATGGAAAGCAGTATGGAGGTTCCTCAAAACATTAAGAATAGAATTTCCATATGACCCAGCTGTCTCACTCCTGGGTGTTTACCCAAAAAATATGAAAACAGTTATACATAAAGACATATGTGCTCCAATGTTCATTACAGTTTTATTTACGGTGGCCAAGATATGGAAAAAACAAAAGTGTCCTTCTATAGATGAATGGATAAAGAAGTTTTGGTATACATATATACAATGGAATACTATTCTGCCTATAAAAAAAGATGAAATAGTACCATTTGTGACAACATGGATGGATCTTGAGATTATTATTCTAAGCAAAATAAGTCAGACAGAAAAAGTTGAGAACCATATGACTTCACTGATATATGGGATATAAAACTGAAAGCAACAAAGGAACAGACAAACAAACAAAGAAACAAAAACTCATACATACAGACAACAGTTTAGTAGTTACCAGAGTGTAAGGGGAGAGAGAGGTTGTAGATGAGGGTAAAGAGGATCAAATATATGGTGATGGAAGGAGAACTGACTCTGGGTGGTGAGCACACAATGTGATATATAGATGATGTATTATAGAATTGTACACTTGAAAGCTATGTAATTTTACTATCCATTGTCACCCCAACAATTTAATTTTTAAAAATAAGCTTAGTTTGCTAATTTTTATTCAGTATTTCTACATCTATATCTAGGGACATAACAGACCAATATTTTCATTATTTTGTCCTTGGCTGGTTTGATAAGAACTTATAATGGCTTTGCAGAATGAATTGAGAACTCTTTCCAATATTCCTTAACACTTTGAAAGATTTTATATAAAATTAGAGGATCAGTTTGTTGGAAGCTTGTCAGAACTCTCCTGTAAACCATTTAGGATTGTTTTTTCTGTGGGAAGACTTTCTTGCCAACAGCTAACTCTTCTTACTATAAGAAACACAGAGCCTACAATCTCTTAACTCTAGTTCATCCCACTTTAAAATTTACTTTAACTTTATAATTGTTGACTCTGATGTTAAAAATTCATCAAAAAAATCTCAATTAAAGGATTAAAACTATATCTTTTCAAAAAATCTCAATGTTACAAAACTATAATCTCACGGTACATTCATTCATGTTTTCCTAAAGACAATGCTAACAGATACAGACTACTACTTTTCTTGAACAATATTTTCAATACTGTAATTATAGTTATATTACAGTCAAATAATTGCCACATTTACAGAACACTTGTAGTACTTACTTGCTTTCTTCTTTAAGTTACCTTAACTTGGTTTTTACTTTTTGTTATGGTAAATTTAAATATCAGAAAGTAACTAGTATAGTAAACACAATGTACTCTTCATCCAGTTTGAACTATCAAATTATGGAATACAGTGTATCAAATATACAGTCACTTTCTCCAACAGCAGATTATAGTGAAGTTAAAATCAAAAATCATTTTCTTTCATTTTTACATCTACCAGAATGTATCTCTACACAGTGGTTCTCACAGTGTCTGGTTGACCCTGGTGGTTTTCACAAAATAATACTAAAATGTTGTTGCCTTTTTCTCTCCCATCTTTTCATGAGTGGACAGTGAAGTTTTCCAGAGGCTACATGACATGTGATATCATGAAGGACTGAACGCAAAAGCAGATATTAGAGTCCATCTGTTTTCTATTAAGAAAGCTATTTTAAAGATTTGCAAAAATGTAAAATAATACCACACTTCTATTTTTTGTGTTAAAAATTATACACAGTTTTTATAAACATGTTAACATGTAACTGGATTATTTAAAATAATTAATATTTTGCATTAATTTTTGAGTTTTAATTTATAATACATACATATCAATAAATATAACTCACTTAAACATAACTTCGTAGTCCTCAATAATTTTTAAAAGTGTAACAGATCCTGAGACCAAAAAACTTGAGAGCAAGTACTCTTATATAGAATACTACTCTTTCAAATAAAAACTAAAAATAATCTCATAATGCCATGAAATATTTCAGTCAGTATTAAAATTCCCTCCATTTGTAATCATTTTTTTCAATTTGTTTGGATAAATGAGTATCCAAATATGGTCTACATGTCACAATATAAATCCATTTAAATCTGTAAGTTCCATTTTTTTTTTAACTGATTTGTTAAATAAGTTAAGAGAGTAGGTGTTTTTTTTCCTCTGTATACTTTTCGCAGTTTGGATTTTCCTGATTGCGTCCCTACAGTGTCATTTAACATTTTCCCCTGTTCTGCATATTTTCCACATATTATTATTTAGATGTAAATTATTATTTACATCTAAATTATTATTTAGATTTGAATTTTTTGGCAAAACACCTCATATGTATTGCAATATAAAAAATTTTAAATCTTTTTAAGATGTTACTAGTCATCGGCGATCATTACTTAGGTCTGTTAATTTGCTAGAGATTGCAAAATGGGAATACAAAGACTCTGATTCCTTCTTTGGTTAGTAAATGGAATACTTCCATAAAGAGAGATTTTCCACTTGAACTATTTGGTCTATTTCCTTTTATAATCCAGAATAATTGCCAAAATCTTGCTAATTCTGTTTGGTCTCTCTGTAGGCCCTCTCCTACCCGTGGCTAAAACATTTGTGATAGTGATTAGAGGATAATCTTCACACCCAGACCAGGTAAATCAATAGTGAAGAACTTGACTCTCCTCTTCAGTTTGATGATTGGTAGGTTCACTTCTGTCTCCAGGATGGGAAGTGGGGTTGGCAGGGGACAATAGGAAGAAATAGCTTCTCACCAAAATATATATAAAGTGTTTTACTCAACACGGTTTTAGAAAATCTACAAACTGAAAATCATGGTTTACTTGTACTTCTGATTTCATTTTGCTGAAAGCTCCGTTTGTTCCGTAGGCACAGGACTGAAAACCTGAAATAGACTCTATTGGTGTATAGTATAATAATTTTTTTGAAAAAATTACCCTGTACAATAGCAGCACTTTCTCTGCCAGCACTGGAGAAGGCCATTAACTTTTAAGAGATTGTTTAGTCCAACAGCAGCAGAGAGAATATGAAATACATTCAGAGCAGTGGCTGCTGCTAGGGTTTCCTGCAGGATACGATACGAGCTCGTCTGGCCCACACTGTCAAGCTGTGTCTGACTGCACATCTACCGAGTACCAATGTACATTCTTCACACAGATGCTGTATATTTTGCTTTTACCCTGCATAAGTTGTCAGCATAAACTCAAGGCGGCATTTATATATACATATATATATGTTATCTAAATTCATAAGTGTTTCATTTCTTGTAGATAAACAACAAAGTATGAAACGTGATTTTTTTTTTGCGTTCTCTGGTTTCTGCTGAAAACTTCAAAGAGGCTGAGCTGACGTGTGAATTGTAATGATTCAGTGGGTGCAGCATGTCAGTATTTTCAATCAGCCTTCTTCAAAATCTGGCTGAGAATGTTTGATGCCTTGATTCAGAAAAGAATCTGAGAAGGCGGACTTCAGAGTAGCCTGACTGTACTTGCCATGAATTCACATTTGTGAGTGTTTGCCAACTCATCGTTTTGTTCCAATTCAGAAAGGGTGAATAAAACAATCCAAAAGGGTGGTATTAAACATTAATTCAAAAATGATAAACTTCAGCTCCTCTAATACAAACATTTTGATTACAAATGAAAGGATTTCAAGAGTACAAGAATGTCCTGTAGTGCCAGAGATAAAGGTGTAGTGGCTTAAAGTCCTTATAACTTGCAATATGGACACCAAAGTGTTTCATTTCATAAATTTCTGATGCTAAGAATGATTTGGGGTGGTACTTTACAGGGGAAAAAGGATTCTTATACACACCTTCTTAATGAAAAACTCATAAAATCTCCATGAAATTTCTGTCTGCAAAACCCAAACTCTTTCTTTCATTCAAACCCCACCTAGGTTGCATTTGTTTTGTTTTCTTTGATGAAGTAATTTAAATTATAATCTCACTCTGTTTATATATTTTAAAGGAGCCTATATGTTTCAGTTTAGTTCCAAATTCCTTTGGAAAGCATTTGTTAATTACTTAAGGGACATGTTCAATCACTAGACAAAATAAGCTTGATTTCTTGAGTAGACGTCACATGGAAGAGAGTAATGGGAAGCATTCAATCCATGCGATTACTGTGAGAGTGATCCTGAAAACAAGGGCCTCACGTGATTAGACAAATAGGTATCTATAGGTCAGAGAGAGGCTAAGGAACACTTATAGAGGAGGATTTTTTTCTCAGCCTCAAAAGCTAGGTGACACATGGCTAAGAGCATATGAAGGGGACTTCAGATGGGGAAGGGCAGAGACGGTATAAGAAGACTGCTGTTAGGCAAATATATTGGATTGAAGCAGAGTTCATGACAGCGAGCAGAAAAAAGAAAGCTGAAAAACAGGTGAAGATGCAGGCCTGAAGTGTTACAGAATTTATCCAATGGAGAGTCAGTCTTTAAAGATCTTGGAACAGATAAATGATATGATGAAAGAAATCAAACAATATTTGATAATAGTGGAATCCAGATTGGGGAATGGAAGAGAGAGAAAGATTTAAATACAACTTTGGTTTTGAATCCGGATGCTACGGTATGAGTGCTTGTGCCCCTCCCCAAATTCATGTTGAAATCCTAACCCCCAATCTGATGGTATTGGGAGGCCTGGGCCTTTGGGAGGTGATTAGGTCATGAAAGCTCTGTCCTCATCGGGGAATTCAAGTTCATATGAAAGAGATCCCACAGAGCTTCCCAGCCCCTCCCACCAGGTGATGGCACAGCGTGGCATCATTACAGAAAGAGATAATAGATTAAAATGTTTTTTCCCCAGGCAAAACTACACATATTTTCATTTGAGGTTCTCTTCATTCCAGATTCAATTAATTAAAAGATGATTCCCTAACTCTAATCTTAACTAAGTACCACTTAACCCAACTCTATGACCGACATTCTCACTCAGATACCCATTATAATTCTGTCTAAGAGGCACCTTCATGTCCACTCACTGACAATTGTTCTTTCCTGAATCTTTTTCATCTCAAAAAATGTCATCACTATTTACCCAACTGCTCAGGTGAAAAAAATCCTTGATTCCTCTATTTCCTTCACTCTATCGCCATCACTACTACCATCCAATCTATCAACAAATACTTTTGGCTCTGCCTGAAAAATAGATTCCACATCCGTTTACTTCTCTTTATTTCTACTATTTTCACCCTGGTCTAAGTCACTGTTATCTCCAGCCTTGACCAAGGCAAAGTCCATTTTTTCCCAATCCTTCAGTATCCTCCTATTGCATTAGAATGAAATCTAAATTCTGTGACTCAGTAGGTCCTGCATGGCCTGACCCTGCCCTTAGCTATGACTTCCCTCTCCTTCATCCCTCACTCTCAGAGCTCTTGCTACATTGTCCTTCTAGAATGGGCCAAAACCTTTCCCTCCTTTGACCTTGTTGTTCCCTAACACTGGAATTCTCTGCCTCTAGATCTCTGCATAACTGATTTTTCTAGTCATTCAGTCTCAGCTCAAATGTCACTTCCTCACTGACATTCACGGGTAAGTAGCACCTTCCCCACCATATCATTTTCTATTACAACATTCTCTTTTTTATTTCACAGCATGCATCACTAATCTCATTAATTAGTTGTCTGTTGCTGCCTCCTAGCCCCAAATCCATCTCATGAAAAGGGAGATGTAGTCTGTCTGGTTCAGCCTCTGTGCTGTGAGTTGTACCTGGCACACAGCATTGATTCATATCATTAGCATAAGATCACCTTAGAAGAAGTATGTTGTAGTGATTAGTGATTCCAACTCTGAACTCCTAGCAAACCTGGACCCAAATTATGGTTTTATCACGAAGAGCCATGACACCTTTTGCAATGGGGATACTTTACTGTCACTGCATAAGACTGTGTAAAGAAACCAAAGGCAATTCATGGGAAAAGTTTAATTTTGTTTCAAGTGGCATCTGGATCACAGAGCCCTCAATAAATAATAAATATAAACAAGGCATAAAATTACTATTTTACTATCTAATCTTTCTTTGAACATTTAATAAATTGCACATTTATTAAATGAACAAAGTCCTGCTTGTTGTATAAATCAACACCGTTCTGGCTATATAGAATTTCCATTCTTTGCTAGCCTCAAAGATGGGAAAATATGAGGGGAATTGTACATTTTTGTACAAGGGTTGCTAGGGATCCAGGAGTTTCCCCTGCACAATGGAAAACTTATTACCATGAAGGAAAACAAATAAAGGTTAAATTGGAAGAAAATACTTGGAGATATTTGTGGACAGTTAAGCACTCATTCCATGGACTCTCTGTGAGTCTATAAACAAGCAGAAGCCCACACCACATCCTGGCTGCTGTGCTATTGCTTTCTATAGAATGGGGAGAAACCCCGGCTTGTGGTTTATTACGGCAGGACCGGTGGCTTGAGATACGGCAGGATTAATGCTTCCCAATGTGACAGGATCTCTCACCCTCAGTTCCCAGAGGGCAGAGACCAAGGACCACATAACCACCAAGGCCAGTGCTCTGACTTCTGGAGAATATACAGGCCCCGGGTGAGTAATGAGTTAGGCCTGGCAGATCACACATTACCCCAAGATGAGTTGAAGAGAAACAGAGCGGGAATGGATGAGTGCCCGTGGGAAAAGAAGAGTATCAGCTCTCACAGAAACCATCGTGCCCTGCATGACTGGCTTAAACAGAAATCTGGCAGCAAGAAAGGGAACTGAAAGAAGCAAAAAATAGCAAGCAACCCTCTCCCCTCTTGTTCTTTAACCTTCTGATAAGGAAATAAAATGCTGCTACCAGATATACCATGTGATGGCATTAATTATCTCCTTCTTCCATCATCAAGAGAGAATCGATTCATATCATCATTAGCATGAAACCACTTTAGAAAAAGTATGTCCTAGTGATTAGTGACTCAAACTCTGAACCCCTGGCAAATCTGGACTCACATTATGGTTTTATCACTAAGAACCATTACAGCTTTTACAATGGGGATACTTTACTACCACTATATAAGATTGTGTAAGGAAAACAAAGACAATTCAAGTGAAAAGCTTAATTTTGCACCAGGAACACAGAGCTCTCAATAAAAATAATAAATGTAAACAAGATATAAAACTACAACTTTATTATCTAATCTTTTTCTTTTCTCCTAACAGATAAAGCAAGTGGCCTAAACAAACAAATTTTCTCCATAAAAAGAATCTACCAGATATTTTGAATTTGAATGAAATTGAAGATTTAGAAAAAGTAATTGGTCTATATTTAAAATATGTGGTCTACAAATCTCCTCATGGTCAAGCATGAACTGCAGAATTTAATTATTAAGATCAATAACCAGTTATCAAATAGTGAATTAATAAATGTAATTTTAGAATGAAAAAATAAACTTTTATTTCAATGCAACGTACTATTATATTCTACTCATGAGTTTGGCAAGAAATAAAGAGTTGAACGATGACTTTTAATAATAATAGTGTGTAAGGAAATAGGCACCCTCATATACTGTTGGAAGCATAAATAAAAACAAACTGGGGGACAATTTCTCAATATGTGCCAGACGCTAAAAATGTTTCATCCAGTAAATCCATTTCTAGGAAGTTATCCTAAGAAATTACAGATGAGTTCCACAAAGACATATGCATAAGTATCTCATTTTAGGATTATTTCTAATAGTCCTTGCTTTCCAGAAAACTTGATTGTCTATTACTTAAGATTTTGCTAAATAAATTATGGTAACTATTATGTAGACACTAAAAATGATAATGTAGATATACATTGATTGGCATTAAAATCTTCATGTTATTCATTTAAAAATTAAGCTATAAAACAATTTGTAGTACAATCTCATTTTTTAATTGATATTTTTGTTTGTTTGTTTATTTTACTGGAGAATATTAGGGAACAGTGTGTTTCTCCAGGGCCCATCAGCTCCAAGTCGTTGTCCTTCAATCTAGTTGTGGAGGGCGCAGCTCAGCTCCAAGTTCAGTCACTGTTTTCAATCTTTAGTTGCAGGGGGCGCAGCCCACCATCCCATGCAGGAATTGAACTGGCAACCTTGTCGTTCAGAGCTCGCGCTCTAATCAACTGAGCCATCCGGCCACCCTACAATCTCATTTTTATTAAAAATAATTATTTTTATGTATATGTTTAGAAAAATGCTTGGAAGTATATGCTACAAATGCTAGCTTTGGTTATCGTTTGGTTGTGGGATTACAGTTTACCTTTATTTACTTATGCACATGTATTTTAAAAATATTTTTATAATGTTCAATTATCACTTTTATATAAATAATAAATCTATTAAATATTTTATTTACTAGATCATGAAGAAGTAGCTTCTAGCTCTTAATATTCATAATACACAGACCCTTCAAATTATATTGAGGCCCTTAGCAGGTATAATATTAAGTTAATATTTTCTTACAAACATATCAGTTCTTCATTATATTTCACTATATATGCATATATATGCATATACATATAGTTCACTATATATGTATATATATGTATAGGTGCATATATATAGTGTGTGTATATAATATATATCATTGAATTCAAAAAGGAGCAAAGAGGAGAGGAAAGGCATCATGACGGCTTTAGAAATTAATATTTTTAAAAAGTCAGTGTTGTTTGGTTATTTAGAGGACTATCAGCATTTATTTGTTGAACCTAGCTCACAGCCACTTCTTGATTTGTCTTATCAGGAAAACTAACAGTATGTTATTAATTATTTTTCTTATCCATTATCATTTGACAAAATATTGACTTGACCAAAATAACACAAAAGAGAATATGGTGGTGCAACTGTGACTGGGAATGATTCTCCCTGTCTTGTTTTCAGTGTGCTTGTGAAAAAAAGTCATCTAGTTTTTTGATACCATTTATTCCCTTGTAAATATTAAAAAGAGGCACCAATATACTGGGAAGCATACAAGTAGAAATCATGATGGTAGTGAAAATATTTTGAAAAGCTATTGTTTTAACCATAAGATTTAATTCAAAACAAAAGGAGCAAGAAACAAGAGGAGGACTTGCAAACGAACATTTAAAAAATTTGGCATTAAAAATCTACTTCTTTTTTAAAATACCCAGGACCTTAAAAAGTACTGCATTGTTTCCCCACTATAATTCACATAATCACTGACACCTAGAGCATAAAAGAGGCCCGCCAATTGCCTTCCTTGGGTGTTAGTCAGGTTGTAGCAGCCACTGAAAGAAAACTAAGATTTTGGCAGTAAAAATCATTTTGCACTTGAATTCTTTTCCTCCTCCCTTCCAAGTCAACGTGTATTTAGTTAATGACTTTGATGCCATTTGGACCAAATAGAATAAACTTTGAGCCAGATGTACAGCTTATTTCATGGTATGTTTAGAATCAGGTCTATACTGCCAAAGTGAGGGAGAAAGTTGGATAAGTCTGAGTAGTACAGACAGCTCCTCTGGAAACTTCTAACCATAAAAATCTGCCTCGCCTGTCTGAAATTACCTGAATTATCAGAAATTGTTCATTTGTACATAAAAATGGTTTCCTTTGTGACAAAGTCTTTGTGTTTCAGGAAACTAACTGAATTTGTTTGCACTAATCACCATCTAGTTGGAATGTGGTGACCAAAATAGCACATTAGAGAATATGGTGACACAGAGCGGAAGAGTCTTCATCACCCAAGGTTATGTGCTTTCTATCTATCTGTTGAAGGAAATATCAAACAAGGTTTAAGTACATTACAAAGCAATGCTTCAAACTAATCATAGTGGAAAATATGAAAGATCTATTCAACAAGTGTTTATTGCAGTTTCTATATTAACTATACACAGCATATTAGTATATTATATTAATAACAAGCTAACATTTACTGTATGCTTATGATACGTCAGGCCTTGTGCGACGTGCTTTATCCTGTTTACTCCTACACAGTCTGGTGAGAGAGATAACACTGTTATCTCTATTAACAGTTGCAAAAATTAGAAAACTTACACAAGGTTATATAGTCTAGTATATAATTCACACAAGGTATCACACAAGGTTATATAGTCTAGTATATAATTCAACCAGAACTTGAGCCCTGCAGTGTGACTTGAGAGCCTTGTTTTTAACGGTCACACTACAGCTCTACAGCAGTAGTAGGCATTCAGCGAACCATGAAGGAGGAAAAGACAGACCACCTCCACGGAATTTGCCTTTTGGAACAAAACAACTGCCTAGAGAAAACAGGCTGAGGAGTACAGGTTCATCTTGGGGGTCACCCTAATTTTCTATATTCCAGAGGTCAGAATGCTAATGATAGAGGAGCTATCCACTTGCCACTGTTTCACCAGCAACTCCTGCTGACTGCCACTTCATGCTTCCTTTTGAAAGGAAGCAGCAGGACTTGCATTTCCAGAAAGATGGAATAGATGTAATTTTTCTGATTCCTCTCACTAAATAGAACTAAAATCCTTGAACATTACCTGTAAAATAATATAAGAAGACTCTGAAAGATAAAGAGAAGAAGAAAGATGACTGGAGACCTCAGGACAGAGAAACAACACAGTAGTAAATTTCCTGGTTTTTTTTTAGTTTTTTTTTCCCCTTCATCATACATAACGAAGACTTGCATCTGAAGAAGCCAGAAACGGAGAAATGTTGCTGAACACAGACAAGGAAAAAAAGGCTCTGATAAAGGCTATCTCAGGCCAAAGGACTAGCCAAGGGGCAAACCAGTGAGATGGAAAACTTTTAGACGATAACCACTGTATTCTAGACAAACATCAAAGTAAAACTGTGGCGTCACCCCTGCCTATGACATCAAAAGCTGAGTGGAAAACCTAGACTTTCACCTTTGACAGTAATAAGATACCTTCCCCCTCCCTGTTCGGGTGGTATCAGATAAGGTCCAGTGTATACTCAGGACTTTCACCATTAGCTAGAGATAACAAGTCTGCCTATACAGCCATGTCAGTGGAGACCACATGGAAAGCCAGAACTTCCACTCCACCCAGGGGTAATGATCAGTGTCTTCCTTCCCAACTGTGGATAGAAGTCAGGAATGGAACCTGGACTTCTACCTCCATCGGGCAATAATAAAAAGGTGCATCTTCCCTTCCTCTACCAAAGTGGTATCAAAACAAGCCAGTTAAAACAGACAATATAATAAGATCCATTGTTTTAGAACATAATATGAAAATGATCAGAGGATAGAATTAGTTAACTTGAGGGACTCAACAATTCTGAACAGTGAAGAAAAAGTAGATAAAAAAAAGAAAAGTGCAGACCCTCATGAGCCTGTAGGACAATAACCAAGAATCTAACATTTGTATTATCAGGATACCCAAAGTAGAAGAAAGACAGTGAGGTTGAAAGAGTATTTGAAGAAATAGAGATAAAAATTTTCCAGATTCGGAGAGTGATATCACAAGCTTGTGGAACAGGAATTTCTAGCCCTCATCCTTACCCTCCCCACAGAAACACTGATTTTGATGACCACCCACAGAAGAGAGTACCTTTGTGGACATCTGGGAGTCCATCGGAGAAGTTCCAGCAATCCACTGGATGAAAAAAATCTGAAAGTAGATGCATTGAAAAGGGGATAAGAAAAACAGTTTCACTTTACTCACATCACCCCTCCTCCAAGGCCGCATAGCTCAGTGCCAAAAGAGATCCCCTCAGCCAGCGATTTCCTTCATGGGGAAAAATGAGAACATAGTGAGTACCTGATATTTTTTAGCTGTGTAGGACACAAACGAAGAGGCCCACTTTTTTTCACCCCACCCAGAACACTGAAGGGATTGTCATGGCTCAATAGTCTCAGGGCAGCTAGAAGCAGGGGATAGGGGTTGGGGCTCAGAGCAACCAGGGCATGGAACTTAACAAATGGCCATGGATTCTACAAGCTGTCTCCTGAGGGAGTTCATGACAACTAGACCTGCCTTACACAAAGCTAAAAGGAGTTCTTCAAATTGAAACTAAAGGTTGTTAATTAGAAACATAAAAATATATGAAAGTATAAAACTCACTGTAAAGATAAGTATATAGTCTAATTCAAAATGTCTTTTTTTATTGTATAATTTTTTAATGTCATACTCATACCTATCTGTCAATGTCATACTTGTCTGAAACTATCTTAGTCTCTCAAAAAATGTAACTTTGTCTATCAGTTGATTAGGGTCCAGATGTTTCTTATCTAATTTAATCTTATTTCACCATTCTTATTTTCACTAATTATATAAATTCCAGTTTCTCATAACTTCATTGAACTAGCTTTGTCATTCTGATGGCCCCTCTATTAATCACTTAAATTAAACATTGACACATGCCAAACATCTTTAATTTTTTTCTTCATGGTAAGAGCACTCAACATGAAATCTATCCTCACAATAAAATTTTAAGTGTATAATACAGTGTTAACTATAGATATGATGTTTTACAACAGATCTCTAGAATGTATTCATTACGAATAACTGAAACTTTATAGCAGTTGAATAGTCACTCCACATTTCCCCCTTCCTTTAGTCCCTGGCAACTGTCATTCTACTCTCTGCTTCTATGAATTTGACTATTTTAGATACCTCATGTTAGTGCAATCATGTAGTACTACCGTGTTTCCCTGCAAATAAGACCTAGTCCGACCATCAGCTCTAATGCATCTTTTGGAGCAAAAATTAATAAGACCTGGTCTTATTTTACTATAATATAGGACCGGGTCTGATATATTTTATAGTATAATATAATATAATATAAGGTATAATATAATATAATATAATATAATATAATATAATATAATATAATACCGGATCTTATATTAATTTTTGCTCCAAAAGATGCATTAAAGCTGATTGTCTGGCTAGGTCTTATTTTCGGGGAAACAGGGCAATACTTCTGTGACTAGCTTATTTCATTTAACATAACTTTCTCCTGGTTCATCCATGTTCTTATATAAACTGTATGGTGGTGTGTAAATCATTTTAAATGTATTAGAAAATAACTATAGCCACAATATTCATTAATGGATACACAATATAAAAAGATATAAATTGTGACATCAATAACATAAAATGTGGGAGGATAGAAGTAAAAGTGTAGAGGTTTCATATGCAAGTGAAGTCATCAACTTAATGTAGACTGTTATAACTATAAGATAGCTTGTGTAAGCCTCATGACATTAACAAAAAAAGAATCTGTAGTAGATACACAAAAAATAAAGAGAAAGGAATCAAAGAATATCACTACAAAAAAAATCATCAAATCACAAAAGAAGACAGCAAGATAGGAAGAAAGAAACAAAGGAATACAAGTCAGAAAATAATTAACTAATGGAAATAGTAAATCCTTACCTATCAATAATAATTTTAAATGTAAATGGATTAAAATCTCCAATCAGAAGATATAGAGTATTTGAACGGATTTTTAAAAATCAAGATCCAACTATATGCTGCCTACAAGAGATTCACTTTAACTATAAGTACATATAAACCAAGAGTGAAAAGATGGCAAAGATATCCCATGGAAATGGTAACCAAACGAGAGTGGGGATGACTATACTTATATTACGCAAAATAGACTTTAAGCCAAAAACTGTTTGCATAAGATAAAGAAGTCAATATATAATGATAAAGGGGTCAATTTCAAGAGTATATAACAATTATAAATACATATACATACAACATCAGAGCACCTAAATATATAAAGCAAATATTAACAGAACTAAAGGGAGAAATAGATAGCAATAAATAATAATTGGGGAATTTAATACTCCACTTTCAAAATTAGATAGATCATTCCAACAGAAAATCAATAAGAAAATAGAGGACTTCAATAACACTATAAAGCAAATTAACATAACAGACATATACAGAACATTCCATTTAACAGCAACAAAATACACATTCTTCTCAGGCAGACATGGAACATTCTCCAGGGTAGATCATATGTTAGATCTCAAAATAAGTACAGTGGTACCTCAGTTTTCTAACATAATCCGTTCCGGAAGACCATTCGAGTTCTGAAACGTTCGAAAACCAAGGCATGGTTTCCCCATAGAAAATAATGCAAAATGGATTCATCCATTTCAGACTTTTAAAACTGACGCCTAAAACTACAAATTTAGCATGAATTTTTCTATCTAATGATACCATAGATCCATAAAATTTACAGCACTTGTAAACTGAAATGTTCGTCAACGGAGATGTTCGAAAACCAAGGTACCACTGCATTAACAAATTTAAAAAGATAAAAATCATATCAAGTAACTTTTCTGGTCACAGTGGTATGGAACTAGAAATGGTTAACTGAAGAAAATTGAAAAGATTACAAATATGTAGAAATTAAACAACATAGTCCTAAACAACCAACAGTCAAAGAAGAAATCAAAAGGTAAATACATAAAAAAATACCTGAGGCAAATGAAAATGGAAATACAACATACTGAAGCTTATGGGATGCAGCAAATGCAGTTCTAAGAAGGAAGTTTATACTGATAAATGCCTACTTAAAAAAAAAATTCTCAATTAAAAAAAACTACTTTTCCACTTCAAGGAACTAGAAAAAGAACTAACTAATCCCAACATTAGCAGAAGGATGGCAATAATAAAGTTTAGAGCAGAAATCAATGAAATGGACACTAGAAAAACAATAGAAAATATCAATGAAATTAAGATTGGTTTTGAAAACATAAACAAAGTTACAAACTTTTCACTAAAATAAATAAAAAAGAGAGAAGTCTAATGAATAAAATTATAAATGAAAGGGAAGACATTATAATTGATATTACAGAAATTAAAAAGATCAAAAAAGAATACTATGAACAATTATACATTGGTAAATTGGATACCTAGAAAAAAATTAATAAATTTTTAGACACAAACAACCTACCAAAATTGATTCATGAAGAAGTAGAAAATCTGAAGAGAACACCAAGTAAGGATATTGAATCAATAATAAAAAATATCTCAGCAAGGAAAAGCCCGAGACCAGATGGTTTCACTGATGAAAACTACCAAGCAGCTAAGGAAGAATTAATGCTAATCCTTCTCAGACTCTCTTTAAAAATTGAAGAGAAAGGAATACTTCCAAGCTCATTTTATGAGGCTAGCATTACCTAAAGCCAGATAAGGAAACTACACGGTGAAAATCACAGGCTAACATCCCTGGTAAACACAGATGCAATAATCTCAACAAAACACTAGTAAACCAAATTCAACAGCACATTGGAAGGATCATATACCATGAGCAAGTGGGATTTATTCCTGGGATGCAAGGATGGTTCAATGTACTCAAATAAATCAATCTGATACAACACATTAACAGAAAGAAGGATAAAAAATTATGTGATCATCTCAATAGATGCAGAAAACTTCAATATCCTTTGATGATAAAAACTCTCAACAAATTAGGTATAGAAGGAACATACTTCATCATAATGAAGGTCATATAGACAAGCTAACATCCTACTCAATTGTGAAATGCTGAAAACGTTTCCTTTAAGATCAGGAACAAGACACAGGTGCTCATTCTTACCATTTCTATTCAACACAATACTGGAGTCTTAGTCTGAGTAATTGGAAAGAAAAAAAAAGCATCCAATTGGAAAAGAAAAAGTAAAATTGTTTCTATTTAAAGGTGCCATAATCTTATATATAGAAAACCTTGAGGACTCCACCAAAAAAACTCTTAGAACTAATAAATTAATTCAGTAAAGTTGCAGGATAAAAAAAAATCAACATATAAAACAGTTGTTTTTCTATATACTAACAATGAACTATCAGAAAAAGAAGTTAAGAAAATAATCCCATTGCTAATAGCATCAACAAGAATAACATTCTTAGAAATAAACTTAACCAAAGTGGTGAATGATCTGTACACTAAAAACTATAAAATATTGATGAAAAAAATTGAAGAAGACACACACAAAAATAGTAGCCTGTGTTAATGGATTGGAAGAAATAATATTGTTAAAATATCCATTCTACTCAAAGCAATCTACAGATCCAATACAATCAAAATTCCAATGGCATTTTTCACAGAAATAGAAAAAAATAATCCTAAACTCCATATGGAACAACAGAAAACCCCAAATACCCAAAGTAATCTTGAGCAAGCAAAGTCAACACTGGAGGCATCACTCTTTCTGATTTTGAAATATATTACAAAGCTGTAATCAAAACAGTATAATACTATCATAAAAACGATACATAAATCAGTGAAACACAATAGAGAGGCCATAAATAAAACCACACATTATGGTCACCAGATCTTCGAAGAGGGTGCCAAGAACATCAAGGGGAAAATGTAGTCTCTTCAGTAAATGATGTTGGTAAAACTGTATATCCATATGCAGAAGAATGAAATTGAACCCTTATCTTACCCCATGTACAAAAATCAACTCAAAATGTTTAGACTTAAATATAAGACCTGATGCTGTAAAACTACTAGAAGAAAGCATAGGAAAAAGCTTCTTGACATTGGTCAGTGCACTGATTTTTTTTGGATATGACTACAAAAGTACAAGCAACAAATGTAAAAATAGACAAGTGAAACTGCATCTAACTAAAAAGCTTCTGCACAGCAAAGGAAACCATTAATAGACTGAAAGGGCAACCTATAAAATGGGACAAAATATTTGAAACCATACATCTGATAAGGTATTAATATCCAAAACATATAAGCAAGTCCTACAACTCAACAGCAAAAAAAATAAAATAAAATAAATAACCCGATTAAAATATGGGCAAGTGGCCTGAATTGACATTTTTCAAAAGACGACATACAAATGGCCATTAGGTATACAAAAAGGTGCTCAATATCACTAATCAAAATGAAAATGAAAATCAAAACCATAATGCGATATCACTTCACACCCGTTAGGATGGCAGTTATTTAAAGTACAAAAAATAGTAAGTGTTGGTGAGGAGAAAAGAGAACTTTAATACTGTATGGTGGGACTATAAACTGGAAACAGTATAAAAGTACATTATAGAAAACAGTATGGAAGTTCTTAAAAAATAATGTAAAATGAAACTTATTTATCTTATTATCCAGCTACCACACTTCTGGGTATGTATCCAAAAGAAATATCTGCACGCCTATGTTCATTGCATCACTATTCACAATAGCCAAGATATGGAAACAACCAAAGTGACCAGTGTCCATTGATGAATGAAATGATTAAATCACATTTATAATGGAATACTATTCAGACATAAAAAGAATGAGATCTTGCCATTTGTGCCAACATGGATGGACCTTGAGGGTGAAATAAGTCAGAATGAGAAAGACATATATATATGAAAGACATACGTGTGTGTGTATGTGTGTGTATATATATATATATATATATATATATATATATATATATATATGTCATATATATACATATACAATCTTATATATACACTTATATATACAATCTAAAAACAAACAAACAAACACAAGCCCCAAAAGAACAAAAAACAACCAAGCTCATAGACAGAGAACAGATTGGTGGTTGTAAGAGGTGGGGGTGTGGGGTAGGGAGGTGTTTTTCAATGGATGAATGAATAAAGAAAATGTGGTATATGTATATAATGGAATGTTATTTGGCCTTAAAAAAAGAAGGAAATCCTACCAGTTGATGAACCTGGGGGATGTTATGCTGAGTTAATTAAGCTAGACACACAAAGACAATTACTGCATAATCTATCTTACATACAGAATCTAAAAATTTAAACTCTTATAAGCAAAGATTAGAATGGTGGCTACTAGGAGTTGGGGGGTGGTGGAAGTAGGATGTTGATCAAAAGGTACAAAATTTCAGTATGAAAGATGTGTAAGTTCTGGAGATCTAATTTTTAGCATAGTGACCATAGTTAATAACACTGCTAGCTTACGATATACTTGAAATTTGCCAACAGATTAGATCTCAAATGCTCTTACCACACACATACAAATGCTAACAATGTGCGTTAATGGATGTGTTAATAGCGCTCTTAGACTTCATACCAAAAGCACAATCCATAAAAGGAAAATTGATAAACTGGATCTCACCAAAGTTAACTTGTGTTCTGTAAAGACCTTGTGAAGAGGATGAAGAGACAAGCTAAGAAGGGAACAAATATTTGCAAACCACCTATCTGACAAAGGGCTAGTATCCACAACATATAAAGAACCTCAAAACTAAACAGTAAGAAAAAACAAATAATTCAGTTAGAACACAGGCAAAAGATGGGAAGACACATTCACGAAAAATATACACATGGCAAATAAACATATGAAATAAATATTCAACATCATTACTCATTAGGGAAATGCAAATTAAAGCCACAATAAAATTTTAGAAGGGCTAAAAGAAGAGTGACAATAGCAAATGATGTCAAGAATATGGAAAAATCGAGCCAGCCCGGTCGCTCAGGCGGTTAGAGCTCCATGCTCCTAACTCCGAAGGCTGCCGGTTCGATTCCCACATGGGCCAGTGGGCTCTCAACCACGAAGTTCCTGGTTCAACTCTTGGAGTCCCGCAAGGAATGGTGGGCTCCACGCCCTGCAATTAAGATTGAACACGGCACCTTGAGCTGAGCTGCCACTGAGCTCCCGATGGCCCACTTGGTTGGAGCACAGGCTCTCAACCACAAGGTTGCAAGTTCAATTCCTCGAGACCCGCAAAGGATGGTGGGCTGTGCCCCCTGCAACTAGAAATGGCAACTGGACCTGGAGCTGAGCTGCACCCTCCACAACTAGATTGAAAGGACAACTTGACTTGGGAAAAAAAAAGGCCCGGAAGTACACACTGTTCCCCAATAAAATACTATTCCTCTTCCCCAATAAAATCTTAAAAAAAAAAAAAAAAAGAATATGGAAAAATTGGATCACCCATATATTGCTGGTGGGTATGTAAAGTGGTACAACCTCTATGAAAAATAGTTTAGCAATTTTTTTCTAAAACTAAAAATGCACTTACCCAGCAGTTGCAAACTTGGGCATTTATCTCACAGTAATAAAGACTTCTATTCATACTAAAAACCTTTACATGAATGTTTACAGAAGATTTGTTTGTATTAACCAAAAACTGTATACAGCCTAGATATCCTTCAATAGGTGAATGTCTTGACAAACTGTGTTACCATCATACCATGGAATACGCAGGAGGAAAAAAGAGTAACACATTATTGATACATACAGCAACCTCAATGAATCTCCAGAGAATTATGCTAAGTGAAAAAATCAGCTCAAAAAGATTACATACTGAAATTGAGCATTTTTTCATATACCTGTTGACCATTTGTATGTCTTCTTGGGAGAAATGTCTGTTCAGGTCCTCTGCCCATTTTTTAACTGTACTGTTTGTTTCTTTGTTGTTGAGTTGTATGAGTTCTTTATATATTTTGTATATCAGTCCCTTATGGGAGGCATTGTTTGTAAATATCTTCTCTCATTTGGTTGGTTGCCTCTTTGTTTTGTTGATGTCTTCTTTTGCTGCGTAGAAGGTTTTTCATTTGATATAGTCCCATTTGTTTATTTTAGCTTTTACTTCCCTTGCTTTTGAGGTCACACTCAAAATCCTCTTTGAATCAAAGGTCCATAAGTTTAGTACCTATGTTTTCTTCTACGCAATTTGTTTCAGGTCTTATGTTTAGGTCTTTGATTCATTTTGAATTAATTTTGGTATATGGTGACAGATAGAAGTCTAGTTTCATTCTTTTGCACATGACTTTCCTATTTTCCCAGCACCATTCACGGAAGAGGCTTTTTTTTCTCCATTGTATGTTTTTGGCTCCTTTGTCGAAAATTATCTGTCCATATTTATGTGGGTTTATTTCTGGGTTTTCAATTCTATTCCATTGGTCTGTGTGTCTGTTTTCCTGCCAAGACCACACTGTTTTGATTATTGTTGCTCTGTAGTACAAGCTGAAGTCAGAGAGTGTGATACCTCCAGCCTTGTTCTTTTTTCTTAGGATTGCTTTGGCTATTCAGGGTTTTTTGTGATTCCATGCAAATCTGATGATTTTTTGTTCTACTTCTTTTAAAAATGCTGTTCGGATTTTGATGGAGATTGCATTAAATTTGTATATTGCTTTGGGTAACATGGCCATTTTAACAATGATGATTCTCCCAATCCATGAACACGAAATGTTTTTCCATTTCTTTGTGTCTTCTTCAATTTCTTTCAAAAATGTCTTATAGTTTTCAGTGTATAAGTCCTTCACATTCTTTGTTTATTCCTATGTATTTTATTCTTTTTGTGCAATGGCAAAAGGAATTGTTTTTTTCATTTTTCTGAAATTTCATTGTTAGTAATAGGAATGCAATGGATTTTTGTATATCGATTTTGTAGCCAGAAACTTTACAGTAGTCATTTATTGTTTCTAATAACTTTTTGGTGGAGTTTTTGGGATTTTCTTTATAATGAATCATGTCATTTGCAAAAAGTGACAATTTAACTTCTTCATTCCCAATTTGAATGCCTTTTATTTATTTCTCTTGCCTGATTGCTCTGGTGAGGACTTCCAACACTATGTTGAAAAGCAGAGGTGATAGGGGGCAACCCTGTCTTGTTCCTGAATGTAGAGCAAAGGGCTTCAGTTTTTCACCATTAATTATGATATTAGCTGAGGATTTGTCATATATGACCTTTATTATGTTAAGATAGTTTCCTTCTATACTCATTTTATTAAATGGTTTAGTCATAAATGGATCTTGTATCTTGTCAAATGCTTTTTCTGCATCTATTGATATAATCATATGACTTTTATCTTTTATTTTGTTTATGTGATGTATCACATTGATCGATTTGTATTGTTGAAACATCCTTGTGCCCCTGGGATGAACCAACTTGGTCGCGACATATAATATTTTTAATGTGTTGTTGCATTCAATTTACTAGAATTTTGTTTAGGATTTTTGCATTTGTAGCCACCAGAGACATTGGTCTGTAATTTTCTTTTTTGTGTGTTATCCTTACGAGGTCACCCCAATAAATTTATTTTAAAAATGAAAAAAGAGATTACATACTGTATGATTACATTCATATACCACTCTTAAAATGACAGAACTATAGAAATGCGGAACAGATTGTCAAAAATTAAGGAGAGGATGTGGGTGAGAAAGAAGTGGGTGTAGCTATAAAAGGGCAACATGATGAATCAGTGTTATGATGTAAATGTTCTATATCTTGATTGTATCAATGTCAATATCCTGGTTGTGATATCACACTATAGTTTTGCAAGATGTTACACTGGGGAAACTGACTAAAGGGGCCAAGGGATCCCCCCATATAATTCTGATGATGACATGTGAATCTATAATTATCCCAAAAAGTTTAGGGGGGGGGGGAAATATATATATATATATATATATATATGTTTAAATGAAGGAGCACACATTGGATTTCAAAGACTCAGGATCTTGTAGTATCACCACTCAGGAGTCTATCACTATGAGTAAGTCATTTCAACTTTCAGAACCATAGTTTTCTAATGTGTAAAATGTGTAAATTAGATAAATTGACTTCTGAAATCAAGTTCCAGTTATATATTTTTATGATAGGTTTTTATTTTCTAGAAAAGAGTATCTCTATAAAATATACCATTCTTTATACCATAGAAATTGAGTGCATGGGGATTATTTCAAATCTGGGATAAAAAGCACACCAAACTGTGGACATCTTGCTCTTAGGAAAAATCAATCCGCTTGCTCATTAATGGACAAATCTCTAAAGTGTCCTCAAACCAGCCCAAGATAGCTTTTCCCCATAACGTTAGAGATGAGAAACTGGTTTAAGATTAAATGAGACACTCTATCTTCTCAGCCTATCAGAAGACAAAGAAATACTTTCATTCTAGCATTGTTTTATTTTTTTTGGAAAGTCAAACTTTTTCCAAACCTGGGTTTCCAGGGAGGGGGAATAAGCCACATATATGTGGCAGGTTGTTTAATTCACTAGCTCCAGCAATGTTGGGTTTGCCTTGGTTACTAGGAGCAACATGATCACATGACATTTGGGACACACTTCTTCTGGTCCTCTGTCACCAGCTGATGGATTCCATGGCTATTTCTGGAAGCTAGTCTGTAACATATTATATTCACATACTGGGGTTTTTTTTAAAATTTATTCTATTAAAAATCTACAAGGCCTTCAAGGAACTTTAAAGAAGCAAAATTATTATTTAGAAACCACATGGCTTTTAAATTCACAGAGGTTTTTCTTAAAATTATTATACTATAATATTATTCTGAATTCAAATTACATTGATACTGATATAAACAAAAATAATATAATGACATAATTTTGCATGTATAATGTACACCTTGTGCTATATACATAAAAATATGGAATAGATGAAGGTTTAAAAGTGATCTTGTGATTCTATTTAACTATGGCAATCTTCCAATATGTTTAAATATAAAGCTAGGGTTCCTAGGCTGTTTAAAACAACAACTGTTTGGGGACTGAAAATTTCTGAAAGTTGTCATACTTTAGTTTTCCTTGGGAGTTCAAAGAACATGCTGAATTAGAGCTGGTTTACGTCCTTTATGGTATTTATTCATTACAAATTTTTATTGGAACCGACTATGAGCTAAGTAGTGTCTAGGTGCTGGAGGATGGCTCATAGACAAATAGGCAATAATCATAACAGGGTGCTAAGTTGTATGTTAGAAGCAAGTAACAAGTGCTGTGGAGGACATAGGTAATATTTAACCCAACCTTGAACTGAGTTTTTACACACAAACTATTGCTGTTAATACTTAGAATCCCATGTGAACAGGGACATCCATTGCCCCGCATTGGGAATATTACATGGGCCTAAAGGTTTCCAATTGCTGGCCTACTGGTACACCCAGAAATCTTCTGTAAACAGCTGACAACCCAAATCCAGACTACCTGGTGCCAAGCCAAATCCAGACTACTCACTTGTTAAGGTTGCTCATGCAACTCTGCTGCTCGTGACAGATTAGAGGTCAGAATGGACTCATCACAAAATGGCTGATATGTATTGCAGGCTCCAGAGAAATCTGGCCCTACAAGCGTCTCTGTGGGATGTTCTGCTGCATAATTGGCTTCTCCTTCTAGTGACTCTGACCTTGTGAGGTTTTCCTTCCTTTCTCAGTAAACCAGGCCATGTCCTTTTTAGAATTTATCTTGAACCCTGTCACATAACAAGTGAAAACTCAATTGCACTTCCTTCCAAAACACTTTCTAGGTGATGTTGAAATAGAAATCATAGAAAGTATAATAAGTTCTTTTCCCCAAACTCACATAGCACAGGAGAGCAGGCTTGTTGGAGGGAAACTGAGTATCCTCATGGACAGAGTGACCTTAGGTTCCCCATGTAAACCCAACTCTCCCCATTCCAGACTGCTGGACTGTGTTAGTGTCTGGTTTGTCTGATTTGATTATGAGCCCCCTGGGCAAGAACTTCGTCTAATTCTATGTTCTCTACAGTACCTAGCCCACTGTTGGCACCACCAAATGCCAAAGAATACTCAATCTCTGTTAACTAATAATAAGATAGACTTCCCAACTCAACATGTTGAGATTTCTGTCATTTTTATGCCAATGTTCTTTCTGATTTTATATTTTATATTTGTGTCTGGAGAGCAAGCCTCATGTGTTACTGAATCACCTCTGGACTGATCTTCTTTTCAGGAAATGTAGGCACGAGGTTGAGTGTTTTTCAACCACGAGTTTTGGGAACACAGACTGCTGAAATATGCTAGGCAACACAAAGGGGAAATGTTTCTGAAAGAATCCTTTTTTTTCATCAGTCATGGGGATCTCTGTGAGCCAAGGATGCAGACTGGTCAGCAGATGTGACCATAAAACCAGCAGGTCCCTTCAATGCAAACATTTCACTTTAGTTTCTCTGTTCCTAAGGAAAATAGTAAACTTTTTTGGTCTATTGATGTCTTTTTCAATGTACTTCTTTAATTGTACTTATTTGCTCTGGTATTGAATTAGTAATTGTTTTCCTTGATGTTGTATGTATGAGTCATCATATTGATTTTTATAAGGAAAAATCAGATATTACATATGGAATTTCACAACACAAAAAAGGCGTTTTCTGGGCAATCCAATCTTCATTCAACTGAAGGTGAAAAATGTCTCATAAAGAAAGGACATTTCATTATATTTTTTCCTTGCCATTTAGCTTGCCTTGAAATTTTTTTTGAAAGGTAGACATGATGTATTGAGCAATAGGAACTAAGGGAAATAGGTTTATAGTATGAGGTTTTATGTTAATCTGTCTAGAAGTTGGGCTGTGTTCAATGTTTTCTGTAACTGTACTCACCAGAGGCTTTAAATATCTCTATTGCCCTTTTTTCTGTCTCCAATATTGTCTTTGAGCTTCCTTAAGAACTCCTCAGAGAAAATCTATGTTTTGTAGCCCTTTCAGTTGTAACCTGCTTATTATACTGGGGTCCTATTGGTGTAGGGCTACAAGATGTAAGGGAGCAGGAACATTCTAATATGGTGAAATCTCAGTCTTTCAGTGGGTCCATGTCACTAGTCTGCGACTTTCATAAATATTTCTTAGCTTCACTTTCTACCTTAGGTGACACAAGATAGCTAGAAAGCACCAGAGTTGGTTATATGCCCTGCCCTCAGGTGGGATAGATAAGCTCTGATAAAGCCCTTTGCCCTGGAGAATGGGGTTCTGTTATTGGTGAATGCCCTGGGAGAGTTTTTAAATTGTTCCTTTTTCCCTTCCCCTGCCAGAAATACAGGGGATCTTTCTTGGCTCGTCACCATGAGGATCTGGTGGGGTTCCTGGAGGTAAAGACCATGAAAGTGTGGGCTTATCCTAAGGCTCCAGGACTTTCTCATTTTCATGGTAGTCCACACTCAGTACCCAAACAATTAATCAAAACTACCATTAAACTGCTGCTCTAAGTTTATGGCTAATGACTTGTACTCTAGGTAAGCAGATCTCGGTTGTGACTCTATAAATTTGCCTGGTTTGGGGATGGCAACTTGACCTTTAACCTTGGTTCTCTGCTAGGTCCAAGAAAGGTCATTGATTTTTAATATGTTCAGCTTTTATCTTGTGAGGACACAGGTGACAACTTCCAAGCTCTTTACATGTTGAATATGAACTTTTATATGTTTTTCTACAGGTAAAAAAAAAAATGTGTAAGGAAGTTGAAATATTGCTACAATAATGGACTAATATTATTTTGAATTATTTTCAAAGCTTATTTCTCAAAATGAAGTGAATAGAACAACTGAAATGGATGACAGAGTGTAGTGGGACATTAATTGGTCAAATCTGGAACAATCTTGCATTATAACAAATGAGTGCAATAAATTATAATACTTGAATAAAGAAGGGATCCATTAGTTCATAATGATACCCAAAAATAATAATTTCAAGTGTTGGGGAGAGGGAGAATGAAAGGCTCTTCTTTACAGAAAAATGATAATAAACATAGAAGAAACGATAATACTGGAAAACTACCATTTCGCTGACACCACAGTAATGACTAATTCAAGCAGTATGTATGAATGCATACCAAAACCGTTAGGGGAGGGCTCATCAGAGAATAAGATATTTACATAGTCTCAAAATACAACCCCGGAGAGTATTTATTAATCACAAAAGAAAAGAGTACCTGTGCAATGAAAAGAATCCCACAGATACCACCTAACCCAAGTAATGGAACTTATTTCCCCAAAGTAGGATACACTGACATCATGCACTTTCTGATACGATGTTCTGTGAGGGACACACCACCACATTTGTTGTAGTCCTGCCAAAAATGCTTTTCCCCTGAATCTAATTATGAGAACATATACATTTTCGAGATATTGTGAAAAACACTGCTTCAGTCTCTTTAAAAATTTTAATGTCACGAAAAACAAAATAGCTGGGAACTGTTTTAAAGGAGGAAAAACAGATTTGACGACTAAATGCAATACACGATTTTTCATTGGATACTGGAAGGAGAGCATGAAGAGTTACAAAAGACTTTATTGAGACAACTTTGGAAATTAAATATGGATTGTGTTTAGATAAAAGCATTATTTCAATGTTAAATTTTCTTACAATTATTATATTGTGGTTTGTGGGAGAATGTTCTCGTTTTAGGAGAGAAGTGTTGAAGTATTAGGCTGAGTGTCATCATGTCTACAATTATCTCTCAAAGGCTGACTGTTAACAGTGAGTCCGATTGAAGTGTTCTTTTAGCAACTGTTGGGGAGGCTTGATGCTTTTCAGAATGAAAAACTGAAAAAGTAAATTAAATGAATGACAGCAGTAATAATCAGTGTAAAATCAAATGATTTATCCTTGTGGGTGTTAGGCATCATATAGACAAAAAGTTAAGCTTACATTTGATCAATAAACACACTGAAAATTCTTTTTGCATGCTACGGATGAATTTTTTGCAAATGAGACCCTAGTTATAGTAAAATAATCAGCCAAATACACAGAAACATAAAGAATACGGTGGATAGTCCAAAAACTTTGGGGTGAAACACTCTTGCAAAAGACATTGAAATTTACAAGGGCTCTGGCAAACACTGGTAGGAAATTAAAAGTAAAATTCTGGACATAATAAACTCACATGTATTCTATTTATTGCTGCATAAACATAAAAATGCCAACAAAAAATGTTAACATCAAATATAAATAATTGCAATAAAATGTTCTCCTACCTTAATTAGAAGCTTTGCACAAAACTATTTTCTTCAAAATGCTGTCATTTCACTGTACTGGTTACTTGGACAACGTGTGAAATAATGAGAAGGTAAGCTTAGTCTTGGCTCTGAAGCTTTCCTTAAATAGGGCACTTTTAAAGACGCCTCCCCTCCCGCAAGTGATGGTAAAGTGATTAAAATGATGGCAAAACTCAACATAAAGGTCAGACTGAGTATTGCCAACTGCTAGAAACTTTCGTAAAGTGTGTCTGAGTAATGTTTTAATCCTTCCACATCACCTCTTCTGTTCGTGGAGTGTGCCAAGGCCCCAGGGAAAGGTTAGTCAGTGTGTACATAAACATGTCAGATGAGTAACATCAGGGAGGGGATTAATGACCTTATCTATCTGGGTTAAGAAAACACTGAATGCTCTGGAAAAAGAAAAATCCTTCTGCACTGAGACATGTTTTATAAGTAGCTTCATTCTAATTAGTGTCATTTAGATACTCTTTGTTCTAAGGAATTTCAAGGGCTTGATAAAACAGCAACCAAAACAAACAAACAAACAAAACCCTTACTTAATAAACAGTAAATGCCACAGTCAGGATTGTAGTGTTATATATTAATACTGTATATTATTATACAGGATATATAATAATTAACTCACCTGAAAATGAAGTCTTGCCTTCTTCATGATCATACTCTAAGAACAAGTAGCTTGTATCTAAAGGGCTATGTCACAGCTGGAGAAAGGGACAATGGATTTCAAGGAGAAGGAGGGATATATAAATGGGACAAAGCAGAGAGTGAAGAGCCCTGTCCCTCCAAACCCTACCCTTTCTTACAAGCTCTTTGATGCTGAGAACGGGGGAGTAACAGACTGGGGAGATGGAGCAACTAGACGGGGATTCATTCCCTTATCTCTTTTCAGACTTCATTCTCCTTCCAACTCCAATTTTCTCCTTTTGGAGCAGAAGCAGGACATGTACCTCTCAGAATCTAATAAGGGAAACCAAAAGGGAAAGACCTGAGCCTGGATGCAGGAAGTGCTAAAGTCCTGGAAATTTTCCTTCAGTTCCTGCCCCAGCCAGAGAGGGCTGCTGCTCTGGGCTTAGTCCAGAGACTGGAGACCAAACAGCATCAAGCTCTGCATCAGCCTCATTTCTCTGATGCAAGTTCCTGTGTCTCAAGACCCTGGGAGAAGTCATGGGCTTTGCAGTCAGACTGCTTGAGGATTAAACCCCAGTTTTACTGCTATTTTTTGTTTGACCTTGAAGTCATTTAACCATTCAGTCTCAGCATCTTCTGTTAACAATATTTGGGGGAAGTGGGTAGAGATAATATTAACTGTGCTTAGGCTAGTATGAGAATCAAATGGGTTCACTGCCATGTCTGATGGTGGTAATGCCTGAGAGAATGATGCTGGCCATTTCTTCAGCTGCTAAGGAAGGCAAGGAGCAGGGTCTTTCCTTTGAATCTTTTTGTAGAGCCACAACGTGGGTTATAAAGGCCATGACATCCAGTCGAGTAGCATCCTATAATGACAGCCAAGGCCAGATGTGACTAGACTAGTTCTAACGTAAACAGAACTTGTCTTTAATGTGCTTGTCCTGCTCTTTCCAAAATTGGCTTTCATATTCAGAACCCCTTTTTCTATGCCTGCTTTCTGGTCTTGGGGTTTCATTTGAGATGTCCTATACAACACTCTGAGTCTTCACTCCTCTGGCGAAACTGTCTTCTACTTTTCCCAGGCTCTTTTTTGGGAATACCACCTATTACTCCAATAAATCAATTGGTGCTCTGAGTCTAAGTTCTGTTCTCTTTCCTTATTTAATTAACAAGATATTTCAGTAACAGGGGATCACAGATTTCCTATCCAGAAAGTGAGCAGTTATTTGGCTGTCTTACAAGTTTATTGTTTCAAGTAGTTTTCAAAATAAATACAATTTGGAGATCTTTTCTTTATTTGAAATAAAATATTTTTGATGGATATAATTGAAAGTGTTCCTATAACTTAAGAAAAGAAAATACAGTAATGAAAGATTAAAAAAAGAAAATACAGTAATCAAAGATTAAAAATAGAAAAAAAGTGAGACTTTACTTGATGTAACTTTCAGATTAATTATTTCCCTACCATAAATTCATTCTCCCTAATTGTAGACTCAATACTTATTCTCCTAAGTAAAGAACAACAAGAACAAAAAAGAAACAAAACTCAAAAAAAAAAAAAGTTCTTTGTGTAAGCAGATGATTAATCCTCTTCAAGAAATATGGTTGCTTTATAGCTTTCTGAAAATATGTTTCAGTCATACATATCTGGGCACACTGTTCGGAAAATTCAAATTAAGTTTCCCAGTATTTAGTTCATTACAGAGTCCATGCTAACTGCCTTAAGGAAATTGACTTTTCACTACCTTATCATGGTTTTCACATTCTTAAGCTATGAGTTTCTCTTCACTAAAATCCATTAGTTTTCTAAAAGTGTAGGTTTTACAATTAGTGAGAGCATAGCATTTCTTTTTTCAAGAGCTCCTTGGTCACTGTGGGGCAATTTTAAGTGGTATTTGGAAGCTTCTTGCTGCTTTTTTTAAAAACCAGGTTTAAATTTATCTCCATTTTGATGTCTTTTTCTGATATACTTATTATGTTAAACCCCAGGGATAAGTCAGCTCATGATAATATACTCCCTTTTCCCCACACCAAGATATCTAGGTCCTTCTCATTCCCATAAAATTATTCAACCTTAAGCCTGTTGCTTTTTGTCCTTATAATTGAATGGAATTTTTTGTTTATCAAAATTGAAAGCAAACAAAGTCTGACACCTTTTACTACTTCCCACCTACTCCAACAACAACAAAATCCATACCAATCCAGATTTTTCTTTCCAATTCCTGAATAAAGAAATAATTCAAATTGCGATTTTAGGGTTTTAAAAATGATTTACTAAGGCTCTTTCAAAGGTTTACTAGCTGTTAAGGTGTCTTTTGAAGTGCAAAGAAAGAAACCTCTAGCATCAGGACAGCATGTAAACTCTCTCCACAAGATCTTGTAAGCCCATGATTTTCATCATTTACCCTGAATTTCCTCTTAAGACTGTGTATTAATGCAAAGAGAAAAAAAGTGAAGTCTCTTTCCTTCTTCCTCTCCCTATCTGTACACATAAAAGCAAGATGCCACTTTAGAAATAAGATAAACACAGGAAACTTTCCTCTTGGCAATACTTTTCAGAGTATTACTTAAAGACTAATTTAACTAATCTTCAGTAGCAAAGGTGGGACGAGCATGCCAAATAGTTTTACATTCATTAGAAAGCCTGAAAAAGATTGTCTCATGGTGAGTTTTGCCACATCGAAATTCTGGGAGAAATCTGCATGGAGAACATTCCTGGGGCTGGCACCCTTGGAGAAGGCTCCCTTAAATTCCTCACAGCTGGACTCCGGAGACAAGCAGCTGCTCTGTGTGCCAAGGACAGGGAGGGAGAAGGAACTGCCAGGCTGATTTCTGAGGAAGCTGGCTCCCAACCCAAATATGAAAATTATATCCAAGACCCTGATTATTTGTCACTATTTCCCTGCAATTTTGAATCAGTAATCTTATTCCTCTGAAGACAGATGTTCATAAAATTTTTGCCAACCCCATTTTACTCAATCTTTAGTCATTAATTTGCTTAAATTTTATAAACTAAGGACCTTTCAGTTAGAGTTCTGCTGATACTACTCAGAAATTCAATAGCATTGAAAGCACTGATCAATTGCCAAACCAGGTCCTTTAGGGGGTGAATGATACCCGCTTTCCCTTATTCTTCTTTCAGCTTGAAGGTCAGGACCTGCTGTTTGTAGGGGAGCTTTTTCTTTCTAATGAATACTTGCATCATTTCTAAATAAATAAGTTGCCTCCTTTATCTCCAACTCCCTTTAATTACCATTCTATATGAATGTATTCATGATTATTATGTTTCTCCCATGACTTCATTACTACCTAAATCCCTAAAACTTACTTAGAAATCCCTTACTTGCTAAATTAGGACTAATCTTAAGGAATATGTTCCTTATTATGAGCCAGAAGTGTGTAGGAATATGTTAAACTTATAAAAAGTAATTTACCTTAAGGTGCATTGGCTGTTTAATAGCTACATGTGAGAAAGAAAAAAAATAACCTTTTTTCTCACTGAATTATGAAAGACTGTACTTATGTTATCTTTAATTATTAAATGTTATCTGTATCATAATAAATGTTATCTTTAATTATTAAAACATCTAGTATTTATAATATATTTATGTACTATAAATATATTATATTTAAGGTTAGTTAGTCTTTGCTTAAATATAGCTATTTAAATATAGCTACTGAAGGTTAGTCTTTGCCTCTGAAAAGTTAATACATATATAAAAAATAATACATATATATTTATAATATAAGAATTAAGTTTATTAATGACCATACCTAAATTTTATAGATGTTGTTTTCTCACCGCTTGATATTTTTATGTCTGCATGCCACTTTGGGTTTTAGTGTATGATTGCTCTCATTGTAATATTTCCTCATCTGCGTTAACTACTTTACTGAAGCAAATTTCACCTGCCAGCTACAGAGAAATATTATTTAGAATGATAAAGTTTCTGGGTACCACACAATATAAACTCTAATTGATGTTTAAAGATGGAATAAAAACATAAAGCACCTTTCACACGTGGCCATGCTCTAGGTTAAAGGAATTACAATATGGCTAAAGGAAAACAGGAATGAGCTTTGTTTACCTCAGCTTTGAGTATTCTACTGCATACTGGCCTCAGGAGGTACCATTCTGACACCTTCTCAGCAGAGTTCAACTACAAACTCAGTGAAGAAAAAAAAAAAAAGAAAAAAACCTAGCTAAGTAGGTCAGACTGTTGAGAAGCCTGGCAGTGAGTTTATTTCTGACTGGGCAAGGATTCTATACCATGGAAGAATGACAACGACATAATAAATCTACCTTGATGCTTATTTAAAAAAAGGGGGGGATTTAATGAAAAGTTTGGAGTATTTCTCTGATAATATCGAGAGTTCTTTTAAGGTCTATAACTCTATTCTCTCTCTCTCTCTCTCTCTCTCTCTCTCTCTCTCTCTCATGCATATGCACACACACACATACACACACATACACACACACTTTAGTATTATCGAAAAATATGCCCATTCTTGATATAGCTTAATGATGTTTAGACTTTATTTTTGACTAGAAGAATAAAACGTAACATGTTATCTATACAAAGACAAAGAAAGAAAGAGAGGAAGAAAGGAAAAGAAAGTGTTTTACAGAAAATCCCCGTTTGCATATTACACCAATATTTCAAACTTAACTCACTGTCTTCCCAACTATATATCAATTGTCAAGGTGCCACACTCAAAATTTCAGAAATGCCACCTATTCGCATGCAGTTAACAAGTCCTATGAATTTCACTTTGAAGTTACAGATTTATTCCATTACTTCCCTTCCACTCATACCCCCATTCTTCTCCCCAAAAATTGATCATCCCATCTCTAATCTCCTTACTTCAAATATGTTTTCCATTCTGCCACCAGTTTTATGCCTAAAGCACAAACCCAACCAAGTTATTCCTGTATTCAAAAGCCTTCAATAGCTTCCCTACACATGGAGAATAGATTTTTCAAAATTTTAACATGAAATTAAGGGCGGGCTCATGATTAACTTCAGCTTATCTCTGTTATTTTAAATGAGATCCGATATTGTAATGTAAATAAGAATACAGCTTTGAGATTTTAAAAGCCCTGGTTTTAAACTCTAACTCCAACATTTTCCAGCTAAGTGACCTTCGAAGTGGTTCTTAACCTTTCTCAGTCTCAGTTTCTTTCTGTGTAAAATGAAAAGAAAAAAAACTTCTATATTTGTTGTGAGAATTGAATTTGATAACCTATATGAAGGTACATAGTGAATATTTAATAAATGGTAGTCACTATTGCTTTTTAATGTTTCAATTTTATCTTTTACTACCCTCACCCCCGCTGCTAAGCTATTCTATACCTGAGGTGGCAAGTTGATTCCATTACCCAAGCCAGATTGGTGAAGAAGGAGTTGTTTCTTGAGTCCTATGTTAAGAAGGATTCTGAGGCAAATCAGGTTTACCAGGAAGGAATGTTGAAATAAATAGCCATGGCTGCCACTAGACACAGGAAAATATCAGTTGCATTGACAGTATGTGCTATATTTTAGCCAATTTGGAATAGGTGTTGTCCCTTATATTTGCTACCTTCCAAAGTTTATCCTCTTTGTTTCCTCTACGTAGAGTATTTGATCATTACCCTCTTTTCCCATCTACCTGTCAAATTCTTACCCATCACTTAAGACTCAAATCAAATGCAGCCCTTGTCATAAACCTGCCCTCCCTGTGGACTGACAACTGCACTTTGTGTCTCTGTTAGAGCTCTTATTGCAGCCTGAGTTGAGTTATAAATCATTGCCTACCTTTCAGGTTTTCTGTACCTTGAAGGGAAAGTCTATTGCTCATTCTTTGCCCTATAGCATCTGGGGCAGTGCTTGCTGTAGGCTAGTTGTAACACCAGCCAAAATTTATGGAGCCCTAACTATGTGTCAGGACTTGCTGTAAGTACTTCTCACACACATTAACTCATTTAATCCTCACAATTCTAGGTAGTTACATCATCCCCTATTTAGAGAAGAGAAAATGAAGCATAGAAGGCGAAATAACTTGCCTAAGATCTCAAAAGTAGTGAGTGGCAGCAGTCTGTCTTCTGTCTTCTTAACCACTGTGCCATCCACTTTCTTAAAGTACATAATACTGTATTGAATTATTAAAAACATTTTTTTACTGAAACGATCAACAATGCATTTTGATGTTACTCACTTCATCTGAACGTTCAGTATGTAGACAGAATGCATGGCCAGTCACAGTGTAAGTGACCACACCACAGAAATGCCATCTCGAATACACACAGAGGTACTGAGTGCAAACTCCGTGATAGTGACCTGTGCTTGCTAAAATTCGCTACCATCTATAGTATATGTATGTTTCAGTTCAAGTTGTTATGAGAACTGCCAGTAAGTGTTTTATTTCCTGTTGACATTTTTTCCTTAAAATAAACACATCATTTTTGAAATTTCTGAAATATTTCACACATGCAAAATGTAATGTTGAAAATTTCCAATGTGAGATCGTTGGAACCTGGCCAGAGAGGCAACCACACTTAGAAGAGAAATTGTGTTCACATGTGCCACATTAAGCCAGATGGAACCAGGGATGTTTCAATCCCTCTGTCAAGCACACATATCCACACATGGGAACCTGAGGGGAGGAAAAGTGTCATGCTTAACTTGGACTTTGCAGCAACTCTCCCTTTGCTAATATGGATATTTTCCCTTCTACTTATCATGGGCCAAGTCTCAACAGGAGAGCATGCCTTTGCACTGTCCCCTCAAAAGTGAATAACCAAAGAAGTAGGTCTAGGTGGGACATTTGCCATGTTCCTCTGGCTCCCTTGAGCCAGCTATGGTGGTTTACTACTGAAGAGCCGTATTAAAACAGAGCCAGCAATATTCCTGAGTAAAAGAGGGATACGATATGACAGACTTGCTTTGGTAGGGAAGTTAGCCAGAGCTCTACTTAGCTCTACCAGACCAGCCATTTCCTGCCTAGAATGCTGGTGAGAGCCTTCAAGAGAATCTCAGACAAAGCTAAGTAGAGGGCATGACTATGGACACACCTTAGTTTAACATTACAATCACATAATATCTTGATGACAATTGGATTTCCTCATGACATACAAGCATCCCCTAACTCAATTTACCCTTTTTATTTAATACATGTTAATGTTTCCCTTTTTAAAATATCCTACATTTGAAGGGCACCTGTAGTCCTAAAGATCCAACTAAAATAATCATGAACCTTCAGAAAGGAATCAAGTACTGGCCTGTTTAAGTGAAT
Organism: Rhinolophus sinicus; assembly: GCF_036562045.2. NCBI lineage: Eukaryota > Metazoa > Chordata > Mammalia > Chiroptera > Rhinolophidae > Rhinolophus > Rhinolophus sinicus. The sequence continues at coordinate 80,007,848 of NC_133751.1, read as the reverse complement.
TCATATCCATGTAAATGGAGCCATACCTATTTTTCCTACACTTGAGATAATAACCAGTCACCCTGTAAGGTCTCTGTGCACAGTGATCCTTGGAGCAGCACTGAGTTGCTGTGGTGATACTCACACTCTCACCTTCAGTCACACATTCTTTTCTTTGACCTATTACAGAAGTGTTGGATGTCTTTGCCTTGTATAGTGCACTGACTCAGTAGGGAAGAACTGCATCAGCTAAAATGAATTTGGCCTGGTCTGGGAAGTGCTAGCATGATTTTTCCACCTTAAAAATATTTTATAACATGACTTCTGAGTTAGTGTTTGTTGCCAGGCACTATCTTTCATCTAACTTTCATTCCATCCCAGCATGTTCTCAAGAAACCCTTGAAAAATCTTGTGATTTTTTCTTTTTTTATATATAGAAAGTTTGAGGAATTTTTACAACTGGAGTAGTCTGTGCTCTTGATGGCTAGGGCTTTGCATTTCCAACCATTATCACACTTGTCCACATGCCCTTTCCTATTAGAAAAAAAAAAGCAAGTGTGTAAAAGAAGTGAAAGTGGAGTGGTGTATCTATAATTTATGTTTACAGTTCCAGACCCTACTTATTACTTGGGAATGGTCTAAAACTTCAGGCAGTCGCTCCAAATATGGAGTCAATGGATGTAAACCTGGTTATTCTGAAATCCCACTCTTGCGAATGTTTACCTGATGACGTCTTTTAAATAATTAAACAATTTAAAAACGTTAATAATGTCACCAGTGTTCTTTCCAAATGAAAATTATTCTCCCTCTGAAGATTTCCCTTTTTTTTTTTTTTTGAGACTATAAGATTGCTAATTTGAAGTTATAGGTTTTGATCTAGGTGATAACTGAAAAAGAGATCTTATTCACTTATTCTAAGAGCCAGAATGTATTTAATTGACTAGTGCAATCTATGAAGTTGTTGAACTAAATGAATTCTACTTTCTTTCATACAATATGTTTCAGGCTTGCAAATATTCAAATTTCTATCTTGTAGGCAACAATAACTATAATGTCAGATTCATTTTTTTACAAGTGTAAAGGAGTTTATTGGTGAATGGAGAAAGAATCAAGAATTACATTTATATAGTATTTCCTTATAGCCATCATGCTTTGTTTAATAGCCACCATTTATCACTGTGCCAAATATACAATAAGTAGTTAATGAAAATATAATAAATAGTACGTATTTGTTGGAAAAAACGGATTTATGTATTTAGATTTCAGTATAATCTATGTGGTTATTTTAACCATACTTATTCCCGATATATGCGGCTATCATTCAATCATGATTGACTCATTCAGTTGGTAAAATGGCTGAAATGGCATTTCTAAATATGGTGTATTTTGGTTTATATTGCTTGACTAGGTTTAAATATTGTACGTAATTTTGTGCTAAAAGGTGATAATGGTTTTCTTTCGTGCTTTTCCCAAATTATTCCCAGTAAGCACTTGGTAAATTTGTACTTCTCTGCTCCCTTGGTCATATGTGGGGTCATATAACATGCTTTGGTCAATGGAATATAAGCATAAGTGACATGTGGATTCCTGATTGAGACTATAAGGACTAGTGTCTGATTTGCCATGATCTTTCTTTTCCTTTGCTGTCATAATTGGCCCTGTTTCAAATAACATCTGTTCCATCAGCCTGTGTCCAAGAATGAGGACAAGGCAAATCAGAGCCCCAAGTCAATGTTCTATGAATATAGAGGACGTTTTGTGGTAGCATTAACTAACCCATCTTGATTTATACTGTGTTATCGTGAAAACCAAAGGAATAGTGTTTTCTGGAATAAAGGATTGATCAACAATACTAAATGTTGAAGAGTAGTTAACTAGAGTAAGGGCTAAAGAATGCCCATTACATTTGGCTACAGGGAAACTATTTAATTTTTATTTCAATGAAAATAGTTTCTATAGAGTGATAAGTATGAAACCAGACTGCAATAGGTTCTGGAGTAAATGAGTAAGTGGAGAGGTGAGGAAGTAGAAAGATTGATTATGGAAAACTCAAGAAATTTTTTGGTGAATGTGAGGAGAAAAGTGAGTTAGTAATTGTGAAATGTGAATTTCAGAAAGGTTTTTTCTTCAGGATGGAGACTTAAAATGTTGATAAGATGACGGCAAAAGAGTGAGGTGAGAAAAAAATAGGAAATAATAATAATAAAAAGAGCAGACACTCTGAAAAAGGAGAAAAGATGAAATTTAGAACTCAGGCAGAGGCATTAGTCCCAGAGAGGAAAAAGGACCCTGCTTCCACCATAATATGAGGGGAGGGGTTTGTTGGCAAAAAGATGGAAATAGTGAAGACTTTTGATGGTGGGAAGTCCAAGGCATTGTCATCTACTGAGGATCAGTGAAGAGACAGCAGTTCTAAAAGTCTGAGAGAGTAGAAATTGGTGAAGAACAGAACACATGTTGATATAATTAGTGTAATATGAAAGTTCTATTATTAGGACTCAGTGTGTTACCATTTTTAATATAAAATCAAAGGAAAGAGAGAAGTATGATGTTCAGGTCAAAAATCAAGAGTCATGTCTGGATTTTCAGGACAATTTAAAACCAGTAACTTATTTATTGCTAATAAAATGAGCTGGCTACATTAAACTATCCCACTCTTAAAGTCATATGCTCTTTCTCAAATATTTCTATTATCCTACCATCAGAGTTATAAGGTACTGCATTAGATTTCCAGTTTCAAGAAGGTAGAAATATTTACCTTCCATCCTCTTCTATTGAAAGTCATAACAAAACAACACAGAGTTAAAGAAACAAAAATAAACCCCATGTTTAATCAAACTCAAAGCTTTCTACAATCCTAAATTATAATTTTTAAAGAAAGAAAACAGGGAGAGAAATTATGAAAATCTTAGTAGAGAGAAGATAGCTCAGATTCAAGTACCTGTTTGTGGAGGGAGGAGGTGGTGATAACTGATAAAATCAATTCACCTCAGAGGATTTCAAGAAAGGCTCAACAATTAAGAACATACAGAACAGCAAAAGATGGAGGTTAAGTAGTGGCTGAAAACAGACATTTGAAAGCCTGTATATGGAGTTATTAGGCCCCAGGTGTCCACTCCAACCTGCAGCATCAGGTGACTGCCGCCCCTCTATAATTCTGGAAGCCAGAGGAAATTTGTTTCAGAAAAAGTGAGTCATTGAGGCTCCAGACACTGAAACATCAAGCACAAAAGAGGGTAGATATGAGGTCCTGGATTAAAGATGAAGAGATTAAATGTAAGTCTGTATAGTAACTAGTAAGACCCCAGCCTCTTTCTCAAACTTGCTTTGAGCATCAGCATGAGCATCACAGCCCCCAGGCAGAAGGTCAGATGAGCCACAAAACTGATAAACATATATTGACATTTGCAGCATCTGAAATGGAAATGGCAGGTTTTCATCTGATTATCTTAAAGGAAGCTCACCAGCTGGCACGCCACACCCATACACGCAGCACTCTGATCAGGTTTTGTGTTACTCACTCTTGTAGAAGACAAAGATCAACATACATTCAAGGAAAGCCTCCAGTAGGGAACAAAAAGACCAAAGCAAACCAACCAAACCTAACAAAAGGAACTTAGAGGAAATAGAGATAATACAGAGAAAAAATTTAAATACATTAATATTTAATACCTTCAGATAGTTAAGGAGATGTTGTAACCTTGAAATAAAGGCATATGCTACAAAGAGAAAAAATAAAGCAAAAAAGGCTCTCAAATTCAGTCCTGAACAGCTGAAACTTAAATAAAAAAGTAAAACATATAGAATATAAGGTCAAAAGGATCACCCAAAAAGTATAATTAAAATGCAAAAAGGAATATTGGAATAAAAATGATATGAAAATTAGAGGATCAGCACCCAGTTAATAGTAACTGAAAGAAAGAAAAAAAGATGAAGAGTGAGTGATCAAAGAAATGATATAAGAAAATATCCAGAATTGAAGGACATAAAACTACAGATTAAAGAATTTCAGAATGTTTAGTACAATGAACGTGGAAAGAATCACACCAGAAAAAATCTGGAAAAAAATCTAGAGTATGTCATACTCCATTATGCTCTAGCTAATGAAAGTGTCAGTTACTAGTCAAAATTTTATTCTTCCAATGAAATTAGAGTCACTTTTTGCAACTCCTTTTACCTGAAATTATTTTCTTCACTGATTGTGATTACTTAACCTACCCTAATGGTTCAATAGCTCTAATTCTTATTCCATAATAAGGAGTTGACTACATAAAACTTTTTCAGACTGTACTGGTCTCCCTGTCCAATGTGCTGAATCTTACTCAAAATAAACATTAAAATCTATTCCACTTATTTAGGGCCGGCCTCTATAACTCACTCTAAAACACATTGGTTGTCAAATTTGAAAACATCCTAATTCTGTGGCCCCATATTTAATCTTGGAAAGTTCTTACAACTCCCAAACTCATCCAATTTTAAATTCAGAAATCACTCACTTATTGAAAATTCTCATTTCTTGAGAAGGATCTGAATTTTTATTCAAATGGACTGGATATTCAGATTACATATATTCAGTCAATTCCTTTGTCATCTTATTTTTTAAAAGATGCCAAAGGAATTGACTCCTCATTTTTTCTTCTTGTTTAGAAAAATGGAGCTTTCATTAACATTTCCAATAACAGAGATACATTATTTGTGAAAAATATCTTCCCTTTTTCACATTTATAAAATTATGCTTATCATATTTATAAGCATATTTATAAAATTATGTTACTCAACAATGCATTTGTAACATGCAAAATTTTCTATTAGGTTGGTGCAAACGTAATTGCAGTTTTTTGCAATTATTTTTAACCTTTTAAACCGCAATTACTTTTGCACCAACCTAATATCAAGTCTCAAATTCAAATTTAGCAACTTTCATTTATTTTCTATTGGTATCAGGTGAACACAAAAACCCTATCTACTAAAGAACATGGGAGAAAAGACATTCTTTATCTCATATTCCTTTGAAGGCATTCTAGGATATTTAACACATATAGAGATTCAGCTGAATTTCTTACCTCCAAGTCTTCCTTTATGGAACTGTCTGACTGAGTGGGGTCTAAAAATGCATGCTACACCATAAGCTAATTACCTACCATGAAATCCCATGTATAAACCTTGATCTGCTGCTGTTTGGTTTATGGTTAAAATATCAGGACAAATACTATGGTATATGTATATCACCTCCTGATTTGCAATGACAAGAAATGAAATAACTTAAGACTTTCTCTTTGATACTAATTAATTTAAAGACAGTTTCTAGAAAGTCTCAAATGTGTAAATATCTGTCACCCTTCTAGAAGATACTGTTAACATTAAAATTATCTCTAAGTTTTAAACGCTAGGAAGCACAGAGACTACAATGTGATAGGATTTTAATTTATTTTTGTGTAATGAGTAACTGGGAAAAAACAAACCAAATATTGAATGAGGTAATCAGTTAAATCACCCAAAGTTGCTGTCTGTTTGTTGGTAGTCTATTGGTAGCTCCGTAGAACTTGGAGGTGACAGATCTTTCACCTACTATTCAATGTGAAGAAAGAAGAAATAAAAATGGTCGAAGCTGGAGATTATTAACAAGTGACACAAATGACTACAGCTTCACCAGTTGGTAAGTATAAATGATGTTTCTTTTATATATGTGTCCAGAACTCCATGCTCCTTAGTGGGCCCCAAATTTTGAATACATGACTTCAATCTATTCCCTTACAGGCTGCCTGAGATTTCCAACTGTTTTCATTTTCTTCCACTGTGGTCTCTTTATCTAGCAACCTCAATACTCCTCTTCCCTCCCCATTAAAATGATGCATAGCAGTGTGCTACGGCTGACTATACAAAGCCCCAAGCCTACCAAAGCTGTCCTGCAGTCTGTAAGAGAGTGGTCAGGTTGGGTGTCGGAGGATGCTGGGAAGAAGAAATGCTATTTTTCCAAGCATATGTTCTAAGCCTTACACAGTTTTAGCCCAAAACTCTCTCTTATAATGGGCTCAGGATACTTGATCAGGATTGAGGATAGGGTAAGGACAAAGTTTATCTTTTCCCCCTGTATTCCTTTTATGTCCACCTTTCTCCTCCTTAGACACTCCTGTACACACACACTTTCTATGTTAACACCATTTACAAACGTCCATATGCCTTTTTTATTTAGTTTCTGGTGTACAAAACAATGTATTAGTTAGACATTTACACCCCTCACAAAGTGATTACCCCCTCCCCCAATCTACTACCCCTCTGACATCATATATAGAAGCTGAATAATACTGAATGCCAACTATAATTTTATATATGTATATATATGTATATCTATGTATATACATATATCTATATATGTATATATATATCGATATATCTATATTTATCTATATATATCTATATGTATACATATATACATATATATGTAGATAGATAGATAGATAGATAGATAGATAGATAGATAGATAGATATTCACAGGATGTGGAGTACAGCATAGGGAATAGAGTCAGTGGAACTGTAACAGTTGACTCTATTCCCTATGCTGTACTCCATACATATACACATCATATTCAAGCAAATTTTCTTAGGAGTTGACAACTCTACAATTTTTATAAATTGATAAGTTTGGACTCATCTAATACATGTTGATATATACAAATGGACACAAGGTATAGAATGTTTACATGATATGTGGTATCAAGTGCTGAATTGTGTCTCTCCAAAATTTGTATGTTGAAGTTCTAACCCTTAGTATCTCAGAATATGACTGTATTTAGAGATACAATCTTTAAAGAGGTAATTAAGTAAAATGAGGTCATTAGGATAGACTCTAATCCAATATGACGGGTGTCTTTATAAGTAGAGGAAATTAGGACACAGACAAATGCAGAGGAAAGACCATAGAAAGACATCCGGAGAAGATGGCCATCTACACACCAAGGACAGAGACCTCAGAAGAAACCAACCGTATCAGCACCACAATCCCAGTGTTCCAGCCTCCACAACAGGGAGGAAATAAATTTCCATTGTTTAAGCCAAGCAGTCTGCGGTACTTTGTTATGGCAGCTCCAGGAAACTAATACATGTGGCACTAAATTTAAAGCAGAAGAAGGAAAGAGTTGACATAATGTCTGACACCCGATAGATCTATAAATCATAAAGAAGGAAGGAAGAAAGGAAAATATAAAGTTTGATCCCTTTCTTAAGAAATTTTGTTCAGTATCTGAAGATCTCAGTTTTAAAGATTACAGTTAGATAAAAACTCAAATTGCTGAAAAAGATAGGAGACATCACTTGTTTCACCTCATTTTTTTTTTCCAATTAAAAAAAAAATGAAGGCTCACAGAGGTGACATTCTAAGTTCACTCAATGTAAAAGGAAGCCAAATACCCAGTTCTAGGAATGGAGCATGGTTAAAAACTCAGAGGGAAATGCCAAGCCATTTCCAGGACCATGGCAATTAGAAAGGCAGACTACCCCTCAAATTTGCGTTACAGTATCAGCCACATAGCCTCACAGAGAGGATGGCCAGTGGTCTCACTTCCTTGCTGCAATTTTGACAGCCATCCAAACCCTCTAACTCTTCCTCCTACTAGTCCTTTCCTTCTACTCACTTTCCCTTCATTCCGAACTTCAAAAGAGATATATTTTTATAAATGATATATTTCTGAAAAGAGCAGAGTGACATGGGATGGCTTTGAGTTGCTGAACCCAAAGCAGCCTAATTACCCGTTTTGATCGTGCCCAGCCTTGGTGGCAGAGATCACACTAAGATGATGAACTGGCAGGAGCTGTCTTTAAGAAAGTCTGAAGCAAGAGCAGGTGAAGATTCTCCTCTAAACCTCTGTACAAAGAGACATATTGGGAAGGAAAATCAGTATTTTTTTACACCAGCAAATCTTCCATGGACTCTCTTTCAAAGCTAAATATATAGGTTACTGAAGCAAGATCATGTGTGTCTGCTCTGCCCATTGTTTAAATTCTAGCTGTTTGGGGGCTTGATTCAAAAAAGGAGGTAAGTCAGATTTGGGTACAGAGAACAGAAAACTCCTTTGTTTTCCAGGAATGTTAGGCTGAGGTAATACACCACATTTATAGAACCCTCCCCAAGGGGGAAAATGGCAGATTTTCCACTAAGAAATAATTGCTTTTGGAATGATAAGAAGGGAAGTTACTCTTGTATGAGCACGTCTGTCCTGACTGGCTATACTTTTTGTGTTTAGTTTGCTCTTTTAGGTCAGATGGTATAAATCATCGTATTTGGACAGTTGAAGTTTGTTCAGCTATAGTTTGATTTTCTGGCATACTAAACCTAACTTAAGTGTTAAAATACATTGGAGCCAAGCTTTACATTCAAACAAAGTCATAAAACCCTACCATATTTGAAACTGAGGTAGTTGCTTGCTTACCAGCTTGAAAAGATTGGGTATTGATTTCATCATCTATTGTTTCCTATTGAATTGCATTTATATTAACACCAAATTCCAAAATTAAGCAATTTAATGAGTTTAATATGAACACAATACTTTCTTAATTTACTGAGTATGGTCATAAGCAGCTTTCATTCCCTGGATTACATACATATTGCAGACATTATTGTATCCATGTCAGGAAATTATAAATATAGAGCACGTTGTCATGATTCACTTTGGATCTTTTCTCTTTGGGTTTTTATTAAGTCTACTCCATCAAAGACGGCTTCTGATCCCATCTCTTCCTAAATTATTTGTCTGATTCATGAAGCATATCTTTCTTTCAAATCCAGGTTCCAGTTTTTAACTTTGTCTGCTACCTTTTCCCTCCCTGCTTTCAGGTATTTTACTTTTGTTCCCAGTCATTCATTCAAAAATATAGTGAGCATCTACTAAAACATGCATGTAATTATATACACACATGTGTATACGTGCATACACAAGGACATAGAGAATCTTCACTTTATAAGAACTCAGCTTATAAATTTCCATACTCCTACCAAGTCTTCTGCATAACACACAGGAGTCTTTATGATTTGGCATCTTCCTACTAACCCATTCTTTCTCTTCTCATATTGTACACTCGAGAAACACTGATTTGCTTGTAGCTCCTCTTGCCTGCTTGTCTTTGAACATGATCTACACCTTAACTGGAATGAATCTAAATCCTCTTTATCCATTGGTCATTTCTCTATCAGTCTTTAGTCTGAATTCAATAGCCATTTCCTCTGAGAAGCCTTCTGTGAAAAATCCCAAGAGACTCAAACTCCTCCTAAGGGCACATTCTTTGTTCATCTCTTTCATCTAGACTGTAACTTCCATGATGGCTATGACCACGAACAGGGTCATCATTACATTTTTGTTCCTCAATCCCTAAGATAATTCCTAGCAGACAATAGGTAGTCAATAAATACCTGATTAATAAACTATCAGGGAAATGAACTTCTTATGCAAATGTAATTACTCCCTTATTGTTCAATTCAAAACACTGCAGAAGGATCTGTCTAGTGACATTCAGTAAGCCTTTATCTCTAATAGTGTATAATAAATGGATTATACAGCCCCCCTCCCCCAACCAGCATAATGTTGAGGTTTTGAACTCAACCAAGCTAGGTGCCTTGGAAATACTAATAAATTCATGTCTTTAGTAGCAGCTTAAAACAACATAAATTTATTATCTCACTAGTGTCTCTGTTCCATGTTTCACAAGGTTAAAATCAAGGTGTTGTCCAGATGGGCTGTTATCAGAAGATTCTGGAAATAAACCCCTTCCAAGCTCATTCAGGTTGTTGGCAGAATTTAGTTTCTTGCAGAGTAGGACTGGGGTTTTCTTTCCTTTGCTGGCTGCCCTTATCTTCCAGAAGCTTCTTTCTAAGCCTCACATGTCGCCCCTGCAGTTTAAAAGCAGGGAAGCAAGTTGAATCCTTCTGACAGGTGGAATCTCTTTTATTCCTCCTCCTGCCACCTCTCTTTCCTGCCTCTTGTGCTGCATTTACATCTGCTTCCAGCCAGAGAAAGTTCTCTGTTTTAAGCACTCGTCTGATTAGATTGGGGTTACCTAGATATTCCAGGCTAACCTCCGTATGTGATGGTGTGTAGTCTTCATCACATTTGCAAAGTCCCATCTGCCATGTAATATAACAAACATATTGATAGGTTCTGGGGATTAGGAGGTAGACCATTTGGTGAGCCACCATTCTGCCTACCACAGTGCCAATTTAACTCACAGTTTAAAATGTTTCTTGTCCATTCATTCACAGAGGCGAAGGAAAACTAATTGTATATTAATAAAACAATAGAAATTTTGGATTTATTTATTAATTTGCTTCCTCTGGCCAAAACAGAGGAGAAAACTTAAACAAAGTACTTCCTATCACTTTGTCCTTTTTTTTTTTTTCTTCTTCTGCAATTCTAGTTGGCTCATTCCTGGATCCAAATTCCAACATAGCACATTGGTAATTATGGAGTTCTTTTCTGTGTGTGTTTGCTTATGCTCAAGCATATATACAGCAGTATGAAGGTTGTTTATCAAATGTTCTTTCACAGTTTGCTCTCTGTGTATTTGTCTTTGTTGTTTGTTTGTTAAATTGTCATGCATGAGGCAGTACTACAAAATAAAATGGCTAAACCTTGTGTATCTCATCTGACGCATCACTGGTCTCCCAGACATGTGGTCCCCACTCCTTTCAAGGATTATGTTTGTACAAGTGTCTGCTGCAGAAATGTACTGCTAACCTGCTGAATTTACGGAAAGGAATGTTTTTGTCCAGATATGTATCCAAACTCCAGGGCATAGCAGAGTTCCTCGAGCCTAGCATCTGCTTATCTTGTAGTCAGTGCGTACGTGGTGCTCATATATTTATAAAATGAAAACTGAGGAAGAAAGGAAGAGCATGAATGTGATCACAGGAAGCAGAATGGCAAATACAAATCACATTTTTTCAACTGTCATTTGAAAGACCTAAAATTTAATGTAATATATGAACTCATAAAATTCAATATCATAAAGTGAAAATTAAGTAATTTGTATTTATGCATTAACTTAATTTCTCTTTAAAAGAGTAACATATGCCTTATGGGCAAGGACTTTAAGTGTTAATTGTTAATGCCTTCATTTTTTTTTTTTTTTTTTTTTTTTTTGTATCTTAAAGATAATAAAAAGCCCCAACAGTGAGCTAAGCAGTATTGAAAGAGAATGAACAAGGCTGAACATTATAGTATTGGTCTAGGGAGCATGCGTGTTAATTAAAAAAAAAAAAAAAAAAAAAAAGACGCGGTCCCTTGAGGAAGGAAGGACCTTGTAATACAATAGCAAGTGTATGCCACAGTGATTTCCCCAACTCTTCCCCAAAAAGGCTTTTCTCAGGTAATTATAAACTGAGGAAAGGGAATACAGAGAAGTTTTTGAGCGATGTTGGTATAATGTCTGAGTGAACACTGAGTTGAACACCCGACGACCCAAAGAGCTTTAAAATAAAGGCATTTCAGCAGGGAAACTGTTTTCTATGGGCCAGTCAGCCAAGTGAAAAAGTCTGATAAAAAGCAATCTACTAAATAACATCAAGGACAATTTAATGATATTATGGACAATTCTGATACTGGGAGGTTAGAGTGTATAGTGTATTTTTATGACCAATAGAAATGATTATTATAAATGAAAAGATATGTGGTCCCATGACAAATTTCAAATATTCCTTGGATGAGAAAATTCTCATATCTGAAATTCTTCATGAAAGTTCTATTTTGTTTTTCAAAACTTTAGTTTAGACATTAGATATCAAAATATCTATTTTAAACATCATTTGTTTATTCAATAAATATTTATTTATTGTTGATCATACACAGAGGCAGAAAACAGACCAAAAATATAAATAAGTAAATAATATAGTATGTTAGAAGGCAATAAGTGCTATTCAGAAAAGAAAAAGTAAACCAGGTAAGGAGTGTCACCAGTGCCAGGATGGAAATGTAGGCTACAATTTCAAATAGGGTGGGCCTCACTGTGAAGGTGACATTAAAAGTGGTAAATGTTAGCTATTGGAACTATTGGTGAGAAAGTATTCTAGGGGAAGAAACGGCTAAGGCAAAGTTCCAAAGATGGGAGCATACTGGTCTGATGGAGGAAATCAAGAAGGTCAGCATGGCTATAGCAGAGTAACCAGTGGCAAAGTAGAAGATGAGGTCAGAAAAGTAATGGGGGCAGGGGGCAGATCATGTAGGTTCTTTGTAGGACTTTTAAGGACTTTGGTTTTGTCTAAGGGAAATGGGGATCCATGAGGAATTTGGGCAAAATGTGTCATGCCCTGACTTAATGCTTTTAAAGACTATTTTTGAATTCAGCGTTGGTAATGGGGTACAGAGGGACAAAAATAGAAGTGGAGAAACTAGTTAGGCAGTCATTGTAACTATCCAGGTGAAAGACACGGATAGTTCAGACCCTAGAAATACAAAAGAAGGCAGTAAGAAGTACTTTTACTACATGTATTTTGAGGCTTATCCCAGTAGGATTTCCTGATGGCTAGAGCATGAGAGAAGGAGAAGGCTCAAGGATGACGCTAAAGTTCTAGTCTAAGCAACTTGGAAACATGCTAGCAAATGAAATGGGGAAGGCTGCAAATAGAATGTATATGAGGTGAAAAAAACAAGAGTGCAATTTTAGACGTGTTGAGTATGAAACACCCATTAGGCATCCAAGGAGAGATGGCAGGTAGGCAGCTGTATGTATGAGTCTGGGATTCTAGAGTGAGGTTTTGTCTGGAGATATAAATTTGGAAGTCTTCAGCATATAAATGCTATTTAGACATGGGATTGTATGAGATGATACAGAGAACCAATGAAAATGAAGAAGAGAAGAGGGCCAAGGAGTACTCCAGCATGAAGAAATTGGGAGAGGAGGAGGAACTGATATGGGAATCTGAGAAGGAACAACCAATAATGTGGAAAAAATACAAAAAATATGTTGGGAACTGGAAGTTGAGTGAGGGAAATGTATTACGAAAGGCAGCATGATCATTGTGATAGGTCACATTAAATGAGGACTGCATGTTGAGTTAAGTTTTGTGAGTGCGGTGAGTAGGGGTCCAATTTCATTGTTCTGCATGTTCCTCCAGTTTTCCTAGCACCATTCGTTAAAGAGACTGTCCTTTCCCCATTGGGTGTTCTTGGCTCCCTTGTTGAATATTGGTTGACTATATATGCTGGGATTTAATTCTGGGCTCTCTATTCTGTTCCACTGTACAATGTATCTATTTTTGTGCCAATACTATACCGTTTTTATTGCTATGGCTTCGTAGTATAGTTTGAAATCAGGACAAATAATACTTCCAGCTTTGTTCTTTTTTGCTCAGGATTGCTTTGGCTATTTGGAATCTTTTATGGTTCCACACAAATTTTAGAATTGTTTCTTCTATTTCTGTGAATAACTCCTTTGGTATTTTGAGGGGGATTGCATTGAATTGGTAGATGGCTTTGGGTAGTATGGACAGTTTAGCAATATTGGTTCTTCTGATTCATGAACACACGATGTCTTTCTATTTGTCTTTTCCTTCTTTGATTTTTTTCTGCAAAGTTTTATAGTTTTCATTGTATGGATCTTTTATTTCCTTTTAAATATTTATTCCTAAGTATTTGTTTTTATAAAAATGAAATAATTTCTGTGAATGCATTCCTTCCAAAGGATGTATAATGTACACGTATTTCTATTTTATAAACTCCCTGTCCCTTAAAATCATAAATTTTACCTGCTCCATGGTCTACAATTATGTTCTCTTAATTTATTGCTCCTTTTCCATCCTCTTCAGCCATTGTAATGGTTGACTCTGTGCTACTCTAAATTATTTTTGGAACAAGGTACTCTATGACATAAAAACTAAATAAAGACGTTTGGCACTATTAAACCTTGTCTTCCTTTCTTCTCTTCATTCCTACGGTTCACATTTGTCAAACGAAAACTATCTTACAGAGACAGTACTACACAAGGACAAAGAGGGTTTTATTTTACATCTTGTAAAGAGAGAGACAATTATAGCTTCAGTAGTTTTTTTTTAACTAATGTATAGCAAGAGGAAGAAATGGTGAGGGTATAGTAAGAACTAGGTGCAAGTAGAGATGATCAGAGAACGCTGTTGGAGCACGTTTGCACCGTATTTTCCTAGTTTCTCTCTTATTTCTGAGATTTAGATGTTCTATCTCTGTCTCATTTTCTGAGTTTTATTAATATCATAACTGCACCTGTATACTTCAATGCCCAATACTGTTCCATACCATCTACCAAACCTGAGAGGATTATGTATTCCAATCTGAATGATTCTCTTTAAGCTTCGCATTCCAGTCTTTATATGAATTAGGCGGGATTCATATAAATATTCTGGAACTTGAGAACTATGGAGTGTCAATAATTATTTACTCTTATTATTAATTACCTGTGTAAGATTCCGAAAGCACACATTTTGAAATGTACTTAATGTCTTTATTTTTCATGGTTTCTATTCTCCCTCTAAAGTGTTTTTGAATTTGACCCTTCTTCACACTACATCCACCACCATATCCATAACTTCATCAGTTCATGCCTGAATTGGTGAGCAACCTCTTTACTGTTTTCTCGGTGCCTAGTTTTTCTTTATCTAGTGTGGACACATATCTCACTAAAAATATCCATCATATCGCTTCTTAACTAAAAAAACCAATGTAATGAATATCAGTTTTGTATTCAGTATCATGCTAAGCACACAAAGATTTTAGCAAGCAATATATATGGATAAAATATTTTCAAGATATAGAATAAAAAATTAACTTCAGGAATAGTTGGGGGTAAAATAATGTGTTATATAATCTCTCTCTCACACACACACACACACACACACATGAACAGACACACGGATAAGGCAAAGAAAAAAAATCCAACAGAAACTGGTCAAAAACTATCAATGGGCAAGCACAGAAGAGAAAATCCAAATGAATAATTAGTGTGTATACTCTGCAACCCAGATATTCTAATTCAAGGTATATGCCCTAGAAAAGCTAGAAATATCCACACAAGGAGAAAAGTACAAGAATATTAATTATAGCAGTGTTAAAATAATTAAAATTTTAAAACAATGTAAAAAGAGAAACAAGTTTTGTCCATATAGTGGACTAGAATAATGAATTTGAAAGTATGCGGATAAGAATCAGTAAGGATGACTATCAGAAAAATAAAAATTAAGTGTGAAAAAGCAAGAAGCAAATCAGTAGGGTATGATACCATTTCAGGACATTTAAAAACAGAAACCGATACTAAATTTCATTATGAATGCATATATATGTGGACTGGATGGACACACACCAAATCCACCATAGTGGCTGCTGTTAGAATGGGGAAGACAAATCAGCCTGGGGTCACAGTTTAAGCAAATATTAGCTTTCTCTGTAATGCTTACTTTTAAAAATTGGAATAGAAGTACGATAACATATAGGGGTCAAGTCAGAAGTGTAAGTTAATTTTTGTGCTTTTACTATATGTTTAAACTTCAACCAAGTTATTGATAATAAATTAAACTTAATTTAAATATAAATTAATGATTTATAAAAACCCTTTTACTCTAAACACATTAAATAGATTTTAAAACTGTATTTATATATTTAAATTATTTGAGAAAATACATATAAATTTCACACATTATAAAAATACATATTCATAGAGATGTCTATATATAATGTACATCCACATGTTTTTTATATACATGCATATTTTTAAAATTATGTATGTATAGTATTCACACACAAAGTAAAAATAAACATCTCTGCTGTTAAGAAACAGAACCTACCTGCAAAGCACTAAGAAGGGTTCAAGCCAAAGGCCAGTTGAATACAGTGATTGGAAGCAACCACTGGGAATGAGGCATTTGGCTCCAGAAGGTACAGGAACAAAATGTGTTCCACATAAAATTACAGGAGACCTGAGCCAGTTTTACTACTTGAAGCCAAGGACTAGGGAGGGGCTGCTCTATTTGTAAAAGGAGGCTGAAAATAATGTTCTTCAATGACAGCCTAAGGCTATATCTTAAATAGAGTTGCAGGTCTCTATGGATTGCTGGGGTCATAGACTTGGTAACAAAATTGCAAATTATATGTAATCCTAACCACAGAAAATAAATGCCAAAATGCGATTACAAGACCTAGTTCTGAAAGAGCGTTCAGGAAGTCAGGTGGAGAAAATTGCAAACTATTAGAAAGAGGGAAAATAAAAGACTCTCATTCAAACAGGGCCTGTAAAATAAAATTACAAAACACATGAAGATTGTAAGTGAAAAGAAAAGACAAGCAAAAAATCAATATGAATTTACAATGGATAAAATAATGTTACAAATGACTTTTGGACAAGGATGAAATAAGATACCTTGACAATGAAAAGACATCATTTATTTTTTAATCTCAATAAATGGAGTAAATTCTAGACTGAACACAATCAAAGAGAGAATTAGTAAAATAGTAGATTGTTTTCAGGAACTCATCCAGAATGAACAGAATGACAAGGAGACTAAAAATATGAAAGAGTTGTTAAAATATATGAAGGATAAATTGAGAGGTTTGAACACATTTTCTATGGAACTTCAAAAAACATAATGTAATTTAAATTGACAATAGGCTTCAGTTATACCTTCAATTGTGAGGGCAAAATAAAGACAACTTCAGAAATACAAAAATTAAGAGTATTTATTCCAATCACCCTCCTAACCATTACTGAATTATGATATTACATTAGGATATGATTAAACAAGAAGGAAAAAATTAAGTGTTAAGAAAAGTTAACCCATAAGGAAAGCAAAAGTTAAAATAAACATTGGGGAACAGAGACAATGATGAAATATACTAATAAATTTAATAAATTAATAACTATACAATTAATTTATTTGGGGCTTAAAAATAAGTTAAAACATACACACTAATGAAAAATGACAAGCTCTAGAGGGGGCAGTGTATAGAAGGTAAAGGATAAATAAAGCTTGTCATGGTAAGGAATAAGATATAAATGCTGACACACTGGAGATTTATTAGAAAACTTCCTAACTAAAAGTGAAAATTTAAAATGTAAGACTAACCATTAAAGTATAGAAATGTATTACTTGAAAACAAAAAGAGCAGGGGAAAGAAAAAGTTATTAAAGGTTATCAATCCATTACATATCAGGAAAAGATTCAGCAAAGCAGCAAAGCAGAAAAAGGTAAATAGGGAAACAAAGAATTTTAAACACAACTGAAAACAAAATAAGATGGAAAAAATTAGTCCAAGATATCAATAATAATAAATGTAAATAGAATAATTTCATGTAATAAAAAAGAGAGATGATCAGATTAGGACCTAAAAAACAATATATAGCTAGATGCTACAATACCTGACATATAATAAATAAAGCCACACAGAAAATAAAAGTATAAAAAAAATATTCTAAATATTCATTGATCAAAGTAAAGCTGTTATAACAACTTAATGTCAAATAAAATTAAGTTAAAGGCACAAAAATTACTTGAAATGAAGGACACATACTGTATTATAATAAAAGGAATAATCTAACAGGAAGATATATCAATAAATATTAATCTAAATATACAGCCTGATATTTTATTAAGCAAAAACTGCCAGATTTCAAGGTAAATTTTACAAATCTAAAATCATGAGATATTTATAAACAATTCTGTCAAGAACTGATACATTAAGCACATAAAAATTAATAAAGTTATAGAGTTTTTGAATGACAATATATTTGATTGAATTGCTTACCTAAAAAACTCTCAATACAGAATATGTAGTCTTTTCAATATTAGATGTTTTCCAAAATTAACTACGTAACAGATCACAAAAGATGTTTCAATAACTATAGAAGAATTGATGTTGTATAAACTACATTCTTTAAACCCAATTAAAATAAATTATTAACAGTAAGCAAAACAAAAGAAACAAACAAAAAACAATAGTTGTCAAACCTCTATGTTTGTGTCTGAAGAACTGCAGTCCTAAGTGACTTATGCACTTATGGGGAAATCACATGGAAAGTGACAAAATATTTTGATTGGGGCAATACAAGCACTGCCTATAAAAATTTCAGGATGTTGCTAAAGCAGTACATACAGATAATCTTAAAGCCTTGAAATGTATTTACTGTAAAACAAAAGTGTTTAAAAATAGTGGGTTAAGTGTTCAAATTAAGAGATTAGAAGAAAAACAATATTTAAAGAAAGTAGAAGGAAAGAAATTATACAACTAAAAGCAGAAAATGATGAAATGGAAAACAAAGTAACAAGAGGGAAGATTGCTAAAGAAAATGCTACTCAAGAAAAAATGTACAAATGAAAAATATTAAGAATAAGGGGTCATTGCAACAGATACAGCATATATTAAAGCTATCTTCAGAAAATATTATGAACCTTACAGAAACATATTTTTAAAATTCAATGAAATTGATAAAAAATTTTTATAGAAATGAGGTTAACTCAAGAAGATATAGAAAACTTGAAAATACCTATAGAACTAAGGAAAATTAGCTGTTAATCATTAAGTCTTCCACACAACCTAAAGAATGAGGGAAAATATTTTCAAATCATGTATCATTAATAGCCTAATAGCCAGATTCTATAAAGAACTCTTACAGCTCAATAACAAAAAGACAAGCAACACAATTTTAAAATGAGCAATGGACTTGAATAGATATTTCCCCAAAGATCTATAAATGGCCAATAAGCACATGAAAAAGTACTCAGCATTATTTGCCGTTAAGGTAATGCAAATCAAAACCACAATGACATACCACTTCACACTCACTACGATGGTTTTAATCAAGAACATGGAAAATAACAAGAACTGGCAAGTACTGGAGAAACTGGAACCCTCATAGATTGCTTGTGGGAATGTACAATGGCACAGCTGCTGTGGAAAACAGTTTGGCTGATCCTCAAAAAGTTAAACATAGAATTAGCATATGACCAAATAATTCCACTTTGAGGTCTATTTCATGTCAAGAGAAATAAAAACTTATGTCCACACAGAAAGCTGTACACAATTTTTTATAGCAACAGTATTCATAATAGCTGAAAGCTAGAAACAACCCAAATGTCCATCAAAGGACAAATTGTGATATACACAAAATGGAATATTATTCAGCCATAAAAAGGAAGAAAGTATGGATACATGTTACAAGTTGGATGAACCTCAAAAACATTATACTAAGTGAAAGAAATCATACACAAAGATCACAAATTATATTATTCCATTTATATGATATATTCAGAATAGGCAAATCAATCAAGACGGAAAGCACATTAAAGGTTACCAAGGACGTGGAGAGAGGAGAATGGAGAGTGATTATTTAATAGATATGAAGTGTTTTTTCATGCAGTCTTTTCAGCATTTCCAAATAGTAAAGTTGGTTAACTGTTTGTCCAGTTGGTACAAATTCATAATCGTTCTGGTATCAAAAAAGGTTAGCAACATCGTTTTGACTCTTAATTTGGACTGACAGAACTTTTTTGGTCGTGGAGAATTGGCTGACTTCCATAGTGCACTTTGATGCTTTGCTTTAGGGTCATATTGGTACACCCATGTTTCATCACCAGTGATAACATGGCCCAAAACATCACCTTGCCTCTCCAAAAGCTCTTGGCAAACTTCGACTCTCCTTTGCTTTTGTTCATTGGTGAGCTCCTTCAGGACCATTTTTGCACACACCTTCTCATGCCAAGATTTTCAGTTAAGATTTCCCTAACTCTTTCTCTATTGATGTTTACTTGGTCTGCTATGCTTTTTTCTCATACCCAGCTGACGATTTTGACACACAGTAATTTGATGAATTTTTGCAATGTTTTTGTCAGTTCTGCTCATTACTGGCCGCCCTGACCTCTCTTCATCAGTGACTCATTCTCTCCCCTCAGAAAAACGTTTAATCCATTTGTACACTGCCGTTTTATTCATGGCATTATCCCCATAAATTTGGGCTAACATATCCCTGATTTCACTTTCACTTTCTTTAACAAGAAATTTAATGTTCATTCGTGCTCTCATTCAAGCTCAGACATTCTTGCAATGGCACACAAAAACACACAACAACAATATTGAACACAACTCAGCAAGACACCGCCACATGTCGGCACGAACACAGTTGTGAGACACTGATACACCGAGGTTATGAAACCTTACTGAGCTGTTTGTGCAGTGCTGCCAATGTAAGTGCATGGTGGCAAGTTCACGAGCTTAATTTTCAGACCTTCCTATACCCTCTTGAGCATGATTTCTTTCACTTAGCTAAGTGTATTTGATTCACTCACCATTTAGCAGCATTATATACACTTTCTCAGTTTCT
The DNA here is from genome assembly GCF_036562045.2 of Rhinolophus sinicus. Taxonomy (NCBI): domain Eukaryota; kingdom Metazoa; phylum Chordata; class Mammalia; order Chiroptera; family Rhinolophidae; genus Rhinolophus; species Rhinolophus sinicus. The sequence continues at coordinate 79,987,549 of NC_133751.1, read as the reverse complement.
TTTTATATATTTTTGAAACTATCTTGCTTTGGTTTCCATGATACACATTCCTCAGTTTTCCTTTCATCTACTTCTTTGCAATCTCCTTTACAAGATACTCTTTCTCTATTCAGCCTTTACAGTTTAACTTTCTCTACAGATCAGTCCTAAACCCATTCCATCTATGTCTACCCTCTCTCACTTGGGTGACAATATTCATTCCCATAATTTTAAACTTCACCTATATGCTAATGAGTCACAAATTTATATCTCCATTCATAAATCCAGCTTTTCCTATCCAGTGCATCAAGATCCTATTCTTTTCTCACCAGAGCACTGACTGGCAGAGCAGATCTGACTTGATTAGGCATTTGCCCTTCTCTTATTTTTGGTGGTTTAGCCAATTAAGCTCTCAGCTAGATTGTTTTCTTCAGCGTCCCCCTACAAGAGATTAGAACCTCCTTGTATGCTTCCAAGGAAGCCCTCTAAAATGCTCTCCGTTTTGTGTTTCTGTATTCAGAGCATCAAATCTGCTTAGCAATAGCCACCCTACTCTTTAGTTTTCACTCTCCACGTTTCTCAAATACCTGATATAATGGACCCACTAATGGGTTTCCTTACACTGTTATACCATCCCACCCAATGCACCACCAGTAAAACTTTCAACAACTAGATGATTGTGCCAGGGTTCTCTTTGCTCCACATACCACCAGAATTCTTTTAGTTCCTGGAAGCTGCTGAGTATTTCCCTGCCATAAATGAAACCTTCTTCACTTTCTTTAAACCTCTGTTATTTTTGCCTGGAGAGCTCTTTCTGGCCTTTAGGTTATCAACCTTAACATTACCTTCTCAGTGTTATTCCTTAACCTGTAGTGACTTTCTATATGGATATGTGGCTATTTAGCTTCTCTTTAATATTCTTTTACATCAATGGAAATTCCCATAATGTAGGTAATTCCCACATTATAAATCCTGCCTTCCCAGGGCAGATATCAGAACTCAACTTCTGAGCTGTCATTGCAGATAGATCACGGATGGACTTGTGCTCCACTGGAGACTATTAAAATTATGCCCACATATCGTAGAGACTTGGATAGGAAAGTGAAAAAACAATAAAGAACAAAACTGGGAGATTAGTTCGAGTGATTTTATATTTCCTTCATAGCTGTTCGAATATTCCTTATACCATTATTTTGTCAGTTAATTGAAATTTGTAAAAATCCTTTTCCAACTGTCTTCAACACATACTGGCCATGCTTCCATTATGTGCTTCTCAGCACTGCTATATCATTTATATGATGTTAATCATAATGTGTAAATTTGTTTTTGTATTTATTTTATTTCTCCATATAAACTACATTTCAAAAGTAGGCACTGTGTATTTATCTCTTTAGATCCCATGATTTTAAATACCTCTGTAAACAAGCACCAACATTTAATAAATGCCTATAGAAAAAAGTAGCAAATTATACTTAAGAAACTTGAATGTAAAAGGAACACTTTCCTTTTCTATGATTGTTAATGTGTAATACGCACATAAGAAGTTCAAAATATTACACTGCAATGTGGGCCCCTCTGTAGCCTATGCCCACAAAATGTTTTTAAAGGAAATTATCTACTTTGGTAATGATTCACATCAGCTCCCATCTAGCTTTTGCAAATGGTGAAGGAGAACTCAAAGGCTGAGAAGAACAGATTGATTCACAATTCATAATCCTACCAGGCTGCACATAAATTTTTCCTCCAGGAATCAGACAAACCATTTATCTTATCTTTTAATTCTCAACAAAAATGCCCTCAAGGTCTGGACTTTAGAATCCATGCTTTATACTCCAGGAGGAAGGAGGTTTCTTAGAAAATCTTTAGCAGTACGGTAGCAGGCAAATGGGGAGTGAAATTGGAATAGTAAAATAAAAAATACCATTGGCTGGTTAAGAAAAAAAATAACTTGTTATCATCATCCATTCTTCATTCTATATAGACTCTAAATTTGAAACGCTGAAATACAGAGTAGAGAACAAGCTTTTATGACTGTATCTCCAACAACGTCCTCTGTACACTGAGTCTTCAGTGAATTCATCTCTCTCACTCTCCTCTTGTGTTTCTAGAGCCATGTGGGCCTGTGCTGCTGCGTTCAATGGGTTAATTACCAAGGAAACATTTTTCCTCTGTGGTCTAGACATAGAAATATCCAGATATTGTTTCCCTTGAAAGGCAGCCATCCTGCTGAATGTACTTGATCACCAATTCCTATGTTTTTCTAAGGCCAGATGGGGCGAAACACAATTTCTGAGGATTTTTCTCCCTCCTTTTTTTCACCGATTAACAGCTTGTTTGTTTTCGATTGAGGCTACTGCCAGGCAAACAGAGGGACAGAGAAGAAAATTCCTTAATTTTTAAGGTGGGGCATCTCAAGAGTGATGAATAAGCCTTAGCCAAGAGGAAACAATCTGTGGACTTAACAAATAAGCGTGGAAAAAAAGGTTACTCGATATTACATAATTTCAGTAGTTTGAATGTATACGGGGATTTTGAGAATAAAATAATTTTTTAACTGAAACCCGACGGGAGGCATGTGTTGTAATACAGATAGGTAGAGAGTGAGAGAAGAACAAATCTCAACCTTTGAAAAAAGTCTTAATCCTGACATTGCTAACTATCTCTATGGTCTTGGATAAGTCACTTAACTTATTTGAGCCTTCGTTTCTACACAGATAAACTAAAGAATTCAGATAATGTTATATCCAAAATCTTTCCATTTCTAAAATTCTTTGACATCCTGGGATTGTCGGCCAATGGCATTCTACCTGGGAATAGCAATGTTTCTCTTCTGTCGTGTCTCCATGAACTTGGAGAAACTGTCTGCTTGCTTCTGTGGGAGTTACATAATAAGTGAGAAGTGAAGACAGCTGAGCCTGCTCGGAAACCATGATAAATAACCCTAAAGTTCTGCGTGTGCCTTCCGTGGTGGAGGCCAAGAAACTCCATACAGACTTGGGAAGGATTAACTGGTACTCCAGCTGAGAGCAGACTGGCACAGGGACCAGGCACATGGAGGTCACATGAGGTTACTGTGAGACATCTCCTTTCTGGGAGGACCTGGACTTCCCTCTCCCATTACAGTCTCAGATTCCTGAGTCCCAGAGGCGCCCTGTGCAGCCATAATAAGCGACACTGCCAGGAACAGTGGGAAGTAGGAGGCACCTAACCCTCACTGTATCAGGACTTACTCCAACTCTTAATAACTCGGGCAACTTACTTGGCCACCAGCACTGTTTTCTCCCAACTTTGCAAAAACAGCCAAGTCTGTGATTGCTGATGCCCAGTAGTGACATTTCCATTCTAGGCCAGGGACTGTAAAAAAAAAAAGCTTAAATAATATAAAAGAGTCAATATGATTAATGTTCTTAAAAACGGAATGTATTTTTTTTAGGATCAAAACATCATTAAAGTGTCTGGAGGGACTGATCACTTTTGGTCACTCTGTGAATAAAGGGACACACTAACCAAGTCCCCAGCTGACAGGAGGCCAAACTCAGCTCAGGTACCTGTGAGCCACGAGGGTGTACTAAGGCAGAAATGGCAAATGACAGGAACATTGCCTCTGACGGGCCAAAGCCCTTACCGGAGAGGTACACTGGGCCCTCCATGGAGTTGCCCAGACCGTGTCTCTTGTTTCTTTCTGAAACACGTGTTCCAACAGTATAAGACACATGCTGGAAACCACTACACATTTCTGAATGATGAGTTCTGAGGTAAAGAATTGTTAGTAGTATGGTAACATGGATAAAAAAATATATTTTATTTAGTGGTAGAATTGCCTGGCCCTTAAAAAGACACGACAAAACTTGGTTTGACTGCAAATGAAGTTAACAGTCAAGGTTCTGTGTCTAATTTATTGTCACAGGGTAAAAAAAAAAAAGAAAAAGAAAAAAAACCACAACCACCCCCCCGCCTTGCTTTTTTTTGTTTTTGTTTTTTCCTTGATGCATGTTAGATGCCACATTAAAGCATACCAAAGTAGCAATTTCAGCCTCAGGGACAAATTTCTAATGCAAGACTCCTCAACACCAGACTGCTTTCTTCCAACATCTGGGGATATGTTTTCCAACCCTATCTCCCCACCTCCCTCCGTCCCCCCACCCCCACAAAAAAAGTGTTTCAAGAACTGAACATATTTTAATTCTATCCCATTGCATAAAACCATTGGCTAATGGTGTTTAATGGTTTTAAACACCATTAAAGTGGCTTTTGATCACTTTTGATCACTAAAGGGATGCACCACTCAAGTCCCCAGATGACAGACATAAGGCCAAACTCTGCTCAGATACCACATGGGAATTATGAAGACAGACTGACAAATGACAGGAACATTGCCTCTCACAGGCAAACCCCTCCACAAAGAGATGCCTGCTGCCCTCCGTGGAGTTACCCAGACAGGGTCTGCTGTTTCTTTCTAAAACACATGTTCCAATAGTATTAGACACACTCTGGAAGCAACTACACATTTCTGGATAAAGTTCTGAGAAGACTTGTCAGTGGTATGGTGCTATACAGTATTCCGTTTTGTGATAATACCACAATTTATTCATCCAGTCTACTCTTGGCAGGCACTCAAGGAGTTTTCAGGTGTTTGCCATTAGGAAGCGTTACTGTGATCAGCTGGTACACGGTTTTTGATAAAATTCTGTACACATTTCTGTTGGGTATGTACCTAGATAGGATATGGCCTAATACATATTGCCAAGCTGTTTCCAACGTGCTTGTACAAATTTGGACTCCTACCATCAGTGTCTCACAGGTACGAATTCTGCTGCTCCATAGCCTCACTAGCACTGTCTTCTCCATCCCTCTGTTCTAGCCATTGTCGCAGACGTGTAGTATTGTCATGTGGTGGTTTCCAGTTTGCACTTCCCTGATAACTGATGAGGGTTACACTTTTAGAGTTTATTGGCTGTTTGAATATCTTCAATTGTAAATGGTCTACTCAAGTCTTCTTTATTTTTCTATTGGTTTATCTGCCTTTTTCTTATTGACTTCTGGAGAGTTTTTTGTTGTTGTCTGGATACAAGTACTTTGAGGTTCTTACAAAGGTTCTTAATTTTGATACAAACTGAATTATCGCTATTTTTGTTTTATAAATAGTTCTTTTTGTGCTGTTTAAAAGTCTCTACCTGCTCCACTAAAGATGATCACCTTACTTTTCCTCTAAAAGCTGTGTTTGCCTTTTATATTTAGATATATAATCCATCTGAATTTGATTATTTGCTATAGAATATGAGGATATCCAATTGACTCAGCATCATTTATTCAAAAGACTATTCTTTCTTTGCTGTACTTTTTTCATGCTTTTTATCATAAATCAAGTAACTATATACGTGATTCTAATTCTGGACTCTCTGTTTCATCCCAATGGTCAGTCCAGTTTGTCTATCCTATTACCAAAGCCACACTGTCTTAATTACTATAATTTCATAATAAATTTTGGTATCTGGTAAAGTAAGTCCTCCAGCTATGTTCTTTTTTAAGAGGGCTTTAGAATCCTTGGCCCTTTTCATTTCCTACTTTCATTTAACAAAAAGTATGTCGCTGTTTTTAATTAGGATTACATTAAATCTGTAGACTCATTTGGGCAGAATTAATATATCAACAATATTGAGTCTTCTATCCATGAACATGGACTCTCTCTCCTTTTAGACTCTCTTTAATTTCACTCAATAACGTTTGATAGTATGACTGTAGAAGTGTTTGCATACGTTTCATTACATTAGTTGCTAGGTATATGATTTTCCAATGCTATTATAAATGATGTTTTAAATTTCATTTCCCATTTGCTTCGGGTATATAGAAATATTTATAAAATTACACATATTAACCTTGTATTCAGTGGCATTGCTAAATCTTCTTGGAAATTCTTGTTTCTGTAGTCTGTTAATATGATGAATTACATTGAGTGATTTTCTAATGCTAAAAGACCCTTCCACATCTGAAATAAACTCTTCTTGGTGGTGTGACATAGCATCCCTTTTATGTATGGATGTGTTGACTTTATTAATATTTTCTTAAGAAGTTTGCATCAATATTAATGAAAAACTTGGTTTATAACTTCCCTTTATTATTATGTCTTTGTCAGTTTTATAATCTATGTTATGGTACCTCTTAAAAAGAGTTAGGAAGTGTTCCCTCCTCTTCTATTCTCCAGAAGAATTTGTATAATATTGCTGTTATATCTTTCTTAAATGTTTAAAAGAATTCACCAGTGAAACAATCTTGGCCTAAGAATTTGATTATAAGAATGTTTTAAGAAGCCATTTTAAAAAATACATATCTGATTGTTTACATTTTCAGTTTATTCCTGTGGCAAATTCAGTAAGTCAGGTTTTTGAGTTATAAATCCATCTCATCCAAACATCAAATTCATTGGAGAAAGTGTTCATAATATCATCTCATTTGATGTATGATAATCTCTACATTTTCATTTCTGAAAATTTGTGGTTTCTTTTTTTAAATCAATCTTGTGAGTTTATCAATTTTATTAATTTTATCAAAGTACCAACCCTTAACTTTCTTATTTTTCTCTTTTTTATTTCCCTTATTTTTGAAATTTCTGCTTTTTGTTACTTCTTTCCTTGTGTTTTCCTTAGTTTTGATTTGTTTTTTGTTCTCTAGCTTCTAGAGTTGTTAAGTTTAAAACAACTGAGTTTCAATCTTTTCCAATATATAGAGAATATTCTCTGACCACAGTGGACTTCAGCTAGAAATTAGGAACCATTTTGAACTGAATTATAACAGAAACATATCAAAAACTCTATTGCTGAAATTTCTCTCTAAGCACTGCATTAGCTGCATCAATACAATTTTTAGCATGTTAAATTTTCATTGTAATTCAGTTGATGGATACATATATTATAATGATTGTTTTATACATATTTGCCCACATATTTACTCCTCTGGAGTTCATAATTTCCTCTTATATTTCCATATTCCATATGGAATCATTTTTCTACCTGAAGGAGGTCCTTTTAATTTTACCAAAGTGGACCTGCTGGCGAAAAGTCCCTCATTTTTTTATTTGACTAAAACTATTTTATCTTCATTTTTGAAGGACCATTTCTGTGTAGGAAATTTTAAGTTGGAAGTTATTTTCTTTCAATATTTTAAAGATGACATTTCACTGTCTTCTGGCCTCCATTATCTCTGTTGAGATGTTAGATGTCAGTCTTAGTGACTGACTTTTTTGTCAGGCACTGATTTTAGTTTTTTTATTCTTGCATTTGGTTTTCAGAAGATTTTATGATATACTTAAATAAGTTTTTCTTTTTGTAATCTTCAGCTTGGGGTACCCAGAGTTCTTGAATCTCTCAGTTGACATCTTTCATCTGTTTTGAAAAATTTCAATAGTGTTTTCCCCTACTTTCTCCCTCTTTGTTTAAATTCTGTGATTCCTAATTGTATGTATGAGGTCTGACAATTAAGTTCATGAACTCATCCTAGAACAAGTGCTACACACCTCATTGCTGAATATCACTATGGTCACCTTCAAAGTACTCCCGTTGGGAAGCTATGCACTGATGCCAGAACCTAGTCCACCCTTCAAAACAATTTTGGAACTCTTTCTAGAATGGCCATCAGAGCTATCACTGTATTATTACTCTTGATGTCCTGAATATCATCAAAATGTCTTCCTTTCAATATTTCCTTTATCTTCAGGTAAAGAAAGAAGCCATTGGTGGCCAGATCAGGTGAGTAGGGAGGGTGTTCCAATATAGTTATTTGTTTACTAGTTAAATCCTCCCTCACAGATAGTGCCCTGTGAGCTGGTGTACTGTCATCATATAAGAGCCATAAATTGTTGGTGAAAAGTTCAGGTCGTCTAACTTTTTCACGCAGCCTTTTCAGTACTTCCAAATAGTAAACTTGGTTAACTGTTTGTCCAGTTGGTACAAATTCATAATGAACAATCCCTCTGATATCAAAAAAGGTTAGCAACATCGTTGCAATAAGTTCGTGTACTTAATTGTCAAACCTTGTATGTTAGACCTTTGGAGCATATCGCCACTCACTTTTAAAATTATTTTTATATGCTTAATTTTGTATATTTGTATTGACATGTCTTTTAATTCATTTGTTTTATATACTTTTCTCTCCAATCTACTCTTAAATCTACTCATTGAGTTCTTAATTTTAGATACTGTATTTTTCTGTTCTGATTGTCATTATGTTCCTTTTTTTAGAATTCTCTAAATAAATTCTCTGTACTTTCATCTATTCTTTCCATCTTCTTCTCTAATTTTTAATCATATATATTTCAAAGACTTTGGTTGGTAACTTTGATATCGGGATCATCTACTGGTCTCCTACTATTTTCTATTCTTTTCCTCTTGATTGCCAATGGTATTTTCATGTCTCTTTGCATGTATGGTAATATTTGATTATGTGTCAGATATTGAGTATAAAAGAAATAAAGAGGACCTGAGTTATGTTATCTTTCATTAACAGTATCCTCCCTTTCCTCTGTTATGCAGTTCAGGTAAGAACCTGATTATTCTGTCCAGTCAGTAATTGACCTGGGTCAGAGCTTGGATCACAGAGGAAGTTTCAGTCTACATTTGTTTCAGCCCTCTTCCTTGGGAATGGCCATTTCAAACTTTTTTATTAAGAGCCGAATTGTTCTCTTTCTCCTCGATCCTAAAAGACTTCAGGATTTTCAGTTCTGTCATAACTAGTTTCCAGCCAAGCCCTGCAACCTCCAACTCCAGGCATCATAATAATCTAGCAAAATTCTTGACTGAGAGACTAATGGGGTGTTTAAGGCAGGCCCATTCCCCAGTCTCTCTTAGATTTCATTTTGCCTTTTTGAAGCTTTTGGACTCCCCTATCTCCAGTGCTGCCACAGATCTCTAGAACTGAGCCAATATTACATTCACCCGGGGTAGATTAGCCTTGCATTTGAAGAAGCCCCTAAAAAGGTTCCCGTTTGGCTCTCCTACAACTGCTAAAAACCACATTGCTGGTTCCTCTTTCTCTCTGGAAGAGTCTGTCCTGAATCAGTTCAATGTCCCAAAAGGAAAAATTCTGAGGACTCAGCAAGTGTCCCCAAGAGAGAAAACATCAGCTTACCTTAGAAGTTCTCCCCTCCTCCTAGAGTGTTTATCTTCTTCACCCATGGTGAGGTATGGAAAGGGCTGAGGGGGGCAGTGAACTGACTAGCCAAGTATGTTTCCAAACCTATTATGTAAACCAGAATCCAAGGCCTTAGAATTTCAAATGCTTAGAATTAACCATTTTGCATTTTAGCTGTGGCCAGTAGAAACCAAGGTTTAACATGAGCAGGATAAGAGTGAAGTAAACACAGAGATAAGAAGAACTTAGGTTAATTCTTTCCTCATCATCCTACAGAATTATTATCCGGCTCCTGCCTATACTCAACTTTACTCTCCAGTGTTCCCTCTCTACTCACTAAATATAATGACCATTTTTCAAGTTTTGCTTTTTTTAAAATTTATTTACCCTTCAGCAATGCCTGATACAATGTCTCAGAGACTTCAGACTCCAAGGACAATCAGTAGTTATTTACTTTAAAGACACAACCTACCTTATTGGCCTTACCCATTTTTAATGAAAAAATATATATCCACTATAGTCTTAGTCACATAGTTAATCAATCTTGATTAAGATTGGGTTGCATACCCAAACAAAATATCTCATTACTATAGCTTATATTAAATTTAAATACAGCATAAGCATACTCATCTATAAAGGCTGTATAAATGTTACAGTTATAGAAAAGAGAGCATGTATTACTGAGTTTGCTTTTAAAGCATCCAGCTACAATGACCAAAATGTTTCCAGCTTGTTAATGCATTCTGAATTGTGGTCATTACTTTATGCTTGCTTTTTTCCAAAGGTATTTATTATCATAACATGTGACAAATTGAACTGACTTTGAAAAGTTAAGACCATAGAACCTTTGGCTCTTTGACTATCAAAAATTAGTTTGTTTGGAATTTAGGGTTGTTGGCAACACTGAGATGACATAGGAAAGTGAAAGAAATCACATGCCAGGTCCATTCATTTTTAAAGCTTTCAGCACTGGGTTACACAATGGAAAAATCTCAAGGACATTCCCTGTGTCTGTGTGTTTGTAACAATTACACGAAAGTCAAGCACAACTCCAAAAAATGAATCACACTCAAATGCTTTGGAATTAAAATACCAGGTATGTGGACGAGGTTCCCTAATAAGGACTGGTACTTTTATGACATTGACATGACTTGAAGATCAGGACAGATTTGTGACATTATGAAGTTAATCTTGATTACATAGATGAGCCAAAGTGGGGAATTAATTTTAGATACCAATACATAGATTAATATAGTAACTCACAAATCCATAAATTTGAGAGTAGACAGTATTTTCTATTTGTAATGACATAATGTGGACATTCCATACATAAAAATGTTAGCCTTTTTTTTCTCATCAGCCTATTTCAAGTCCACTTAGGGCACACCACAAACTCCTGGGCCATGGCCCACAAAGACTATCATGGCCAGGCCCCTTGCCTATTTTTTCAGTCTTACCTTTCCACAGACATCCTGCATTTCAGTAACTTTAAATTAACTGACACTCAAGATGCATAATGCTGTTTCCTATCATTGTGCTTTAGCATAAGCTGTTTCTCCTACCTAGAATTTCTTTCCCCACCATTCTCTCTTAGCCAGTGAACCCATTTCAAATATTCCCTTCTCTGTGAATCCTTTCCTGATCTCCCTAAACATCGTTAGATCATTCATTTTTCTTGCTTTTATAGCATTCTACCCCGATGTGTATTACAGCCTCACCTCATTACTATCTCTTGCTTTTGCTTCCTTCTAGGTCACAAAAAATATATTCTAAGCACACTGATATCCGTAAAACCAGTACCCTACCTGAAACATAGCAGCTATAATAAATAAATGTAGTAGGAACAAAGAGAGGGAAGAAGAGATGGAAAGAAGAAAAGGAAGACTTTAAGCTTTAAGTACGACAAAAAGAAATTCAGAACCGAAATTTGCGTTTGGTAAGCCCACAATATTATTTATTGAATGAGCGCAGAGCCCTAAATATCCAAACTGTAGTGATGTAATAAAGAAGGGAGTTTGCACATAATGTTATACCAATTCAGCAGTAATGCCCAATGGAATAAGTCAATGGAGTCTTTTGGAATCTATGAATAATTTTAGTATGGACTGATCTTAATTAAGAATTTTCCTTAAGACTGTTATTTAAACATTCAAAGGCCCATTGGCAGCTTATTGCTAATAAGCTTTTCAATAAGTATTTCAGTCTGTGACACTTAAAAATAAACCATGGAAGAAGAAATGTTATGGTTAGCCACCTTTGCTAGGGGATCTAAGAGCGGGGATAGGAATGGCTGCATTTATGAGGAACTTCTAATTTTCCTCTCTTCCTCCAGTCTCCAGCTGCTTCCAAAGGTCACAGTTTCAAGACCAATTCTCCCAGTTGAGTCAAGCTAGACACTTCTTCCTTTAGAGACTTTAGACAAGTACTAATCTTGGCAAACTCTCTGTGATAGACAGAGGTTGAGACATACCCTTATTAATGCACCTTGACTCTCATCCAATCTAAGGCACTGAGTGCTTCAAGATTTCAGAGTCCCTTTGGGCTTTCTTAGTATCAGCTGACAGCCCCAGGCAAAAATGTACCCACAGTGTATAATTTGAGAATTCATTAATGGCCTAAGTAATTGCCGGTTCTCTATATAACTACCACTCAGATCCAGCCACCACAGGACAAATCTTGTCCACACACGTACTGCCATGGTTTCCTATCAAAGCCATGAAGGCCGTTTGAGCACAGCTAAGGGGAGAATTTGGCCCAAATTTGCGTTTTAACTTAATATCTATATTATGATTTTCATCTGAAATTTACCCTCAAGAGTCAGAATTGAATTTCCAAAGATGAAATTTAAGTAAATGAGAAATGGAACACAGAGATGTGCGTTTATGTCTCCCAATTAAACATAAGTGAGGATTCATCCAAAGCCTACCACAGTGGTTATGCTCATGACCACAATTGATATTGGGTTATCACACATAATAGAAAATATAATTAATTATACTCAAGTTCAGAACCATCACTGTCCTTTGATTTCCAGTTAGACCTTTGTTTCATCGGTTCAGAAATGTGGAGCTACAATTTGTACCAGAAATAAAGAAATTGAATTTCAGTTAGTGGAAGGGAACAAAAGCCTTTAAATTTTATTAAATGGAATAAGTTCAAATAGAACAGATCTGATAAAAAAATTCCCATCTCTTGGGTTAATATGAGTACAAAATTGAAGATTATGTCAGTAAGTTCTGTCTATATTTTTAGCTAATTTAATGAGCATCAATACTTCTTAACAGCCAATGGCTTAGATTTGTTGGCATACTCAATATTTCTTCTAATCAATAGCCCTGTTGTACAGTTAAAGGCAAAAAAAAAGAAAGTAATAAAGGGCTAGAACTTTACTGGGAAGGTATGTTTTGGTAACATATCTTAAAAACTCCATTTTTAGATTTGACCATATTTTTTAATGCTAGCATCTTTTAATTAGTTTATAAATTTTAATTTTTACATTTTACAGTTTTTAATATGGCTATTGATTTTTAAATAAATGTTATGAAAAATTACATTAAACTCTGACTACACCCAACTAAATAAGCCAAAATGACATCCATCGAGACGATGATGCAAATTCTAAATACCTCAGGGATAGAATATACTTCAGCAGAATGAAGACATGGAAAGCAAACCCACAGGAATAACAAACTACCTTTCAGGCACACTATCCCTTTCTAAGTCATTTGAGATACACTATTTTCATACTCTGGGAGAAAGAAAAAAGACCAAACCACATTCATCATCTCTTGCCAGGAAATAGCTCTGCAGATTCTCTCTGCTTGTGGCTACATCAGTTCTGCAACATCTGGGTGTGTGGGTGGCACACATCAGGTCTGCTAGTTTCCAAAGAGGAACCTAGGCCTCCTGAAGTGTTACAATGCCTCCTGGCTCTGTGGGGGGTCCGTGGCTCCATCTATGCTGCTGGGATGGGGCTGTATGTGGAATAGGGGAAGCACCTGAGAACACATGCCTGGCATCTGTGGAGACCACCGGTGTGTAAACCACTTATGTGACAAGACTAATTCTGAAGGGAAGAGGAACAGCCCTTTCCCCTCTTCAATCCCAACAGCTGCAACCCTCCACACAGCTGCTATTCTGGGCTAGGGAAAGAGAAAAAAAAAAAGAGAGGTGGGACACTCTGCAGTGGTTTGGCTGCTTAGAAGTGGACCGAGTGTAAGGAAAGCCACCAAAAGAAGAGCTTAAGTCTGCTTTCCATACACCCTGTTCATTGTAGGCTGTGAAGATGCTACGCTGCCCCATCCAATACCACAAAGGTTGACTTCTCTCTTACACAAAAATCCTCTGCAGTCCAGGATGCTCTCCAGGGCAACTGTCCCTCATGGGGTGACTCTTCAATCCAGCTTCACAAAGTCTCTGTCCTCCCTCCAAGTGCATGATATAAAACATGTGGTCCCCCTGGCAGCATAGCAGGGGGACAGAGAGCAGGAGAGTCTCACATCCATCATTGGGGCTAAATGTGATACACGTCACTCCTTCTCACATTTCACTGGCTACCTCTAGTCCCCTCTTGGCGATACCAGGCTTCAAAGGGCATGGATTGCAGTCCCAGTGGATCTGGAAGTGCGTATTCATAAACATTAGAGCCATGTGCCCGTATCTCTGAAAGCCTAAAATCACATTCTAATTCTATGCAGCCTCAGTTTTTCAAGAGGAGACAGCTGCCCATTCTGTGATGTCCAGTTGTCTCAGTTCTTGCCTCTGGATTCTAGTCTCTATTCCAAAGGAAAGAGAGAGAAGAGGGAAATACACACAGTGTGTCTGTCCTGTAGATTCTGAAAGCAGAGAGTTGGTTCCCTGAAACTCTAAAAAGGCGAAAGTCACCAAAAATGCATCACAGGCTGACAGTTTGAAGCAGCTCTGCCTCCTCGCTGCCCTGATAGCTAGTCATTCTTGGAAAGAGATATTGACTTATGTCTCTTTGGGCTTTGCCTTTCTGTCTCTTGTTTTATAACAGACTCTTCTTATTTGGTTCCTGGATAGAGATTCTAGTGAAGAAAGGAAGGGAAGAAGGAAAAAAAAGGGAGGGAAAGAAGGAGGGAGGGAAAAATTAACTCATGAGACTATAAAGTTCTTTCAAAGACATCACGAGCTTCAAAATAATCCTAAGGAGAACTTATATATTTTCCCCCAAGTTACCAGTGAAGAAATAAAACGCAGAAGGGTACATAAAGTGAATTTGGGACAGAAGCAGAAATAAGTCTTACTCGGGAAGTTTCTACTTATTTCAGTGGAAATGAAAACCCAAAGACAAGACCACGTTTTAACACATGCTTGGTCTCTTATGAATGTCAGATGTCACTTATCTTTTGTCGCAATAGTTATTTTCATTCTTAACAACATCTAGATTGGCTTTACCTAAGCGATTACTTTAAAGTCTCTGGTCTCCTCACCTGCCTCCAATCCATCAAAACGAAACCGGGGAACTCAGACTGTGCTTGTCCTTATTTTGGATCATAGATGCGGCATTTCCATGGGTCCCCCAGGGCTTCTCTTCCAGCCCTCGATGCCAATTAAAGCCCTCTGGCTGCCCACTGTATCCTGCCGCGCCTCTCCATGAATGGGGCTCCAGTTCAAACCTGCTCATGCCACTGGTTTGTTTTGCACCCTGAGCCACACCTTGGAGGTTACAGGTAGGCTTTAGAGAAAAGGGTTAAAGCATTCCCTGAGGTCTGTGAGTTCAGAAGCAACAATGCTGAATGCTCCCTTCAGCCCAGAAATTCAAATCCAGGCTTCAGAAAAGAGAGGCAAAGGCTCTGACTTGCCAAATTACCTAGAAGAAAAATGTAAACACAGGTAGCCAAAGCTGCCAGCAGGGCTGCTGAAAGGTCTGGGGACTTGCAGAGTGAGGCAGCTGCGTCATGATCTCCTGGAGAAAGGGCCAAGGAAGGCCAAGAACTCTTAGAGAGGAAGGGAGGGTACAGGAATGCGCCTCCCAATAGCTTGTTTGAGAACAAGCAGTTATTCTTCCCCAAAGCCATCTATCTGTAAGACTCTCAATGTGTGCCTGAGAAAGAAAAGGGCAAGACAGAGAAAGAAAAGTGAATTACTGGGAAAAGCCGGTATCTCTTTGGGAGTTGTAATGGCAGCAGAAGGAGTGTCTACCAGTCTGTTATTCTTGGCAGCTGTATCTCTGTGAATCTGGCCATAGTCAGGGTTTCTAAGGCCTTGCTTCTGGAAAACATGGCAAGGGTTCAATCTGAAATGTTGGGTACAGGGGCACAATGCTGAATGCATGGTTCAGGTGTGATCTAAGGTAGAGGAAAACCATGAGTTCCCAACCTAGATCCCTCAACACACGGGGTCATTCAGGTGACATCGTAACTTCTTTGGCCCTAGCTTGCAGACTGTCTTTAGTTCATGCGAGACTCTAGGAGAACATGTCTCAAATAGGACTGGAATGTCCTAGGAGGCAGGTACAAGTTTTTTGTCCCTCTTAGTTGCAACCTGAGTGGTGTTCTAAAGTATAGGTGATAGATGAGTATGTCTTCACTGACAATTAAGAGGCGTGTTGTCAAGCATTCTTCCCATGCAACAGAGGGCAGATTTTCTGCCTGAAGCCACGTACTTCTTCTCAGCAACCTAATATTCTCAAGAAATATTATATCTTTTCTTCACACCCATAGGAGCTGCCTTGTTTAGGAATGTCTTTGGTTGCAAGTAGCAGAAAACTTGCCTTATAGCAGCTTAAAACAAATACAGATGTTATTTTTCTCACATAACAAGATTTTGGATCTAGATGGCAGCTGGCATATATTCAAGAGCTCAATGACATCAGGGCTAGCATCTCTAAAATTGTCCTACTTTTCCCCTCCTGCTTGTCTCTTTCATGGTCACATCAGCAGATCAGTGAATGAATGAAGAGCAGAAAAATATTGCATGATTTCACTTATGTGTGGACTCTACATACCATATTTCCCCGAAAATAAGACCTAGCCAGACAATCAGCTCTAATGCGTCTTTTGGAGCAAAAATTAACATAAGACCCAGTATTATATATTATATTAATTACATTACATTTCATATTATATTAAAATGGGTCTTATGGTAAAATAAGACTTATATAAATTTTTGCTCCAAAAGACACATTATTGCTGATTGTCTGGCTAGGTCTTATTTTCAGGGAAACACAGTAGAAGTAGAATTGGACAGTGGTTACCAGAGACTGGGAAGGGGTGGAAATGAGGAGATACTGGTCAAAGGGTACAAAGTGGCAGTTACATAGGATGAAAAGTCTAGAGATTTAATATTCAGTATGGGGACTATAGTTAATAATACTGTATTGTAGACTGGAAATTTGCTAAGAGAGATTTCAAGTGCTCTGACCACAAAAAAAAATTATGGTAACTATGTGGGGAGCTGGACATATTAATTATCTTGACCACAGTAATCACTTCACTATATATATCAAAATATCATGTTGTACACCTTAAATAGATACAATTTTGTTTTTTAAAATGGCTGGTGCACCTTTGGGCATTATAAGCACGTTCAATGTAAGAAAGGGGAGGAGGGCATTGTCCTTTGTGACATTCCTGTTTATCAGGATAGCAGCTCCATTGGGAACCCTATCAGATCTCTGTGTGTGTCCCACTCATCAAACCTGTCACACAGCTATATCTGGCATGAAGAGAGCCTAGGGAGGTGAGAATTTAGCTAGACACCCTGCCAGCCTGAGCGAAATCAGGATTCTGTCAACTACAAAGAGGGAATAGTTACTGGGGCAGCAACTAATAGTGTCTGTCACACCCTGTGCATAGCCCTGATCAAATTGCATTGAAATGTTCTGTCTCTGTCTCCCCTCCCATCAAAATTAATGGCGCTTGGCAGACAGAGCATCCAGTCAGTCATCCTTGTACTCCTAGTACATGGCACATTGCCTGGCACAAAATACTTCATAAACATAACTCAAGCTCAAGAAAAAATTGGCTGAACCAAACTCCAAATAATAGAGAGGCAAAAGAATTGCATTTAGATTCATTTTTGCATGCACTTCTCTCTCTCTCGATGACAGGAGCTATTGATGCAGGAGAAACATCAGTTATCCAAGTGACGGGCACTGAGAGGAATGAGTATATGATGCCAGTTGGGATGCACACAGTTCTAAGACAAACCCAATAGGTAGGTAATAACAAGCCACTGCTATGAAAAATTTGATGCTCTCTATATACTACCATGAATCCTAATATTTTTACAAGGTAAGTATTATTTGCCTCACTTTAGAGAGGCTAGGAAATTGGAGCAAGGTCTTAGAGCTACAAATAAATGGTGGGAGTATGAGCCCAAGTGGGTCTCTTTCTCCACTGTCCACCCTGCCTCCTGCATGAAGGTGTCCAGCACCCTCATTTTACTCAAGGGAAACTTGGAAATCACAGGGAGACTCCAACTAGGTATCAGACTTCCTGTCTCCAAAGGCTCCCTTCCAGCCTTACTCTCTGCCTCCCTCACCACTTCACTAAGCAGAGAGAGAGTGGCCTGTGCTGTTGAAGAGAAAGTGGTATTGCTGGGCAAGAGGTAAGGCTTATGGACAGCTGGCTTTCTTCTCAAGATCCATAAAAAAATAAACCTACAGAGAAGGAGATGGAGCCAGAATAAGGCAGGTCTCTAATCCTCTAAACCTCCCCTCCCCACCCCACCCACCCACCATGCAGCAGAAGGGCCCAAATCTAGACCTACATGTAGGAGCAGAAATTTCTTCTGTTGACTCTTCTTTCAAGCAGCATTCTGATGCCATTGGGCTGAAAACGGAGACTAGCCGAGGCATGTGTTATGTGGCTTTGGACCACTACATGAAGCATGTTATGAATTTGTGTAAAGTCAGTTGAAAAATTACAAACAAGGATGAAATGGCTGCATTTTGGTTTATGGCTTCAGGATGCCCACAATGGTCTACAAGGGATTGCAGTCCCCTGGCCACTGCCTCTCTGACTGATTAATGGAGTTCTGTGTCAACAGCTTAGAAACAGGTATGCCTCAGGAGGGAAATGTGGTATTTCAGCCCTGACTTACCTAAAAGCCAATATCACACAGCCTATAGTCTGTGGATGTGTCCAAATGGTATCAGTTGCATTGCTCATGGCAAATACAACACAGATGAGATTCTTCATCAAGAAATCAGAACCTAATTCAATAAAAATGACTCGTGCAGTTCAAAAACAGTCTTCTTTGAAGATTTCACGATGCCCAAGGGCTGCAAATCAAGCCCATCCAAGTAGTGTTCATGGCATGTGACGCTCCGAAATGCTCACTTCTGAGAAAATGGACAAAATAAGGGTGGAGTTGGATGTAGTGGAAAAACCTCAGATAAGTCACAGCAAACCCAAACTGGCTTTTAAGGATCTTGAGCTCCCCAGCAAGATATACACTGAGGTCTTATAATCCTTTGGATGGACAAGGGAATTCTCCTTTATACTGAAAAAACTATTGTGAGCTATTAGGCACAAATAGAGACTATACGTTTTGGCCGGGAACACTCATCTGGGATTTAAAGCCAGAATTATAAACTCAAAATGAGAGAAAAGATGAACTGGGGTGGTCAGAAATAGAATCATTTTATTCCCCCTATTTTTGCCAAAATAACAATTATACATTTCAACAGTGATTTTTCTTTATTTTATTTTTTAAAAAATTTTTATTGATACCAAATGGATTACGCAGGAACTTTTCATTCTGGCTTACTGAGAACAAGTATAACAATTGTTCAAGTAAGAGTACAGTTTACAATTGGATAAACACTGGGAAAGAATCAAAGAAAACCCTGTTGCACTGGCCTGAGAGTCTCTCATGTGCTAAGTGTCACTCGCAGTCCAGGGCCGTCAGCCCAAGTCCACATGGGCAGACATTCCCTGGGGTTGTGCCCAGGGCCTCCAGGACAATGGCATCTTGTCACGATTCCCCTACTTTGTTGTGGTCTGCAAATGTCTCTCAACCAATTCTAAACCAGAGGTAAATTATGAAGTGGCCCATATGGGGAAAGAAGTGGTTACCCCAATATTCACTTGTCAGAATCTCTGCAGTCTGGAGCGCTTGGCTATGGCCAGGGAATAGCAGGGCAGTGGGCTGGGGCTGGAAGGCCCTCCCTTGAGCTCTGTCACTGGTTGCAAGTTATAGAATCAACATCTCACAGAAGAAGCTGGTTTGGGGTTTCAGCATCTACCCCTGCAAGGGCTACCAAGGAATGCATTATTATTCCAGAAAACATGGTGGGCAGTGGGAATAGAGGACAGATGCTGACCAGAAAGGCCTGTAGGTGGAGAACCTCCAGCCTACCCCTTGGGAGACAATCTCAGGCCCCATGAAACCATTACAGATGCAGTGACAGAAAATGTGGCGCTGCAGAAACCACACAGGATCTATGGAAAAAAAGGCACTTTTAAATTTCTTTTGTACTTTTGGATAGAAAAGTGTTCGCTATTGCAATCACTAAGTGAGGACACCAGGAAGAATAACTGGAGACAATTTTGGGTCAATACATGTAACAGAAGAACATTCTTATTTGTAGTAAACTTATTTTCCTTCTCCATTTGTTGTTTTCAAATTAACGGCTAAATTTTCCTGTCTCCTAAACATGAGCGGAGATAGATAAGAGAAACAATTGACAATTATAATGAAGTATAACTGTTATATACTTCCATATAGCAAAACCTATCATAAATGAAAGGATAAAGGCATATTAAATATAATGAAAAAAGTATAACTTATGACTTTCATATGGCACACTCTATACTCTATATCTACTCTTCTGCGCACTAACATCCCAGATCTGTGTCCCTCCCTCTGAGACTGCTACTCCCTGGTCCAATACAATCAAAGGAACTAAAGGTTTAGAAATGTAAATAGAAATTTCTCATGTAGTTGAAAGCTGGTTAAAGGAAAACTGTGATATGTTCTTCTCATGTCAGATTTCTCTTCCCTAACTCAAAATTACAGCAAAGGGAATCCACTTTGGGAAACAACTCGCACTTCTAAAACTCCTACAGCATACAAAGAGATGTGCCTATGTGATCTCATTGAAACAGTGTCATTCCACTCTCTGAACAGTTACTAAAATGAGAAAATGTGTATGTAAAACAGAAGATAGCTTGTTCTTGAATAGGACTCTTCTTTATTGACAGGTCAGCAAAAGCATGGCTGGGGGTTTCAGGCCTGGGGTCCCAGACGTAGACCCTGTGACAGGATTCACTCTCAAGTGAGGAAGCTAGACAGGGAAGAGGAAGCAGCCAAGCAAAGGTTGGATTTCAGGCAAAACCAGGCTTCAGCTTGGTCCCTTAAGGCAAGTGCTGAAACATAAACTGCACTTCAGAGTTTGTCCCAACGAGAGGCATGGGGGCTGGGTTGTCTTATTACTGCACATGCATTCACTGGCCAAAGGTTCAGGGGGAATGGAAGGGTCAGGGAGCGTACATCCTGGGCAGTGCCAACTGTCTGCACATGTGGGGCTCCAGTAGAGAGTCACAAGTGATGATTGTTGGAAGAAAGCCAAACACAGAAGAGGGAGGCTTACAGACATAAACAGCAGAAGGGATTCCAGAGGGTCTGAGCTGAGTAATGACACAATCCATGGGTTTAACTCTATGGACAAGACTTTGAAAAACCAAATATTAAGGCTGAGTTCAAAGCCCCATGCCAAAACTATTGAAATGTACACAAAAAGTATGTCATAGTGTACAAGTGAAGCGTGGTAGGAGGAGAAAGACCAGGACCCCAAGTGAAGCCTTCCTGTATGGATTTTTAAAGGTGGCTTACAATATGAAATTCTATTGAGCAAATCCCTGGGCTTGGGTAAGATCAGCACTAAATTAATTCTGTGACTGACTAGCCACAGACTTCAGGACTTTGGACAATTCATTTCACGTTGCTGAGTCACAAGCTATATTTTTTAAATGGAGAGATGGGAAATAGGTTACAATAATAATTTATGTTTATTTGTACATTTCTATCAAGCTGGGTGCTAAGGGATTTACCTGCATGATTTCACTATGTGTTGGGAGTTATTTTCCCCATTTCAGAGGTCACACAGCTAGTGAAGGACAGAGCCGTGGTTCAAAATCAAACACGTTGGCTTCAAAAGCTGAGCATTGAACTGTTTCACTACTGCTTCTCAGAGGGAGTCCATGTCATTTCCAGCTCTGGGATTCTATTGTGTAACCTTATGCTCTAGGAGTTCACCAGGTGGCAGAGGTATGGAGAGTGGGACACAGAGTAAACCCAGACACTAGATGGAGTCCTATCCATACGCTGCACAACTTCTGGGGCACGGACACCACCTACATCCCTCATCCAGAAGTTTTCGTAACTGAGAAATGTGGGTGGTACATCCTGTGTCACTTCTCCATGATGTACTTGACTAATCTAATATGTTGGTACCTTAACTGCACAAATTCGCTTAAAACAAGATAACTGAGCCGTCATGGCCTAATGACCTTGTAAATGCTATTGTTTTGCTGAAAGGAAGGAAGGAAAGAAGGAAGAAAGGAAGGAAGGAAGGAAGGAAGGAAGGAAGGAAGGAAGGAAGGAAGGAAGGAAGGAAGGAAGGAAGGAGGGAAGGAGGGAAGGAGGGAAGGAGGGAAGGAAGGAGAGAAGGAGGGAAGGAGGGAGGGAGGGAAGGAAGGAGGGAAGGAAGATGGGAAGGAAGGTGGGAAGGAAGGAAGGCCTTTCTTTCCTATTGCATGTTACTCAGAAGTTGCTGGCTGGCTAAATAAGTCTTACTATCTTTCAAATCCACAGTTGTCTCTAAGTTAGTGTGTTACCTCTCTCCAATAACAAGACTTCACACCAACTAAATGTACATATCACCTAAAAAGCTGTGTCATGTATGATGGGTGGGGTGCTTTTTCACTTCGCACACCACACCAGGCAGGCAACTGGTCTGTTTTAAGCACCACCCAGGATTTTGACCCAGACTAAGGACCTGAAGAATAGCACAGCATTGGTTCTGTAGAAGGGCTACCAGAGAGAATTGACTTTATCGAAGGAGCTCAAACAAGGTGACATGAAGATTCCCTCCCCCACCTGTTGGTGTATCTCTCTACTACATAAATTATCCAGTGATCATTACCTGTTTACATGAACACATTAATGTTTCCTCTTGAAAGTAAAGCTTGAAGGCAAGAGCCATGGCTTAGGCCTCTCTGCGCCGCTGAGTCCCCACCCCAGGCCTGGTACACGAGGACTCACTCACTACGAAGGAATGAGTGCGTGTGTATGAGCCATGCTGAGCACACTCTCCCATCTCCTTGAGTAGGAAGGGCTCAGTGTGAAGAATTAGTTGCACTGCTCCCTGAGGACTCACTAAGACTGCCCGACCTATCCTTGTGAAAAGAGGTGCTTTATCAGAAATCTTAAAACAAAATGTCAAGGCATGTGTATTACATTGGGTAGGACTAGAAATGTGTATTTTTGGAGCCCAGGCTATCCTTATTCAAACAGAGTAAATGTTTATCTATCGGATGTCATTTTCAGATTCCATGTACCCTCCTATAAATTCTTCCCCATCCACTCATTTGTCTCAAATGCACTCTCAGAGTTTGATTTCTTTAGTGCAGGGTTCAGGTTAAAATGTAAATCCCTGTGGAATAGGTAACGCTCTGATTGTACTTAGCAATCATTCACACTTTAGTATGAATAAAAGCTTCCAGAGCAGAATATTTATTAAAAGGCACTGAGGAAGTGAAGGGATTAAAAAAAAAAGAGAAATACACAGAGCTTTTCTGAAGGTACATGCCCCCTCTTCACTGACTTGTGTTGGGTTGGCCTTCACTCAAACACTGCAACCTTCAACGGTTCAATGAACCTTCAACCTTTCAATGAACACAACAACGTCTAGGCCTGCTCAGTCTGGGGAATCACTGAATATCATTAGATACAGAAGAATGACTTGGCAAACCATAACCGCAGAGAGAGCAGAACAAAGACGCATGGCCTGCTCATAAGTCCACGAGTCCTCAGCTGTGAGTCATGGAGGGAGTAAGTCACAAACCTTAGCAAGTTATGTAATGATCTGGAGTCTGAGAATGGTGTCATGGGCGTTTGCCACTAATTAGCTGTGTAACAGTAAGGCTTTCGTTTCTGTAAATGTTAAAAAAAAAAAAAAAAGAGGCAAGAGATGTTGAGATATTGAGTAATCAAATAAAAGTGGGAAATTCTGCATTAAAACAAAATTAATTTTTTTCGTTTTAAGGCTCCTCAGGGACTATATATGTTAGGATGCACTATGAACCTACAGGAATAGAAATAGAGTTCCATGTTTCTGAAACTTATTTGATCTTGGAATCATATTATCAAATATCATTTCTCAGAACTAGAATTCTACTGGAATTGCTAAGACTAAAAGACACCCACAGCCCTTCCAAACAGTAATATTTTGAAATTTTATTCTTCTATGAGTCTTTTTTCCTTTCCTCTAATCCTAGTAAGGACCTTCACTTAAGACTCTACACATCCAAACTCTGAAAATTTCAAAATCCCAACTAATTGTTCATTATTATAACACAGGGACAGGGCCTGGGGGAGATGGACCATATCCTTCTGTCCTCACACTTTCTCTCAAGAAACCCTCAGATCAGGGAGAACAGACAATTTCCACTAGAAAATCTCTGAGCATTTTGACCTTTGAGCTTGTTTTCAACATATATACATATGCTTGATGACACACTTAGAAGATACATTCTAGGATTCTGGCACCATTTTGTTTAAGAAAATAACAAAATCCTTTGTTTTGAGTTAAGGGTGTTGTAACTAATTAAGGGGGAAATTAGCTGCCAGGTTACATGAACAGATGAGGCCTGATTCCACTGACATCTTTGCATCCACAAGAAACGAGCTGATGGTCTGCTGCCTGTGTGGTGTTCGGCTCAACCTCGGCCGACTGGGACTCATTAGCCCAGGGTTACAAATATGTACCCAATGCTTTTTCCAGATATTCCACCGCAAACTGAGTACCACTGTGTCCATCCCCTGCCTGGAAGGCCTGGGTCTGAGCCACTCGAGATGTTCTCTCCAGCTCCGCCTGGAGCATGGGATTTTCATTAGATGGAGTTCCTCACATCCAAACAAGTGCTGCTGCAGTACAAATGTTCCTCCTTCCTTCGTGGAGAGGTAGAAAGGGAGATAAATATGCTAATCAACTGCTACTTCTTAATTTCTTAATTTTAGTGTCTAACAGACAACTTCTTGGTATACTCTTATTTTGCCTAAGGTTAAGTCAACCGTGTAGTCCAAGTGGCTTTGGGAATTGAAGAAATATTGTAAAAGCTTGTTCTCTTAATGGGAGTCAGTCATGTCCTGTGATTTGGGAGGCTTAAAAGCAGCAACACAAACCACGAACCAGAAGAGCCCCAGAACTGCTGGTGTCCTACGGGGCCCAGGATGATGGGAAGTCAGTGCAGACACTGGAGGCATAAATGAACACAAAAAGCCACAGGCACCCCAAGAGCACGGCCCAAATGTCACTGCTCTGGAACAAGGCTATGGGCATGCTCGAAGCCGAGTTGGGCAAGGGAGACCCACACCGCGTGGGATGCCCTCCCTGGCTCTCCCCACTTGTTAGGTTACAGAGTAATAGCAAATTCACTGTCCCTAGAGGATGATGTTAAAATCTCCAAGCATTCCTTACCTCACACTTACCAACCAGATTAAACTGTCCGCTTGAAAGAACTGAGAAAATGAGACCATGTCTAGGGAACATGATTGTGGGGAGTGAGCTGGGGCCTTAACAGGACTTGGGTGACAGAGAATGGCAGAGACTACACACAAGGGCTTCCCTAGGACACTCACATTCTGCAGGACATGACCAACCAGAGTGAGAGAGGAGGACTCAGAAGTATGTTAAGGAAGAATTCCTAAAGGGAGCTCCAAAAAGGAATGTGGCCCGCCAGCTTCACAAACTATTGGTAAGAGCTCCCCAGAGAAATATGTACGCTCTCCCAGCAAGCCCTGCCCAGGCCCCCAAATAGGCTTTCACGAGAATTTTTCTAGTCAAACAAGAAGTTATCCACACCATCAAAATAAGAAAAAAAAAGAAAGGAAACAATGAACCTCAATCACTTTAGCTATGTAGTTATTCCATGTTCCCTAGAGGCAAGATTGGTGAGATTTTAGAGTGACCCAAAATTACTTTTTTTTTTTTTCCTCAGCAACCACACACCAGAGCTTAAGCCAATTCAACTCAAGGACAAATTCATGCCCCAGGGATGGTGATTTAGCTGGTCCCCAAAAGAGAGAGGGAGGGTACTAAATAGGACTAACCTCCAGAATGTGGCTGTTAACAGAGAGGTGACAATTAAAAGTAACAATGCATGTTTGGGATATGTCATTGCAAAGAAATTAATCAAAAGGGTACATACTCTGAGGACCCAGAAACTTCTCCTAGTAAACTTGTTGAGAGGAAGGAAAATAAACAACTGAGCTGAGTAGCCTTGTTTTCCTCTAGCTACTTTACCAAATATCACCCACTCATCCTCAGTAGTGGGAACGCCAAACCTCGGCGCTTCTGTAGTTTCGCCACAGACATTTTTCTTGAGATGCCAAGAGTACAGAAAACCAACTGAAGGTTTTCTTTTTTTTAGAAAGCCTAGAACTCCCTTCACAGAAAATTTCTATGGACAAACAAGGTTAAAGTAGGCTTGAAATAGGTGTAAAAAAAAAAAAGAATCAGACTTCCCTACATCCAGGATATTCAGCCTGAACAGCAGTTCCATTTCAATAAATACATACGTAAAATAAATCAAAAGTCTTACTGGTCTGACACATACCTTGGCGGAACCCAAATGTATGACCTTAGGGAAAAACCCAAGGCCTACTTAATTAAGTCTCATGTAATGAACCACAGCATAGCTGATCGCTGAGGCACCCTCAGAACTGCATATTTATATTCCTGTCTGCTAGTAGAATAGGTGGCTGGGCAAGGATTGTTTTGCTTTATCCGAGTGGAATGCATTTCTCTAGGAGCACAGCGTATCTCAGACCTGGGTCTGGACGGAACCCAAGGAATGTGAGATCAGAGAGTGGTTGAACTTACTAGATAATGGCCAACAGGCAACGAAGCTTTTGATTCTGTAAAATAAAGACTTGGACTAGATGAACTCTCCGAGTCTTCCAGCTTGAACATTCTGTGATTCTATGATTCCACCCCACATTCCATATTCATCGACAAACAAGGAAAATCTGATCTCGCCTGGTGGTTTTTGAAACCTCCTGATTCCATAAAGAACCAGGAAAATGTGGTCATACCAGACATATTTAATTTGTGTGTATTTCATCATGGCTGAGTCTTTCCCAAATGCTAAACTGGGGCTAGGGTTCAAGAGCATTTGGGGGGAAAAAAAATCACAGAAAGGTTCTGGCTATTGGGTTGGTGTTGTATTAACCTATGGGAAAGCAGTATAGATTCTGCGACAGTCTTAACAGGTGACTACAATTCTGAGGGCTACAATCACATCCACACGGGAAAACTCTGCTGAGAGAGAAGTTCTTGAGGGAAAACCTTGGTCAGTCTGGAAGTTTCATCTAGCTATTATCAGTGATATTTTTCGCTAAGCTAAGCATATGTTAAGAAAATGTAAATGGCTTTGTTTTTCAAAAATAAAATGTATTTGGATAATAAAAACAAATAAGTTATACACCTACTTTTTTAAATTAAGGTTTAATTTATATCCAGAAAATCCACCCTTTCTTTGCAGTGTACAGTCCTTTGAGTTGACAAACACATATGATCACAATCACATGTAACTACCACCACTCTCAAGTTACACAACAGTTCCATCATCCAAAAAAGTTCTTCCACGCCTCGGTGTGGTCCATCCCTCCCTCTTTGCCCCGTCATTTGCAACCACTTATGTGTTCTTTCCTTATGGTTTTGCCTTTGAAAGAATGTCATGTACACAGAACTATATAGTGGTCAGCCTTTTGAGCCTGATTTCTTTCACTAGCACAATATAGCTGAGATTCATCCGTGTTGTTATATGTATCAACAGCTCCTTTTTTGTTGTTTTTATTGCTGTGTTGTATTCCATTATATGATTAGACCACAGTAGAGAGCCGTTTAGATTGTTTTCAATTATTATAATATTTGTGCAGATGTAAGTTTTCATTTCTCTAAAGTACTTAGGGAGTGAGATTGTCAGATGTGTATGCTAAGTGTATGTTAACTTCCTAAGAAACTGCCGCACTGTTTTTCAAAGTGACTGAACCATTCGGCATTTCCACCAGCAATGTACTAGAGTTCAAGTTTCTCTACATCCTTGCTCACACTTGGTATGACCAGTTTTCTCTTTAAGCATTTCTAATAAATATGCAGTGATAGCAAATGTGGTTTTAATTTGCCATTTCCCTAATGACCGAGATCTTGAGCATCATTTCATATGCTTATTTGCCATGCATATATTTCTTTGGTGAAGTGGCTGTTCAGATCTTTTGGTCATTTTTTTAATTGGGTTGCTGATTTTCTAATTGCCCTCTCAGTGTTCTTTTATGTTCTGAATATAAGTACTTTATCAGATATGTGATTTGAAAGTATTTCCTCTCACCTCGTCTTTTCATTCTCCTGAATTTTGAAGAGCTACAGACCTACTTTTGAAGCCCACAATTTAGGATTGATAGATAATGGGGAGATGGTGACAGCCCATACCTCTTATTTGATCTCAATCTTTTTTGTAGAGAATGTTCTCCAGAATGAATACTGTGCTAACACTAACAAGAGGGAATTGTAAACCTCCAATACTTGAATAAATTTTAATAGAATATCTTATTCTCTAAATAAAAACATATAATTCTGTCAGAGGGAATCTCATCTTCTGTGGCCAAGATAAATGCAAACGTCAGGTGAGTCAGGTAGGAAATGGGAAGATTAGTAGGGGAGCTAGAAGATTACAGACTCATCAAATTTAGTTCCAAAACAGAGTGGGAGATAAAAATGGCAGACACCAAAGGACGGTGAACTACACGTCAATGCTAACAAGACTATAGAATAGGAAAATATTGTGAGGACATAGTTAACATTTTCTACAAGGAGTTAGCATGGGTTTATTAACAGGTCACATCAAATTAACCTACTTTTCCTACTCTGACAGACCAAGAAAATGTAGTATATCCAGAACACATGATGTTGGCACTTTGCAAAGTCTGTCTAAGTAGCTTAGTTCATAACATGGGAAAATGGGGGTGAGAGGATCATTCAGTTAGTTACATCCGTAATTTTTGAAGAAATGCATGAAATAGGTATTTATCCACAGATCAGTAGCAACATAGAGAAAGGTTGCCTTGATTCCTTCATACCCCAAATTTTATCAATTCATATAAAAATATGGGAGATAGAGATGCTAAATTTGCAGAAAGCTGGAAATGATTTTAAAGTAATAAATGATTATGAAAGATTTAGGACCCAATAAAAACTAAAAACATCTTTCCAAGTCACAATGAATATAATAAGATGAGTTTTACAGGAGACAAATTTAAAGTCCTGCAATGAAGTCCAAAGAACCTTTTGAGTTCTGAGTATTAAGGGATACAGGGCTCAGCACAAAAAGGTGAGAAGATGACATATGGTTTAAGTCAACAGTAAGCCTCATGTGAGTCAACAATGAAGTATAAGGTCCACAATTCCTAACATTCAATCTTGTGATATATTGATGAAACTTTATCATTTTAAAATGAGGAAGGATGATAGTACTATTTGGGCACACCTAGAATGTATGTCCAGTTATCTCCAGGAAGGCTATAAACTGGAGCATGTTTTGAGAGCAGTAATCAGCCATGTAATGTAAGCAACAGCCAACAAAATGGGAAAGGACAGACCTGTGAGGGAAGAAAAGATGAGCCTACACAGTAGTTGCTGACAAAAAAATAGCGAGAGGTTTAAATGTGATTGAGTTACTAGTGGTCTAGGTCAAGGTAATTCCAAAGGGGTTATAACTCCAAGTTAACTCCAGAACTAAGACCAAGGGGAGAAAAGTCCCTGGAGGAAAAAATTTCAAACAGCTGCTCAAATATAAATTGCATTGCTTTGGAAGGTAGTAATTTTAGCAGGAGTTCAAGAATAAGCCAGATTACCTCTTGGAGAGGATGGATATAAAGGAAACTTTAAAATGCAAATAAGCAGATAAATAAAAAAGCCATGAAGGTCTTATCCAACCTAATAAGTATGTGTTTCAATGATCACATGGTACTTTTTGAACTATTGTTTTTCTGAAACTTGGGGGGAAAAAAGGAAAATTAACAAATATGTGGAAAGAAACGGAACCCACAGCTCCAAAAGAATATTTGGAATGAATTTGGAAATGTTTCCAAGAAGTTGCATTTGGACAGTTTGGGTTGTTTTTGAATTTTGTGTCAAACAAAAAAATTAGATTTTAAGATTTTACGAGCTGTGGAGATATTAAATTTTTTACATTGTTTCTTCCACTTGACATTCATAAGAAATAATAAGCAACTGGAATAAAAGTAATAAATAAATACAATGTTAAATCAAGCAAGAATTTTTCATTAGCTATAGTGGGAGCCGTCTAGAGTTTTGGTGAAATTAAGGAAGAGAAAATAAACATGAGGAAGGGGATAAAAAAGAGTGGACTTTATAGCTGGGCTCAATATTGATCAAAATAGTAATAATTCTCCAGAATGATCAGTTGGGAATTAAGATGAGCAAAAATTGTCTTAAATGGTATAATACACTGCATATAACACACCATAATAAACTGAAATGAAAAAGGCAATTTTATAGGGATACAACAGAGCAACAAAAACATGCATGATAGGGAAACTGAAAACCATCAAAATCTTGTCAATACAATTAATCACATGCTTTTCTAAAAACTGATCTGCACTAAGTACTGACAGGAAGTCATCCCAGAATCAGACTGTTCTGGAATTATCAAGTTCAATTGGTTAAATGGCTAAACACAAACTATCAGTACAAAAGTTGAAAGGTTCACATGCTCTGGAGGTGGAAAACAACAATGCCAGACACAAAAAGAAGATAATAATAATTAAATAAATTTTGTCCAGACTTTATGATTCTTGGCAAAACAATCAACACCATTTGGCACAATAACAGGTGTGATATATAACACATACATATATGCACACACATAAGAGGTGTGATCAAACAATACAGTGAATGTTTAAAGAAGAAAAAATTATTACAGTAAAAGACACATTGTCATTAATCCTCCTCAAAATACTGCCCCTCACTTTGAAAACACTTATCCCATCGTTCTTGCCACTTCCTGAGGCAGTTCTGGAAGTCCTCTTTTTTGAGTGTCTTTAGTTGTGCTGCCTCAGTGTCCTGAATCATTTTGACTTTGGGGAAGAGCCAGAAGTCACATGGTGCCAGGTCCAGTGAATGAGGTGAAGAAGACACAGTGTAATGTTTTTGACAGAAATTGTTCTATACCAGAAGCAATGTATGATACGGAGCATTGTCATGATGGAGGATGATTTACAGCACACTTTAAAACACACCTTCTCTCAACCATAGCTCACACCTGACTGAATGCACTGAACAAGTTGAAACTTGTCACAAACTGTTATGTACAAAGGTTCAACCCACCACCTCCCATATTGGAAGCTCCCTGCCTTTCTGTTGGATGGCACCTGGCAACAGCATTCACCGTGTTTTGTGATCACAACAGAAAGCCTCCGTGTCACACATTGCTTCTGATATACAGAAATTTCTGTCAAATAAAAACATTGCGGTGTGTCCTCATCCACCTTATTCATCAGATCTGGCACCGTGCAACCTCTGGCTCCTCCCCAAAGTCAAAATGATTCAGGACATGGAGGCCACCACCACAGCGCAACTGAAGATACTCACGTAAGAGGACTTCCAGAACTGCTTCAGAAAAGTGATAAGATTGATGGGATAAATGTGTTCAAAGTGAGGGGGAGTATTCTGAGTGGGCTTAATGGCAATGTGTCTTTTACTGTAATACATTTTTTATATAAAAATTCATCGTATTTTTTTATCACACCTTGTACATACATATATATTACATATATGTGTGTATATGCGTATTTAAAAAAAAATTTTCTGCCATTCTCTTTTCCTTTATCCTCATAACTTAAGCCTATGCTGGAAATAAAAATGTAATACTTGCACATATACATGTAGGTCTCAAGTAATAAGATTCATTAATGACTTTCTGAAGTATAAATAATACCATGACTAGGATTTTATAGTCGTATGAGCTCTGTCTTTACAGCTCAACTAAATCTCCTAAAATTCTTTAGGGTGAATATATTTTTGAGGTTGTAATCAGGGTTAGTCTTACACCCAGGCAAAAGAGTGGTTGCTACAGTGACATTTCTTTGAGAGATTTGGAAGGACATTTGATAAAAATACATACAGTTGATCCTTGAACGACATGGGTTTGAACTGCTCCGGTCCATTTATATGCAGATTTTTTTCAGTAAATACACAGTTGACCTTTCGTATTCCCAGGTGTTACATCCATGAATCTAAGCAACAGTGGATCAAAACAGTATTTTTGTTCCATGGTTGGGAATCCACAGATGCAGAGAAACAACTGTATGCATTGTTCTATGCCATTTTATATAAAAGAATTGAGCATCTGCAAATTTTGGTATCCATGGTGGAGGGGGCAGAGGTTGGTTCGTAGACCCTAGCTTTCAAAATGATCATTCTCAAATCACCTAACAGAATTCAACATGATGGAACGGATTTTACCTTTGGATGAGCAAAATAAAAATTTTAAAAGCCATTAAAATGGCTTGATTTCCTCATTTCAGCTTGTCTTAAGGAGAATACTAAAGAATCTCCCTCCTGAAATGAAAAAACCATTTGTTTTTTTAAGAAGATTCCCCCCAAATTGCACATTTATTAAAGTACCTGCTATGCTCTAGAAGTGACTCCATGTGGCTTTGTATAAGAGATTCTCACAAATACTACCTTCTCCATGAAACCTTCTCTGATTCCCCAATCCTGCACCCCAATCATCACTTGTTACACTCCTCTAGGGCTGTATAAGCCCTTCTCTTAGCACTACTTTCACTCTAATGAATCATTCAAATTCATCACCCCAGTTAGATATCAAACTCTTTCACAGTCCCAGAATCTAGTCCAATACTTGGCACAATGATGGGTGTACTGACACTCTGACACATGAATGAGCAAATATCAAAATATTTGTTACATTATAAGTGCATGCATGTTCCTTGACTATCTCCTTAGATTATGAGCTCCTGGGCAAATACATTTAATGATAGGACAAGGCTTTCCAGCAGTGATACTTTCTTCAAAGTATCTCATTTGGGCTATGTAGAATTATTTTCCCCATATTACTTAGGAAACTTAAAATCTGTTACCTAATCTTTAATAAATACTAGGCGGTGATCCTTCCCCACCAGGAAGACAGATTAGATGACTTGTTTGGAATTTTCCTTCTTCACAGAACCATTTCAGAAGCATTAACAAGTAACTATTACACTAACTGGCAATTCAGGCAGCAGTTATAATGTCTTCTTTGTCATCACAGCCTTCATTTCACTTTTGTGAAAATATCGATGTGTTTGGGGAGGTCCCAGGGAAATGAACCAAACCTACTTAGTCAGCCCATAACTCAATCCTCCTTTCTTTGGAGTCCACATCCTCTTAGTCTGTAGACCAACACAGAAACCATTTCCCTCCTGCAAAGGAGCCTGCTCTTGCCAAGCCAAACTGTAGGCACAAAAGCAAATGGAGCGGGCACCCTGGCTCTGCCTCCAGGCCCTACCTTTGATTGGCAATAGGCGTTTTCTCCCTCCTTCCTGCGCCTTCCACAGGATGCTCACTGACCTCCCATAGAAGTTCCAAGTTCTTTGACAAGTGTTCACGGAGGCCAGTTGGATTTCTCTTGAAGGGTTTAAATTTCTCCACCCTACCGCCTAGTCATAAAGAAATTCAGAAGTTATGAAAGTTCTGGAATCAATGGCTTCTTTTTTGTAAGAGAGAATATCTTACTATGCAACCACTGACCAAAACAGCATAAACTTTAAGTGCCAGTGCATGTCAGTGTTCACTTTGGGACAGTTCTGGATATTTTAAGTACTTGTAGTACGGCTGAAATGTATATGCAATAACCCAGATATAGCCTACATCTTTTGCCATTATCTGTAACTTATCTTTCTCTAGAACTCCTATTAAGGCAGGGCTGGGTGGGTAGAAAGCCCTTCTCTTCCACATTAAAATGATTTCCTTTGAGTTAATTTAGTCAACTGTAAGTTTCTCACTTCTTTAGCCCCCCTCCTCTTCCCCTGTTCCACTTTCTAGGTACAGGAGAGGCTTACCTACCCTTTTCTTGCTGTTTTCTTCCCTCTCTAGCACAATAGTGGTTATCTGGTCTTGCCCCTAGGAATCATTCCATGATATTGATTGAGATGAAACTGTTCCCTGGCATGGCACTCATTTAACAACTTCTGCAATTCTTTGTCCTGATTTAGTGCTTAGGTGTCTCCTCCCCAGGGCATACAGAAGTATTTAGATCCCCTAAAGGCCACTAGGTTATCAGTACATCAGGTGCAGCCTATCTGCCTTGACAAAGAACATTTCAAAGGACTTATCTTGTTGGCACCATAATGCTTCAACACATGCAGACAAAAGACAATTTTCTATGGGGCTGGCTTCAAAATTCCTTGCCTGAAAAGTAAGGAGCAGGCCTCCTTCTACTTGGAGTTTCCCAAAACTATCTGAGTGTTTCTGCTTCTCACTTCCACTTCTTAGGGTTTTTCTCTAAGAGAGGAAAATTAAGACAATAACATTTGACTTCTTGTGTCTCTTCCTCCTTCCTTCCTATACCCACGGGAAAACAAAACAAACAAAAAATTGCAGAAAAATAAAAGTTTAAGTACCACAATAGGAACTTTCCTTCCAGTAAACTACAACATTTCTATACAATGACTTTTATAATAAAACTCTATGAAGCAAGTGTGCCATGCTTGATTTTTGATATTTATAGTGGGAGAAAGTTGGAAATTTAATAAATCCTTTTCTTTCTCAAGAAAACTAGATTTAAAAACCATTCTATTACTATGGACTCAAAAAGTCATCTTTGAGACTCATTCCCAGGGCAAAATAACCTTTATGGCTTAGTCTTAATGACAGGAAGCCTTCAGGAAAAGATGACTTAGGAAAAAATGAAAGACACAACTGCTACATATTTTCAAAATATTGATACACTTTTAGATGTCTTCCTGATAATATGAGAAACAATGAAAGTTTTATATGAAACAACACCTTAATTTTCTATAATGTGGTCTACTCTAGAGAGTTGATGAAGAGAAATGAAATAAAGAAAGGCTTGACAAATTCTAAATAAATATAATTACACTAAAAACATTTGGATGTGCAATTTAAGAAACAAACCAAGTGACGTATGTAGGGCCTGCTATATGCCAGGCACTGAAGATAAAGAAATGAATAAATTCATAATCATAGTCAGTTATTCTTTTTTTCCCTATCTCATACAAACACACACACACACACACACACACACACACACACACACATTCATAGATATAGGTATACCTATATGCTATGCTAACAGTAAGGCAAAGATATTATCTTGCTTTTTAAAAAAATCTTATGACAAACATTGTGACAAGAAGAGAAAGTATTTATAACTTATATATACAATGAAATTGAGATCCAATAAGTTTAGGTAACCTGCCCAAAGTCACCCAACTTATAAATAATTTGAAATTTAAACCCAACTCCAATCAGCACTGAGTCTGCTACTCTTCCACTGCACCACTTTG
Organism: Rhinolophus sinicus; assembly: GCF_036562045.2. Lineage (NCBI taxonomy): Eukaryota > Metazoa > Chordata > Mammalia > Chiroptera > Rhinolophidae > Rhinolophus > Rhinolophus sinicus. The sequence continues at coordinate 79,952,644 of NC_133751.1, read as the reverse complement.
CATCTCCATGTTACCAGAATCTTTCCAAGGAATGGAGATGCTTTCTTCCAAGGGGCTACAAATATGCAGTTCAGAATTTCTAAATACGTAAGCTGGTGCCCAAGTAGTTAGAAAATTTAAACAGACAAAGCTAAACATCCTATTCATGTATATTCTGTGTACTGCAGCCTGCCAGTTTTGACACTTGGTCCCCAGTACTTTTTGTTATATACACTAACAGAACTTCTGTGTTTTAGCTGGGTGCCTTCCCTCCCCATCCCCCTCTTCTGCAGCAGATATGTGAAAGTGGAAGCAAGCTATCAAGGACCATCTAGACAAGGACAAGCCTTAGGGATGGTGAGGCAATAAGATAGAAGAGTCCTAGAACCCTGACTCTGTGGAACCAACCTACCAGTCTGGACTGCTTAAGCCTAGACTATTAATAGACTGAGAAATAAACTTTAATCTTATTTAAGCCACTTTTATTGTTGGTTTCTCTTAGACCCAGCTGAACCTATACTTTACCTTTGCTTATCTTCCCAAATCTCTTTTTAGCATATGTTTGTATTTGAAACTCACTGACAGTTTTCCATTGTCTACAGAATGAAATACCAACCTGGAATTCAAGAGCTTTCACAATGTGGCCTCCATCTATCTTCCCCTCATTATTTCCACTATTTCTTTTCACTCCAAGCAAACTAATGGATTCATTGCTTCTTGAACATTTTTCTACTATCCCTCCTCTCCGAAGATTCTCTTCAATGAACTTTAATTTCTAAAACCTATTTTATTCTTTCAATTTTCTGTTTACAAGCCACCTTTGAATCCATAGTATCCTATGCTCAGAAAATGTTTAATAAAGATTCTTTCGTTGAAACAGAGATAGCACATGAGGAGATGAGAGGGAAGAGGGATAGAAGGAGGATATAAGAAGAAAGAGTAAGAAAAGGCAAAAAAAAAAAATTGGAAATGGGTAACTATTGTGTTTTAATGTTGATAACGATGGAGAACTATAGGTGATAATATCACAAAAGAAACTGTAGGGAGAAGTTCCAAGATGGTGGATTGGAGAAATGCTATGCCTAGTGCCTCCAAGGATCACACCAAAATTACAAATAAACTATAGATCAATCAACCTCAAGTATCAGCTTAAGACTAGCTGAACAGAAACCCTATAACTAAGTATCTAAGGAAGAGGCCATAATGAGACTGGTAGGAGGAAAGGAGATGAAGAATACAATAATGAAAATGAGGACTACACTAGAAGGAATCAAGAGCAGATTAGATGAAGCAGAGGATCGAATCAGCAATTTAGAAGACAAGGTAGTAGAAAACACCCAATCAGAACAGCAAAAAGAAAAGAAGAATTGAAAAAAAAGTGAAGACAGTTTAAGGGACCTTTGGGACAACATCAAGTACAACAACATTCACATCATAGGAGTACCAGAAGGAGAAGAGAGGGAGCAAGGGATTGAGAACCTATTTGAAAAAATAATGACTAAAAACTTCCCTAATCTGGCAAAGGAAATAGACATACAAGTCCGGGAAGTGCAAAGAGTCCCAAACAAGAAGAACCCAAACAGGCCCACACCAAGACATGTCACAATTAAAATGTAAAGAGAGAACCCTAAAAGCAGCAAGAAAAAGACAACTAGTTAATTAGAAGGGAGCTCCCATAAGACTATCAGCTGATTTCTCAACAGCAACTTTGCAGGCCAGAAGGGAGTTGCAGAAAATATTCAAAGTTATAAAAACAAGGGTCCACAACCAAGACTACTCTAGCCGGCAAGGCTATCATTTAAAATTGAAGGAGAGCTAAAGAGCTTCTGAGACAAGAAAAAGCTAAAGGAATTCATTACCACCAAGCCAGAATGACAAGAAATGTTAAAAGGACTTTGTTAAGTAGAAGAAAGGAGAAAACAAATGAAGATCAAAAATATGAATGATAAAATGGCAATGACTATGTACCTATCAATAATCATTTTAAGTATAAACAGGTTAAACGCTCCAATCAAAAGACGTAGGGTAGATGAATGGATAAGAAAACAAGACACATGCATATGCTGTCTAAAGAGACCCACCTCAGATCAAAAATACACATAGACTGAAAGTGAAGGGATAGAAAAAGATATTTCATGCAAATGGAAATGAAAAAGGAGCTGGAGTAGCAATACTTATATTGGACAAAATACTTCAGAATGAAGACTATAATAAGAGACAAAGAAGGACATTACCTAATAATAAGGGAGCAATCCAACAACAGGACATAACCCTAGTAAACACCTATGCACCCAATATAGGAGCACCTAAATATATAAAACAAATATTGACCAATATAAAGGCAGAGATCAACAGTAACACAATCATAGTAGAGGACTTTAACACCCCACTGACACAAATGGACAGATCAGCCAGATAGAAAATCAACATGGAAACAGTGGCCTGAAATGACACACTAGACCAGATAATTGATATTTTTAGTACATTTCAACCCAAAGCAGCAGAATATACATTATTTTCAAGTGCACATGGAACATTTTCCAAGACAGACCACATGTTAGACCACAAAACAAGTCTCAATAAGTTTAAGAAGATTGAAATCATATTAACTTCGTCTCTGATCACAATGGTATGAAACTAGAAATCAATTACAAGAAAAAAAACACCTGAAAAACACACAAACACAATTTGTGTGGCTGTGGGGCAAGGTCTGGAGAGACTCATCATTATCCCTGTGTGGACCCTGTCTCATGCATAGCCTACAGGAGGGAGCCATCTTTCACATGTTGAACCCTCCCCCAAAGAGTCAAATCTGAGACCACATTTGTTTGGTAAAATCCACACATGCATACCACCTTTCTTTTGCCATGTCTCCCCACCCTGCAAAGCTAATGCTGAATCTCCAAGGAGGCTGAATAACATGTTACTAAATAATTAATGGTCAACAATGAGGACAAGGAAGAAATCAAAAGATATTCTGAGACAAATAAAATGAAAACACAATTACCCAAAATCTTTGGGACACAGCAAAAGCAGTTCTAAGAGGGAAATTTATAGTAATGTAGTCTTATCTAAAGAAATAAGAAAAATCTCAAATAAACAGTCTAACTTCACCTAAGGGATCTGGACAAAGAAGAGCAATAAATAAATAAATAAGCCCAAAGTGAATACAAGGAAGGAACTAATAAAACTCAGAGTGGAAATAAATGAAACAGAGGCTGAAAAAAACAAACAAAAAAAAAAACAAAACAAAAAAAGCAATACAGAAGATCAATGAAATCAAGAGCTGGTTCATTGAAAAGATAAACAAAATTGACAAACCATTAACCAGACTTACTAAGTAAAAAAGACAGAGGACTCAAATAAATAAAATCAGAAAAGAAAGAGAAGTGACAACTGACACCACAGAAATACAAAAAATTAAAAAAAAAAAAATACTAGGAGCAGCTATACGCTAACAAATTGGACAATCTGGAAGAATTGGATAAACTTCTAGAAGCATGCAATCTTCCATGGTTGAATCAAGAAAAATCAGAAAATCTGAACAGAGCAATAACAACTAATGATATTGAATAAGTAATCATTAAGCTCCAAACCAAAAAAAGTCCTGGACCAGATGCCTCACAGGTAAATTTTCCAAACATTCAAAAAAGAATTAACACCTATTCTTCTCAAACTATTCCAAAAAATTCAAGAGGATGGAAGGCTCCCAAGCTCATTTTATGAGGCCACCATTACCCTGATTCCAAAACCTTACAAAAAAAGAAAACTATAGGTAGATATCTCTGATGAACATAGATACAAAATCCTCAACAAAATATTAAGAAACCAAATTCAGCAATACATTGTTCTTCCTTTATTTTACTAATGCTTATTATGGCCTCTGTCATGTTGCAGCCTAGCTGTTGTGCAAATAAAGTATTAGGAGATGACAAACCTAATTACCTAAGTGGGGCAAACAATCTCACTCCTGAACGCTAAACTGCTCAATCTCTGCTTGGGAAACTCAATGTAAATAAAAGAAAAGGAATGTCACTCCTTGTTCAAAACAATTAAGACCCTCAGGACACCTGGCCGGGGGGCAGCCACCTCAGGGAATCTAGGTCTATACATCTGCCTTTTCTCCTAGAGTCTCAAAACCAGCATTTCTCTTCAGAAACCAAACTGAAGATCACCCTTTAATTGTATATTAATTTATCAAATAAAATCACTAAACATTTTTTTTTTTAAACCATACAGCACGATCAAGTGAGATTCACTCCTGGTATGCAAGGTTGGTTCAATATCCACAAATCAATTAATGGGATAAATCACAAAAACAAAATGAAAAATAAAAATCATATGGTTATATCAATAAATGCAGAAAATGCATTTGAAAAAATCCAGCATCCATTTATGATAAAAACTCTGAGCAAAGTGGGAACAAAGGACATATATCAATATAATGAAGGCCATGTACAACAAATCACAGCTAATATCATACTCAACGAGAAAAAGCTAAAAGCATTCTCCTTAAGATCAGAAATAAGACAAGAATCCTCACCATTACCACTTTTATTCCACGTAGTTTTGGAAGTCCTACCCACAGCAATCAGATGAGAAAAAGAAATAAAAGGCATCCAAATGGGAAAGGGCCAAGTAAAACTGTCATTACCTGCAGATAACATGATACTATAGAAGGAGACCCCTAAAGATTCCACAAAGAAAACTATTAGAATTGATCAATGAATTCAGTAAAGTATCAGCATATAAAATTAATATTCAGAACTCTGTTGCATCTTTATACACCAATAACAAACTATCAGAAAGAGACCTGTACTCAAAAAATTATAGGACAGTGAAGAGAGAAATTGAGGAAGATGCACATAAATGAAATGTGTGATCAAACAATATGGTGAATGTTTAAATAAAATAAATGTATTACAGTAAAAGACACATTGTCATTAATCCCCCTCAAAATACTCCCCCTCATTTCGAACACACTTATCCAATTGTTCCTGCCACTTTCTGAAGCAGTCTGGAAGTCCTCTTTTTGAGTTTCTTTAGTTGTACTGTAGTGGCTGCCTTGATGTCCTGAATCATTTTGACTTTGGGGAAGAGCCAGAAGTTTCAAGGTGCCAGATTCAGTGAATAAAATGGATGAGGACACACCATAATGTTTTTATTTGACAGAAATTGCTGTACTAGAAGCAATTCCTGTCGTAATCACAAAATACGGTGAATGCTCCTGCCGAATGCCATTCAATGGAAAGGCAGGGATCTTCAATACAGCAAGTGGCACATTGAACCTTAGTAACAGTGTGTGACAAGTTTTAATTTGTTCAGTGCAGTCAGTCAAGTGTGAGCTACAGTTGAGAGTGGGTGTGTTTTAAAGTGTGCCATAAATCATCCTCCATCAGGACAATGCTCCGTGTCACACATCACTTCTGGTATACAACAATGTCTGTCACATAAAAACATTGTGGTGTGTGCTCATTCACCTTATTCATTGGATCTGGCACAGTGCGATTTCTGGCTCTTCCCCAAAGTCAAAATGATTCAGGACATCGAGGCAGCCACTACACTGCAACTAAAGACACTCACGAAAGAGGATTTCCAGAACTGCTTTAGAAAGTGGCAAGAATGATGGGATAAGTGTGTTCAAAGCAACAGGGAGTATTTTGAGGGGGATTAATGGCAATGCGTATTTTATTATAATAATTTTTTAAAATTTAAACATCCACCATTGTTTGATTACACCTTGTATTTCATAAATGGTGCTCAGAAAACTGGACAGATATGTGCAAAAAAATGAAACTGGGCCATTTTCTTATGCCACATAAAGAATAAACTCAAAATGGATTAAAGACTTAAATGTAAGGTCCTAAACCATAAAACTCCTAGAAGAATATATAGGAAGTAAACTCTCAGGCATTATCCTTAGTAGTATTTTTACTGATACATCTCCTCGGCAAGGAAAACAAAAGAAAGAATAAACAAATGGGACTGAATCAAACCAAAAGGTTTTTTTCACAGAAAAAAAAAAACAACTATCAATAAAATAAAAAGACATCCTACTAAATGGGAGAAGATATTTGCCAGTGATACATCTGCTAAGGGGTTAATATCCAAAATTCACAAAAAACTCATACAACTCAACACCAAAAAAACCCCAAACAATCCAATTAAAAAATGAGCAGAAGACCTGAACAGACATTTCTCCAAAGAGGACATATAGATGGCTAATAGACATGAAAAGATGCTCAATGTCACTAATCATCAGAGAAATGCAGATTGAAACCACAGCGAGCTATCATGTCACACCTGTCAGAATAGCTATAATCAATAAATCAAGAAGCAACAAGTAGAGAAAAGGGAACTCTTGTGTACTGTTGGTGGGATTGCAAATTGGTGTAGCCCCTGTGGAAAACAGAATGGAGGTTCCTCAAAAAATTAAAAATAGGAGTACCTTGACCCAGCAATTCGACTCCTGGGTATTTATCCAAAGAAATACAAAACATTAATTCAAAAAAATATATGCACCCCTATGTTTACTGCAGTGCTATTCACAGTAGCCAAGATATGGAAACAATTGAAATGCCCATTAATAGACAATTGGATAAAGAAATTTTGGTACATTTATACAATGGAGTATTATTCCACCATAAAAAAGAATGAAATCTTACCTTTGCAACAACATGAATGGACCTAGAGGATATAATGCTAAGTGAAATAAGTCAGACTGAGAAATACAAATACCATATGATCTCACTTGTATGTCGAATCTAAAGAACAGAATTAATGGACAACCAAAACAGAAATAGACTCATAGATACAGAGAACAAGGTGATGGTTGCTAGATGGGAAGAGGTTGGGGGAATTGGTGAGAAAGGTGAAGGTATTAGGAAGTACAATTGGAAAGAAACAAAAACTCATACACAGACAAGTTTAGTGGTTACCAGAGGGAAGGGGTGAAGGGGGATGGTAGAAGAGGGTAAAGGGGGTCAAATATTAATATATGGTGATGGAAGGAAAACTGACTCTGGGTGGTGACCACACAATGTGATACACAGATGATGTATTATAGAATTGTACACTTGAAACCTACGTAATTTTACTAACCATTGTCACCCCAATAAATTTAATTTAAAAAAATAATCACAATGATGTGAAATACAATATGGGGAATATAATGTCGTAAAAATTATGCACGGTGTCAGATGGATACTAGACTTATTGGGGGGATCACTTCATAAACTATATAAATGCCTAAACACTGCGTTGTACACCTGAAACTAATATAAAATAATATGGAATGTGAAATACACACACACACACACACACACACACACACACACACGTAAATGGATAGTAGACTTGGTGGGGTTATCACTTTGTGAGATGTGTAAATGTCTAATCATTATGTTGTTTTGTACACCTGAAACTAATTTAAAAAAAAATAAAAATAAAAGAAGAAGCAAGATAAAAAAAAGAAATTGTAAAGCTATAAAAGCTTGGCAGGAAGCCCTGAGACCATAAGCATGTCTTGTAACCTTCATGAGCTTTCTATTTGATTGTTTATTATTTATTCCTTGGGAAAGCAATTAGTCAAATGAGAAACATTAAGAAATTGGGTTTCATTTATTTACTGAGCTATTTTTTCCTTATGTAGAGTAATTTGAATAAACCACAAATTAATTTTCTATTGATGGTATCAAAATGTCTTAGAGAATTTTAGGATATTCAGAGTAGCTATTGGAAACTATTTTTCAGGCTATCTTGAGGATGCAGAGAATTTTTTTTTCTTTTTTTTCCAAGGAGGGCGCAGCTCACCATGGCCCATTGGGGATTGAACTGGCAAACTTGGTGTTACCAGCACCCTGCTTTAACCAACTGAGCTAACCAGCCACCCCTTTTTCAGGCTATCTTATGGAAAGTAAATATTCCAGTGTATTTGAATATTTGAAAGGAATGCCATTTTATTCTCACTTAGGACTTGGTATATTGTTTTCCCCAACATAAAATAACAGCTGTACCTAGGAGGCATATTAAATTATCACCCTTTTAAAGGAAAGTTTATTTGGAATATTGGAAAAGATATGATTAGAAGAATCAACCAAAGAGTACGACGAAAAAGTGTAAGTTCATTTAAAAGAAGATCAGATGAGGTGATGAACTAAATGTTATTAACTTTAACCACCGTGTAAATCAGACTGAGCCATTGAAACTTTTCTTCTGACTTCAAATTTTCATGTCTTTATCCCCAAATCTGCATTTCTGAATATTTGCAATATTCTTGAAGAGTATTCTCCAATATTCTTTCCAATATTCTTGAAGCCTTATGTGATTACTATTCTGAAAAAACTTTCTCCCAGTATCTCCCAAGCAAATGTAACAGGTGTCCCTCATAGTAGCTGAAAGAAGGACTATCTGTCCATATACACAAATAAACGGATGTCCCATGTCAAGCACTGGACCCAAAGCAACTGCATGTGCAGTCTCCTTCTACCAGATGTAGCCTGAGGACAAATTTAACATGAAGATAGTGTGAGCCAACTTCTGGGAGGGCCAGAGTGATCCTCTTGCTCTCAGTGACCTGGAAAAAGGCAAGCCCTCTGGAAAGCAGGACTCAACCTACATCTTTCATTGTGTAGAAAATAATAAAATTGGGGACAATATCTTTAAACTGGGTTGCATGCATTCCACTCAAATATAGTATCATCAAAAGCAGACTCAAGTCTGCTTGGATTTGTATTTTCCAGGCTTGCTGCATTGCACCATGATTTACTGAGATATAAATCAGAGATATAAATACCTGACACTCCCTTCTTTATGAGACTAAAATTATGATTCATGATTTAATGCCAACAACTCTCACTATGTTATACAAGGTATTTTTAAAATAACAATATCTTACATTTGTATCATATTTTATAGTGTCACATTCATTATTTCATAAGTGTGTAGTTTCTGTGTGATTGTCTTACTAAATTTTTGGAAAATGTATCATTTCACGCTGCCAACATTTTTGTTTAATACACATTTAATTCAACAAGTACTAATTGAGCACCTACTATCTTCCAAGCTCATGTCATACTCTAAACACATTTATTAAAGTTAACCAATTTTTTTCCATTACAACCTGAGATAAATAGATCTATTAGATAATAAATCTCATGTCAATCACATTAATCACCATATTTCCCTATATGACATTTCCAGTAAAAGAAATGGGGTTAAAAACATATCTAAATCAATTAAGCTTTGGATGACTAAGATTTTCTTTGGATATGATTCTATAAACTGAGGTAAGCTTACAGCTTTTTCTACTTAAAGCAGCTGCCCATTTCCAATCACCAAATATGTCATAGAAAAACTCTGATGTCATGTTCAATGTAGATTAACAAAACTGTATAGCAACAAGAGACAAGCAGCATTGCTTTCTTTTACACAAGGGAGTATTTTCCCTTGATACTTTGGGTTCTCATTAATTTGTGGATGGTTCCCACAGCCGGAAGCTATCCTCATGTGCCCTCGGCTTTTGTAACTACTTGCTGCCCACTCTTCTTGTTCCACAGTCACGCCTTAAGGTCTTTTAGCCAACCTTTGTCTCCCAGTTGACCCTTTCCCTGGAATACACCCTAGTCTCATCTTTTTCTCCCAGACAATCTGCTCTTCTCCATAGACAGTATGTCCAAACAACTCCAATTTGTATTCCATGACCTTTCCAACAACCCACACACCCTTTTAAATGGATGTTTTACTCATATGATCATGATGCTTTTCTTGTTTTCCTGGGACTCTATGTATTAGAGAGCTTAGAGAACAGTGCCCTGGATTTTAAATCATAGCCTTAAAAGCTAAGATTTATTGGATGCCTGCAATGTTCCAGGTGCCATGATATGAATCTCATTTAAGCTCCATTTTTCAAGGTCACTATTAACCCAAATATACAAGAGGAAACATCCTTGGACAGTTAAATGATTTGCCCAAACGGCTTGCTCATGATGGGTCAAAAGTAGACTCTACCTTACATCTCTCAGCCTCAGCATCATTTATAGCACAGCTGGAAACCAAAGCCTGTATCTAGTAATTCAATAAGGGGAGTTTACCATGAGTTATTTGTCACAAAAGTGTTAGTAAAGTCCAAAGAGCAAACAGTGGAAGGAGAGGCAACCAGGAATTTCCAACTGCAGGAGACTGCTATCACCCTCGGAGCTGGATGGACCAAGGGAGGAAGTGATGTGACGGAGCTCAGGTGCTGAAGACACAGAAGCTAAAACCCAGCAGGCTGAGACAGTGGGAGTTGGGGCCATGGAAGAACAAGTTGTTTTACTGGAATTTCACAAGAGACAGTAACAACCAAAGACATCCCTGAAGCAGGCAGAGGTGGAGATAAGTACCCTGCATTATTCCTTTCTCTATGACTCTTATCTCCTACCAGTGCCTCTCAATGCCACTCTTAGGGAGAAGCTGATTGGTGAAGAAGTCTTGGAAATAACAAGGATAGCTTTTCTGCAACACAGGCAGAGAAGCAGTGGGCAGACAGGAAATGGAGTCGAGTCCACCTAGCTCCATAGTCCATTCTAACTTCACTAAGACAAGACAGCTGCCCTCCATCTTTGGCTTGCAGTACTGATAGCTGAGAACAGCGTGTGACAAACAAGTCATCCATTTGTCAATTGAGTAATGCCTGTTCTTCCGCCTAAACATTACCAAGCAGCTCACACACAGACTAGAACATAGTGGGCACCCAGTGAATATTAGCCTGTTGTTTTTCTTTCTCTCTCAAATGTTGATAAGCCCATCAAATTATCTAAGCTATGGTAGAATAAAATAAGGCATGGATCTCAAGTAACTAAATACTAAAAAGAGAGGTAATTGTTTCCCATGATTCAAGGAAGATACGAAAACAACATAATTTTTCAATGTTGGTCTTAAGGGACATTATTTTATGAACTTTATTGCTAAATCATGTCTATTGCTCAAAGAAACAGTATTTTATCTTGCAGATCAAAAAGCTGTCCAGGTAACCTGCAGACCTTCAGCGACCTAACTGTCACTTACCTAGCCCCAACTTCTCTCCTCCTGAAAAGAAGAAAATGCCAACACCACTTTAATGCTGTCAAACCACTTTCAGACCACTTGCTCAGCCTCTTCGTTACACCAGTAGATATTATTGTTGGAATTCATTACTTCTCAAGTGTCCTCTATTTAATCTATTTCACATTCATAAGGAGTATGAAATCCAAAACCAGAACAGACTCAATTATACTCATTACTTGATCTTAAAAGTAATTCCCTAATATATAGAAGAGGGAACATTTTGGGAAAATGTCAATTGGTCTGGAGCATCAGAGTGACAAAGTTCAAACGCTGGATACTCACCCAAACATATTTAATCCCCTTCATTATAAAAATTACACAAGAAATTTCATAAGAACCATCTTACTAGCAGAATTCTAGGTATTTCCTGTTCCCAAGGGCAGAGAAATACTGCAAAATCAACATTTTTTTAATGACATTTCAGTACTGTCTCTTTTGGCTGAAAACAGAAAGAGCAAGAGACATAAAAATGAAAAAGGAAAAAAAAGTTTAATTAAACATTTCAGCTCCTAAATAGTTGATTTTTGTTAAACCTTTAAGCTAATTTGTATTTTATCCAAATAAGTTTGTCCATCCCTGGTAACAACATCATGAATAAGTTGAAACAAACACATCTGTTTCCTCTAAGTTTAATTCTTCCATGATAATGACAATAAAAAATGAGTTTTATCACTTCAGTGTAAAGATTGAACACCACTTGACTGAATTGTTTGGCTGCTTGTACATTTTAGAATAAAATTCTATCTGCTACTACTCAGTTTGAATACAGTCTCAGATAAGCTCATTTGAACTGGTGGCAAATTCTAATGTTTATTAAAGTCTGTAAAATGAATTCACAGGGAACATTATCCTTTGGTCTGAAAGTTGAGTATCAGTCCAGCATTAACTTCAATTTTTCTGTCAGGAAAGTTAAGAATTTCTCTCAATTTCAGACCACCACCCCCAACCTCCAACACACACACACACACACACACACACACACACACACGGTTGCACACACGCTCATTTTCCTCCATTGTATCACCCAGCGGCTACTGGAAGAGGAGGTTGAGCCTTGGCCTATTTGCTCTCAAATCCATATTCCTCTCCTGTCCCTTAGGCTGCTCTGTAACAAGGAGGTGCTGCCCCCTGCAGGCTGTATTCTCCGAATTTTCAGGGGCTCTGGTTTCAGCCAAGGAGAGGCAACTTGCTGGGAGATGAGACCTGGAGAAAAGGAAAAGCCTGGGCATTTCTTCCTCTCTTTCTGCATCAGGCCACATTTCTCACACAGCTCCATGGCAGGAAAGATCAGCTGCAGTTCCAAATTCCACTGCATGACCCCAACTCCTGGGATCCCATAAAACTCATATTGCAATACATAAATGTACCAAATCAATAGATTGCACACCTTAATCTTACACAGTGTTATGAGTCAATTATATCTCAATTAAAAAAAATCCTTCCTTTCATGCTAATCTCCGGATTGCCACTCTATCTCCTCTTTGGTTTCTCAGATCTTCCATCATATATCTAACTAATTCACCCTATTAAATTCAATTCCCATATTTTAAATACTTTGAGTGGTTTCTATTTTCCTAGTTGGATACTGACTAATATAAATATAAATAGTTTAAATCAAAGCTGACAGGGATTATAACCCACTGTTTTCTCTTTTCCCTCACATAGGCTTTATAGAAACCAAAACTCTGAGAGAAAGTAAGAGGAAGATGGGACAAAAGACTGGAAGAAGGGAAGACAGAGGAGGAGAAAGGAGACGAGGGAAGGAGAAGGAGAGAATTCTCTTCCTATGTGCCTCCAGAGGTTTCAGTGCTGTTCCTTGGAGAGATTACTATCTGGGTCTTTTTGTTTCTTTATCATTTACTTCACACTTGATCTTAGCCAAAAGGCCGAGAAGCGATTATCATTTACTCCAAAATGGAAGCGAGACTGGCTGACATTGGCCATGACTCTCCCCACCCCCCACTGCAGATTCTGTTTGTTTCTCTTGTAATCAGAACAATCCAGTCCCCAACACGGCCCCCAGAATGTTACTTCTCACAGAAAAGACAGGAATAGTCCCTGACTAGCTAATTCACCTGAGGTTCTGTGTTGGAAGTTATCCCTGCTCTGCCCCTTTGTGAGGAGAAGCAAGCGCCTGTAGTGGCCAAGAATTTCCCAGGAACATCAAGGGGAAGTTCAATTGCTTAAAGCTGCAGCATGACATCCTGGGAAGTACATCATCAGGTCTGAGAAGCCTGACTCTGGTACTGCCAACCCTAACAACCCCAACATGCCTGCTAAGGGAGCTGCCCTCAGAAGCTCCCAAGCTTTCTATCTACAGCGTGCAAGAGCATTTTCCCTGTCTCTGCCCCTCACTTTCCACCTGGGCTCCAAGGGAGCTCTGCCAGCCAGAATCTCCAAAAATTGAATAGCCAGTTCTGTGGTACTTACTTCTCTAAAGATAGGAATTGCAAACAGTCCCCTGAACCAAATAGGAGTCAGCCATCCTTATCTCCTCTGCTCCCCACTTCCCTTCCTCAACCCTACCTTGTCTTTCCCCCACTCAAAAACAAAAATGAAAAAGGATATCAAGAAGTGTAAAACATCCCTTAGCAGCAATGAGTCATTTAGGAGAAGGGGGACCATGTTGGAAATTACATAAGATCCAGCCTCTTATTTCCATGCTCAGAGAGACGAGTATGTAAATAAATATCAGAGGCAAATGCTAACACAGAGCTATGTACAGAATGCCTTGGGCCGACATGGAAAAAGGAAGCCAGGCCAGCTAGGAGGCCAGCGGACCAGGCCTCCATCCTTGCCCCTTCCCCAACAAACTTGTAGTTCAGAAACTATCAGCAGATCTAATATTCACTTAAAATTAAATTTACTTTAGCCATAGGGATTAAAGGAATTCAATTACTCGTTTATTTTTCTCAGTTCCCTTTTGGATTTTTGTTATTGTTTTTATTTCTGTTCATTTTTCATAAAAACCTGAGCTCTATGGAAAAATTCTAAGTATATTTACTGTGAACAAATGCTCTTATTGCCAAAATTTCTTGCTGTGAGAAGTACTACAAAGTAGGAGAATCTGGGAAAAGAGAAACTAATGCTGGGTTCATGGACCTAATAATTGTTTTTATATTTATATTTTGCAAGACTTTCATGAAATACTCTGATTTCCTTTTTCCTGGCAGGTTTTTCCACTATTTTTTAAATGAAGGCATCAATGTTTATAACCAACTCCTGGTTGTGTTAATCAGCTACAGTAGCATGGACACCCAGGCCTTAGACAGCCAGTTGCTCCTCGTTTTTAACAAGTCAGTTAATTGTGAGATTAACTCACAGACTAGTACCTGCACTTGTAATTCAATGAATTCTTTTTTGTTATTCTTCTTCCCATTGATGCTGTAAAATTCCAATGAAGACATGATCTCTAACAAACACATAGCTAGAATGCTTTATCCCTTAGCTACATGCTCATTTAGCTTATGAGAAAGAATGATACTCATAATAATGTAAGGAACTTCCGGAGGGGTCTCTAGGAGCCTAGATTTCCATATTAGTCCTTCTTTGGGGCGAGGGGGAAACAAGTCTAGGTTGCATACTTCAAATGTTTTCAATCAGCAGCTTCACATGCCAAGCTAAATCCGCTTTCTACTTCCCTGGTCAAATCTCTGAGATTTGTGAGGACAGGGAACTTTTTCAACTGGTGAGCCCCTTTGTGGAGTCAGATGTTCCCATCCTAACTCTAAGTCAGTTCACTGGTACAAAATTAACTGCCTAAACTGTAGACAGCTTTGTGTCCGGTGGGTTTATGTGGGCTCAGTCTCCATCATGCAGCTTGGATTAGCATATTTGAAAATTCATACCAGGGCTTACTTTGGAACTCCAAGTAAGCCCATTTCTCATATTGAGAACTGTACTACTAAAATTGTTATGAAAGTTAAAGATAATGAATGACAAGTAGAACAGTTGCTATTATTAATAATACCGCATTTTGAGTGGGAAAATAAACAGAGTTCTACCAGCTAATGGCACAACTGAGAAAAGAAAATATGCAGGTGGCAACATAGGACAGACCAGGCTTCCCCCAAGTACCAGCCAAAATTCTATGCCTGCGTTTTGGGAAGTCTATAGCCCTTCCTGGAAATACAAAGGGCAAACTGTGGAAATAACACAGTAGGAAGGTTCTGCAGTTGAAGAAGGTGTGAATACCATGTAACTGTGCACCTTTTGCCTCCAGACTGACAGAGTGCAACAGCAGATTTTCAGTAAATAAGAGAAAAAAGAGTCTTCCTCACATTAGTGATGGAGCGTGTATGGCTGCCAGGGTCTGGAGAAAGCACGTGGCAGGAAACCCACAGCAGCACTCATACCCCAGACTACATGGAAAACCGTGGGTCAGGTCACACAAGAACAATATTTTGGAAGGACTGACAGTTGTCATCTTGTTATTTAACCAACATTTTTTTTTTCATTTGTTTTGGCTGATTTTTAAAGGAACCTTGCTACTTTATTCCTGATTCTTTTTCTCTTTGATTATAATGAGTATTTCTGTAAATCATTACAGTTATGTACATAGTTGTGGGCTGTGTATATGGACGAGGATCATAAAGTAAAAAAACAATGTGAAAGTGCTACGATGCTCTTGCTCTTTTGGCTCTTCTGACAACTGTGCATATCTTCAAATAGCTTTCCCAGGCACATGGCTCTGAACTCCGTTTAAACTCAATAAATGCTTCTGGAGCCTCAGCTGAAACTAAGGACCCACTCTGCCCTCCTCTAATCGACGGCATTAGGATTTTTTGAAAGTGGATTATAATACTTTCCAGTTATCAAAGCTTCCCATTATTAGAGTTTAGCATTTCTGGGGTAGATTAACTAATGCCAGAATTACTGTTCAGCTCCCAGCAGAGGTTCAATTTTGATCACAGCAGCTTACAACTTGTAGGCAGCAGAAATGACACCTTTTGAAAGAGGTGACTGCAGATTACAAACAAAACATTAAATTATTTCTCCAGATTCAGCTTCTGAATTTCCAAATTTTAAATGATTCATTCACCCAATTAAGGTTTATTACAACAGCAGAGTTTTCGTTATTAACATGTAATCAAAGAATTCATTATCTCTATCAAACTTATTATTTTCTTCAGATGACCCTGAGTCATAGAGTTTCAAGTGTGTTTGGGTTTTCTGCCCCATGAAATATGGCTTTTATGGATCAATTTAGCTGTCCTATGCTGGAGAAAGGAGAGGAATTGACATAGAGATTTAAAAAAAAAACAAGCCACCAAAATGTCAAACCTGAAAATACATTGGCCAGAGTGAATACTTTTGCTTACATGGTAAAGCTCAGTTCAGTATGTCAGACATCTACTGGGTAGTTCAGGACTAAAAACTGCAGATTGAAGTTCAGGGTCAAAAATAAGTGCCTGTTTAAGTATAATGTGAGCACAGAAGACCACACCTTCATTATACTTGGAAAACTTGAGGCCAACTAGGAAAAAAGCTAGTTCAATTGTGAGAAAAACTGAATGGTGATTTAGGGGGAAAAAATGAACAAAACTTTTCCCACTGAATCAATAGCTGTAAACATTTCACTGAACCTTCAAGAAGTCTTTACACAGCAATATCACCAAACATATACTTATTTCCCTTTTTACATAAAGAATTAATGACATTCATGATATGGGACTGAAATCTGTCTCCTACTAGGTAAGCCTAGTGATGACTCTACTATTAAATAAATTGCTTAGAGCTGGGGTTCATGGTATGGTCCATGACAAAGCAGCATTGGCATTACCTGGGACTCATTAGAAATGCAAATTCTAGGGCCCCATCCAGTTCCTACTGAATCAGAAGCTCTGGGGGGTAGGCCTAATAGTTTGCATTACAAGAAGTTTGTCAACCACTGGCCTGTAGACATACAGTTAAAGACTGCAAAGTAAGGGTGCTTCTACCTCCATTCTCTTCCCTGAAACTGGCTGAAAAGCACAATAAGGAAAAGAAAAGAATGAAATTCCATCATAAATGGTAATAGCTACTAGAATATCAAACCAAAAACTATAAGGAATACAGTAATTTGGATTCAATTAAGTCTAATAGATGCATACCTTACCAAACCTAAAGCAGGGCATGGAATTCTACAAAGGAAGAAGACACAGCCATAAGGCACCTGACCAGTGATTTCTTATTTGAAACAAGTTGAATCAAGTCGTAGAGAATGACAGGCAATGTGGGACCAAACTAGGAATGAAACAGACACACCATCTTTGCAACCAGTCGGCTGGCAATGCAGCACCTTTTGTGTTATATTGAGAGATGGTGGGTGACAATCTGTTGCTATTTTACAGTTACTGTTCAAAACTGGCAAAGTAAAATTAATAAACATGAATTACCAATACTTTGCTCCATTATAAGATAAGCAAACTGCATGGGCATGTCCCTGAGAGAAGTGTGCAAAATTCTGTCCCCTGGCAGAAATTTTAGGAAGACAACTGAGCTAGCAAGGAAGTTATCTGTTGCCCCAGCTTACTCCCCCAGCCCTCTCATTCTCAGACTGCTAAGCAGCAAATAGCTAGCCTTTAAAAAAAATGGCCCAATTTAAGGATGAGAAAACTATCATAAAAAGACTGACATAAAACCAATATACTACAAGAAAAAAATTTAAAAAGTAATATAAAAAGAGGCATACAAAAATCACATGTAGCAATTATAGAAAAAAATGGATGTTTCTTAAATGCTTTTCAGTGATATTGAAAAAATTAAAGACAATAGGATCTTTTTTTTAAAAGTATTTAGAACAAGAGAGAAGGACTCAAAGAAGAAAAGATAAACCAATAGAAGGATATTAAAAGTGAGTTGGCAGAATTCAGCAAGAAAACAAAATAAATATGACTTTCAGAAATAAAATCCATTTTTGAAGAGGCTTTTTAATAATGGATACCATCAAAAATACAGACTGACTTATGGAGGTCAGACTTGAGAAAATTAAGTAAAATGAACAGAATGAGAATAAAGAATTATAAATCATTAGAGAAAATAACTAAAAAGAAATAAAAATGGATATGGAAGACAAATAAGTTCCCACATCTACAAAACTGATAGTCTCCATAAAGAAAATAAAACAAATCAGAAAAAAATTAAAGTTTTATTAAAGGAAAACATTCCCATGTCATCTTAACAAAGAATAAAGTTTGAATTCAGGACAAAAATTAGTCTAAAAGGGGATTTCATACTGATGAAGTATATAGTCTATAGTGAAGATCATATTATTCTGAACCTCTAAGCACCATATATCATCAAAATACATAAAGCAAAAACTAAAAAAAAATGCAAAAAGAAATAGACATGAATGAATAGCAACAGAAGTATACATAGTCCTTGACAGCTGAGATAGATTAAAAATAAGTACTAATAAGAAAAAACTAAAAAACATAACTAATTTGAATGTTATATATGCACACACACAAATAAAATCAAAGGAAGCAAATTTTAAAGACACATGGAAAATAAAGTTGACAGCATAATAGTCTCTAAAGAAAATCTCAAGTTCCCCAAAATGAAACAGCACAGGCAATATTTTCTAACCACAATGCCATGACATTAGAAATTTATAATAAAAATTAATCAATATGTAGTAGATCTTAAACTTATACAATGTATATGTCAATTCTATCTCAATAAAAAAATAATTTAAAAAGTTAAGGCTAACACATCCAGAAATGAAATGTTCTCCAACAACTCTTGAGTCACACGGGAAATCAAAAACTGAAATAGCCAGATTAGGAGACGGAGACCTTGAGGGTTCTTTGTTCTACTTCCCAGGCAAGGCTACCAGGTTAAAGCTTTTAGAAATAGCTATGAATGAATGAATGAATGAATGAATGAATGAATGAATGAATGAATGAATAAATAATTACATTTACATATAAGATTACTTGCATACTATATATAAACAATAACTGACTTGAAATACAGAAGATAGGAAATTTCATTTTTAACAGCAACGTTGTCAGGACCCAGGTAGTGAAATAGACTCCTGATATATAATTACAGAGTATTTAATAGACGAACTAGCTGTGAACTCATTAGAATAGCTGAAAGACCGAACAGGGGAAGGTGTTGCCTAAAAATTAGTAATAGCACAAAGCTGCTAATGTCCCTAGGCTGGAAGGACAAACGAAGGAGATGGAATTTCTACGGTACAGAACTTGGGCCACGCAAGGAAACTGGAACTTTCACAGGACTGCATATCTGAAGCTAAGACTACGGAGGGAGCTGGAGCCACACAGGAAACTCAACCAGAGAAGCCACCCAGAGCAGAGGGGTGGGGAGAACTGCCCTAGCTTCTTCCCTCCATTATCTTTCCAAGACTCACACTGGCCAAACATAAACAAAAACCAACTGGCAAGGAAACCTGGGAACGCAGTCTACATAGTATCCTACTCTGTAAATG
Organism: Rhinolophus sinicus; assembly: GCF_036562045.2. Lineage (NCBI taxonomy): Eukaryota > Metazoa > Chordata > Mammalia > Chiroptera > Rhinolophidae > Rhinolophus > Rhinolophus sinicus. The sequence continues at coordinate 79,933,143 of NC_133751.1, read as the reverse complement.
CAAATTCAGGCGAAGGAGAAAAATGGATCTAAAAGCAAACAGACAAAAGACCATGCATAGCAACCAAAAGAAGAAAAAGAAAGAAAGAAAGAAAGAAAATTAAGAAAGAGGAATTAGCTCCATTTCCTTTACTTTAATTAAATGCCCTTAATAGGAAATGTGTTATAGGCAATGCATGTGTTTAAATATGAAAAAACACACACACAAAAACAGGGATATTATATACAAATAATATGTCATAACAAGTGAGTTTCTCTTTCACCCCATACTTTGTTTCTCTCCACAGTGGTGGCCAATGTTAATTATTCTGTACATAGATGTGGAAAATTTCCATACAGATATATGTAAATATTTTTTAAATTCCCACAAGAATAAAATACATATTATTCTCTATCTGATTTCTGTTTTACTTAATATGCACTGGAAAGCTTCTCATAATTCATTTTTTAAAGACTCGATTTGACAAATGCATAGACTGATTGCAGGTTTTCGTTGTTATAGACAATACATTACAATGGTGAAGGAATGCTGACAAAACTATTCGGCTATTATCTTTACATTTCTGGTATCTGAATTGACTCAGTTAGCATGCATTGGGCCAGGGCAACACAGCTAAAAGTAGAACCTAAGTGGGATATGGGTTTAAAATTAAGTCACTGAAATATGGAGCTCATTTCATATATATCTCACAATCAATGTTACTTGTGATTCATAACCATATGTATGGGAGTGTTTAGAAGAACATGCAGATGTAACCAACATGTGCATCTTTACCCCCAAGGCAACTGAACATAACAATGTTGCTATGCTCCCCAAAGGAAAACACTGACGCCCTCCATTTTGGGCAATGCACTTGCCTCTGAAAATTTTCAGGTTTTTGAGACAGCTGAGCTGGATGACCTTAGACAAGGCCTTAACCTCTGAGGTCCTCAGTTTCCTCATTATTAAAAGGAGGTGTCTATCCCACTCCTAAAAATTCAACAGTTGTATTCTTCTCACGTCTTTCTGAGAAGAGTAAGGAAACTGCTCTTTCCTTTCAAGAGGAAGAAAAGAAAAGCAATACCCTCTTCCCTTTCCTTTTGATGAGATAAGTTTGATGAGATAAAGGGAAGAAATCTTAGGAACTCATTCCATTATATTTTAGAATTTTTATATTACCCACTTTCTGTAATGCCTGTATTCTGCCCCCGATCCTTATAAAGCATTAAAGGTTCTTTAAATCTCCTCCCAGTAGGGAAATTAGAAGAATAAAATGTTGGAGAGAGAGCATGAGGGTGAAACTGTTGAACATTACCATAAATTTGGATAATTGTTGATTTCATTGTCTTCAAAAAGAATAAATTATAATGCAGCCTTAATATTAAAATTCCATAGGTAGTCAACAATAGTCATATGACAGGCCATGCAATTAAAGCAGTAGAAATTGCCAAATTTCAAAAAGATCATAGAACTTTCAAAGTTAAAAGAGTTTAGTGGGAATACATAGATCCCAACAGACTATCAGGGAACTTCTAAGCCTTTGGCCATTGAAAGCTTTTGAAAGACAATTTCTAAAAGAAGCTGTTTAATTTCAAGTGGCATGTAATTTAATTAAAAAAACAAAACAAAACCAACAGTTTGATCAAGTAGGAAATTAAGATAAAACTCAGGTATTCTTCAACACATCTCACAATTAGTCTATTAATTCTAAAGGTAAAACTGCCTAAATTACCAGCATGGATTATGAAAAACAATGTCATTGTGACCTTAAACACCACTACCAAAGGCCAAAGATAATCCTGAAGAATCTTTAGACCAGGATTATGAAAAATGCGACTTCGGAATGTTGAAGAAAAGTGGTATGTATATTTGCTTTTAACAATAAGATACTCTTTGTTTAAAAATTATGTGTGCATTAAATAGACACATAATATGTGTTTCCTAGAAAGATCATATTAAATAAATATTTGCATTGAGAAAATATGACAATTAGCTGAGATACGTTCCAGTGACATATTACTGAGTTAGAAAGGCTTAAAAAAAAAACCACTGGGAGGACATAGGGTTAGCAGTCCCAAGGAGTGATTCATTAATGTAGCCCAGGAGAGTCAGGAAATGTTCTACATGATTTGCCAAATTTTAAATAAATTTTGAAGGATGAAATGTAGATGCCCAGTCATAAAAGAAGAAAAGGGCATTCCAGGAGGAGAGAATGGTAGGTAAAAGCACTGAGGCATGTTTTGAAGAAAATGAGGAAAGTTGAGTTGATTTCTAGGGTATAGTGTATATATACAGTAGGAGGAGACCAGGCAGGAATGTTGAGTGGGACCGTGAGGTATGCATTGTGGAGCTGAGGTATGTTTAAACACCTGTCTTCTTTAATAATAACCATGGTAACTATAGAGCCATATGTTTTATCATAGCACATTCATGACCACATGTTAGAAAGGAAACTGGAAAATAACCATTAGCTATGGCAATGACTCAAACATTCTTTTTCTATGTCAGTCTTCAGAGGACCAGCATGCAAGATGACACTTGGGAGTATACTTTCTTTACATCATATTAAAATATGCAGAAGCACAGCTACTCAGCATTAAAACAAAAACCTACATCTTGAATGATAACTGATGGGATAAAACTAGTATTGCTAAATCCATGTCTCAGAGAGCTGTACATCTTTACAATGATTAATGGAAGTCATCCATTAAAAATGTAGACAGAGAACCCCTCTGCACTAGAGAACCCCTAATTCTCAAGGTGTTAGGACTTCCGAAACCAAAAAGCAGCTTTGACTTTTTTTTACAATCTATATAGTTTCTCCATCTGTATTTCCCCCTTTCTACCCGACTGATATATTTTCTCTTACCATATATCTCCTGGTTTTTGCCAGATTCTTTGCTCATACTATTTTCAACATCCTCTTCATCCAATCTGTCTGCTCAAATTCTACCCGATCCTTCTTTCCCAGTTCAAGCATTACTGTGCCTGTATAATAGACGGGTTTGATGACATATGGTGGTGGTTACACAGGAAGAATGGGGCAAATATATATTGACTATCTAGAACATATTAGTCACTGGGCAGAGTTTCAGATAATTCATTTTATGTAATCCTGTGTCAACAACTATCAGTGCTCTAGAAATTAGACCCAAATGCCTGCCACTTTCCCCTTCACTGATTTCAGTCTCATGCAGCCTCATGACCTCTTTCTCCCCTATCCCATCTGTTATGCTTTCACTGGATTTATTAATAGCCTTATGATTCCTTATTTCCCCTACAATAATTGTTTTCCTCAACACTCTTTATCCTGTACAGAACTTTCCCCTGGTAATCCCCAAGCCCTAAAAATACATTTACAAGTAAGGAATTTGTTTTTTTTAAAAGCATTATTGCCACCATTATAAAAGGCTCTTCAGACTCAGTTTTCTCACCTAGTAAAAGGAGACATTTTCAGATTATTTTTCTAGTTCTTAGATATTTGGCAGTAAATAAAAAGAATTTTTAGCAAGACACAGAAATAAAACGCATCCAAATCAAAAAGCAAGAAGTAAAATTATCCCTATTAGCATATGACATGATTTGGTATTAGAAAATCCCAAAGACTCAACCAAAAAACTGTTGGAACCAATTAACAATTTCATTAACGTTGCAGGATACAAAAATCAACATACAGAAATCAGTGACATTTCTATGCACTAATAATGAAGCATCTTAAAAAATAAAGAAAGAAAATTAGATCATTCACAAGAGCATCAAAAACAATAAAATACCTACGAATAAATTTCATCAAGTAAGTGAAAGATTTATACAAAGAAAACTACAAGAATTTGATGAAAGAAATTGAAGATACAAACAAATGGAAAAACATGCCATGTTTATGATTCTGAAGAATGAAAACTGTTAAAATGTCCATACTACTCAGTTAGCTACAGATTCAAGCAATCCCATCAAAATACCAATGACATTCTTCACAGAAATAGCAAAAACAATCCTAAAATTTCTATAGACCCACAAAAGACCTGAAATAGCCAAAGCAATCCTGAGGGAAAAAGAACAAAGCCAGAAGTGTCATACTTTCTGATTTCAAACTATACTACAAAGCTATAGTAATAAAAAAGTATAACACTGGAATAAAAATAGACACATACAACTCAGTAACAAAATAAAATCTGATTAAAACATGAGCAGAGGAAGTAATTAGACATTTTTCCAAAAAAAAAAAATCCAAATAGCCAACAGGTACATGAAAAGATGCTCAACATCACAGATCATCAGAGAAATGTAAATCAAAACTGTAATGAGATACCACCTCACACCTGTTAGGACAGCTATCATCAGGAAGGCAAAAGACAAGTGCTGGAGAGGATATGAAGAAAAGGGAACCCATGTGCACTGTTGGTGGGAACCTAAATTGGTTCAATACTATGGAAAACAATATGGAAGTTCCACAAAAAATTAAAAAATAGATCTTCCATATGATTCAACAACCCCCTTCTGGGTATATATCCAAAGGAAATGAAAGCAGGTTATAGAAGAGTTATATGCAATATATATATATATATATGTGTGTGTGTGTGTGTGTGTGTGTGTAATATTATTCAGTCATGAAAAAGGACATCCTGCCATTCATGACAACATTGATGGATGTTGAGCACATTATGCTAAGAGAGATATTAGACAGAGGGAGACAAATATTCTATGATACCACTTACATGTGGTATCAATCTAAAACAGCCAAACTCATAAAAGCAGAGAGTAAAATAGTGGTTACTAGGGAACAAGGGTGTGGGGAAATAGGACAGATGTTGTTTAATGATACAAATCTATGAGTAATAAACAAGCCCTAGATTTCTAATGCAAAGTATAGTGACTATAGACAACATTATTATATTATACTCATCAAACTTGCTAAGAGAACTTAATCACTCCAACAACTAAAAAGAAAGAATTATATAATGTGATAAAGGTGCTAATAATCATTCAAATGGCAATCATATTACTATATATAAATGTACAAATTAAGATGTTGTACACCTTAAATTTAGATAATGTTATATGTGAAATATTTCAATTGAAAAAAATAATTCCCCTAAAGCTTAATGTTATCAATATATTCTAGCCCTTATTTCTTAGAAGTGATGACTCAGTCACTTCTTAATGAATTCAGGAAGAGAACACTAGGTATCTAAGGGATGAGGACACAAATCATGATACTATACTCTCTAGGCCAAGAAAATCATTAGTTCAAGTCTTCTAGATTCCAATCTTTTCTCTACTGGGGAATCTGAAAAGCCATAGGCATCCATTCAAATGATGAACGGGGCCCAAAAACATTAAAAATAACATCAAAGATTAGCCGGTTAGGGTCAGGGGCTTATTGAATATGAACTTCTGCTTTTTGGGTGATGAAACTGGGCGATTTTGAACTTCAAAAATGTGGTGAGTTAGGTCATTAGGATACCCGTGTTTGTCAGACAGAATTAGTTTCAAAGACTTGATGACAAAGTCCTGCTAGAAACTAGAATCTGGTCTCTAGAGAATTATTAAATTCTGTTTATTCTAGAGTTACATGAAAGCACATTTCAGTGGGAAAAAAAACAATGTTAGTAAAATCAGATAAAAAATTGTCTTTTGGAGACTCTGGTGTGAATCTGCAGGATTTTTATAACACATCGGCTGGTTGAGATGTCTTGCTTTATTTTGGTCATTGTCATCATGCCTGCTCCACTTTTTTCTGTTGCAGCAAGTGAAAAAGAGCTACGAGAAATTTTCCATGTGAAAACCCCAAACTGGTGAAATATAGAATTTCTGACGTGAATTTTATTACGTCAATTCTGTGGGTTGTTGGGCAACACAAAATTCGGTAAAGCTGATAAAAGTAAGCACTGGAATGGAAGCAAAAATAAAAAGCACAGTCATTTCTACACTCTCTACAGTTGTAAGCAATGAAAGCAGCTGAAATGAGAAAATTTCTTCTTGCTTACCCTTCAGAGACAAAGTGGCAGGAAATTGTGAGATTCCTCCCAGAGCCCCACTTGCGAGGAAGCCCATTTAGCAAATGGCATGAGCTGTGGGATCTGTTGTTATTGGTTTTCTTCCCTGGGAACACAGCACACTGGAGATTCAGCGGTACCACAAAACAGTCTTCTAAACCCTCAGACTTGTCAAGTGCAGACTGAGAACTACTCCTTATGGGTTTTGCAAAATCCATAACTTTCCTTCTTGGCTCACTCATTCTTGGCAATCTTGGATTGCTAGGAGAAATCTTTTGAACCCATCAGTCAAGGCACTCAGCGTTATGGGCCACCACTAGCTCAGCCTCGTAACATCTGTTCAGTGTTTCTGTTGCATAGGGAACTTGAAGCCCTCAGAACAAAAGTGACAGCCAGGAACTAAGCGCCATGGAGAGTCTTCAGGGAGAGAAGCACCCAAATTACAGCCTCCATCTTACTATATACCAAAATTAGGTCATGTTTTTCATCCTGGAGAAGGTTCTTCTAAACACCAAAAGGAAAAAAACAAACAAACAAAAAGAACTCCAAAATAATTTACTACAACAGAAATATAAAGAAACCGATTCCCAAATACCTATCTCTTATGGAGTGGGATTTTAAAATTGTGTATAACATCTAATATCTATTGAGTGCTTGCTATGTGCCAAGCACCACTCTAAGTATTTTACATGTATTAATTTATGTAATCCCCACAATAAGTCACAAGAAATTAATTGGGTAGGTATCAGTGGCTTCTCTATTTTATAGGTAAGGAAACTGAGGTATGTCATACTTGTATGTCTAAGGTCTCAGAACTAAAAGAGGCAGAGTTGTGCCTTAAACCCAGGTAAGCTGGTTCCAAGCACCCAGATTCTTAGCCATTAGATCATATTGCCTTTCGTACTTACTGAAGCAGAGGAAGTCAAACAAGGAAATGAAAACCAAGTCCAGAGGTTTAAAAACCTCCTGACTTTTACATACTGCTAATTCCTCCCATAGGAATCTGTCAATATCCTATTTCTCTTCTGCTCTGTGTGGGTACACAGAACAAGTAAAAGAGACAGAAGGCATCTGTGGGTTTCTTCTCTTTCACAGACTGGGCATTGTTACGAGACAGCAGGCAGCCAACAATGCTCACTGTGCATTGTGTGAAAGTGAGAAGGAAGTAGTAGGCAGCTGGAGCAATCATTCTCCTGTTGATAACAAGCTATGTGCATTACGATTTGCGCATATTTGGAGAACCATTTTAGGATTCTCCAGAAAAACAGAACCAATAGGTTGTGTGTGTGTATGTGTGTAAATTAACTATGAGAAATTGGCTCACATAATGATTGAAGCTGAGAAGCCGCAGAATTTGCTTTCTGCAGCTGCAGATCCAGGGGAGACACAGGTGTAAATACCAGTCCCAGGGCAGAAGACCAACACCCCAGTTCAAGCAATCATGCAGGAAGCAAAAGGGGGTAATTCCTCCCTCCTCTGTCTTTTGGTTCTATTCAGGTTACAAACAGATTGCATAATGCTCACCCACATTGAGGAGCGCAAGCTACTTTACTGTGTCCATGATACAAATGCTAATCTCATCCAGAAACACCCTCACAAACACACCCAGATATAGTTTTTCATGTGGGTACCCTGTAATGCAGTCATGGTGACACAGAAAATTAACCATCACAAGTGCTGTGTCTAACACACTGCTTGACTTATAGCAGACATTCATTTACTATTTGATAAATGAGTGAATTCAGTCATGTGTGTATATACGAGTGTGATCGAACAATATGGTGAATGTTTAAATAAAAAAAAATTTATTATAGTAAAAGACACATTGCCATTAATTTCCCTCAAAATACCCCCCCTCGCTTTGAACACACTTATCCCATGGTCCTTGCCACTTATTGAAGCAGTTCTGGAAGTCCTCTTTCGTAAGTATCTTTAGTTGCACTGTCGTGGCTGACTTGATGTCCTGAATTGATTCAAAATGTGTACCTTTCATGGTCATTTTGACTTTGGGGGAAGAGCCAAAAGTCACACGGTGCCAGATCCAGTGAATACGGTGGATGAGGACACACCATAAAGTTTTTATTTGACAGAAATTGCTGTATACCAGAAGCGATGTGTGGCACAGAGCGTTGTCATGATGGAGGATGATTTATGGCACATTTTATTATAAAACTCACCTTCTCTCAACCGTAGCTCACACCTGACTTACTGGATTGAACAAGTTGAAACTTATCATACATTGTTACTAACGTTTGATGTGCTGCTTCCCATGTTAAAGATCCCTGCCTTTCTGTTGGATGGCACTCGGCATCAGCATTCATCGCATTTTGTGATCACAATGGAAAGGCTTTGTGTCACATTGATCGCTTCTGGTATACAGCAATTTCTGTCAAATAAAAACATTGCGGTGTGTCCTCATCCACCTTATTCTCTGGATCTGGCACTGAGCGACTTCTGGCTCTTCCCCAAAGTCAAAATGACCATGAAAGTTAATCGATTCAGGACATTGAGGCAGCCAAAATAGTGCAACTAAAGACACCCACGAAAGAGGACTTCCAGAACTGCTTCAGAAAGTGGCAAACACAACGGGATAAGTGTGTTTAAAGCAAGGGGGATTAATGGCAATATGTCTTTTACTTTAATAAATTTTTTAAATTTAAACATTCAGTATAGTTTGATCACACCTTTTATATCTGATAATAGTCTAACTACCAGATTCGATAGAGAATTCTTATAACTCAATAACAAAAAGAAAAGCAACACAATTTTAAAATGAGCAATGCACTTGAATAGATATGTATCCAAAGATCCATAATGGCCAATAAGCACATGAAAAGTACTCAGCATTATTTGCCGTTAAGGTAATGCAAATCAAAACCATAATGAGATATCACTTCACACCCACTATGATGGCTTTAATCAAGAACATGGAAAATAACAAGAACTGGCAAGGACTGGAGAAACTGGAACCCTCATAGATTGCTTGTGGGAATGTACAACGGCACAGCTGCTGTGGAAAACAGTTTGGCTGATCCTCAAAAAGTTAAACATAGAATTAGCATATGACCAAATAATTCCACTTTAAGGTATATTTCATGTCAAGAGAAATGAAAACTTATGTCCACACAGATAGTTGTACACAATTTTTTATAGCAACATTATTCATAATAGCTGAAAGGTACAAACAACCCAAATGTCCATCAATGGACAAATGGCTAAACAAATTATGGTACACACAAAATGGAATATTATTCAGCCATAAAAAGGAACAAAGTATGGATACATGCTACAAGTTGGATGAACCTCAAAAACATTATACTAAGTGAAAGAAGTCAGGCACAAAGGTCACAAATTATATGATTCCCTTTATATGAGATATCCAGAATAGGCAAATCAATAAAGACAAAAGGCACATTAAAGGTTACCAGGGGATGTGGGGAGAGGAGAATGGATAGTAATTATGTAATAGGTATGAAGTGTTTTTTATGGGGTGATGGAAAAATTTTGAAACTAAAAAGAGATGGTAGTTGTGCAACATTGTGAATATACTAAATACTATTGAATTGTGATTAAATACTACTGAATAGTATACTTTAAAATGGTTAATTGTATACAGAGGATGCCAAAAAATGTATACACATTTTAAGAAAGGAAAAAACTATTAAAATTATAATACAATGAATGACACTAGCATTCATTTGATCAACGCCATCTTTTGAGCGAACATCAAACTACACATTGCTACCATAATTCAATTCAGCTTCAAAGAGTAATACACAGATAACATCTCTTAAAATGTGTACATTTTTTAGCACCCCTGGTATTATGTGAATTTCACCTAAGAAAAAATTCCTTCCCACAGAAACAACAGAACAAAATAACTTTACAAGAAATACGTATTTAGAAAAACTCCATGGAATGAGTAATACCTACATAATAAAAACTGCTTCATTAAATGAGAGAAAACTGCCATTTTATTTTATGAGGCTAGGAAAAGCTTACTAACTACCCCAAATTGGACAGTACAATAGAGTATTACAACCATCTCATTTTTAATATATATTAATAAAGATTACTGCATTCAATACACCAGCTCGTTAAAAGTCTGCATCATGACTACAAGAATGTTTTCAAAAGGCTCATCAGTCAATAGAAAGACTCAATGAAAGAATCATTGATCATTGATCATTGAAAGATTCAATGATCATGGAAGATAAATCAATAAAAATTACCCAAACTACAGCATAAAGATTAAAAAGGGAGAATTAAAAAATATAAAAGTAAAGGACAGAGCTGGGGTACAACCCCAAAAGTCTAAATAACTGTTATTGAAATATCAGAGAGAGAAAACAGAACAGAAAAATAAATCTTTAAAGAAATTATGCTGAAACTCTTTTAAAATTGTTGAGAGCCATCAAACTATGTACCCAAGAAGCTCAAAAACACCATAGAGAATTAAAAAAAAAAAAATTGACACGGCATGATTTTGGCTGAAAGCAAAACACAGAGATGAAATCCTGAAGGAAGAAAGAGAAAAAGACACATTACACAGAGGACTGCAATCAAAATTACATCAGACATGTCCTTTAAAAAAGAAATCTATGAAAGCCAGAAACTAATGGAGTGACATCTTTAAAATGCAAAAAAGAATAATATAGAAAACTGTACAATTATTCTATCACAGCCACCCACCCTACTCTCTATTACTTTGTAGTAAACTTACCCTCATGCTCAACTCCTAGCAATCACTAATCTGTTTTCTATTCCTGCAATTTGCCTTGGCAAGAATGTCATATAATGGAATCAAATAGTATATACCCTTTTGAGCATGGTTTCTTTCACTTTGCTAAGTGAATTTGATTCAGTCACCAATTAGCAGCATTTATAGACAATTCCTCAGTTTCTTTTTATATGTTTTTGAAACTCTATCTTGTTTCAGTTTCCATGATACACATTCTTCAGTTTTCCTTTAATCTACATCTTTGCAATCTCCTTTACAAGATCCTCTTTCTCTAGTCAGCCTTTACAGTTTGACTTTCTCTATAGATCAGTCCTAAACCCATTCCATCTATGTCTACCCTCTCTCACTTGGATGACAATATTCATTCCCATAATTTTAAACTTCCCCTATATGCTAATGAGTCATAAATTTACTTATATATAACTTGGATGCCATATATGATTATTTGTGACTATATTGTGCCCATATATCTTTATTTTATTATGGAGAGGGTTTTCAGTGACTGAAAGCATGCAGAAAACAGGAACAATACCCTTGATAAGATGCCTAAATGGGAGCAGACAAGACTGTGAACACTACATTTTTTAAGGAAGAAGGAATGTCTGCTTAAATCTAACTGAAATAAGCCTGACATAAACTGTAGATTTAATGGAAAATAATAAAATATGCATATAATATAGAGATATTCAAGCATTTTTAATAAATCAGGGGCCAAAAATAAATTAAAGGTTCTCCTTATAGTTTATATCTGCCAATTATATATTAGAAAGCTTTACTTTGGTAGCTGTCAGTTTTATAACACCATCTTGCTGCCAACACAATTTTGAAAAAATTTTGTTGATTAAATACAATAATGATTCCTATTGAAGACTGCACCAAAATAGTAAAAAAAAAAAAAAAAAATGTATCAGTTGTATTTCATCCAGAATGAAAAGAGATTAAATTTGCCTCATCCCTGGATGTGGTATTTGGCCCAAATTGCATTTTTGCAGCAGGGTGGAGTTTAAGATCAAAAAACCAGAAATATTGTGCATACAATGAAAGCCAATCTTTTGGCAACCAGGTGAAGCCCTGTTTTGTCCTATTTCTGTGGAATTTTGGTCATATCCCGGGTATCATAGAATAGTCTTTATTCCTAAAGAATTATAGCCTCAAAAAAGATGGACACCATATCTGCAATAATGCTTCATTTAAATGTCAATTGTGTTTCATTTGCTGAAATAATACATATGAATAAACCAACAGAAAACATTATACATTTAAACCTTTCACTTTAAAAATGAGCTACATAATGTCTTTCCTGAAAAAAAGAAAGAAGGTAAGTATTGCCTGTCAAAACCAGCAAATCATTAGCATTTTTAGAGCTAAAAGAGGACACTGGAAAGTATCCAGTCCCATCTTCCAGCTTCACATGCAAAGACACTGGATTATTAAAAGGTGGAACGATTTACCCAGAATATCACAGCTACTGAAAAACAAACCCGAGACTAAGGTCTTCTATGCATAGTCCAGACATTTCCCATTGTCCCATGCCGTCTAGTAGCAACGCTGCACTGTCCCACCCTCGGCAGATCTTGTTCAGTGGCTGGTAGGCTCAGCTTCTAAGGACAGTTCTGGGACTGGCCTTCATTTGAAGACACAACGCCGTGCCCTGAAAACCTGGCCCCAAGTCCCCTGGGTCTCTTTCTAGCTGTCGCCAGCACCAGCACGTGGACCTTGATGAGGGTGTAGAAGCTTGGTTTCCTTACAGTTGTGTCATTCACCCTGAGTCACACACACATCCTGACCATGTTTACTTTGTGCTATTACATAATAGAAAGTGTTCCAGAAGACACTTACTTAAAAGGCAACTTTCAATTAAAATCATTTCCACTTTTGGTGTTTTTTTTTTTTTTTTCTAAGTAGCTAAATGCTCTATATTTGTGCATTGTGTGAAAGGAAACCTCTGTTAACACACTCCCCTCCATATACTTTTTTCACATCCTCTTCTTTTTCTTTTTTTAATAATATCCCATCTAATTTTCATGGAGCTTGTCAAATCTATGATAGAGCAGCACATAGGAGAGTCAGAAAGACATAGCAATGCCGTGACAAGGGAACTATAAAGGCTTGAGTTGATTGGCCTACCTCATCCTGTGATCCAAACTGAACTGTCAATCTCCAAGCCAGGAGGGTGAATCCTCATGGTGGCAGGCCACTAAGATTAGCTTTGTCTCCACTGATGTTCATGTTTGTCTACCTTGTAGATGCCTGGTTTTCCTCAGTGATGACCTGACACTAGGCATATCCATGCCACATGTATCCATCACCCCACAGGCATTCCCCCATCTAGAAAATAAATTCCTAGATTAAAGAATTGTGTCCATTTACTTAGTCGCCTTCATTCTACAATAATCTGACAATTAATCAATGTTAAGCAATTCACAATACATATGTGATAATAATGAGGAAAGGCCCCCAAGAATTAGAAGTAAATCCCAACCCTGTTTTATAATTGTTCATTTTCCTAGAGCTGATGAATGCACCATTTAGAGATGCAAGAAGCTGAGCAGCTGAGGTAATCACCCTACTGCCTCAACTTCAGTTTTGCTGGCGCTCTACGGGTCCAATTCTGGGAACTGAGGGACTTAGATTATCATGCCAGCCTGATTTCTCGTGTGCTTTCACGCAAAAAGCTCCTTCACGGCCATATGCATTTGATATCCACCAAGAGGACATAACATCTGCTTTCTTTCAAAATCCCATGTAAATTTTGGAGACCATAGGGAAAAAAGTCTCTGAAGCATGGAGCTATCAAGATTATTATTGTAAATTCCTAGTTCTGCCTATTGCATTTTAATAGAAATTCCAGTTTCATAGAATAAAAGTTATTGGTAAGAGAGACTGGAGTGACATTTATAACTATTTTATGTAATGTTTCATAGTTTTGCACATTATAATTCAGTAATAAGAGGAAAAAGAAGAAACATTGCATATTTTCTCATAGTTATTCAGTGTAGTATATTTCCTTAATAGGATCCTTAGGAGAAATTATCAATTTCCACTTTTATGAAATAACCTTAGCAATAAACTATTTTATAAAGGTAGTGTTTAATTATATGATCATTTCCATGTTATTATAATCACTAACAATAATGACAAATAATTATCTAGAATATTCTAGCAGAAAACTGGAAATTAATTCTCTTTTACATACACTTAGATCTCCATTCACTCCAGTTATCGCTCTCATAATTTACAACCCAGAATAATTATTGTGATTCGGGTTAACTCTATACCTTGCTTCAATCAAGATCCCACACAGCAACAATCCCAAACCTTTTATAACTTGGCAGTATATGTTCAAATTTCTGAACGGCGTAAAATAGGTAATCCATAAGTGCAAAGTGAGCACTAAACTTAAAGTGCAGAAATATCTCAAAAGGAATTGCAGCTAACTCAGCCAACTCAAAATAGAAGCCTCAGAGTATCTTAACCAGATGTGGGCTTGAGATTGAAGAGGAGGAATCATACTAATTGTGGTGGAGGAGTGTGCTTACTCTTTATAATTAAAAGCCTAGAATTCCTTGCATTAAATATGATCACTACTATTTATATAATGTGCCGAATCTTGTACTAAGCCATTTACATGCAGTTTCCTCACTTAATTTTCACAGGAACTCTGTGGAAAAGAGTTCTAATGTTACCCTCATTTTATTGCGGATGTGCCAGAAGCTTTAAGAGGTAGGTAGGTAGCACACTAAGCGGTAGAGCCAGGAGTTGAATCTAGGCTCTCTGTATCCAAGATCAAGATCTAAATCACTCTCAGAGCAGGTGGGTAGATAGGCAAACTCAGAAAAGAGGGCATATTCTATCCTTTGATAAAACTTAAATTACCAGGAGCTGGCTGCTACAAGAAACCTTGAACACTAACTGGTCAATTTCAAGTAGGTAACTTCAAAAGAAGTACAAGTGACCCTGAACATGAGAAAAGATGCTGAATCTGTACTAATCAGGAAAATGATAATTGAAACAGCAGTACATTATCTGTTTGTTTTTTTCACCCATTACTTTTGAATGCATGAGTTAAAAACATGAACAATATCTGGTTTAGGGGAAGATGCTGGTAAATGGGCATGTCTCCCACGTGCTAGTAATTGTAACTGATACTGGGTAAGACTTTTATAGGAGAAATTCAACGCTTTCCATTTAGAAGGATATTTGATATTTTAGATGGAAAGAGAAAGTTTAAATAAGTATAAAGTATAATTGTTTTTAATGTTTTCCCTATTTCCCCTGTATTTTCTCCATTAAAGACCCAGCACCACCCAGTGCTCCAAGGAAAGAGCCCTGCACCCATATCAACAGGTCCCTGTGCTGTGACTCTGCCGCTAAGTCTGCTTCTTTTCCACCTGCCATGCACTGGGTTTGGCAAGGCCTGTTCCTTGCTGCCTAATCTCATTTCCTCTGACTTAACCTCTTTCCTGTCAAGTACCTGCTTGCTCCTCCCTTCCTTTGGCACTCGATACCCTGTCTACCCTTTCTACAGTGTCTGCAAGATCCTCCTTTGCCCACAAGCCTTCCTGGCCACCCTTGCCTTTAGGGCTTGCACACCCTGGTGTTCCAGACGTTGGGAGTTCAAAGAGCAGTCAACTAAACAAACACCACAACATTGTGAAGAATTGCAGAAGGCTGCCAGGTGCCAATTTTGCCAAGTAGGCAGTCAAAAACAAGAAATACCATCCATGTTCACCATCATTTTATTAAAGGAAGGCATTTTAACACTAAAAAAAAAAAATGGGGAAAAGTCATAATCTCAGAAAAACAAAAATGTTTCTCAAAGAACAGCAATTAAGCAACCTTGGGGACAGACCCGAGGTGAGGAAGGGACATATGCCCAGAAGGAGCTAGCGTACGAGAAAATAGCCAAGACTGTTTGTCTGGCACAGGGGACATCCTTAGAAGCCAGAGCAGAGCCGTGTTTTGTAGCCCACTCCCCACCCCTCCCCTTCACATCTCAAGGTCACTTGAGTGAGTTCCTCATGCTGCTTAATCTAAGGAGTCACACCAGCTGCTCATCTAAGAAAACTCCACTTATCAACAGCTGCCTGCAGGCCATCCTGGAAATGTCCAGCAAAGTGAAGCTCGCCCACGTCTGGAGTTTCCTGCCCCCGTCCTAAGGCACGCTACACACTCTTCTTTATGTTCTACAGCCTGGGATACTTTAAGATCCCCTCGAAAAGTCTTGTAGAGTTCTTGTCATGCAGAGGCTGTGGAGGTATGGAGGGAAAGCTCCAGCAGAAAGACTTGGAAAAACTGGACAGTGGCGTCCTTACAGTGCTCATTTTATCATGAACGTGTTATCTGTCCATGGAGGGGTTTTTAGAGCAATCACTGACATGTGCTCTAGTGTGATACTCTAAAATCTGAATGGACTTATGAAGGCCTGACAATTAAGTTCGTGAACTCATCCTATAAAAAGTGTTACATAACTCATTGATGAATAAATATCACTACATTCACCTTCAAAGAACTCCCCTTGGGAAGCTATGCACCAATGCCAGTGCCTAGTCCGCCCTTAAAAGCAAATTTGGAACTCTTTTTCTGGAATGGCCATCAGAGCTGTCATTGTATTACCCTTGATGTTCTGAATGTCATCAAAATGTCCTCCTTTCAATATTTCCTTTATCTTCAAGTAAAGAAAGAAGTCATTGGGGGCCAGATCAGATGAGTAGGGAGTGTGTTCCAATATAGCTGTTTACTGGCTAAAAACTCCCTCACAGACAGTGCCGTGTGAGCTGGTGCACTGTCGTGATGCAAGAGCCATGAATTGTTGGTGAAAAGTTCAAGTCGTCTAACTTTTTCATGCAGCCTTTTCAGCACTTCCAAACAGTAAACTTAGTTAACTGTTTTTCTAGTTGGTACAAATTCATAATGAATAATCCCTCTGGTATCAAGAAAGGTTAGCAACATCATTGCATCAAGTTCGCGAACTTAATTGTCACACCTCGTACTATGGATGTTTTCAGGTAAACATTGCTCTTGACATGCAGTTTTTTTACATTTAATAAAATCCATTTTAATATCCACCTTGATTACCCATCACAAATTTGTTCTAAAATCAAAGGTTAAGTGGATAAATGTCATTTTTTTGTTTTTTAACCAAATGCCTAGATTCCAACTATTTTGACCAAGATTACTAGCAGTAGAAATATCCTAACTTTCTCAGGCCTTGGGGCATCAAATCTCATACTTTTGATCAGGAAGCAGAAAAAGGAAAGAGAAGGAATGGGGCTAGGTCCATGGTCAAAGGGACTTCAGTTATGAGAGAGAACTGGTCAATTTTGGTCCATACAAGGGTATCCAGCAAGGACAGATTGCACCGTCCCCACTTCCACATGTAGCAAGAAAATGTTAATAGCCAGTGTTCACAGTGCTATGGCTTATTTGCTCCAGGAACCTTAGGTAGCAGACGCATTGCCTTACACCCAGGCTTACTGCTAAATAATATAGAAGCTAGAAGGAAATGTAACAACTGTGTTTCCCCAAAAATAAGACCGGGTCTTATATTAATTTTTGCTCCAAAAGACGCATTAGGGCTTATGCTCAGGGGATGTCATCCTGAAAAATCATGCTAGGATTTATTTTCTGGTTAGGTCTTATTTTCGGGGAAACATGGAAGAAAGTTGGGAATGTGAAACACATGAAGCCAGGACACACACACCCATGCTCACACAACACATAACTGTGGTTTCTTCTGTCACTGTGAACATGATTGCCATTTCTATCACCATCATTCATTCGAATAAAAATTCTTAAAACTTGATGCACCATTCATTTCTAGAGCTAAGCAGGGTTATTCCAGGCTTTCGGCCCATGTTTCCTAAAAGCCTAGCTGATTAAAAGGCATTAACATTTAGAGTTTGCCAACACTGATTACTGGCAAGTGTTCATGTGATAACAAAGACCTAATAAGAGAGATGCAGAAAAGCATGGTGAACATAACACAATAAGGGGTGCTCGTCAGTAACAAGTATCTGTTTCCTCCTTAGCAAAGGAAGGAGGTTAACTCATGAGCTTCAAGGCACCTTCCAGATCTAACATTTTATGATTCTGATTAGCAGACAACTTTTCAGAAGGCATCTACTCAATAACGTCAGGTTCAAAATTCTTCAGAGCTTGATTATCAATTCTCAGCACAGGGTCCTCAAATAACGTGCTTGTTTCTTTTTTATAACATTGATGAGGTGCCATAGGTACTTAGCTCTTGTTTACAGCAATTAGGCTATGGCAAACTGGTTTCCTTATACTTAGTTTCACTGAAAGTTGCAGACCCTACTGACAACATTAAATGAGAACTTACTGTACTCCATATTTTGTTTTTATCTTTTTTTCTTCCAGTCTTTTGTCATGTACTCATTGCTCAGTAATACTGCTAATCGAAAAGGAAAGAAAGAGAAGTTCTGTTAAGTCAAATTTGATGCAATCAAAAGTTGAAGCTGAGACTATCCCAAGAATGTTCCACATATTTAAATTCTCCTAAATACCTCTTTCTTAGTGGCATTCAACAGAAAGAGCTAGCAGTCCTAAAGATTTTTTGCAAAAGCAACTCTGAAGGAAAATACCAATGAACTTCTCCTGCTCGGGACCCCACAACCGGCAATCTGGAAACCTGAGCTGTTTGTGATAAGAATGAAAGTCACCAATAGTCTTTTCTTTAAAATACAAAACAAAACCAGAAGCAATGACTTTCAAGTTTAAAGCAAGCTTATCTCCTTCAGTTCAGGAGTATTTGTTTGCCAACTAAGTGTTACTTCTCACAAATGTAAAGTTAAATCAACAAACTTTCTTCACATTGGGGACACTATAGGTAAAAGAGCCTGTGAAATGTGGAATTAACTTTTCAGGTTTTGAAATTGATACATTAAGTTTAGAAAAGTTAACCATTTGATGAGTGTGACCGGCTCGCTTAAACTTCATTCCCAGTCATAACTCTTGATTTCCCAAGCAAGGAAAAAAAGAGAGAGCATAGTATGTTCAGAACAGAACTGAGTGCTATGGAATGGGAGTTAAATACACATACAACATTTATTTTTACGATTATTCATTACTACCATCAATATTTTTTTATTGTTATCCATTACAGTTAAGTAGTTTACAAAGTGCTTTCACATACATTTTTCTCATTTCTCTAGGACCCTCTCAATTCTGTGATGTAGGTAAAACAGCAAGCATTCAGATATGTTAAATAATCTAGCATTTGTCATCATCATCACCACCATCATCACTTCGTGAGCGCTTACTATTTGCAAAGCTCTACACTAAATGTTTTATGTGGATCATCTAATCCTCACCAACCCTATGCAGTTGGTATTATTACCATCTCTGTTTCAGATGAGAAAACATGGTTGATTGGGGCCTGAAACCTGGGGCTTATGAGTCCAAGTCCAGTGTTGTTTCCACATTGTTTTAATAATAGAGTTAAAAAAGAACAAAGAGAATGCTAAAGTTTCCAGTTCATTTCATATCAGTTTCCTTCAGACAGAAATAAAGCAAGAAAGGGACCATGAAAAGCAAGTTAAATTTGCAGCCTCTTCCCAAAATAAATACTTACAAAAATGCAGCAGGCAAAAACATTCGCCAAATCTTTTAGAGCTTTTGTAAATTGCTGTAAGGTTGCAATTCCACCACACTTGGAGCTAAATGCAAAATTCTACTTTTAAACCTGCTACTGACCAAATAAACAAATTTTTTAAAAAGCTATTTTAAAACAGAAAATAAATAAGACCGTTAAAAAGCCTGACAGTGTAGGGTGGCCTACCATGAATGATAAAGGTCCTGGGTTTCCAAACCCCCAATGTTGCAACTTGGTTGGTCTTTGGATATATCAGAGTCAATTTCACTCAGTGAGTATTTAATGAGTAGTTACTGCCTGTTTGGTGTTAGGGGACTAGAGATGAACAGAACACTTATTGTTCATGCCATGCCGGAGCATATTATGAACTAGAGGCAAAGACCGATAAAACATTAATTACAGTGTAGTAAGTTCCACAACAGAGGATTTATCCTGCTCTTGGGACTCAGAGGAAGCTTCCAGGAAAAAAAAAAAAAGGCATTTAGATAAAACCTGAAGGAATGCCAGAAGTTAGTCTGAGAAAAAATTGTCATGAGGACTCAAGGAAGGGAGAATCTGAGGGGAAGAAACTAGGCCACTTACAAACTTGGGAGGATAGCGACATCCTCAATGAAATGAACAAGGGTTCCATAATCCATTGCAGGATGGAGGTTCATGGGAGAGCGGGTTATGTAGGAAGTCCATCTTTAAAATATTTCTCTTATTTAGCCAAGAATGTCCACACTCTTAAGAGGGAGTTATAAGCCTATAACTCCCTTACTCTGGAAGGAGGGTAAAGGAAAGACACTGATGGTTTCTCAGCTATTTACAATAGTGGTCTCATCCATGTCAGAAAAAAAAAAAAATGGGGTATTCATTTAAAGACATGAAAAGATAAAGTGGAGATAGAAAGAGATGATTGGGGTAAGGATATAAACAGAGAAAAGGAAGGAATACCCTAAACAAAATAGAACCACAGTCACAAAAATAAAAAATGTTTAATATAATAAACTCTCAGCTACCTGCACCTGGCCTGAAGAATTCACAACACATCCATTCCTCCAGATTCACTTAACCTGCAGTTGGGACCGCAAGAGATGAGACAGTACAGCAGACATGCTTTCCTATGTTCTGCTTAGGTGTGTTAAACCTGTGGATGAGAAGCAAATGCTCAAGAAGTCTTGATTCTTTTTCTTTATTTTGTATGTTAGGTCCCTAATTCATTTGAGCAATCACACAAGAATTAGTTTTGGATTGCTAAGGATACCAACTGACAGGATAAGAAAGCAGCCTAAAGAGAACTAGGAAAGGAGGACAATGAGAATGTTCCAGAAGTAATTCCGGTGCTGAATACTCTCTATTTGTCTATCTAGATATATTGATCTTTTCCACTGCTCTGTGCTCCAGGAGTTGACCTGCATTTAGGAGCTCCCCAGGGCTTTCAATTGGCTGTGTTCAGTGGGAGGCAGGAGTAGGAAATCGGAGGATGGGAGACCAGGGAGATTAAAGTGCTTCACCATTCCTGGTTGGTTTCCATTAACCTTGCCCACAACCTAGAAAATAGCCCCTTCGTTAATCTCTCCGTAATGGCCTAAGTTGAATGTGCCACCTCTTTTCTCACCTCCCCCAAAATGGAAATAGATAGTCTAGCCACACAGAAGTGCAATGCAAGCTTAGGGCAAGCATGATTGACAAGCGAAAGAAATATATATGAGATAATACGTTAGAACAAGAAATCCATTTGAAAACATTTTGGGGAATGTTCATTGATTTTCCTCTCATATCAAGAAGAGAGAAACAACACTGCATTGGGAGGAGATGAGAAACGAGACAGCCAGAACCATTTTAGACAGTGATTCAGCATAACCACCAAGGGAAGGGACATCTGGAGGAACTATTTGGGAGGAGTTGGTGATAAGTATACTGGACTTTTCTGCAGCCTCCAAAAATAACAGAGCCTTCCAAATACTTACCTTCACAAATCTCCAGGGGCCATTTCCCTCTTCATCCAAGCTAAGGTAAACCCAGCCAGGATGACCTCAGTGGCCTCACCCTAACCCTTCTTTCCAAAAATGAGAATAAGAATACCTACAAATTAGACAACAATGTCATTAAGTTACAGACCTCGGGCTGCTAATACTATACTGGTGAGGAAAGAAGTGCTCATCCCTTTACCACCACTGTGGTCAAGTTCCGCTGGCTTCCTCTATGCATTAAAGGGATACAAAGTTAGCTACACGTCAAGTACTAACCAATAAGTGAATCTCTCTCTGATATGTTTCTTCATTATCTCTGCTTCTTAGATTAAAAAAGTATAAATTATACTATTCAAGGTAAAAATGGCCATTTTAATTTCTGCCATCTTCCTGTGTCACTCCTTAAGTAACAATGACAGCTAAATGATTTTTTCTCAGCCCAAGAGTAATGTGTCGGGCTTCCTTTCTAATGACAACAATCTTTCTGTTGCCAAATGCTTCACGTCTTAAATAATGGCTTGAATTTTGGCTGCAATTATAAGATAAGCTTGTTCTCATAACCTTTTCACAATGGATTTTCATCAGCTCCTTTATAAAGGAAATTAGAATTTGCATTTAACTTCAAGCTCATGTATCTGAAATTTGACACACCACTGGCATGTTCAGACATGGTATTTATAAAGGAATAACATTTGGTTTTTAGGGTTTGGGTTAGGATTTTACATCTAAAGTAAAGGAGAAGCAAAATCTAATTGAAGTTAAGGAAGAATCACCAGAGTCTGAATGGCAGAGTGACCCGAAAGCGAAGATTATTTCTGTAAATACAGTATGCTCACTTCTACATACGCCCCAAAGAAAACCTATTTACTTTCCAAAATTTCTCAGTAACATCTGAGATCCAGACAATATGGCTATAAGCAGGTTTGATGTGGAACACAATATAAATTGCCGGACAATAAAGGCCATGATAGGTAGGGGTGCTAGAGTGAGTGACACCCTCATTGCTCGGGATAGACACCACAATAGCTATAGACTAATAAAAGCAAGCTGTCCCCCAGGAATTAGCAAGCCACTCTTTTCAGGCAAAGTTGTCAGCTCATTTTTTCCAGAACCCAAGCTGGGACTTTGCATAACCTGAGAGTAAACATCCCTGCCGCCAGGACTTGAGAAATACCAAACTCCAAACTTGTGGAGAAGTGTCTATCCTGGATCCTGGGTTCCAGCTCCCTGGCTTGTCCCAAACGTCTCCTTCCTTTAATGTTGAGCAAATACTGCCAGCTTTAATGGTAGGTGGGATTTGCCCATATTATGGCCTCAAATAGGAGAAAACATTCAAAACTAAATGAGACAATGGCTAATTCAAAGGCAACATCTGTGGGAAATATGATTGCAAACGAGGAAAGCAAGTTGTCTATCAGGAGACGAGTGATTCATAAATGTTTCTGGCAGGGGCTCACACAGATGGAGTCGTGTACACATGCTATTTTTTCCCTGCTAGGATTTGTGCCTAACAGAGTAAGTGATTACAGACCTGAGTGAGTATGCATTGTGATCGAAAGCAAATGTAGTGAACTTTCTGATCAAAGCACCACTGAATCTCTTTCCGTGTGATATTCCCCACTCTGGCTCATTCCCTTCAGTAGGTAACTTGGGGAGGTTCTTGACTGAAATGTTTATGCAGATGCAAATGCTGTGACTTCCCTCCTGGCAGGGATCTCAACTCTGACAGGATACAGAGAAAAGAAAAATCCCATGTCTACTTCCCAGCAGCTCTAGAAAAAATGCCATCAGTCCTGTTGGGGCCAAATGAGGCGTAGGAGTTGTTCTCCAGTGTGAAGACACCATGCGCACAGAACTAGAGAATGTCAGAATTGGGATTTAAACACTCACAGTCCAAACTTCTCAATGTACAGACTGAGGCTCAAAGAGGTCCAAGTGACTTGCGAAATATCTCATAACCAGTCAATGAGAAAACCAAGATTATAACCCAGCTCTCTTGATTCCAAGTTTAATGGGCCTTTTCCCCATTACAACAGATAATTTTTATTCATTCAATAACTTATTTATACAAAAAATATTTATTCAATGTCCACCATACAGCAAGCAATGTTCTGAATGCTGGAAAAAGAACAGGGAATAAGAGATACAAAATCTTTTACCTCAATCACATTCTTGTGGGAGAGAATAACAAAATTCAGATAAATATAAATATATATAAATATAAATATAAATATAAATATAAATATAAATATAAATATATATATATATATATATATATATATATATATATATATATATATAATGTTATGTCAGGTAGTGGCAAATGCTTCAAAGAAAATAAACAAAGGCCAAGGTAGAGAATGATGAGGGGCAGCTATTTAAGGAAAGGTGAACAGGGAAACTCTCTCTGGGTGATACTGATCACAGTCTGAATGAAGTGAGGGTGCAAGCCACACAAATACCTGAGAGAAGAACTTTCTAGACAGAGAGAACAATGTGTACAAAGTCCAGGAAGCTGGCATGAGCTCAGTGAGCTGGGGGGTGGGGGCCTGTGCCAACTAAGTGAAAGGGAGCAGTGGGGGTGAAGTCAGAGAGGCCAGCAGATGGCTTTCAGCGGGGGAATAACTTGATCTTTTTTCAATTTTTTAAAACAGATTATTCTGGGTATTATGTGAAGAATAAACTGAAGGGGAGAAAAGAGAAAGAGAGGACCAGGGGGACAATAAGGAGAGCTCCCCAGCAGGCAGAATTTAAGTTCCTTGAGAGCAAGGATTTTTGTTTGGCTTGTGCTTTGCTGCAAAATCAGCACTAAGAATAGTGCCTGGCATACAGTTGAGGTCTTAGAGTATCTGCTGAAAGAATGGATATCTGAGAGGTGAGATCAAGGAGAAAGTTGATAGTGGCTTGGACTATGATAATAGCAGTAGAGACAGGGAGAAATGCGTCAATTTGGGTAATGGTTTGAAACCAGAATTGACAAGAACAGGTTGAAGATTGGGTACGTACACTTAGTAAGAAAGAACTCAAGAAGGACTCCGAGGTTTTTGCCTTACGCCCTCTGAATGAACAGTGGTGATTTCTCCAGGAGCAAGAGAATCAGTGGGGAAAATCAAGAATCTTGTCTTAGTCATGTTATGTTTGTGCTGTATACCAGTCTTCCAAATGGAAATAATGGCTAAGCAGTTGAATAGACATGTCTGGATCTCAGGGAAGAGTTATGGCTGGAAATAAGTGGATACTGTTTAAAACTACTGAATACCATAAGTTCACCCAAAGAGTAAGTGTAGATGGGGAATTGATGGGGTCCAGGGACCCTAGGGCATTCCAGGGTTTCCAGGTGGGTAGTGGAAGAAAAACCAGCAAAGGATTTTTGCCAAGAAGAAGAAATATAGGCAAAGAAGCTTGAGAAGAGGAAAACCAGAGGTGTCCTAGAAGCCAAGCAATGAAAGTATGCTTCAAAGGAAGGAACGCTGAACTGTTCCATTGTTCCTGGAAAGTCAAGGTGAGGCCTAAGAATTAACCATGCGATTTGGCCACACAGAGGTCACTGGTGACAGTAACAAGTGTAGTTTCAGTGGCATGATGGGAACAAAATCCTCATTAGTGGAAGAAGATGAGGAGATCAAAGGAGGGTTTGGGGTTTTTTCTTTTCAGGTGAGAGTCATTACAAGAAGCTTTTATGCTCATGGGAAGATCCAATAGAGATGGAGGAAATCACAAAGGACAGAAATGGGATAACTGCAAGAGAAAAGTCTGGGTTAGACAAAAGAAAATGGGATCCAATGCATAAGTGGAGGGCTTAGCTTTAGAACAGAACACGTGGAGTTAATCTGGAAGGGAGGAAAGGAACGAGATACTGGTACAGTTATGATTTGTTGGTAGAAAAGAGAGGAAGTCCTTTCTGATTGCTTCTTTTTTCCAAGTGAAATAACAAGGTCATCAGCTGGGAACATGGGGAAGAAAGGAGTGTCTGAAATTTAAAGGAAGAGGAGAAGGTGAGGAAAAAGCCGTAGGAGATTGATTCCCAGCAGGACACTCTATACAGAACCAGCACAGAGTGGAATAGCATCAGAGAATATCAAACAGTCACCGAGTTGCCAAAAAATGAGGGTCAGTTGTGGAGTCGGGTGTGGGCATTTGAGGGGGGAGGAGTGGCTTCAAAGAGGTGTCAAAACGGGTGGCAGGGGTGTTTCACACAATGTTCACCTATCTCAAAAATTTAAAAGAGAACATCAAGATGGACTATCTCCACGTTGCTCTTCATGGAGATGCAAATGTTAAGAAGTAATAAATTATTTTTCTGATTCCAGGAGCAAAACATTTGTCAGCTAAAAACATTACTACTTTCACTTGATTGATTTGTAATAAAATGATACAGAGCCACACTTTGAACTAGCAACAATGGATACATATTATGACGCTTAATTATATAGCAATACATCCTGTAAAGGACAGAAGATTAATGACTTGTTAAGTTGAAGCAATTACCTAACAATAATAATAGTCACAATGACAGAATTATATGTTCCTTCAGAGTGCTTGAGAGTGTAGAAACCGGAAAGACTTACTCATTTAATCTGAAGAGTTTTATTATTTATTCTCTATGGTAGTTTTTATTTTTAGCTGCTGGCTTCTTTTTTTATGTAAGGTTTTAATTAATTCCTTTTACTGTTTTATGAATCTCTCTCTTAAGTACAGTTTTAGATAACACTGCAATTCAAATCTTTGAGTAGCTTGAAAGTTTCCTTTTTCCTTCAACACTTTTAAAGCACTTAAGCTCCAATATGGAGAGCCAAAAAAAGCAGTATAAATAGCTTAGCAATTTTGGACTTTCTTTGGGTTAAAAGGCACCACAACATTGTCATTTGCAAACTAAATCCTCACACCACTTTGTGATTGAGAGGACTAAGAAAAACAAACCACACACACTCACATACACAGTCTTAGTCCATTCAGGTTGCTTTAACAAAAATGTCATAAACTAGGTGGCTTTAACAGCAAACATTTATTTCTCACAGTTCTGGAAGCTGGGAAGTCTCAGATCAGGGAGCCAGCATGGTGGGTTCTAGTGTGGACTGCTGCCTTCTCACTGGGTCCTCCTGTGGTGGCAGCGGTCAGAGAGCGCTCAGGGTCTCTTTTATAAGGGCACTAATCCGATTCATGAGGGCTCCACCCTCATGACCAATTCACTAATCTAAATTACTTCCCAAAGGTCCTATCACCCAATATCATCACACTGGAGGGTAGGGTTTCAATATATCAACTTGGGGGCATGTTAACATTCAGTCCATAACACACACACACACACGCAAAACTTGTGGCTTTTTTCCAAACTCAAATATATTTAGGTCAAGTCTTTGACTCTATTTTAGATTTCATTGCAAGGAAGTGTTCTCAATTTTTTAATTATTATTCTGAATTAAAAATGAGCTTTCTATTTGAAACATTTTGCACTGTGCTATAATTCAAGTCTCAGAATGTTTTCAAAGTGGTTCAATATATTCCACGAAGTTAAAACTCTTTTCTGCCTTTCAAAAGAAAATGTCTCCATTTCCACTGTTAAATTTCTTTTACGTTTTTTACTGATCCACACTCACATTGGTTTCCTGGAAGAGCATCACGACACACACAAGATGGCACCTTCACATACCCATTTGAATGTCTTTGGGCGAAGTAGAAGCCCTTCTGTCCCACACAATCAAGACCACAGCTAGGTGACTAGTTTTTTGAATGAGCCAAACTCAACAGGAAAGAAAACAAAAGGATTACTGTTCTATAGAGCTCATTCTTGCTGTGCTCAACACCCTCTATCTAAACTGCTGTAACCAAGTAAATTGCACAATCTGGGGGCTGACCAGGAATCTGAGAGGACCAGGGCTCGATGGGATAAAGGCTGGGCATCCAACTGAATAACAAGCCTGAATGGGGACAATTATCCAATTCAAGGTCATATAATATAATGTCAATAGCTCAGACTTTGGAGTCAGGCCTATGTTCAAGTCCTAGCCACACAAGTTGGTGGCTGTTTAATCTTTCCAAGGTTACTCAACTTCTCTGACTTTAACTATAAAATGGGGATAACAATGGCTCTATCTCAGACACTTGTAAGGATCAAAAACAGATGATACGTGTAAGGCAATTAGCATATAAGGCATGTGTTATGCTTTTGTTGACCCAGTTTGTAAAGGAGAGAATGAAGCTCAGTTAATACTCAAAACAGTCCTATGAGGTAGGTTCTATTATTACCATCTCTGTTTTATAACAAATGAAGGAAAGCACAGAGAGTTTGAGTAACTTGTTCAAGGACACAGAGATAGTCCGAGCCAGAGACAAAAATCTAAACCCAGGCAGTGTGGCTCTGGAATCTGTCCTCCTAACCACTACACAAAACTGTTTCTCATAGTTCTTTGTTCTGAAAAGTTTTTTGAAATGGGAGTTAAAGCTGTGATTAGAATCAGTCAGTGGGTAGAAAAGAGGAGGACATGGCAACAGTGATGCCAGGCAGAAGTTAACAGCAGGACCCAAACAGGCAGTACTTGCTTTTATGGGCGATGTGTTCATACAAAGATGGACATCAAGACAGTAGGCCAAGAGCCAGGAATTTCTGGAAGAATCCTTGGGGGGACCAATCCATATCTGGTGTTCAGTGATCATAGAATGAAGCTTCTAAGCAGGGCACAGACATGCAGGAAATGCTTCAACTACAGGATATGAGGGAAGACATCTCCCCTTTGTTGCCCTGAATCCTAAGTCTGATTGGTGGGGGAAATGCCTTGGTGCACATAAGATAGCTATAGGGCTTAAAGACAGAGAAACCAAAGCATGGATGGGCACCATCCAGAGGATGGCAGGATTTGTTGAGACCTCCCTCGCATCAGCAGATTTTATACTTTATTCCCAATGATTAACACTTGATGTTGGTTACAGATATAAGACATTAGTCTGGATATGCTTGGCTGAGTTTGCTTAACAGAAACGTGACTCAAGGCTTCAGATGAGACCCCAAAGATTATGCTGGCCTGGGGCTTCTTTTTTTCTAAACTCTGAATGCCTGCACCCTTTTGCACAACCTCCAACCCCATTCCCGCTCCCCCCAACCTGTTCTTAAATAGGACAGTAGCTTGAGATTGTGGAGTTGTAATGAAACTTGCTTTTTACCATGGTTCCGACCTCTCAGAAAGTTATAACTAAACTTACTTTTACCATGGTTCCTTCAATGGGTTATTGGGTACGTGGTAAAATAATCCCAGGATCAGGCTGTATCTGGTTTCCCTTATATAGTCAAGCTGTTATTGAGATTCTCCCTAGTTTACCCGAAAAGGGGCTAGAAAAATAGAAGCCAAACTGGACATCTTTACCCAGTTCAGATTTATATCTATACTGTTCCTCTTCACTCGTTTCTTCTCCCGTTCTCCTCTCTTCTCCTGTTCTTCTCCTTCTTTAGGTGTCTCTAGATGGGGCTCAGGAAAACCACCAGCCTGTTAATACACACATCTTCTGTTCCCTGTAGGGCAAACAAGCTTTGGGCAGTCAGCACCAAAACTAGGGACAGCTCCTTTCCCTGGGGCTTCCCAGCCTGGTTCCCAGTTGTGGTTTTACTACCGGGCTGTAATTAGTAGCTAGGAGGTTCTTCGATTTCCCACCCTCACTGTGGCTTTTAATATCAGAGTCTGGCTGAACCACTAAGTTTATCTGCCACAATATTTTCAGAACTCTCAAGGTCTAGTCATAGATAAATAGAGTCAATAGAGACTCACAGGAAACATATTTGATCCAGTCTTAAGTCAGAATTCACAAATCAAAGACTTTTCTCTGGCATTTGTTAATCTAGTAAATTTCAGGTGTCGGATGCTTGGGTACACTTGGAATCCTGAAAGGGGTGGGAAAAGAGTAACAATCTCTGCATCAGTATTTCAGAGTCCATCCTGGTCTGAGTTGAACTCGCTAGGCTGGGCTCCTGCAATACCTCATTGCCTCTAGGGCCTCAACTACTGTTGATGCTTCCATAAACCTTCAAGGGGACGGCCTGACTGTTCTAGCACTGTTTGGACATAACTTAGAAGTTTGAGCTGGCACTACTAGAGTCATTTGAACACGTCGAAGGACATACCCCATGTTCTCTGGAATATTTTAAACAGTCTCTGAATTTCTCATCTCAGGCTCACATGTCCTCTGTGGTCAATCACAGGGACCGAGTTGGAATGTTACATTTTGGGGAGTCAATGTGCCCCCCGGGGAAGCTCAGGGAGCCAGTTAAAACCCTCAGGTACTAGAAGGTACTCTAGAAGTTACTCTAGTTTGGGAACACTGGTTTCTCTAAGTTTAATGCAGAGCATTGGGTTGTTAGAGAGCAAACACTAGGTTCTCCTACCTACCTGTCCGAGCTCACAGAGGAATTTGTGACCCATTTTAATGGAATGCCAAGTATAATTTCTCCTTTATTGCCAGAATAATAAAACACGTGAAGATGCTCTTCAAATTCTCATGTAGATGTTCCACAAGTATTCAAGAGGTGCCACTGTGACTCCAGAACATATCCAATCCCACCATTAAATGCTCCCGCCTCTGCTTGATGGGAGAGCAGAGGTGAAACATACTCTAGAAAATGTCAGGAGCAGCCTGTCAGCTACAGAGATCCCAGTAGATGGAGAAGAGCCTTCCTTTCCAGGCATCATATCGGAAGCATCATATTTACTGAAGCATCATATCTGTGGCCGGATAAGCTATGTCATGAATGTTCACATAATGAGTTCCTGCTGTGAGAAGTCATGAACGTACTACAAGGTAGGAACTGTTATACCACAGTGAGTGTAATCCTCGGTTTTTATCAAGGAACTCCTTGATGATTCCAGAAATAACATCTAGGAAAAGAAGTTCCTCCTGTAGGGATTGTACTAATAATTTTTAACATTTTCCATGTACCCAGTGATACCTCCTATGTATGTCAAAATTACTTGAGGTAATGGTATCTTTGAATGCTTTTATAACTCGGCTGGGTTCCAACATAAAGCCCGCTGTAACCTCAGGCATGAGGGAGAAAAAGAGCTAGTGGACGTATGAGCCATGGAAACTGACTAACTACAGAGGAAGTGTTGGCCAGAGCAGCGGAACACATACATTTTGGAATTATGTGTGTAGATGTCAAGTGATACTGTGCCACACTTGACCTCTACTTGAAGATACTATGAGCCCCAGAAAGAATAGATACATAAATTTAGAGCTGAAAAACAAAGCCAAAGCCCCCAATTAATTTCTTATTTTATCCACAAGACAAACTTCCCAAATCTGACAGGGCTCAGGAATTTCCTGAAAATCACAAGTAGATTTAGCGGGCATGTCAGTCAACTATTACTACAATAACGCTACATAACAAATATCCACAAAACATCAGCGGCATAAAACAATAAGCACTTACTTAGCTCCTGCGATGCAGGTTAGCTAATCCAGATTGGACTTGGCCAGACGGTTCTGTTCCACATGTCTCTCAAACTTCTCCTGAGACCAGCAGGAGTGTAATGTTCTTCTCACGAATATAACAGCAGCAGAAGAGAGGAAGTGGATACACACAAAGTCTCTTAAGGCCTAAGCTTAGAACTGGCACACTGGATTTACACCTGACGCCATCAGCCAAAACAAGTCTCATGACCAATCTCAGAATCAAGAAGTGGGGAGAACAAATGTAGACTTTTAATGGGAGAAACTGAGCAGTCATTTAACAACGAAGATGAATACAGGAAAGGTAATGTGATCAGCCACAAAGGTGATCAACAAGCAGACAGCAGTGGGACTTGTGCACACCTGTGAAGATGACCAGCAGGTCAGGTCTGCTTCTGCAAAACGCATTCGCTTTACATGCTTGATACATGGCCTTTGTTATTACTGACTCCAGAGCAGGAAGAACGAACATTGAATCAGATCTCCTCTGGTCAATGCATACTTTCTGAAATAGCTCTAAAAATGAAACTGGTGTTCATCCTTCCCCATAAACATGATCCTTTAAATTCACTTAGCATATCACTAATATATGTGAATAAGTAAAAATATTCCAAATACCTTACAAATCCTTTACTGTCTGGACACAGAGTGGTGATCACTAGTTACTGTATAATAATTAGATGGCGAGGGAATAAACAACCTCTCTGGCTTTGCCAAGCTTTAACGATCTGACCATCTGGGTGTGGATAGAATGAACTTTGAAATGTCTCTTCAGAGACTTCCAAATGCATTAAATTCTCAGAAGGATTGGCAGTAATTGCAGAAATGATTGTGTTATGACAACCAAATAAGAAAGCTAGGTCTATCAGTTTGCTACTTAGGAATTATAAAATTAAAAGCAGCTCAGTAGGGTCTTGGAAACTTAACCATGTCCTTGAATTTTAAACAGTCTGTGAGTCCATTCAAATTGCCTCTCAGCAGTATGCTTTTGTAGAATCATAGAGGAATTAAGACAACACTTGCCATTTCTATGACTTTTGGATCATACCTTAAAGATTGTTCTGTGTCTTCACAAACATTCTTGTTTTTCTCTTTTACGTGTCTGGCCAGAATATTTATCTCAGAATATTTAACTAAGTGCAACTCAGCAGCTGTTCTCAGTTAATATCTTCAGGTTACATCAGTACATGCAAAGTAAAACCTGCTTTGGGTGTTTGTTTTTAAAGTCAGCAAGTCCACGCATAGCTTTGAGAACTTATATTTCCATCACCACCCCCCCATACACATTCTTCAAATCAGGATGTTCCAAGATCAAAGAGTTCATTGCTCTTGGAAGAGGAGGCATACAGTTCAGATATAATGTCATTAAGGAAAAATACATTAAGGAAAAATGCACATTACGTTGGTTGCCTGGATTATCAATGGTTGTTACTAGAAAAATAGATCTGCCTGTATAAAGTCTCACAAAACCATATAAAGAGACACATCAGAACATTAGATAAAATTTTATCCACTAGATAATCCCCTTTATTTTTCCAAATGAGGCATGCCATCTGGCTTCCAAGAGAAGAATATTTCAAAATACACTTCCTCTAACATGGCAGCTAACAAATGGGAGCTGACCCTGTGTAGATAAATCATATGAGGGCTCTTCAGACATTTTAATACTTGTTAAAGTAAGGAGTTAAGCCATTCAAAATTTCCACAGATAGGGCATTTGTGACCATGCGACTGGAAATCAGTTATAACATGATCTCATCACTCCATGTACCCACTGCCTGGACCAGTGGCTTTCAAACTTTGTTGACCATGACACACAATAAAACACACACTTAACATCACAACTCATTATGCACATACATCCTCAAACACACACACATAACGGAAATAACAGTTTCAGGAAATGGTACTTACCATCACGACAATGATGTACTCTGATATTTTGCTTCTCTTCTATTTCATTATGTTTCCAAATGCTGATAGCAATGCACTGAAAGTCATTTCACATCTGTTAATAGGTTGTGACACCTTTTTGAATTTTGGAGAAGTTGAGCCTTCGTAGGTGTCAAAGACCAGGTTCCCTGGAAATCAGACAACAAGGCAAAGCTTTAGTGCTTTGGGAGTTTTATCTCAGGAAAGCAAGAGTGAGAGGAAAAGGAAATGAGTCAGGGAGAAAGGAAGAACACATATAAAATGGTGCATTACTGAGATGGCCACAGCGTCACAGGAAAACACAGCTGGTTTTTCAGTCACAAAGAAGGGACATCTCCAGAGTTTTTGCACAGAACCATTACCTCTTAGAAGAGCCCTTTGTAGAGGGTGGAAGAGAAAAGCAAGCTATTGGACGATAGCTCCTTCCCATGTGTAGTCTCTTACTGGTCAAAATTCACCTTCATTTCAACTCCCCATTTCTGGATTATGTCACCCAGTTCTCTGGGCAGAATCTGTTCCAATAAGGTCAGACCATATGCTAAGGCTGCTAGGACATCTGGCTGTGGAAGAGATGCCAACACCCAGATCACACTCCCAGGAAGCCAGAGACCACCTGAGATGAAGGGATGGCCATGGCAGCCAGTGTTTAAGACCTGATGACACAAGTTGTCACTGTTCTCTAGTTAGGAAATGGGACATGCAGCCAAGGCCCAAGAGTCACGTAGGCCTGAGCATACCATGGGAGGCCCCAGAATCAAGATTACTATATGGGGAAAACAGAGTCCTTGGAGATGGACAGACCTAGATATCCTATCATCTCCATTTTCTAGATATGTGATATCTGTGTAAGTTGCTTTACCCCTTTGATGGATGATATTAATACCCTTGTAGAGCTGGTATAAAAACTAGAGATAATATATGATTTCCTCCAAAAACACCTTTCACATCGTCTATTAGATTTATTCCTAGTTTATTTTTTGATGCTACTATAAATGATATCTTTTTTTTTTCAATTTATGCAATTAAATTTATACGTAGCAAGCTTCCTAAGCTTTCATTAATTCTAATATTTTATCTGTAGTTTTTTAATTCTTATGTAAGGAATCATATTATCTGCTAATGCTATTTTTCCTTATTACTTTTCAATCCTAATTTTAATTTTTTTTCCACTTTACTTCCTGTGCTAGCTAGAGCCTTCAGTACAACATTGAAGAGAACTGTAAAAATATGCACACATGTGCTCGCCGGGACAGGTTGAGGATGCCATGTGGTATTCAACATTATTTAAGATCACTATGTGCCATCCAAACCCCACTCCAACACCATTTTCATCACCTTCCCCATTCCTGTGTTAATGTTCCCAACAACCCCTGAGGTCTCTGCTATTTCTGCCTGACCTCACCAAACAACCATGCCATCAGAATCAAACAACAACAACAACAAAAAACCAGAAGCCCAAAGTGATCTGAAGTGAAGGAGCTCCAGCTGAAGGGAAACAGAATCCTTCTGACACTGAGCAAGATGGTAAATACTGCAGCGAGGAGGCTGAGGTGGGTCTGCAGGACCCTGGCAGATACTGTGAGCTGTACAAGTACACATGCCAGGAGTTACAGAGACTCGTGGCCAAGATCCAGGACCTGACTAGAAGGGGAAGCAAGGATGGGGCATTTGAGACTGAAAACGGAGGATCCAGGGCTCTGTGCATTTCACGACTAAAGAAGTGTACCCGATTAGCCCACATCACATTGAAGAAAGGAAGAGATCACATCCCCAAGGCCAAGCAGAAAGTAGAAGCCTATCACCTGCAGCTCCAGAACCTGTTGTCTGAGGTGATGTGTCTGCATAAGGAGATGGCCAAACATCTGTAGTTTAAGTCAAAGGATGAAGAAATTGATCTGGTCAGTTTAGAGGAGTTTCACAGGGAGGCTCCAGCTATCAACAAGGCTGAAGGCACCAAACCCTTGCATATCTGGACGGGGAGCTGGCGTAGCGGAAAAGCCTAGCGGAGAAGTACTGAGAACGCCTATCCAACAAGGGGGAGGTCTTTCAGGAGACTGAAGTAAAGAAGGAG
The DNA here is from genome assembly GCF_036562045.2 of Rhinolophus sinicus. Taxonomy (NCBI): domain Eukaryota; kingdom Metazoa; phylum Chordata; class Mammalia; order Chiroptera; family Rhinolophidae; genus Rhinolophus; species Rhinolophus sinicus. Next base: position 79,898,420 of record NC_133751.1, on the reverse strand, counting down.
CCCCTGAGCAGCCTCACCTCAACAGCATCATGCAGGCTTCCCTTCCGGTGCAAGAGTATCTGTTCCTGCTGTTTAACCAGGCTCACAAGCCAGACACCTGCCACCTCCCCCTATGTCTACTTTGTCCAAGCCACTGCGTATGGACAGGCCTGTGATAAAACATTGTGGCAATCGAAGGCAGTGTGCATGTAGCCAAGGCTCTGTTCAAGTCCCATGACGCCTCCTAAGATGGTGAGAGTAACTGGGATGCAGAGGACGGGAAGACCACAAAATGCCAGTGATTCACGCTGGGAGCGCAGTTGGAGGACAAGCTCAAGGAGACGCTGAAGAGGCACCTACTGTCTGTCGTGCTGCACCTCAAATACGAAGATGAAAGCGTACCTCACCTGACTTTCTACCATCTCATGAACCTCAACATCATGACAGTAAAAGCCAAAGCAACAATTGTCATGGAGCCAATCACCCCCATCAGTGGAGGTGACTTTCCGTCTCCTGACTCAGTCCTGAGCTGTTTGCATTCTGGGGATCATGAAAAGAAAACTCCAAAGCCAGCCAATGAGTACCAGCTGGATAAATTTGGCATCCTGACTCTGAGAGACTATGTACTTGACCTAGGTCACCCCTATTTGTGGGTAAAAGCTGGATGGCCTCCACTGCCCCAAAGATCCGCCCCAGCACACGGGATTGCTGGCCACTCACTGAGTGCCAGCCACAGGGAGACCCCATGAAACTGCTGAAGACCAGGCTGCAGTCCTGCCTGGCCATCCACAGTTTGCATCCATGGAACATGGCTTTGGACCGTTACCAGCGATTGCCAGTACCTCTTCCCTGAGAGGCTTGTCTCTTACCTGCTAAATGGGCGACAACTGCCCATGAGGATTACACAGAGCTGCAGTTCACCAAAGACACTGTGGAGGAGGAGCTGTCTGGGGACACTAATGTCTACTACATGGTACTCGGAAAGGGGCACAGCCAAACTCCAGGCTGCTCTGGCTCTGAACTCCAGCTACCCCTCCATCCCATTCATTTTCCAGCTCTATCTGAACTGGAAACGAGGGAAAAACAACAGCAATGATGACACTACCTGGGCAATGGAGAGCAAGGTCAGGGTGTGCTACAAGGAGCTGTGCGGCCCCTGGCACAGCCATCAGCTCTTGACCAACAATTACAGCACCTGTGCTTGCTGCTGGACATCTACCTGAAGACCGAGAGCCATGACGCCAGTGTGGAGGGGCCCAAGGAATTTCCTCATGAGAAGATGTGTCTGTGGCTTCTCAGGGATCCCAGCAGAATGAAGCTGTCTAAACATAACCATACTCAAGGATTCTTCAGACATCACCGACCTCCTGCTTGGCCTGGTATTTCCTCCCCTACACCCGAAGTGCTGTGCCTCTGATTTTCCTTCTTGTCCACATGTAGCTCTTGATTATCTCCAAAGACAGGTTTTTTATTTCTAGCCTATTAAAGTGTCACCTGACATAAATAAATACACAAATAAATAAATCCATACTTGTCTTATTCTTGATATTGAAGGGAAAGCTTTCATATTTCACTAGTAAGTCTGATATGTGCTGTAGGCTTTTCATAGTTGCTCTTTATCAGGTTAACAAACTCCTTTTATTTCTAGTATGCTGAGTTTGTTTTGTTTTGTCTTTGTGAATGGATGTTGAGTTTTACCAAACCATTTTTCAGCATCTGTTGAGACCACCTTTTTCCCTTTTGTTAATGTGGAGAATAACATTGTTTTTTTTTCTAATTTTTTTAAATAAAAATCTTCCATTTCTAGGATAGACAGAACCTAGGTATATTGTATTTTCTTTGCTAGATTGCCTTTGCTAATATTTTAAGATTGTTGCATCTATGTTCCTGAATGAGTTTCACCTGCAATTTTCCTTTCTTGTATAGTCCACCTCAGATTTGTGCTGTCAAGGTTACAGGTTACACTAGCCTCATAAAATCAGTTGGGATATGTTTCCTCTTTTGCTTTATTTTGAAATAGTTTCTGTAAAATTGAAAGTATTTGTTTCTTGAATGTTTGGTTGGACTCCATGGTAAAACCACCTAAAGTCCAGAGTTTTCTCTGTGAGGTCTTTAACTACCTGTCAATGTTGTTAATGGTTAGATGTGTTCTGTTTCTTCTTGAATCAGTTTTGATACTTATATTTTTCTAGGAATGTGTACATTTCATGTAAATTTGCAAATTAACTGGCATGAAGTTGTTCATACTATCATTTTATTACCTGCTTAATGCTGGCAGTTAAACCCCCCTTTTATTCTTCATGTTGTTTAGTTGGGACTGCTGTTTTTTTCTTGATCAATTTTGCCAAAGACGTGCCAATTTTATTAGTCTTTCCAAACAACCAAATTTTATTTTGTTCATCCTTTTTATTCAACGCTTATTTCCTATTACAATCATTTCAGCCCAGGTCTTCATTTTCTCCTTTCTTCCAGATTCTTTGGGTTTACTCTGCTGTTCTTTTCCTATCTTCCGAGGATGAATGTATCACTCATTGACTTTCAATCTGCTTTTGTTGTGACACAATCATTAAAAGCTAAAATTTCTAATTGCTGCTTTATCTGCACTCATATGTTTTGATAGCATTTTTCACTATCATTCCAGTCTAAATATTTTCTAATTTTATTATGATATTTTCTTTGACTCATGATTTACTTAAAATGTATTTCTTAATTTCTCAGTCTATGGAGTTTCACTGGTTAACTTTTGGTTATTGATGTCTAGCTTTACTACAATGTGTTCAAAGAATGGTCCAGGACTTGGAAAATTATTGAGACTTGCTATGTGGTCAATGTTTGCAAGTGTCCCTTGAGTTCATGTACAGAATTCATATTCTTTTGTGGGGACATGTTTTTTTTTACATATCTACTAGACATGATCATCAATCATATTGTTTAAATCTTCATTTTCCTTACTGATTTCTTATGTGTCCCATCACTCGATCTCTGAGAAGTATATGAAAGCCTCCTTCCATAACTGTGGATATATTCATTTCTCTTTTAGTTCTGTCAACTTTTGTTTTATTCATTTTGAGATGTTGTTAGGAAACACAAATTTTAAATTATTATATTTTCCTGGTGAATTAAATATTCTATCACTAAGAAGAGATTATCTAATTACACTTTTGCTGTAAAGCATATTTTGTCTGATATTAAAATAACTATAGCATCTTTCTTTTGATGAGACTTTCCTGATACATTTTTTTTTAGTCTTCCTTTTGTGTTGTCATCCAGTCTAACAATCTTTATATTTTATCTGAAGCATTTATTCCATTTACGCTTTTTTGTAATTATTGACACTTTTACTTGTATCTACTACAGAAGTTTTCAGTAGTACTATTAGTAGCTTTCAGTGAAAGGGTTTGTCTGAGTACCTGTCCTAGCACATTGTCATAAATAGAAAGTGGTATTATTCATGTAAATTATCTGGAACAGACTGGGCATTCAATAAGCAATAGCTGTTATTATTGTTACAGTTTATTTTCCTAGCCACACCAGCATGCTGTAACCTTATTTCTTCATGGAATCATCCTTCATAAAGAAAAAAGGGGGGGAGGGGGTAAATCGGTGAGGAACTAATTCTTCATTGATTTTACTATTAATAGAATGCCAAGGCTAAGTTCTGAATTCTAGTAATTTGAACCAGAAAAGTAAAAGGCCATGGTCATACATGTGTTCCAAGGTCCTCTAATAATAAGACAGGAAAAGAGAACCAGCTCCCTTTATTTTAGGTTCAAACACAATACCCTTGATCATGTAAAACACAGTGATGAGTTGAGAAAACAAAACAAAAAACAAAAGACAGATCGAATTATGCAGCAAACTTTGCCAAAAACAAAAAAGAAAGAAAATGAAAGACCTCTTTTTCCACATAAGTCATAAATATCAATTGGTTAATATAAAATGTTTTTCATCGCTGCGTGGCAGCATCTGATCAAAACTGCAGTGTTTGGTGACTGTTGCTGCCTCTGTCTGCAGGAATGGGAAACAGGTTTGACACTGTAATTGCAGAACTTCTAAACCAGACAGGGTCATTGTAAGGATACATGAAAATCACCATAATACTCAATCACAAAAGTAAATATGAACACGCCTAAATACCAATATCTCCTCACTATTATCTCTTGCCAAGTTTGTACTGACAGAACCAATAAAACGAAAAGTGACATTTTTTCCACATTTATCTCATTGGTAAAATATCAACCACATGACTAGCTTTTGAACTGTCAAGATAATGGCAACATTGAACACTTCTCAAGGGAAGATGTCAAAGATAGACCCAAACTGTTACTTAATACTGTTATCCCTTTTCAGATGGGAAGCTATGATTCCAAGGACAGCAGTAACTCAAGAATGGCACATCTGCAAAAACAGAATCAATCATGACAGAACAGTTCTTTCATTTGTTTGTTTGTTTGTTTGTTTCTAGATATGTTATACGGATCAAAGTTACTGGAATGCTAAACTCTCATGGCTCTGAAATGTGAAATAGTTATTAGCCATCCTGTGGAAGAACATCAGAATTTAAGAGTACTTGGATATTTCCCCACAAGTACAGGAATCATAAGGAAAGTGGAGCTTGGGGTCATTTAAGGTACATCCCCACTCCCAACTGAGAGATAGGCAGTAAAAGGAGGGGATGTAAGCTAGTCAGGAGACAGTTTGAAGCTACTACAAATTGTCCAAGACCAGTTGTTTGCAAGTTCCCAGAAACGGTCTTCGGAGAGGAATTGGTAACTGAGAATGTTGGCGATCTATGGAGTGAGGGGGCAGGCTTCAGACCCCTGCCTGGCATACAGGGAAATTTTACCCTGAGTATTTTACCCTGAAATGCAAAGTCAGGACCCGGACACCCTGCACAGTCTGAAATAGTTACAGAAAACGAATATCAGCAACTATAATAGATTGGACACTAATATAAGTCACCAAGGGAAACACATAGTTAAGCATAATTACATTAACTTTCTGAAAAGTAGATGTAAGATAATTACTTGAGTTTGTTGATTTCTGAATCAGCTCCAGGCCTTAGGCCTGAAATATATGCTGATGGTTGGGGCATTTTAATCATGAGCCATAAAGTATCTTAATTCCAGGACCAAAATAAGAATCCTTATGGAGACCAAGTAGTTCTATATTTTAAGGGGAGAAAACCGTAAACATTTAAAGGAATTTTTTTTTTTTTTTTTTTGTCTTCACATATGACATAAATTGAAGGCCAAATCAGGAACCAAAAAGTATTCCCTAAAACATAACTTGCAACCCACCCAAAAGTCCTTAGTGTTTTATACCCTAGCACTATGCACTGTTGAGCCAACTGTATTGTGAAACTATTCCACTGAATAGGACAAGTAGGAGTTGATACATATTGCATGCCAGGAAAGTTTTGTGAGACAGAGACATAAATAAGACATGGTCCTTTCCATGAAGTAAACATTTTTTTATAAAGAGGCCATAAAACCTTTGAGAGGAGCCTTGTATAATTATTTACTTTTAGTATTTACGCAGTGTTTGTGTCCATGTGGCTCTAGACATTTGGACACGAAGGCAGGGGGCTCCACAAATGTTACTGAATGAAAAAGTATGTGACTCATGTATTAGTTTTCTATTGCTGCCACAACAAATAACCACAAATGTAGTGGCTTCAAACAATACCCACTTACACTCTCACAGTTCTGTGGGTCAGAAATTTGGGCACAGTGTACCTCAAGGCATCTCTACACAGGGATCATGAGGCAGAAATCAAGGTGGGAGCCAGGCTGGGATCTTATCTGGAAGCTCGGGGGAAGATTTCCCTTTCAGGTAGAATTTGGTTCCTGCTGTTACAGGACTGAGAGCTCCATTTGCTTGACACATGGCCCCTTCATCCTCAAGCCAACAACAGTACCTCGAATCTCTGACTTCCCCTTCTGCTGCCATCCAGAGAAATATCTTTGCTTTTCTGGAGTTGTATGGTTAGATTAGGCCTCCCTAATCTCCCTATTTTAAGGTCAGCTGATTAGTAACCTTAATTACAATCTGCACAGTTCCTCACGCTATGTAACGTAACATATTCACAGGAGTAACATCAGCATCAACGTTCTGCCTACCACAGTTCATTTGATTGCAAATAATACAAATCTGCCTCAAGTAGCTTAAATCAAAGGGAATTTATTGACCAATTGGGAACTTAAGGTGTGATGCGGCCTTCATCATGGATGGAGTCTTTCCTAAAGATATCAGTTCTTAGACTCCATCTCTCAGCTCTGTTCCCGGCTGGGTATGGCCTCATTCTCTCCCACTGCAGACGGATTTCCTTCTATTTCAATTTTTATGTTCCCAGATTAGTGACCCACAGAACAACGGAACTTCTCCAGTCCAATGTCCAATCAGAGCCGCTCTCTCTGGACTTTGAATTTAAGCAGAGAGTTCAGTAATGGGGAAATGGTTGGGGCTCATTCATTCTAACATATTTCATTCTTGATACTGAAACCCACTTTATCCCCCAGAGCAATCTGGGTCTTGACCTTTTCTGAATCTTACCTTCTTGATCTCCTTTAGTAAGTAGATGTTACATGGTGCCCTAGACATATCCCCTTTACCAGTCACTGTATCCATTACTCAGCTGCTGTGTGTACTGCATCTATCGTGGTTGCCCAAAAATAAGACCTAGCCAGATCATCAGCTCTAATGCGGCTTTTGGAGCAAAAATCAATATAAGATTCAGTCTCATTTTACTGTAAAATCGGGTATAATATAATACAATACCGGGTCTTATATTAATTTTTGCTCCAAAAGACACATTAGAGCTGATGGTGTGGCTAGGTCTTATTTTGGGGGAAACACAGTAGCAACTTACACCTTCAACTTTCTCCAGAGCATTGTCCTTGGCTACCTCACTCAGATAAGCCTGGGAGTTTTCAGTATCCCCCCACCCCAAGGCAGCCAATGACTGACAGCCTCCTTACCTTAAGATATACACTTCTAAACTAAGACCTTATCTAAGACCACATCCTTGCTTAGTTCCTCACACTTACCTGTAGTGCTTCTCTCAATTCTTTCCAAGTTTTCCTGAAGAGCAAACCCTCAATATGCACACCTCATTCCTTGTCTGAGGCTTGGCGTTTAGGGAACCTACCTATTTCCTGCTGATTCTGCTATTGCCTAAAATCTTACCCAGTGTCCCATTTTTGTTCAACTCAGCCAGAGTTCATTTTTATTGCTTAAAATCAAAGAACTACAACTAATACTCTCAGAACAGAGTAAAAATGGAAAGGGGAGCAGGTCTATGTTGACAATCCCACTAGGGCCACATGGGGTGGAGAAAAATATTGTGATGGGGAAAGTAGTTATTTTTGAGTGTCTTAAATCCCTGACTAGCTTGTATGATCCAAGAGAGAGAGAACCATGTGCTACTCACCTTTATATCCTCCATAGCGTGTAGCACAAACAAAGCCTTGTATAAAGCAGATGCTTAATCAATATGAACGGATCTATTTTACAGAGGAAAATTTCCCAAAGTGATTATACTCTACTAAAAGGCAATATGGCAACAAATTGAAAATGAACGAAAGTGTTTTTCTTACTGACATGGTAAATTACAAAGTATGTCTACATACATCATTCCATGTACTCATTACAGCGATTATGCAAGGTGAGTTTTAACAACAGCCCCGTTTTACAGATGAGCCTTAGAGCCATAGAAACTTGCCCAAAATAGCATAGCTATAATAGTAAGGATTGAACAAGAATCCAATCCAAATTCTGTATTTCTTCTTCTGCTACACACAATGTCCCTGACGAAGGGAGTCCCCTCCCTACTTGGTCTTGGGTTTGGTGTTCTTGGTGCCTGAGATTAAAGAGAGTGACAGAGTGACTGTGATGATGAGAACGTACAGTGTGCTCTACCGACTGTCATTTCTTTCAAAAGGAGATTAGTCACAGCATGAAGTACAGCCACAGAGGGCGCCTAAATGATGTGTGAAAGACAATGGGGGTGAAGCATGTCGGGGGTGTAGGAAGAAGGAAGGAAGACCTCCCCCTATTCAGAGTTCTCACAGGTCGGTTTCATTGTTACCCTCTTCTAATTTCTGGCATCTATTGTTTCAGCTGCTGAGTGCTTTGAGTTTCTTCCCCAAGAAAAAAAGCACAGCCAATCCAATTTCTCTTCAATTATCTAGTTTAAGTCACATCCCTTAAAGCATAATTAATTAGTGTGGTGTGTGGCTATTTCCAAACCAGGAGCCAAAAACTTTCACTTTAACCATTAGGAAAATATCTCCCACCCAGAGAGAGAGCTCTCCTTGATTGTTCTCAATGCCAAAAAGCAGAGCATGAACTGGTCATCTGTCTCAAATACATAGGTATCACATAGGCGCCGTGTCTGGTCTTCGAGGTCCAAGAAAATACTGAATGTCATCTGAGTACCTCTTGAAAAATCCTCTGCAAATCTGTTTGAAATTGTCTGCTGGCTGGAGGTTTCACACTCACACTGATGGTGTCTGATTTTTCATTCCTTTCTTTAATAACATTTTTATACCTGGGGCCATCGATTTCAAGCTACTTTATTCTAGGGCTGTTAGGCTCCATATCAGCTGGAAAAACAGGAAAATATTCCCTGAGCACCAGGCTTCCCTGCCTGCCCACCATCTCTTAAGGGCTCTACAGGAGTCATACCGACCTTGCCTGGCAATATCTTGAGGTCAGCCAGCAAATCCTTCCAAGTGCAAGCCAAGCACACACTGAAGACAAAATAATCCACCGATATACTTGTCCTTTGATCAAGAATTTTAAAGCACTTTTCCAAGAACCAAAACATGAAATCTCCCTCCATACACAATATTTTATTGGCCAGTACTGTTACTTCCAAAGTGGTCCCAGCCACATATCTACCTACATTGTGATATAAGGATCAGAGAGGTTAAGGGATACACCTTAAATTATCCAGGGGTTCAGCAGAGTGGGTTTCTTGTCCACACTTCTCTCCCTAGGTCTTGGCATGGTTGTTTACAAACACCATTGTCTCTGAAAGAACTTGTAAGTTTTTCTGAAATCAAACCAATTATCTTGGTGCCAGAGTCCCAATAAAGGATAACATCACCACCCCTTTTGTCTTTCATTGTCCCTATTTAAAAGATTATTATTTATTTTTAACTGAAATAACATCTAATACTCATATGTTTCTTGGATAGAGGATGTGGGAATGAGGAAAGGGGGACTAACATCCATTGGCAGTCCGAAAAGGAAAGTGAAGACGTAGTACTCCAAGTAAGATAATTCAAGGGAGGGTGAATTCCAGGGGTGTGATTCACAAAGGCATGGGTTTAGGGGAGCTACACAGACGAGTGCAATAAACTGGAGGCAGTGACAACTCAGGTCTTACCCCCAGTGGACCTGAAGAGAAAGGGGAGGGAGCAGTTATCAGAATCCAGAAAGAGAGAGAAATGGATGGAGTCTGCTATGTTGTAAAGAACAGTGACTTTTGGCAGAAAGACATAGCCACGTCTCACAGGGAGGGGGGCCAAGGAAATACATCCCTGAGCTCATTGTTTTCACCCTCCTACAGCTTCCTGCAAGGGTTTCCCTTCCAGCAAATCCAAAAAAGAAACCTTAGAGCTTGGAGAGCACTGACGGTCTAGTCCATATAGGTTAGCCTCTCAAGACCAATAACTTTAATGGGTTCTTGCAATCCTCAGAAGTCACCAATATGTGGTTCCTTCTACTCCCTTTACCACCATCTATTATATTTTATCTCTGTCTTATAGATATGGCAACTGAGACTTTCAATAACTTGCCCAATGGGGTCACATAGCTAGTAAGTGCCCTATCCTGGTTTTGAAGGCCATTCTGTCTACCACCAAAGTTTATGTTCTTTTCAGTACGTCCCACTGTATATAAAGCGTCCATTATTGTACTTAGCACAGAATGTAGTGTAGTAGTAAGTGGTAGCTTGGCAGGTAACATTAATGATAAGAAAAGAGCTGCCTCTTATGCAATCACTATATGCTATGTGCTGTGCCCTTTATATATGTTATCACAGTTCAGCTTCACAGCCACCAATAGATCTCATCCAAGAAGAAAAACTTCTGTTGTCACTGGAGAGATGAACAAATTGTAACTCAGGACTGTGTGGTGGTCTTGATAACATGTCTCTTGGATCTCCCCCTGCAGGGAGTGTTATAGACTAAGACCTCCAGGGGCGGCACTCTGAAATCTCAGTGCCTTTGCTCTGAGGTCACACTTTCCAGCAGCTACTCCCAATCAATGACTGAATGCAATAGTGATATACTAAATCAGACTCGTTCCTGGGAGATGTGGGATTTCTTTGACAAGCAACTTTGGCTTGAGTAATTCTCGGTGGCCTCACCAAACTTTTCTTAGAACTTCACTTCAATCTAAGATGTTTCCTTCCTCCCTCCCTTCTTTCCTTCCTCCTTTTCTTCCTGGTCAGATCTGCATTATAGTCTGATGTCTCCCTCAGCTTTTTGCAGCTTCCTTTCTATTCTTTTTTCACAGGCACTTCCCCTAAAATTTTCTTGTAAGTTTAATTCTGTCTTGATATCTACTTTTGGGCACATGTGCTTCTTAGTAGACACACAGACCATAGCAGTCTCAGTGAAATTGTAGTTTTAAATATAGCATTTTACAGATGACTGAGTATCTGTTTAGTACTAATTATTTACAGATTTGTATAAAAGATAAAAAGAGACATAAATCAAGCACCTATCCACAAGCAGCTTACAATCTAGCAACACACTCTGTATGCACAAATACATACTTTAGCTGGTTACCTGATATGCCAGAAGGAGACACCATACTGGGCGGTCAGACTCCATCCTTTTGTGTTTTATGTTATTATCAGAGGGAATTCCATGCATGTTCCCCGGCAATGTGTTTCTTTGAAAATTTCATTCTAAATCCAATATCAAATTGTGGTTTTTTTGAATCCTAAGTGGAAATGGCTTGGCAGGAAAAAAAACAATGAACCAGCGGTCTCTGTCCAACTGTTTAAAATATGTATTTTCCAAGTATCCTATTCTTTCCACTGTTTTTTTTTTCCCTCAACAAACACCTCACAAAATATATTTGCACTCAAGAAGTACTCTGAGGCAGATGAAGATAGTAACAAAGTCATTGGTCTAAAGCATTGAGGCATTCTTTTTACTTATATGACAGACTGCTATATATATATATATCCCCTTGAAAAAAAAAAAAGTAGAAACTTCCCCTGAAATTTTCTTTCATAGATATTTGACCAGTATTCTTTTCTTTCTTCGTATGAGTCTTTAAGGTGTATTGTAACATACAAAAGAGACAGAGACAGAAAATGATTCTAGTTGCCTTTGTTGTTTGGTCTGAAACATATCTTCTTGTACAAGTCGAAAAATTAAGAAATGAAAGACAATTTTAATTTTCTATCATTTTCTTGCTTGAGGGAAGTCTTGGGCTTTTTGTTTAAAAAAAAAAATCCTAAAGTCCTAAATAATAACCACCACCATTTCAACATGTATGGAGTCTATAACAACTAATTAATCACTCTGGAGGCAGGGTGAAGCATCAAGATATAGATCATTTTCATAACTTCCACTTATGCTGTTAGTTTATTTAGTGATTTAAGTGATTTCTCATCTTTGATAAATTACTAAAAAATCAAACAACAAACAAAACGTTAGTGAAACTATTGCCTGAAGGGAACAGGGAGTCTCCAAAGCTTGAAGATATTTTCTCAACTGCCAGAATGCCCCCATTTATACCAAAACCAGTCTGTAAAATGTAAGCAAGAGATTAATGGAGAAAGTCTCTGCTTTTCTAGAGGTCTCTAAATTCTGTGGCTAAATGTCTTCAATCATTATACTGTGGCATCTCCAGCCCAGCATGAGCTCTGACTGGAGCTCAATGAAACATGGGTCCCAAGCAGTTATCTTCTCAATTGTGATGACAAGTGAGAGCTCACTGACCAGCTCGACCTATCCGAGGCCTCTGCCAGCTGCCTGGCATTCAGAACACCTATTCAGCTGAAGGGGCAGCATCCTCTCTACCTTACATATCAGACACCCCAAAGAATTACACTTATTTGAAAATAATTCTTGACAGAAGTCGAAGAAAAATATGGAAGTGTTCTAAACTCAATGAAATGAGTAAAATCTCTAGTCAATTTCATCAACTTTATTAGGGCTCAAGAAAATCCTATTCCTTCTAAAGAACTTTGTCTCCCTTCTTCGTGGTCTGTAAAATTTCAGTCTCAGCATGTAATTTTGTCACAATCTGTTTTAAATATGCTATTCTTATCTTCCTTTACTGAGGGTAATAGTCAACCTGTATCCTCCCTCCCCCTAAACTACCTCACCCAGCAAAGCAGTGGTTTGCTCTTAGTAGACCAAGAAATAAGTAATGAATACTGGATGTACTGGGAAAAATAAATTATTTTTGCTCTCACATATATTTTAACTTTCTGGACTACTGATTGATGACCAAATTATTAAAAAAGAATTTCAAATATTCATAAAGATATTGTTCATAAAATACAGAGAGAAAAAGAGAAAGAGAGAGAGAGAGATTTGTAAACTGAACAATATTTGTCTTCAAATTACTGTGACCAGAACTACCTATGTCACCACAAAATTGTTAACTGGTTACTTCTGTCATTTAAAGACACTTTCTATTTCTTTCTCTTTCCTAGCTCACTTTCTTTCATTAAGTCTTCCTGTGAAATTTCCCTTTCAAATTGGGTCACAAAGGCTGTGGATTCCCTCCTTTCTGTGAGACAGCCCATTGGAGGAAAATGCTAACTGCCTAAGATGGATAGAGATAAGATTCCTCTGAAGAGTAGCTGAGCTTCAAGGTTATATGAAAGGGCATTTTAAATTGTGGTTGCTATAAGGAATCAAGATTATTGTAGGAAGGTTAAAACATTCAAAAGCTGAGGCAGCACTGATGAAGATTTAAGGAGCCCTCTGGGAAGCAATTCTGCCTGCATGAGCAGCATTTGCCAGTCTACCCATTTTGTTTCATGCCCAGGATTTTTGGAGAGGAATCGATAAGAGAGGCAGGACAGGAAGGGGGAAAGTGCTTCAAGACAGCTTGCCATGCCAGAGGCATTTCTCTCCCTTATATGTTCTTTTAACTAAGCAAGGAACCATAATCCTTATTAGAGGCCAACACAACAGGGCCGTTCTCACCTGAGAAGAACTGCACTCTATAACTGAAAGTTACCGTATGCTTTTCCTAGCACACCTGGTGTTACTAATGGCCTGGGATATTGAAAGATTGTTTTTCAATCCCTCTGACAGAGGCAAAAGTGTCCACACCAATGAGGCAGCACGAAAGAGAATTTTGAGCGTCTGGATATTTCAGTAATTAAGATGGCCCAGAGCACTTTGGTCTGTTATTAAGTGGAAAGAAGTAGTTTCCACCATTTGCAAATATATGCCCTGCCTTATCTTACTTGTATCTTCTGGAGGCTGAGCACTGAACTTAGAGTCCTAAACGCTTCACTGAGCCCCGTTACCACTTACTATCTTGTAACTTTGGGCAAGTTACTTAGTTTCCCTGAGCCTGAATTCTTCTACGTACAAAACTGAAATATTTGTATTTGCCTTACTTAGTCAAAAGAGGTTTTGCAAGACTCAAAAGGGGAAATAAATGTGAAAGCATTTTATATGTTATAAATCACTGTGGAATGGACTGTGCTAAATGGATTCACTATGGGTGGGGGTCCTTGATGATCTTGGCTTGAGTTCCACTAACCATAAACATGTGGGTGGTCCTGACCTGACCATCATCCAGCCCTGGGGCAGACTTTCCATCACCTGAATTTAGTGTTAGACGGAGTATGAATGAATTGAAACCAAATCAAATCTGTTCTCCTTGTTCCTGACAGATGTCCCGGTAATTAGCATTCCAGAGTTATTTTCAAAGATAAGAATTGAGAGATAAATCATAATTGCACTGGTTTGGGTCCTTCAAAACTAGAGGGAATTGTCTGCTTTCTGTGTTCCATTAAATTATTTTTTGGAGAGGCCAAATTAAATAACAAACGTTTATGTATTCCATAGACTGTACATCAATATTCATGTTCTTTCCTCATGTTCTAGAAAACTGTTGTGAAAAGTACTCCTTTGCCCCTTGGATTTCAGAAAAGATGTTTTATTTTTCCTACTAAATCATTTCAAATTATAGTCCATGCCAGTGGTGTACATTGTGTATCCTGCCAGTCAATAGCTAGGCTGCAATGGCATTCACCCAGATTCTCATTTTTACATAAATGGGTTTAAAACACGCTCTCTATATTACACCTTAATCTCATGCTGCCCAGCAAAATATACATGATTCAATATAATGCAAATAATATTATGATGAGGAAAAGTTACCAAGAAGTCAAAATGGTGTTTAAAGACTTACTATAAAATCCATATGCTCACTCTGAAAACGGTCCAAATAAGCACTAGAAACTGACAGTTTAATGTGGTACTGAAAAGGTCAGATCAAGAAGCAAGAAGTCTCATGAAACAGAAGCACATGCGAAAGAAACAGCCAAAAGAGTATCATGACTCCTGTAAAGAACTCAATATAGCAAGGGGCCCAAATTTTTAGTCCCAAGCTGAATATACTTCTGTTCACATGAGAAGCAGAGCCATGTAGGTGTTGTGTGTTTGTACTAAACCAAATGAATGGAAAATTTAGCCACAAAATACCTTCCTTGGAATTAACACATGTGAACAAACACTTAGATTTTAAATTTCTCTACATACCGAGATTTTACACATCCATCTGCCATTCAATTCAGTTGCCTGATGAGAATTCTCCATGTGTATGGTACTTGACTTTGTTTTCTATACAGTTTGCCGCTGGCTGCTTTAGAATAATGTTTTAGACAGGGTTATTGTTTTATCTATTCCCATGGTGCTTTTTCAGGGTGAACCTCTTAAATAATTTTTGCTTACTTCAGTGTAGCTTCAAATGTGGATCTTTTTAAAGGACATTGAAGGATTTGCCAAGGCCTTATTTTGAATGTATGGCCTATGATAACACCATCCTTATATTTTACCACATTCCCATATTCCAGATGGAGAATCTGAGGCAGAAAGGGGAGACATTGATTCAGAACCTTCAGTGAGAGAGTCCAGTGAATGAACTCATGTTTCCAAGTCCTTTTATTATAATAGTTTTCTGGAGCTGCCTTAGAAGACCTTCTTCCAGGCATGATCAGAACTCTGACAAACAACTAACTACTGTTAAAAACAAGAAATTGACTTCTGGAACTCCCTCTAATTGACATGAGTGAAAACAAAAGCCAATAGGAACAAATAACTTTAGCTCAGGCTGCATGTGAATTCTGACAGTAAAACTCGGAAACACAAACATGCAACTGTTCAACAGAAAAAAACAAAAAGCTTCAACATGTCCCTCAATCCAACATAAATCAAAAGAAACAATAATAGAGTCGTGAGGTACTTTCAAGCTGACCTGGACAAAGCAAATCACTGAGCTGCAGTATAAAATCACTGAGGAGAAGCCTCTTCTAGGAACTGGGCAACACACTCCAGGATAACATATGCTTCCCTATTCTTGTTTTCCCACCAGTGTAGCCACCTGACTCAGTCTGAAGTGGCAGTGCTACCTGTGCACTGGGTCTAATGGGAAGTTGCAGCCCCAACCTCCATGTAAATAAGGGTAAGAGTCAACAAAATATTTAATCAGATATTTTATGTAATGAGGAAAAGCTGGAGTGGGGAGGGGGGGAAGGAACATAGAAATCATAGGCAGAAGTCTATCCCAGCATTCTCCTCCCCTAGAATGAGAAATGAGAACAATGACAAGAAAAGATTAAATTTTGAGGATTCTTTGGTTTGTGGCTACTGGTAAGTACCCCTATATTTTGATTCAAAAATATTTATTAATTCTTATAGCAACATTGGTAGTAACATGCACTCAGGAATGGGTATTTTTTTATTCCAAAATTGAGAGACTTTTTCTGGCTCAAAAAATATCTTATAAAGTAAGAATTGGAGAAAGAAATAACAATGTCACAGCAATCAGTTGTAAGTCAGCAAAACTAAAAGTAACAGAAATAAAATCTCAACTTGCTAGTTCAGAGACAGTTCTCCCTCCTTTCAACACTGTCACAACTTAGGTGTAATTTTATGTTTACTTTGTAATGTATTTTATGACAAGTTCTTCCTCAGCCGAGGAGTCATTTTGAAAATGTTTTGAATGGCAAAGTGTGTTTTGAATCATTCAAGAATTTTTGGCAAATTAAATTATGCAAAACTAAATTTTATACAGCTCCTAAACCTATTTCTAAATTGAGAGCCATTCAAATAAATTGTTCACATATATACTAGTATTCTATCTGCCACAAATTCATGACTTTTTGAAAGGAAACTGTCCATAATGATCATAGAATCATAAACCCAGTAAGACTGAGCTTTGGAGACCACCTATTAAAATCCCCTCAATAGAATATGAGACTGAGTTAAAGAGCCTAAGCCTAACCTTTAACAAGACAGCTGTAAATAGATTTATTTTCTATTAGCAAGTTGCTAATGACTTTTTAAAAACATATTGCAGGATCTTGCTCTTTCATTAAAGACTTGTTTCAATCCTTTCTCACTAACTCCAAAAGAGAAATCAGATTTGACATCTTGTAACTTGCTCCCTAAATATAAGAAGACATTTGTATACACAGCTAGTTCTTTATAATTTTGACTTTTGTACATTTTTATTTCTATTTTCTTGTCCTTTAAGATATTTTTTCCAAAGTCGTGCACAGGAAATGTGTGTATGCATATACGTGTGTGTTTAAGAAATGTCATGAGCACAGAGGAAACCTGAGTAGATGCCTCTCTGTGGTCATTAGAAGAGAACGAGAATTAGCATTTGTGGCTGCATATAATGAATGTTCACTTTTGAAATCACTGGGGGAACATTTTAGGGAGAAAAAGTCCCCAAACTTCTGAATAGTTATAGTGAATATATCATAAATTATACCAACTGGTTGCGCTTTCTTCCTGCAAAGAGAATGTAGTGAATTTCTGGATGTGAGCCAACATATTAGAATGTGCCAACTCATGGACCACTTTTTAACCAAAGAAGGGAGACTCCCTTTGATATTTATTCTTTCATGCCAAATAAATCCAGATCTTAAAAGCCCATATTTCAATAAGGTTGAAGGGCAGATGCAAAGTAGCACGATTCCTGCAAATCCTTGGAAACAAAATGGCAGCTTATCTGTCAAGAACTGTAGAGCACTAAGGCTTTGACCATCTTGTTCAACATCCCCATTTCAAAGATGAGACACCTCAAACCTAGAAAGAAGTGCATTCCTCAATGTCATAGACAATAAAGTACAGTTCATAACTAGAACTCTGTAGGCCAGTCTACTGGAATTCTCCAGCGGTTCTTCTGAATGAAAATCCAGTGAGAGAACATAAATGAGAAGGTTAATTGTGGTTCTCCTGAAATCAGAATGTGACTTTAATGTTTATTCAAATATTTTCATCTGTGATTTTTGGTTGGTACTCAACTATCATGTTGATTTTGTACTCACATGTTTATAAAATAAACCTGAACTCCACCTCCTCTAGACTATTACTATTTAAAATATATATTTTGTTCCCTCAAACTTTATGACCCTGCTCTTAAAACTTTGACATAAAAGGCCCATCTATAATTTAAAGAATAGTTTACATCTATCTCCTCCGTGACTTCCTGCAGGCTTCAGCCAGAAAAGGAACCTTCTAATCCTTAGGTCATCTCATTTACACCTCTTCTCTAGCATTTGTTGCATACTTTCCTCTATTGATGTTATTGATATGTGCCTTTCATCCGCCTCACCATATCTAAAGCATTTAGAGTTTATGTGAATGTAGTGCCTCTGCCTCAGGTATACTCCTAAAGCACAACTTTTGTGTTTTGGGGAAGCCCATGGGTCCTTGTGAAATCACAGTCTAATTTGTATTACAATGAATTATTTATGATTATGGATCCTGCAACAAATTAGGAAGCCCTGATTGTCTAGAAATTGTTTGTCTATTTATTAGTTTTTAAAAGCTCCCACTGCACTTATTTATTTCTGTATCCTACTCTTAGGAAAATTGCATACTGAAATAACTTAACATCATGCCTGGCATATAGTAGGTACTCAAAAATATATAGCTACACAATACCATTGAAGCCTTTCTAAGGTGCTATTATAACACTAATTTGTTCTTTTTGAAGGCTGTGCAGTATTCCATAATACGAATAATCCACTTTATCCAATCACATCCCTATCCAGGTCGTTTCACTTGTTTCCTGTTCTTTGTTTTTTTGTTTGTTTGTTTGTTTTTGTTTTTGGCCACTACAAACAAAGCTGCAATAAACATCCTTCTACACTAAGCTCTGCTATTACATGATATATACATCTCTAAAAATCACCCAGCTATGCAAATTCGGGCAATAAAGACTACCGGGCTTCGAGTACGGGGTTAGGGGGCACAAGATACAAAAATCTCCAAAAAAGGCAACATATTGAAAAAAACATAGGAATCTAATGGTAACACAACATTACATATGGTACAAGGTTAAGAAATACATAAATACTACAATAGATGTGACACTCAACCCTGAAAAAGACCTGAAATTTGCTTGAGGAAGTGGGTCAGAAGGGTTGTTGCTTGAGTTATTGTGAAGTGGTGAAAAGAGGGTTATCTGAAATCAGACTGGAAGTTATATAACACCAGATGTGGCTGGGTGTGGCTCATAACACAACACAGTGATCTGAGGTAGCTGGAGATGTGTGAGATGCCTGTGTTCTGTGTTTTCCCAGGCAGCTTGGTTCAGCTGGGTGCAGTTTCCTGCCATCCCTTAGTATTTTTTGCAAAGGAAACTGTGCATAAGCCAAAGCTAAATTCATGTTATGCTCCAAGTGTTCTCTAATATATCAATTGCACTGGAACAAATGTACATTTTCAAAGTAAAGTGTTATAGCAGAAGTGATTGCATATGTACCTTTAGATGCCCACGCTTTCACTCCTATGGGTGAGATTTCCAGAGTAGAGATTGACAGGTTGAAGAATTTGTGCCTGTGTTTTTGTTCATTCGTTTGTCTTGGTGGGTTTTTATTTTGTTGTTGTTGTTTTTGTTTACATATGCCACATTGCATCCCAAAGAGTTTTAACAACTTTAAGATATTTTGTTTTCATATCTTCAGAGAAAATAATTCAGTCCCACACTCTACACCCAATTTTCCCCCCAATTTGAGATAGCAATTGTGAGACTGAGTGAGATTTCCAAGAAGGGACCCTCGATCCTGCTTTTTATTAGCCAAAGAAGCCGAATGGTTAACTTAAAGAACCAGGCATTTCCTGGGACAATTAGGCAAGAAAAGAGAGCTACTCCTACGTATTTGCCCTTGACCTGTCTATGCAGCCTGGGACCAGACACAGAAGATTCTCAGATCCCAGGGTACTTCTTAAAATAAAATGTCAGATTATTAAAAAAATTCTCTTGAGAAGGGTTAAAATATATTTATAAAAAGAGAGGGAAATAGGGCCGGCCCGGTGGCTCAGGCGGTTAGAGCTCCATGCTCCTAACTCCGAAGGCTGCCGGTTCGATTCCCACATGGGCCAGTGGGCTCTCAACCACAAGGTTGCTGGTTCAACTCCTTGAGTCCCGCAAGGGATGGTGCAACTAATATTGAACACAGCACCTTGAGCTGAGCTGCCTCGCAGATGGCTCAGTTGGTTGGAGTGCATCCTCTCAACCACAAGGTTGCCGGTTCGACTCCCGCAAGGGATGGTGGGCTGTGCCCCCTGCAACTAGCAACGGCAACTGGACCTGGAGCTGAGCTGCGCCCTCCACAACTAAGACTGAAAGGATAACAACTTGAAGCTGAACGGCACCCTCCACAACTAAGATTGAAAGGACAACAACTTGACTTGGAAGAAAGGCCTGGAAGTACACACTGTTCCCCAATAAAAAAGAAAGTCCTGTTCCCCTTCCCCAATAAAAAAATCTAAAAAAAAAAAAAGAGAGTGGGAAATAATATTTACTTATGACTCCACCAGGTGGAGATAACCGTTTTTAATACACTGGTGAAGTCTATGTCTATGTGTTTTGACCGCAGATGATATTTAGTTTTTTATCTTGATTATTTTCATGTCAGAATTACCATGAAGGGGCTTCATATTAACACCATACACCTGAATAATACCCAGTTTTACAATACATCATCATTTAGACAGTTTTCTATTAAAAATTAGATTGTTTTCAAATGTATTCTATTAGAAATACCTCTCCATTAGCATTTTTGTGTGTATATAAATACTGTATATATAAATACATATATATATATTTATATAGTCCCTACACTTAGGGAAATTACATACATATATCATATATATGTGTGTGATAACGTATATGTCATGCATATAATACATATTACATAGATTTTTATATATATTACCTATATTTTTTATATATAACATATATAATTATGTCTTGAAAATAGTCTCCCAGAAGGAGACTACATCTCTGGATCAACATAAGAATACGTTTAAAGCTACAGACATATTTTGCAAAAATCCTTTTCAAAAAAGGTACACCAAATTAAGCTCTACAAATCCAGCCTGAACCAGATTTTAATGTTATCTTTTGTAAACCTATCTTAATTTGATGTTCAAAATACATTTCCTCTTAATTTTTATTTCTATTACTTATAAGAATAAAATTTTATTATGTTTAACAGTCACCATCTTTTCTCTATTAAAAATTTTCAGGCTCTACCACATGCCTCTTAATTTATTGAGATACATTCAGTCTTAACATATTAATCATATTAATCCTTTGTCTATTATATTTACTGCAAATACATGAACAATTTACTGTTCATCTTTTTATTTTTACGAGGCTTTTTTTAATATTATAAAAGTTTTACTAAATTTAAAATTTTTTATCTGGTTAGACTTAAAGTTTTCCTTCGGTCATCTCAACTTGTTTGCAATTTGAAAGTTTCTTTTTAATTTTTCAATTTGCATACATTAAATTCATTCTTGGTGATGTACAGTTCTATGGGTATAAAAAAAATAAATGGAGTCCTATAATGCCACACAATTATGATGGATAGCAGTTCCATTACTGCAGAAAATTCCCTCACGCTCCCCACCTACAGAAAAACCCTGATTCCTAATTCTTGGCAACCATTAACCTGTTTTTCATCCATGTAGTGATGCCTTTCCCAAAACGTCATGTGATGGAATCATACAACACTTAACCTTTGGGGTCTGAGTGCTTTCATTTAGCAAATTTGAGATTTAGTCTTGTTGTGTGAGTTCATTCTTTTCATGGGTGAGTAGTAGTTCATGCTTTGAATCTATCACAGTTTGTTTATCTATTAAGTAGATGAAAGACATCTCAGTTGTTTCCAGTTTGGGGCAACTATGAATGAAGCGACTATAAATATTTCCACAAAAATTTTTACGTGAATGTCAAATTTCATTTTTCCTGGATAAATATTCAGAAGGATTTCTGGATCATATTGTAAGTTTAACTTTATAAGAAACTGCAAAACGGTCTTTCAAATAATTATAGATTCTTGTATATCTACCAGCAGTGCCCCAAAAGTTCCAGTTCTTGTCAGCATCTGGTTTTGATCCAACCCTGGTCAGCAGTAACTATTGTCACTTACTTTGTGTTAGCCATTCCAGTAGATATGAAGTAGTATCTCATTGTGGTTTTAATTTGCATCTCCCTAATGACGGATGAAGTTGAGCGTCTTTTCACGTGCTTATTTACTATTTGTGTGTCTTCTTTGGAAAAGGTTGTGCTCAGAGGTTTGTTGTTGCTACTGTTACCCTCAGTGCACCTCAGGCTTCAAATATTCTAGCAATACCTTGTGTTTAGGGGTGGGACAGGTTTCCTAGAGCGTTTTTTCAACATCCAATCCACCATGAGCCTTGGTTCTTTCCTGTGCACCAACCTCAGAGAAGATATGGCTCCAGACTCTTGCAACTCTCCCATTAGTTTTCCACTGGTGTTTGTCACTTTACATTTGTCGGCTGGATGGGAGGAGGGAGGGGGTCAAAACTTCGTTCTGATTAAGACTCAGTGTTAGGCATACACCGTGTGCCTGTGTTTGGAGCGTGTCATTCTAAGTGATCCTCTCTTCCAGCTGTAGTTCTAGACCTAGTACAAATGTATCCCTGCCCCTCCCTCAGGGGTAGAGGATGTTTTTCTATTCATTTCCCCAAGATGCCTTGTGGACAAACAACAACATTTGTTGCCATCCCTGTACACACAGATTAAGGCTTTTGTTTCATGGAAGATGCAGGGAAGAAGTGTCCTGGTGGGGTTTTGGACATTCCACCGTGATAGCAGCTCTATCCGTGTTGGTGAGTGGAAGCCCATGCTGTTGGGCTCATGCATAACCTCCATTCCCACCACTGCAGCTCACTGTGCCAGCACTGGGGCTGAGCGGGGGAACCAAAGGCAAGTGCTGGCTGACAACAACTGGCCAAGGCATTGTCTACTTGGTGTTCAGTACTTACTCCAGGGTTGATACTCTCTGGTGGGAGTTAACATCTGATTAAAAGACTTTCACACTTTTTCCCCACTCCACAGGTCCATCCATAAGCCTCTTCCCCAGGCTTCCTTCTCTCCAAGATTTCCAATATTCCTCCTTTCATCACCCTGGTCACCACCCTACGCCTGGTCCAACTACCAAACCATTAGCTACAACTCAGGAATCCGTACTGCCATCTCTTCCCACACAAGGTGGATGACCAAAACTCTGCTCACTGGGAGAATCTCCTCTCACTACTGTCTTTCAGGGATATCCCAAGTAGAGCTGCAGAGCAACAGTAATCCTTTCACAGCTTGCCCCTATATATCAAACCTATACATACATGAAACAAGCTCTGCTTTTTTTTCTCATTGACTGATTTTTAAGGAACCCCTGATATTGCAAATTGAATGAGACGCTCCAGTGCAAAAATCTTAGATGGCATGTGGGTATGGGCCACCTGCTCATACCTGACCTTAGATGTGCCACAAAAGTGGATTTGCCATTTGCTCTCTGACCATGTAGCTTGATGAGTCTGACACGACTGTGCTCATGCTGAGCAGCTGGAGCTGCAAGATCACCCTGTTCTCAAGGTAAGACACTCCAACTGCACTCATCCCAGCAGCAAGTCAAGAGCTGTTTTCCAACAGGCTTATAGTTCTCTGCTGCTGATGCATTACACTATCTGCTGCATTACAATCATTGCAGCTGGTATGGCCCTGTTTCCAAGCCATAGAGGTCTACATTATGATTCCCCAACTGGAGCTTTATCTGGACATCTTTTCCCAGCACAGACACCTCTACTACCAAAAGGTCTGCTGGATTGGCAGGACTTACACTGCAGCCTGAGCTTCCACAAGGTCTTTCCTGCTCTGGGCCTCACTCAAAAATAGCAGTTTTCTGTGTCCGTTGGGAAATAGGTCAGAGCAGTATACCCACATATGGAATATGATGGCTCTGGAACCCAAGAGGCCATCCAGGCACTGTGGTTCATTCTTAATGACATGGGTTTCCTTTATGTTGGAGCGGTTTCCTGGTCACCTCACTAATGTGCTGGATCACTGAATCTTCAGAGTTTATTTCCCCTCATGTGTCTTACCAAAGCCTCCAGCATACTTGTTTGTCTGGTCCAATTAACATGATATCATCAATAGATCAATGTGATGTTTTAGGGCTAGTCCGAGTGGTCCAGGTATTGTTGGACCATATTATGACTGCAGGGGGAAAAGTTAACTGTTGTTTATCTCATGTGAACGAGACCTGATTCTAATTCTCCTTAATAGGTATGGGAAATAATGCATTTTTCAGATCAGTGGTTGCATACTTTGTACCTGAGTTTCTTCGTTAATCTGTTCTAACAGAGATACAAAAGCTATAATTGCAATTACCCCTTGGTTGAATTTGCTATCCGCTAGGATCCATTCAGGTTTTCGTAGGGGCCAGACCAGTGAATTAACTAAAGATGTAATAAGGAACTCTTCCTCTCCATCCTTTTAATCTCCAAGGGTGGCATTAATATCTGTCACGACCTCTCTCCCAAGGATGTATATTGGTTTTGGTTCACTATTTTGACAGTGGAGTGGAGGCCAGTCTCAGAGGCTCCCACTAAATCTTTCCCAATGGAAATTCAATAGTAATTACCCCACAGGCTCAGAACCCAATTTGTATATTCTGCCAACTACCAAGTACATCTATTCCAAATACACATTCAGGGACTGGAGAAATAATGGGGTGAATCCGTGGCTCTAGTGAAGAGCCATGTAAGCTTTCTCGGGCCAGGACTCCATCTTTCACCCGGCCTCATATAACCCCATTCCAACAAGGGTTTCCCAACAAGGTACCACAATGAGTCCTCAGGTGCCTAGTGATCAGCATCAATTGGACCTGTGTCCATTAGTCCTCCAAATGTCTGAGTAGTAACCCTTTCCCAGTAACAGTTACCTGAGTAAATATTCTAAGTCCCTTTGGGGAAGTGATGAGGGCATTACTGCTACATACACATGCCATGGAGTTGTAGGTACTTCCTTGTGGGGACCTTGCCTCTCCCTATGTCAATGAGTCCAGGAAGCACAACTATTTTCTGACTGTCTGCTTTGGCATCTTGACCATCCATTCTTGATTTCTTTTATTTGTGTAAGTTAAGTAATATATTTATTGGCTGCCCATATATCCTGCCCCTGGGAACCCTGAGCTTCTTTTGTAACCGTTGCCAAAGCCTCTGCAGGTCAGCTCTCCTGGCTGCCATGCTGCCCGTGCATCACGAGAACTGCAGCCACCTTGCTCAGCATGGTTATGAGCTACCACCTGGACTTTTCAGCAGCCCCAACTTAAAGACAACAGCTGTCAGTTAGGTTTTCAGCCATGCAAGCACAGCTCTCACAAGCATATCCCTCACCACTTCGGTAAATAACGTGTCCTCTGGGCCCTCCCATGGAGCATAGTTCGCTGTGCAGTGTTCCAGCCTTACTTAGATATCCACTCAAGGAGGCCCTGTTCTCCCAGCCTTTTGATCCCTGCCTCCACTTTCTGTTATCAGAGACCTGACATTTCTACTCCACTTCATGTGGGCCCTCATTTCTCCCAAGCTTCCAAGAGCCATCCTAGCAGCATGTTAGCTCCATCTCCTGGGTTCGTGATAAGATATTAAATTCTATAACCTGGGAGAGTGCTCTCATGCAGATAAACTCTCCCTTTTCCTACCTGGTGTTTTACCTCTACCCCTTGATCCAGTACTCTCAAAAACTGTGGATACACAGACACCACACACATGTATCTTCCTGGCTCCTGCCAACACATATTAGCCTGGCCCAGTGGTTCCTTCGGTATATAGTCTCCTTGCTCCCTTAGCAGGCCTAGCACTCCTTGGCCGGGTTATGCTGTGAACGAACCCTAGTTCTTCGTGTGGTATCCAGGAGTGGCAGTGGGGATAGTTCCTGGAGGGACTGTGTGTTGTCTCTCACAGCCTGAGTGTCATCTTCAAGCATCAGGGGTGTGCTGGCATTTAATAGTGTGAAGTGGGCTACTTCTGTGGGTCCAGAGTTTAAGGAAATCGAAGAGTCAAGGTTTTTGATGATTTAACACAGATACCCCCATTTCAAGTCTCAGGGTCCTACTACTTTCTAACTAGGGCCCCAATCTTGGAATAATACACTTGCTGGGGTTAAACAGCCAACCTCTCTAAAGTTCCACCACCCTCATAATTCAGCCCTGGGCTTGAGCCTCCACTTGTTTTTTTCTAGTTGTAGGAGATAAAAGTCTCCTTGTATGCTGCCAAGAAGGCCCTCTTGCTTGCACACTTCACCTTAAATTCATGATTAAACCACGCTTAGCCTTTGTCTTTCTCCAATGCATTGCTTGCACACAACAAAAGCCATCTGATTCCACTGGCCTGATAATTACTATTTTACTAGAGCCTCTCAAATGCCTGAGGTATCGCCCCTGCCAGGGCATTCTCTCCCACTGTGTACCTTCTCCCAGTTCACCACTTGTGGAAGTTCTAACAGCTGCGATTCAACAGCGTGCCAGGGAATATCAGTGTTCCACCCCCCGCTCCCCCAGGGATGGGGTTTGCATTGCCCTCCACAGCCAGCCAGTGATCCAGCTCCAAAACTCAACTGGAGAGTCCAGGTCTTCAGATCATTCCTGGTACCAACTAGAATTTAAGTTGGAAATACTTAAATACTAGTATTTATGGAAACATATTCTGATGCTGAACAGCACCCATAAAGGAGAAAGGAATGAGAACTGGGCAGAGGGAGAAGTTGAACTTTAATGCAGTTATAACAGGGCCCTCAGCCAATCCTTCAAGAAGCCTTGGAGCTAGAATGGCTCTTCAGAGTTTTCTAGCATTGAGGCAAGGAGGCTTACACCCACGTAGATCAGTTATTTAATGTGAGCTGCCTCCAGGAGAGGATGTCCTCTTGAGCAAAGCCACTGCATTTATTCTAGAGCAATTTTCCAGAGAGATACTCAGCTGTGAGGTGTCTGCAAACAGTAGCCCCCTCAGGCGTGTGAATGGGTGCTGCAGACCTGCAGGGGAATCTGGATAGCACACCACAGCACCCACCACACACTTCCCCAACAACCACAAAATAGGAGCGGGAAAAGATGTTAATAATGGTCAGTATAATGATCAGGTAGGAGAACAAATGTTATAAATTGGGAAGTCAATATGCTCAAGCAAAAACGGAGTTTGAATATTAAATTATCAGGAAAGATGTTCATAAAAGCCAGCATAATGAACAAGTAGAACAATAAGCTATATTATAATATCAATGGGGAAATTAATATCACATAGCCAGGAGTAAATAAAAACAGGGAGAGACCCAACTCTGACTAAGAGAAGCCTTCTCATAGCACGAGATGTTTTCTGTCAGCTGCACAACCTCCCTGCCCTTGGATCCGGGTCCACCTTTAAGGTGCTGAGCTGGTCTGTCCAGCCTCCTCTGCCTACCCCCCAATTCTGCCACTCACCATGTTCTGCCTCAGGGCACGGACAACATTAACGGTGGAAGGTCTCAGTTTCCAACATGGATATTGTTTTGTGCAATTACAGACAAAGTACTTTTCAGTTAGCTGTCTGCTTTAACTGGAAAAAACTAGTAAAAAACAAAAAGATAAGGGAAGGGGTCTGGTTTCTGCTTCTGAATCTAAAGAGCTTGGAAGCGGCCACTCCCTTCTAACAATAAGTAAAAAGCTGACCAGACTGAAAAACCACCTCACCTATGTCTGTAACAAGAGAACACACAGGGCAAACCACTGCCCGCCAAGATTAGAAAGAGACAGGAGAATACAAGGAGTCATGAGCAGAGACTCACCTTGGGAACCAGGTGCCAGGCAGGAAACTGGAAGCTGCAATTACTGAAGTCCCAGCGTGGACAAGGCTGAGAGTTAAAAACACCAACCCACCCAATCACAGGGGTACCTCACAATGTTGTGAGATTTACCTCTACGGGCTCGACCAGTTTCCCTCAGAAAATATCGGAGAAAAATTCCCTCCTCTTTTGTCAAAGGGTGTGGGGAAAGGATCCATTTTGAAACTTCCCAGAATACTCCACTCTTCTTAACAATGCCTTCTCGCAGGAGAAACTAGTTAACCACAGCCTAACTGACCTGGGGGAAGGGAAATACTTAACTCCAATCAGCTCTAGCCTCCACAGGGGAGAAGGGAAATACCCAACTCCAGCCCACTCTATCCATCCTGTACCACGTAAAGGAGGAGAAGAAAAAGCCTGAGAAACACTTGTGAAGCTCACAGTCCAGAGGCATAGTCTCCCTAAAAGACTGAGACCCAATCATAAAACTACAGAACACTTACCCTCCCTCCACACCTCACCACCACAGTACTAAAGGGCTATTTCTATCAGTACTTTTGTCTGGTACATCGTGTCCAGCTATCAAGAAAAAAATTACAAGGCACACCAAACAGCAGAAAACACAATATGAAAAGACAAAGTAAGCGTTAGACCAGATTATGGCAGGGATGTTGGAATTACTAGACTGGGAATTTAAAACTTTTATTGTTATGCTAACTGTTCAAATGGATAAAGGAGACAACATGCAAGTACAGATGGGTAATGAAAGCAGAGATTTGGAAATCCTAAGAAAGAACCAAAAGGAAATGCTAGAGATTTATTTCTTTAACAGAAATAAAGCATGCTTTAGATGGGTTTATTAGTAGACTGGACATAGATGAGGAAAAAAATCTCTGAGATTGAGGATATTTCAATAGAAACCTCCAAAGCTAAAAAGCAAAGAAAACAAAGACTTTTTAAAAAAAGAACAGAATATTCAAGAACTATGGGACAATTACAGAAAGTGTAACATCTGTGTAATGAGAATACCAGAAGGAAAAGAAAGAAAGGAGCAGAAGAAATGTTTGAAACAATAATGACTGAGAATTTCTCGAAATTAATGCCAGACATTTACCCACAGGTCCAGGAAGCTCAGAGAATAAGAGAAGATCAAGCAGGAAAATACCAAACAGAAAAGAGTGAAATTATTTGAATCTTCCTCCCTCCAATATGAGGGTTATTAACCAGCATAGATTATTACAAGAAAGTACATTTCAAAATTCTGCAGCCTCCGTGATGCTGACCAATTATCTAGATCAGTCTTCTTCATTCAATTTGGTGAATAAACTAGTCTAGTCAGAGACTCTGAGACCCACCAGTCCCATATCTCCTGTTGCCATGCCAAAGCACCATTTTAAATAAAGGGAGTCAAATGAGGTGGTTTCTGAACTTTATTAAGGTTATAGTTAAATTTTCATGCTATATAAAAAAGTAGAAGAGCTATTATATTATAAATACAAATATTTTACTAACCCACCAAGGCCAAATTTCAACTCTCATGAGAACTGGCAATAATGACCTAGCATGGTCCTTAGATTTAAATAAACCTAAATTTAAGTCCTGGCGCTCATACCTAGTTGCTTGTTTTCATGGGAAAATTATTTAACTTGCCCAAGCTTCAGGTGCCTCTTACATAAAATCGATATATTCACGATACCAACTTCACTGAGTTGCAATAAGGATATTTCGTATTACCGTAAGCAAATAGCATTAGGCCTGGCACTGAGACAGCCCTGAATTAAGGATAACTGTACTAATTAATGTTATGTTATTTGTATTCATATTAGTCACTGTGTGAGCAATTTCTCCTCTAAGTGTTCTTGGGTTGTCAGGACACAGCCTAACAGAAGCAAGAGTCGGTTTTTTAGTGTTTTAAATTGTGGCCCTCCAGAGGACCAGCAACCCAACTGTGCTTGTTTAATGTGGTTTGTTCTGCACCATATGCGTGTGGCCTTTTAATAGATGCTATTTGATGATGATGATGAGTTCCTGGAGACAGAGCTGTGTTCAGCGGAGTCTCTGCATTATGCTTGGCCTCCCTTTCAGCTTCTCCACTCCAGGAATACTCTTGCAAGCAGTACAGAAACTTCTGAAATTTCCATTTGAGGTGAAGCACCACTGCCAGCAAGCCTCACACAGGGAGCCATTAACCCTCACCCTTTTTTCTTGTGGCTCCTCCCAAACTGACCCTCAGAAGGGCTTTCTCGGCAGGCTGCCCCAGGGTTCTCAGCAGTCCAGTGCATTCCACAGCCAGTGCTATCTGCTGTGCTTCCCAAAAAAGCAAGCGGCTAACAGTGGGCCACCTCCCAAAGTCCAAACTACGGAGAACAGTTTATTACCACTGCACCAAGAGGAAAAACAAACCAAGGACTTACCGTCTCAGTCCCTAATAGATACAAAATGAGCTTACAGCTCCAGGGACTCAAATAGGGTTTAAACTTTTTTGAAATGCTTGCATTAAAAGCAGTGATATAGTAAAACACCAAGCCTGAAAACTAAGATAAAAAGCAAACACTTTTTCTCCCTGTAATTTCCATTACAGGTACCTCTTAATTAACATGGAGGGGAGGTAGGAAGGGCTTTCCATCCAATGGGGAATCAGGCTGTTTGAACCAGCACAACCTGGTTTTCACAGGTAGTTTGCGTTCCGATCCAAAAGGGACTTCCGACTGAGTTTTGAGATGGTTTAAGTTCTCCTTATTACTACAGTACTATATTTACCAACTGAATTTGAATTAAAAGTTTCTTTTGTTTCAGCTGTTCCCCCTTATTTTTAGAAAATAAAGAATTTCTTCTTGGGTGAAACATCAGCATTCTTACCTACAAAACTTCTACCCTTTTGCCCAAGAGTTGTAGTTGGAAAGGGTCTAGTGACCCCTGGCACAACCTTTCCAAGTAGGATGCTTTGGACAGAGGGCTGTAAATGAACAATGCTTCCTTTCAGACAACCTGGGTTCTCCAAACACAGAGATAGCTGTGATGCTTTGCCAGATCAAGGGAGAGCCCTGTGTTTAGCAGTGGTGACCTGGACTTGCATTATGAGCTTTGCAGACAGTCTGCCCGCGCAGGCTTAGGCCTGGTTTCCAAGCTTCGCTGAAACGATAGCCTGAAATAGCAGGGAAGAGGGAAAGAGATTTGGGAGAGCAGAGCACATCAAATCACATTTGGGGGCAAAGGGGACACAGGGAGAGGCCTGCCACAAATGTGCTTCTCCTTGGAAAACAACAAGATTATGAGTTTAATATCGCAAAGGTCACAGAAATGAGAAATCTTGCCTTACTACACCTAAGCTTATGTGTTTGCTCTTACACTCCAAGCCACTGTTTGATCCATTTAATCAAATTTTATAGCCACTTGATCAATCATTTCATCAAGTTTTTAAATGCATCTACAGAGACTTTGCAACAATATTCCAATTTTTTTTTTTTTTTTCATTGTGGACAAGTCTGTTGTTACTGGCAATGTGTGTAAGAACTAGTCCTGGTGACCTCTCTGTGAACCCACCAAAAAGTCAAAATTTGCAATTTCTCGCTCAGTGTAAAGCTAAGCTTTGACCTTGAGGACTTTGTTGTGGTGGCTTTCCCCAGGAAATCAAAGAGACTGGTCATTTCCCAAGTCCCCAACAGCAGTTCTGTTATGAGAATCTCTCAGGGGCCTCTGAATAAGCATCTTTTAACTTAACAGTTCAAGTACAAGTTTTCATTGGTATACAGAGGCTATCATCTAAATCTCAAGTCTTTCAAGAGGTGACAGGAAGACAAAAGGTAGAGGAAAATAAAAGGAAGCTGTTTTGGAGAAAAGAAGAGGTGAGATAACATAAAACCTAGTAGGAGGGGGTCTGTTTGTGCTACAAGACCCTATCAGTCTTTCCATCTTTTTGGAATGTATCATTTCTTTTGTCAGGTCCCTTGCATTGTTCTTGCTGGCTCTTCTCATGTTAGAGAGCAAATACTTCCTCTGCCAATTATAACTGAATCTCTTACACCTCTGCTGGGAACATTCTGTAGGTTGGACTTTATTCCAATTTACTTGGATGCCCTTCCTGTTGGCCTTATTTTCCTTGTGTCTCACTTAGCAGCCCTCCCTAAAAAGTTAGGTACTGCTAATCTACACCTCACTCGGATGTTGACATAACTTTTGTCACCAGCAGTTCTGCTTGACAAAAGCACTAGTACGTGCTATCAAATGTCCAGAGCCCACCAGATTATCTTTATGATAAACTTCAGCGAGACACTCAATTTGTAGATTTATTCGCCATATCCTTCTCATCTTGTGTACTCAACCCATGGGACCACTTCTCTCCATAAAACCACACAGCTTTGTGAGAGCCAGGATCAGTCCATATTTATTGAGTGAACACCCATTATCTGCCAAAACTTTTTGAAAGAAACAAAATATAAATCTTCAACAGAGCTTAAAAAGACCCTACAGCTTTAGTCTAAAAATACCATTCTCAGACAAAAAAATAATTGAGATCCAGAGGTAAAGTAATTTTTTTAGTCATCCTACAATGTTGGGATGGGACTAGAACAAGAAAATAATTCTTTTGTTAATTAAATCTATTGGGGTGACAATGGTTAGTAAAATTACATAGGTTTCAAAGTGTAGAATTCTGTAATACATCATCTATATGTCACATGGTGTGCTCACCACCCAGAGTCAGTTCTCCTTCCATCACCATATATTTGACCCCCTTTACCCTCTTCTATCACCCCCTCCCCACCTTATCCTCTGGTAACCACTAAACTGTTGTCTGTGTCTACGAGTTTTTAAAGAAAACAGTTCTTATCACAACTGCTGAGCTTCAAATGTTCATGGGGCTTCCAATTTATTTGCAATGACAACCTAAATCCATAACATTATAACCCCAAAACATTTCCATATAAGCTTATGTGGTCCCCTCTAGTTAAAAAAAAAAATTATGCTGTTTGAAAAATGCTATTTATGCCTCATCTTCCTAAGGTTTTCCACAAAAGCAAACTTTAAAGAGAAAGCTAATGCAGTCTTTTATTCTTTTCATTGTTCAAATTCTCAGTGACCTCATGGGTCCTGGGAAATCTTCCCTAGCAACAGTCCTGCAGAGTCACAAAGCAACGCACATTCAGCAGTGGCCTCAGGGAACGCACAGCCGCAGATGACAGGAAGCCTGTCAAGAGGAAGCCTCAGAACCATATGTAAGGGTTGAAAGATGGTACCTCTTAATTTGACCAGTAATAATTATGACAAATTAGGCTCAGTAAATCAGGGCATTTGTCCAAATCTTTCATCCAAGTTAATTCATTCACCACTAAACACATGTGTCTCAAATCTGGTCCAGAGTCCCTGCAAAGTGCATGTGTGTTTTATCCATACAACATTCACTTCGTGAGAATCTGTAGAATAACCACCATGCACAGAACCGAGGAACTTAGAGAAGAAAGAAGAGACATAGTCCCTTGTATTAAGAGCTCAGCCCTCAAATGCACCTGCCTTCATCCAGGTGTCCCATCTTTGGACTCGGACTGGATCTATCCCAAGGTATTGGGAAGGTGTATATGAAGAGCTGCATCTGCTTCAAACTTCATGTCTCTATACTTATTCTGTGCTGAAGTTCATTCTTCCTGCTGGTGTGTGGCCCCATTTCTTCAGATCTTTTGAGTCAGATCGTTAATCTCTTGTACAGACCCTTGGCTTGGATTACCAATGCTATATTGTCTGATACTGCCTGAACCCTCAGTCCTTAAAGGTCTCTCATTGTCCTTGCCTGGGTTCTCTCTTCCCGAAGTCCCCATTCATATGACTTTAACCCAAGACACCTACTTACTTTCCCTTTGCTCTTTCTGGATTTGACCTATGGTGCCCTTTGTTAGCACCTTTCTGACTTTCCAGTATCTTCTATCCCTCATGTTTGAGAAAGAGATTCATGTTGCCAAACAGAGGACGCCTAAGCGAGGTCTTAACTCTGGGGCACCAGTATGATCAAAAGTCATTTAGTAAGATTTAGGTACCTCTTAAATGAGCAGAATCTGCTTAACTCGGACTTTCAAATAATCCAAACATTTTTTTAACATGCTCAACCTTTTGTCAGAAGAACTGAAAAGCATTAAAACAAACTTACATACGGAATTTGGTCTAAAAACTTCTTACTAGATGTCTTCCTAGGGACAGTGTACATTCAGAATGATCTCTTGCATTCTATATGTTCAATTGCAGAATCTCACATCAATGATCCTGGAGAAATGATAGTCTTTTATTCATTGGCTTAAGATTAAAATGGCCCGTGCCCTTGTGCAGACATAAAGTAGGAGCAGACACTGATCCATGTTGAACTAATTTTCAATAGTCAAAGTTTGATTGCTTAATTTTTCAGCAAAAACTAATTAACTGGATAACATTAACTTCCAGTTAACGGAGATTTTAAAATATTGAATACAATGGAAATCCAGGATACCCTGATTTGTTAAATGACTTTCATATATCTGAGAATGGAGTGTCATTCCCTAAAATATGTCCACACGGAAATGGCATCACTAAGCCTGCATCTACCAGTAGCTGTACTTAACAAGTAACTTACAGTCTTCCAGCTTTAGTTCTCTCATGTGTAAAATAGGGTGCAAAGTGTTCAGCTAAATTACTTTTAAAGTCCCTTCCAACTGTGAAGTTATTTGATTATATGGATTCTATAACACTAATTGTGTATCCCTCAAATATTAATCCTGTCCTCTGGTAATAACAGGAAAAAAAAACATAAGAACAAAATAAAGTCTCATATGATGTCTCCAGTGTGCTAAAAGCCTGTGATTCTCATTTACTCTAAAAAGAGTTCTGCAGATGTGGAAGGAAGAACATAAATAGTGTGCCTCTGTGAAGTGAAACTGAATGAACCAGCCACCTGCACCAAGACTGACTTCATCTGAGCTGTGCTTAGTCCCTGGTACTCAGATCAGCTGTGCCACAATCCCAGATCCAATTTTATTTGCAACAAGAGAGCGTTAGGAGTCACAAGGGAAATTATTGACCTGCAGGAGATTAGAGCTTGAAAGCTAATACAACTAACTTGCAAGTCAATTGTGACTATAGGAAATGTCTCAAACAGAAATATTTGCTAGGTTTTTCTGTTTTGTTTTATTTTGTTTTAAACCAATATCTAAATGAGCATCTACTATGTACCAGACTCTGTAATAGAAGGATAAATAAGGCATAGCTCTTGTCTTCAACTCTATAGGTGCCATAAGACATACACAGATAGATACAGCACAATGCTGTGTGGATTGACCCACAAGTAACCAATACAACATT
Source organism: Rhinolophus sinicus (assembly GCF_036562045.2). Lineage (NCBI taxonomy): Eukaryota > Metazoa > Chordata > Mammalia > Chiroptera > Rhinolophidae > Rhinolophus > Rhinolophus sinicus. The sequence goes on along the minus strand of NC_133751.1, from coordinate 79,863,758 downwards.
CTCTATGAACTACAAATATGTTTAAACTAGTCACCATCAAATCACTGTGACATATCACATAGACATAAATGATATGTACACACAACACACACACACACACAAAATTTGTTGCAAACCAAGAAGTATGACTATGGTAAATAAATATTTAAGAAAACAATAGTGAACTGGATAAATGTGGTGAAAATTCAGTAAGGCATGTAATTATAACCCTAATGACTTTGTTTTATCTCATTAATAAAAGGATTGGCATTTGTTGATCTAGCAGAGATCGGTAAACCTGTTCAAAGTAAGCAGACATTTCATATATGTCCCTCTATTAAATGAAATCTTTCTTGAAAACACTAAACTCAAAGCAAAATGGATGATTCCACTCCAACACATAGTTCCTTGGAATTTCTGACAATCTTGTTTAAAACTGAAACCGTTACAATTTCTAATTTTCACTGTCTTTTTATCTAACTCGTTTTTAATGGGATCTTTAATATCTTTAGTGGAAATGGTATGTTTAATAAAAACATAAACCTGACTTTCTATATACAGACAGTTTAAGCTTTCTTATAAGATTGGCCATATGCATACAACTCCTCTCTCCAAAAACGTACTAAAATGTCAGTAGAGGAATAAAAAGATGCAGATCTTAGAAGGACAACAATGAGAAAGAAAACAACAGAGTATAAGAGATTTTGACAACTTTTCAGAACGCTGATGGAGCAATGGTAACTAACTTAACTGATGGAGGAGTAGTAACTAAATGAACTACAGGCACACCTCAGAGATATTGCTGGTTTGGTTCCCGACCACTATGATAAAGTGAGTATCACAATAAAGCAAATCATAATCTTTTTGTTGGTGGAGGGTCTTGCCTTCAATTTGTAAAAAACACAACATCCATGAAGCACAATAAAGCAAAGTGCGATCAAACGAGGGATGCCTGTATAATCTGATGTGCCTGAAAAGGACAGTCTTAAGGCAGCCTAGAAGCGGAGATTGAAATAGGGAATCCTGCGTAAACGATTTATTGATGGAGTTCTCTCAGGCTGGAGCAGAAGAAAAGGCTAGACAAACATGTGATTTTGGAGGAACTCTAGTCTCAGCCTGATCCCAGGGGGAGCTCTGGAGGCTAAAGTGCAATAAAAGGTTATCCCAGGACCTACAATCAAGATTACTCTACCCAACAAGGCTGTCATTTAAAATCAAAGGACAGATTAAGTGTCCCAGACAAGAAACAGCTAAAGGAATTCATCACTATTGACCCAGTATTACAAGGAATGTTAAAGGGACTTCTTTAAGACTTGAAAAAAATAATAAATGTGAGTAATAAAATGGCAACAACTACATACTTGTATCTATTAACAATGTAAATGGAATGGATTAAATGCTCCAATCGAAAACCTAGAGTGGCTGAATGGATAAGAAAACAAGACCCTTACATATGCTGCCTACAAGAGACTTCAAATCGAAAGTTATACACAGCCTGAAAGTAAAGGGATGGAAAAAGACATTTCACGAAAATGGAAACAAACAAACAAACAAACAAACAAACAAACAAAAAAGTTGGGTAGCAATACTTATACCAGACAGGATAGACTTTAAAACAAAGGCTACAACAAGAGACAAAGAAGGACCGACCTAGTAATCCCACTCGTGGGTAATTATCTGAAGAAACCCAAATGCTGCTTCAAGGTGACGTGTGCATCCATATGTTCATCGCACCATTATTTACAGCAGCCTGCGTGTCTGTCGATGGATGAATGGATAAAGATGAGGTGATGCATTATCCAATGGAACATTGCTCGGCCATGGACAGCAATGGATCTTGCAGTCTGCAGCGCAATGGATGGACCTGGAGGGTATTGTGCTGAGTGGAGTATATTAGACTGAGAAAGACAGATGCAATGTGATTTTGCTTATATGTGGAATCTAACGGACAAAATAAAGAAACGAAACAGAAACAGACTCATAGATACAGAGAACATTTTGATGATTGCCAGATGTGGGGGAGGGATTAAGATGTACAGATTGGTTGTTATGAGGAAGTAGGGTATAGCATGAAGAATATAGTCAATAATAGTGTAATAACTATGTATGGAATCAGATGGGTACTAGATTTATCGAGGTGATAGATAGGAGGGGGTTGGGGGACAGGACAAAAAAGGTGAAGGGATTAAGAAGTACAAATTGGTAGTTAACAAAATAGTTATGAGGATGTAAAGTACAGCATAGGGAATTAGTCAATGATATGGTAATAACTATGTATAGTGCCAGGTGGGTACTAGACTAGTCAGGAGGATCCCTTCTTAAACTATACAAGTGTCTATACACTATGCTGTACACTTGAAATTAATATAAAATAATATTGAATGTCATAAAAAGAAGAATAGTTTTTAAAGAAAAGCAAAGCAAAGGTTATCCCATCCAGACAGAAGGAGGCTGAGCTGTTGTGCCCCTGTTATCAGTTACTCCGCAGCCATGGGGCTGCCCCAGGCAAAGGGGAAAAAGTGTAATTTCCCACGTATCTCTGGATAAAGAGACTCCCCTCAGCCAAAGAACATCTTCCAAAGAAGTATGTGCAGGTATGAGCCATTAACAGCCAGCATCTGCAACAGCTGAGGAGTGGTGTGCACCTGTAGTAAACGGGGTGGGGACAGGATACCTACCGCCAGCATCTTTTAACCCTTGCCCATCTCAGTCTACATGTTTCTCATATTAACACGTTGCGTACAGCAGGGTTTAAATCCCTCATACCCCTCTGTTCCGGCAGGTTTTTAAAAGAAACTACTTTAAAATGCACTCTTCTCTTTAAAGCGTAAATGTTTCTATGTCATTTATTATTTTTCTATGGAATTTTTTAGGATTTATTCACCTATGATGTTAGTAATCCCTCCTGGTGTGATACTGCAGAAAGCAGCTTCCTTTGTTATTAACGAAACACAAATAATTCAATAAAATGTGCAAAGTAAAAAGAGTCAACAGTAAAAACGAGAATTCTCGTTATCCGTCCTTAACGCATGGCTCAGAAAAAAACGAAGATTCTGGTGATCCGTACGCAACGTGTTAAGTTTATTTTAGTCCATCTGGTCCCTGCTTCTCCAGGATTCTAGTTGATTGCAATTTCCAGTAAAACTAAGAGGAGAAGTTAGTAAGATGAACTATTATCCCTCTGCTGAGGGTGGTACCAAGATCATAACTGACATACAACATCTCCCTCCTCTTCCACCCTTTCTAGATTTCCCTCCCCTCCTGCTAGCATTGTTGATGATCCATGTGACTCATCTAATATCATGGCTTTATTGCCTCACTTGCCAAGTTGCAGTCAAATTGGGCCTAGGAATACCAAGAGATGTCCCAGGAATGCCAACATATTCCATCCTGCCCCGATTATATAACAGCAACTTGACCACCTCAATGATTGTCAGGATCATAATTGCCTCTGCCAATATGGCAGTTTCTTCCTTTGACTGCTGGCCTGCTGGAATGAGGCATCCCAGAATGCAAGGTGGCCACTGTAACTTTAAATTAAGTTGAACTCTTATTATATACCCAGGTGGAAGAATTCTCCTGGAACCAGGATCTCTAGACCCATAGAACTGAGAGTTGCATGGTGATGTGGAGTTGGACCATGCTAACTTACATCCTTTAGGTCCCAGATGCATCTAGTCTACCTGCCAAGGGCAATGCAACATACAAAGGTCATTGGTTTAGGGCAAGTACTGGACCCTGAAGGACAGTACCCAGCACTTGCAGGGAGCAACAGGTCCCTCAATTGTACCATCAGAAGGTCATTCCAATGCTCTATCAGGCCAGCAGCTTCCAGAAAAGGCTTCAGACTTAAGCCATTAACAAGCTAACACCCCCTAAAGCTGGGGAATGCCAGCTATTAAAGGGAATCTGGCATGACACCTACAACACCTGCTACAGAAAGATCAAAAAGAATTGAAAATCAAGCTCATTCATATTTCAGAACAGTCAATCTGATAACTGAGTAGACTGCTAAGTGACTAACTGGCAGGGGGTTAGGGAGTGAGGGATAGCATATAAATCCCGGATGTAATGAATGGACAAAGGGCTGATTCACATCCTCAGCAGGATGGAGCAGGACAGTGAGATTTCATCACACTATTCAGAATAGTGTGCAATTTAAAACTTATAAGTTGTTTATTTCTGAAATTTTCCATTTAATATTTTCAGACTATGGTTGGCCATGGATAACTGAAACTATAGGTAATGAAGTCATGAATAAGGGGGGACACCTTTAGCTGATAAAGAACTTGTATCCAAACTATGGAAAGAACTCTGACCTAATTTAAAAAAACTAACAATCCAATTATTAAAAAACAGACAACATATTTGAACAGACACTTCACCGAGGAAATATATGGATGGCAAATAAGCACATAAAAATATGCTCACTATAACTCATCATTAGGGAAATAAAAATAACCACACTGAGATACCACTATACTCCTATTACATTGGCTAAATTTAGAAAGATTGTCCATACCAAATGTTGGTGAGGATGTTGAGAAACTGAAATACTCATAAACTGCTGGTAGGAATGTAAAATAGTTCAATCACTTTTGAAAATAGTTTGGCAGTTTCCTGAATATTCAAAATTATACCATATTGAAACATCATACCAGTACAGGCATTCTATAACACTCTTAGACATTTACCCAAGAAAAAAGAAAGCATATGTCCACATAAAGACTTATAGGTTAATGTTCTTTATTTGCAATAGCACAAAATTAGGAGCAACCCAAATCATCAACAGGTGAATAAATAAACAAATGTTGGTATATCCATACAATGGAGTACTACTCAGCAATAATAACTAGTGAATTTTTTAAAAAGTGAATTATTGATACATGCAACAACACAGCAACATGGATCAATCTCAAAATAATTATGCCAGGCGAAAAAAGCCATACAAAAGAATAATACACATTGCATGATTACTTTTATATAAAACTTTAGAAAATACAAAATAATGGATAGTGACAGAAAAGTCAACAGTTCCTTGGGGAGAAGGTATATGGTCTTGGGTAAAAGAAAGGGATTACAACGGAGCATGAGAAACTTGTGGGGGAGATGCATATGTTCACCCTCTTGAATGTGATGATGGTTTCAAGGATGTACATGTCTAAACATCAAATTGCACACTCTAAGCACGTGCAGGTTATTGTAGTCAATTGTAACTCGATAGTGATCTCAAGAATACACTCAAGGAAAGTTTATATTTAAATAAACATAGAAAATAAGCAATCCGTATTATTTAGATATAATTATTACCTAATTCATTCAATAGTTACCTTATGGTTCTTATGTGCTAGGCATTGTGCTAGATGCTGGGAGCAGAAATATTTCTAAAATATGACACGCCTTCCCAAGAACTTCACAAATTTATGAAATAATAGACACCTACCCTATGGGAAAGGTAAGCTGTGATATCTTTTTCAAAGATGATAGTTAATGTTTCTTATGTTTCCTGTATATAAAAAAACTGAATAAATTTAACAAATGATGTAAGCAATCCCTTTTACATAAAGCCCTCTTTCATCAGTAGATGTTTCTCTGTTATTCTCACTTTGTTAACCATTGCTCCTTGGGTGGCAATAGTATCTTCCCTTTTCAATGCTAGTGTATTAACAGTCCAAAATCATCATTACTTATTGACCATCACTAATAATGCAGCCAACTCTCAGTTTTGATAGTGGATTTTCCAGAAACCTGGCTTTGTTCCTCGCACTACCCTGCTACTTGCATTTGGGACAATTCATTGCTTGTGACCACCTCCATCAAGAGTGTTTAGTAGGAAAGAGCAGGTAAAACTCAAACCCACCCAATATTCTGCTGATAATCATAAAATCTTAAAATTGGAAGTAATCTCCAAGGTTATCGATTCCAAACTCCAACCCAGTGCTGGAATCTCCTCTAGCCTGTCCTTGACAAATAGTCACCCAGGCCAGATTCTGCTTGAACATTTTGAATAATAATAGAGCCAAAGCTCAGTGACTCCAACAATTTTATGGTCCCCTGGTTTAGCTCTTTTCCATGTTAGCAGTTCAAAGAGAAGTTCTTAGAGGTGATTGGAAACAATATTTAAACTTTAGTTAGGGAATAGTAATATGTATTTCAGTTATTACACACACATATACACACGCATATGCACACACAAACAGAATATTTTTCAGAGATAAAAGAAAATCTTCCAATATATTGTGTTATAAATACCTCACCCCCAACATCCCTTATGAGTTGGGGAAAGAGAGAGAGGATGAGAGAACTGAAAAATTATTCTATTAGTGCTATGAACTGAATTGTGCCCCCCTACCCACCCCAAATTCATATATTGAAGCCCTACCTCCCAGTGTAACTGTGTTTGGAGATAGGGTTTTTAGGAGGTAACTAAAGTTAAATTAGGTCATAAGGGATGGTTCCTAATGCAATAAGATTACAGGTCTTACCACCCTGCCAAGATTAGAAGATGTAGCAGATCTACCTAATACATACAAAAAAAAAAAAAAAAAAAAAAAAACAAAGAGAGGTACACAAAATGAGGAAACAAAGAAATATGTCCCAAATAAAAGAACAGGATAAAATTCCAGAAAAAGAACTAAATGAAATGGAGGCAAGCAATCTACCAGATAGAGTTCAAAACAATGGTTATAAGTATGTTCAATAAACTTAGGGGAAGAATAGATCAACTCCATGAGAACTTCAACAAAGAGACAGTAAACATAAAAAAGGACATAGAGACCATAAAAGAGAACCAGTCATAAATGAAGAATATAATAATCGAAACAAAGAATACACCAGGAATTGACGGCAGATTAGATGAAATAGAGGATCAAATCAGCTATTTGGAAGACATGTAGCAGAAAATACCGAATCAGAACAACAAAAAGAAAAAAAGAATCCCCCAAAATGAGGATAGTTAATGGGGTCTCTGGGACAACATCAAGTGTACCAACATTTGCATCATATGGGGTACCAGAAGGAGAAGAGAGAGAGTGAGTAATTGAAAACCTATTTGAAGAAATAATAATGGAAAACTAATCTAACATGCAAAGGAAATAGACATACACATCCAGGAAGTGCAAAGAGTGCCAAACAAGATTAAATCAAACAGGCCCACACCAAGACACAATGTAATTAAAAGGGCAAAGGTTAAAAACAATGAGAGAATCCTAAAAGCAGCAAGAGAAAGGCTACTAGTTACCTATAAGGGAGTTCCCATAAAATTGTCAGCTGATTTCTCACAAGAAACTTTTCAGGCCAGAAGGGATTGGCATGAAATATTCAAAGTGATGAACAGCTATGACCTACAGCCAAGACTACTCTACACAGCAAGGCTATCATTTAGAATCAAAGGAGAGATCAAGAGCTTCCCAGACAAGAAAAAGCTAAGAGTTCATCGCCACCAAACCAGTATTATAGGAAATGTTAAAAGGACTTCTCTAAAAAGAAAACATGGGGTGAGGGGAACATAACTATTAATAATAAAGTGACACATACCTATCAATAATCACTTTAAATGTAAATGGCTTAAATGCTCCAATCAAAAGACATAGGGTGGCTGAATGGGTAAGAAAACAAGGCCCATACATATTCTGTCTACAAGAGACTGTGGGGACAGAGCCCCAGAGAGCAGTTTCCAGGCTCCTGGCCTCACATAGAAAGGTGCTGGCTCAGGTAGTAAATGGCCATCAACTGTGATTGGATGGCCATCAACTGTGGCTAGTTGGCCGTCAGCTGTAACCAGTGAGTCATTGGCCACGAATATAACTGCCGTGACTACACTAGCAGAAAATGGGGGCTAGCAGGAAGATGGTGGCTGAGCTAGCAAGCGGCGGAGTGTGGATTGCGGATTGCAGAGAGGTGGATTGCAGCTAGCAAGTGAAGTTGGTTGGCAGACAGAAGTGGACGGCAGGTTGCAGATAGTGTGGCTCCTGCTTCCTGTGTCTCCAACCCAGCTGCCAGCGAGACTACAGTTGTGTGACTCCCCTATCTATGGCTCCGCTGGCGTTCCTTTTTGGCCTAGCCACATCCTGCGTTCTTATGTGGGCAGCGGGAGCTGAGACCCTGCAGGCCGCTCTGAATGACACATGGCGCAGCGAGCAGGGTCTCCCACATGACAAGACCCATTTCAGATTGAAAGACACCCAAATACTGAAAGTAAAGGGATGGTAAAGGATATTTCATGCAAATGAAAATGAAAAAAAAAAAAAAAGTTGGAGTATACCAGACAAAATAGGCTTTAAAACAAAGGCTGTAACAAGAAACAAAGAAGGACACTACATAACAATAAAAGGACCAAACCAACAAAAGGATATTACCCTTGTAAACATTTAGGCACCCAATGTAGGAGCACCTACATTTATAAAGCAAATATATCAATGGACATAAGGGAAGAGATCAACAGTAATACAGCAATTGTAAGGGATTTTAATACCAAATTGACATCAATGGGTAGATCATCCAGACAGAAAATCAACAAGGGAACAGTGCCTTAAAAAAAACACATTAGACCAGATGGATTCAATTGATAGTTTAGAACATTTCATCCAAAAGCAGCAGAATTTACATTCTTTAAGTGCACATGGAACATTTTCCAGGACAGACCACATGATAAGCCATAAAACAACTCTCAACAAATTTAAGAAAATTGAATTCATATCAAGCATCTTCTCTGACCACAATGGTATGAAACTAGAAATCAATTACAAGAAAAAAACTGAAAAACACACAAACACATGGAAGCTAAGTAACATGCTAATGAACAACAAATGGGTTAAAATAAGATCAAGAAAGAAATTAAAAAATGCCTTGAGATAAATGAAAATAAAAACACGAGCCAAAATCTAGGACACAGTAAAAGCAGTGCTAAGAGGGAAATTCATAGCAGTACAGGCCTACCTCAAGAAACAAAGGAAATCTCAAATAAACAATCTAACCTTACACCTAAAGGAACTAGAAAAAGAACAACAAAGTAAGCCCAAAGTAGGTGAGGGGAAAAGAGATAAAATATATGGTGATGGAAAAAGAACTGACTTTGGGTGATGAACACACAATGTGATATACAGACGACGTACTACAGAATTGTACACCTGAAACCTATGTAACTTTACTAACAATTGTCACCCCAATAAACAAAACAAAAAAAAAAAGAAAGAAAGCCCAAAGTGAGTAGAAGGAAGGAGATAATAAAGATCAGAGAAGAAGTAAACAAAATAGAGTTAAAAAAAATACAAAAAAAGCAGTGAAACCAAGAGCTGGTTCTTTGAAGACATGAACAAACTTGATAAACCTTTAACCAGACTCATCAAGAAAAAAAGAGAAAAAGAAAACCCAAATAAATAAAATCGGAAATATAAGAAAAGTGACAACTGACAACACAGAAATATAAAGGATTACAAGAAAATGCTACAATTATATGCCAACAAATTGGACAATCTGGAAGTATAACCATTTATGAACTTTATGCATTCTGCTTTAATCCAAGCTAGTTTTGTTTATCCTGATAGAACTATAATTCCCTTGATTCTTTTCCAGGATCCTCCTACCTGTACTTATATTGTATGTCTGCTCCTTCTAGTCATTAAGCCCTTAGGACATTAGATTCTGGTCTACACCAGAACTTAAGAATAAAGCTGCAGGTCTATCAACCATGACTAGGATATAATAACTAAACCTCAAACAATGAGTAAGGGTTTACTAAAACAAAACTAACATCTTGGCTTCACTTATGTCACAGCTCCAGACTCATGAGAACAGAACAGTTCCAAGGACCGCAACCCCTGGAAACCAGACAGAACAATGCCATGACTGACACCAGGGCCTAAAGCCATGATCATCTGCTCCCTGCCTTAGCCCCAACCAATCAGTAGAGCCCCCAGCCCCAACTCCCATAGCAACCATAATGAATGATTTTTCCCTTGTGTAATTTAGCCATTAGAGGTCACCAGGAGCCAGGTTTTTGGGAGCACTAGCTCACCTGTGTCTCTGGATTTGGAGCCAATTCCTTAAATAAACCCTTACTTTCTTTGATGCAAACTCCTGTTTGTGTTTTCTTTTGGCTTAGATGTGCGCAGGCAAGCAGACCTCTTTGAGTTGGCAGTAATGGAAGAAATATGTAAGTTCCTAGTAACATACAATCTTCCAAGACTGAGTCAAGAAGAAACACAAAATCTGAACAGATTGATAACTACTAACGAAATCAAATGAGTAATCAATAAACTCCCAACAAGCAAAAGTCCTAGACTGGATGGCCTCACAGGTGATTTTTACTAAACTATTAAAGAAGAATTAACACTTATCCCTCTCAAACTATTCCAAAAATATTCAGGAGGAGGGAAGGCACCCAAGCTCATTTTATAAGGCCAGTATTACCCTCATTTCAAAACCAGAAGAAGTCACTACAAAAAAAAAAAAAAAAAAAATTATAGACCAATATCCCTGATGAACATAGATGCAAAAATCCTTCACAATGTATTAGCAAACCTAATTCAGCAATGTATTAAAAAGAGCAGAGTGGAATTACAATGATCAAGTGGGATATTCCTGGAATGCAAGGTTGGTCCAATATCCACAAATCAATGAATGTGATACACCACATAAGCAAAATGAGGGATGAAAATCATATAATCATACTAATAGATGCAGAAAAAGCATTTGACAAAATATTCCATTGCATGGATATACCATGCAATGGTTTATCCATGCATCAATTGATGGACATTTGGGTTCACAAATATTCACAAAAGTGAATATTATTATTATTTGGGTCTCAAGTGTGAAAAGAAAAATTACAGTTGAGGCTCCAAAATGTGGTTTGTAATTCCCCCTTCTATCTGAAATGATTCATTCATTCAACATACACTATGGCCTCAGATACAAAGACAAATAAAGCCTGGTCCTACCTATGTGAGTCAAGAATTGAGGAGCATTCTACTAGTCAATTTTTTCTAGTGAACTCAAACATTACTAACTGTGGGGCTGCACATCTTGATGTGCAATATAATTTCTCCATTTAATACAACAAAATGTACACATTGAAAGGGAAGGATATCCTAGATTCAGGGAATCAGAATGTGGGAAGACACTCCAGGGACCCTCTTCCTTGAAGCCACCTCAGATGGCCTCAGGACAGCAAGCTGCCCCCCTTGTTGGAGCTTCCCCAGTATTTGATTCTCTTCCTGTGACTGCATCTTAGTATACTGCAATATCCATTTAAATATGTCCAGATATCAAAAGGCATCAGCAGAGAAACCAAGCCTTATTCATCTATGTTTCCCAGCACTTTGCACCATACTTGATACATAACTGTTGCTCAATACTACAGCTGTGGATTGAGTAATCAGAATGTAGCAGTGTAAAGAGAAAAGCAACCTTTAAACAAGAGGAGATGGTGCAAAAAGAAAGAAAACTGATTGAAAGAGACATTTCTCCAAAGAAGATAAACCAAAGGCCAATAAGCATGAAAAATATATTTAACATCATTAGTCATCATGTAAATGCAAATCAAAACCACAATGAAATATCACTTCACACCTAGTAGGATGGCTATAATCTGAAAGATGGACAATAAGGTAATAATAAAAAAGATGAGCAATAAAAAGTGTTGACAAAGATTTCTAGTAGTTCTTATACATTGCTGGTGGGAATGAAAAATAGTGCCACCATGTTGGAAAACTGTTTGGCAGTTCCTCAAACAGTAACCATAGAGTTACCATATGACCCAGAAACTCCACTCCTAGGATATACCCAAGAGAAATAAAGACATATGACTGAACAAAACTTGTACATCAGTGTTAATAGTAGCATTATTCCTAGTAGTCAAATAGTGGCAACAACCCAAATGTCCATCAACTGATGCATGGATAAACAAAAACATGGTATGTCCACGCAAAGGAATATTATTTGGCAATAAAAAAGTAGTATGACGTACTGATACAACATGAATAAATCTTGAAAACATTACACTAAGTGAAAGAATCCAGACACAAAAGCCACATATTATATGATTGTGTTTATATGAAATGGATTATTATAATAAAAGTAGATTAGTGGTTGCCAGGGTCTAGGAGAAGGACAGAATGAGGAGTGACTGCTAATGGGTGTGGGGTTTCTCTCAGGGAGTGATAAAATGTTATGGAATTAAATAGTGATGTTGCTTGTATAAGTTTGTGACTATAATAACAATCATTGAAGTGTACACTTAAAAAGCATTAATTTTATGGTATGTGAAGTATACCACAATAAAAAAATACGAGAGAGAGAGAGAGAGAGAGAGAGAGAGAGAGAGAGAGAGAAATGAAAACTACATATAATGGCCAAACTTATGCAAAGGTAATGTCTTCATAAAATAATTTTTTAATGGTACTATACAGAACCTGGTATAAAATTAAATGAAATATTAGCACCTGTGTATCTCACAAAGGAAACTGAAGGAAACAAATGTTTATTTAGAGCCTAGGTCCCAGCATAAGTATGTTTTCTGTTTTCTCATTAATCTTTTGAGAACTCTATTAATCATTTTACAAATGAGGAAGCCAAGTCTCAGAGAAGTTGAGTGATTTTCCCAAGATTACACAGTAATGTAGGACAGATCTAAGAATCCTGTTCAGATGTGCTTAATTCCAAAACATGTGTTCTTTCCACTCTAGTACCACACCTTAATTAATATGTTTTCGAATTCCACAAAATTCAGTTTCATGCAAGTTCCTCCAGACATTGTGAAGTAAACTATAAGAAACTTATCTTCAAAAGCTTATTCAAACCTTGGCCGAAATTTATAAGCCCAATGCACTCCCTTATTTGTCCCACCTGCCTTCCTGACCATCTCCTTTCTGACTGCCCAAGTAGGGGTTAGCCTTTTATCCCAGAGCCCCACCTGCACCGAATGGACACCATATCCCAGCAGGATGTCTAGTTCATCATTTTAGTTCCCAAGCACTTGGCTGCGTTTTGCATTCAGTAGAAGTTCAATGCATGATTATGGTGACTGAGCAAACATTTTCCTCCCTCTAAAGTTCTCATAATGCAGTCAAGATGTAAGCTGTGGATACAGTAAAATAACCACGTCACTGTTTTATGACCAGGTACACCCCAAGAAATCTTGTTCGCAGGAGAGGGTCTCTGTGGACAGACTTGGAAGATGTGAAGTTGTTCTCCAGTCCTTTTTATAGAGGGTTATGGAGTGGTGGCAATGGCCGTCTTCCACATAAATAAATAATAGGCTTATGATCTGTAGTCCTCTTCAGTGGAACCATGTGGATAGGTCTAGATAATGAGTTGAAAGTCAAAGGGACAGATGTCACTTCTTGACTGAGCATACCTGCTGCTCTCAAACACAGCTCTCTTCTACTGCATAGTGGTCAACGATTCTGAGATGGTTGCTGCTCCATCAAGTTTATAAGAAATGTGGAGCAGTGCTTTCAAATGATCCATGCAGATATTTTTGAAGTCACTAAGATTTTGAGGTTGCTTTGTTTTTACAGCATGACGGAGCCTGTCCCGACTGATTCAAACCTCTAAAGTTGAGATTATGTGTGAAAATAATGGGAAGTAAGTATAATTGAACTGAAACATGCTTGACCACAAGGAACTGGAAGAGACAGGATCAAAAGATAGTTTAAAGTAAAATAATACAAAGCCTTGAAACCCAGTCTAGTGTAGAAGGTGTGTGGAAGGAAGAAGGTACTATAGGATGGAAAAATAGTTATGTTAAGCCCAGAGAAACTATTAGCAGAAAAGAAACTAAAAGGAGAAGAACGCACAGTCAGTAGTGGATATCAAGACATAGATGATATCCTCACTTTGAGATCCCAGAAGGGTTGAATGGAGATAACTGAGGGCAACGTAGAGAAGCCATTAGGCAGGAGATGCCAAAAGTCAATCCAAGGACAAAAGCCCATGGCTAGGGAGAGATGCATTAATTTTCTATTGCTGCCATGTCAAGTTACCACAAATCTAGTCCCTTAAGACAACACAAATGTATTATATTACCAATCTGTGAAAGTCTAACCTGGATCTCACTGTCTAAAATCAAAGTATCAGAAGGTCTGAATTCCTTTCTAGAGGCTCTGGGGGAGAAACTATTTCCTTGCCTTTCCCAGCTTCTAAAGGCTGTCTATACTCCTTGGCACATGGCCCCCTTCTTCTACAAAGTCATCAATGCAGCATCTCTCTGACCCTTCTTTTATCACATCTCTTTGTCTGAACACAGCTAGGAAGGGCTTTCTGTTTTTAAGAACTCGTGATTGGACAGCACCTATTCAGATCATCCAAGCGAACCCAACCTCAACATCCTTAACATAACCACATCTGCAAAGTCCATGGTGCCACATAAGGTAACATATTCTCAAGATCTAGGAATTAGGACTGGCCATCTTTGGGAAGGCATTATTCTGCCTTCCCCAGTAGCCAAGTATGAAAAATGAAACGAGTCAAGCTATCAAGAGACAAAATGTGGTACTGGATAGAAGAATGTTTTGAGGCCCCTAAAGGGCAAGTTCAATGGATTAAAAGAGAAGTGACTAGGCCTGTACCAATGCCCATGATACCCCATGATTAACCCTTTCCATGCACAAAGTAGAGGCTCAATAAGTACAAGCTGAATGAATGGAAAAGGTGAAAGAGATGTTGACCAAATAAATAGGACTTGACAATAGTCTGGATACAGAAGGCAAAAGAGAGAGAAGCATAAAAACAATTGACAATCAATGAGGCATCTAAGAGAGGTGCAAGGCTAGACATTGAAGAATGCATGGAAGAGGGTTACATGAAATTCCTTCTCAACTGTGCTCTGAAAAATTTCATTGTTTTTCAGAATTTAATTTATTTTACAAAACTGAAGGAGTAACTATACTGGCAAATAGATGTAAGATATAGAAATGTAAGAAATTAAATTAATCATATGTTTATAAAATTATTCTTTGTCAGATGTTTCTCAGGAAGCCAAAAACTAGATATACTATTTCTGAAAAATAATTGGGGGAACCTCTAATTAGGAAAGCAGGATCATTTTTAAAGGAGTTTTATCTTTAAGGAAATCTAAAGAGAAAGGACCATGGTTTAATTATGAAACAATGTTTTTGAACGTATGTGCCTTAGATCTCTGCAGTGGAGGTATGTTGCATCTGGGTCCATTGACTCGGTAAAATGTAGTGAAAACTGAAAACTATAATAAATCACAACCCCTGTGGGCAACACCAGATTAAATTTCTTTCTGGCTTTTGCACAATGGTGGCAATGGCTGTAATCCAAAACACAAACAAAAACTCATATGGAAGCAACAAACACATTTAAAACAAAAAAAACATATTATTCCCCAGTCCAAAGAACTTCTTGTCTAAGACTTTGTCTGTGACTTATTTATATTACTGAGTAACTCCACCCAGTGAACATAAAGCACAGATGACTGAAAAGCAGGCAGCATTTACATAGTCTAATGATTCCCATATATGGATGATAGATATGCATGCCAAGAAGTTTGGCAATTGCTTTTTGGAAATTGACTTAATAAGATGGTGACAAGTGAAGTGTGTACATGGTGAGTCCCATGATAACCCAGACATTACTATTCTCATCTCTGAAAAATCAAGCCATTCATTCTCCATTAGCAACGTGCTTTAAAGTAACATGTAAATAATGGGCAAACTGCCACAAGCTGAATTTGCTAAAAAGTGGTCCCATGGTATAAACAGAAACCAGAGCTATAACCACTACTAATGCAATAGAATGGTTGATGAGAATGACACAAATCTTAAACCTCTTATTTCTTGAAGCTTACTCAAGGGACATGACAAACTGATAAACAAGGACCAGAAAGAATCAATTCTGCCTGCCACTTGCATTATGGGTTCTTCCAAATGTCCACATTGATTATCCTACTAATTCGTATTTTCTCTGGTTAAACTTTAAACTTAGGCTGGCTTTCCCTGCCACCCAGCACGTTCCTGCTGACTGTGCATCTGTGTATGAGAGTGCTGCTTACCAAGGAGCTCCACCTTCACGGGAGATGAAACAAGATTTGAAATTTCCATTGGGTCTTTCTACTTCTTTATCAATATCTAAAGGTGTCTGCATAATTGGGAATTTTATAGATAATGAAGAAGAATTGATCCCATATCTGGAACAGTTAACAAGTATATGCCAGTATACAACACGTATAGCATGAAAACATGAGAATATGTACCTGGAGTTTACCACCAATCCATCTACCCTTTAATAAGGGTGGCTAGAGTCACACTCTCCATACACTCTTGGTTTTCTTGTTTCTGTTTCCAACACTATGTCAATTTTTATCCAGACACAACCTGGCTACGAGGATTTTTCCTCTTTATCCTTGATGCCGTCTTGGCCTCTTAGCAGAGCACCCTGATTTCCATCCTGCCTATCCGCATCAGACCTGTTATTCTGACTTGGTACCTTTGTCATTTTTATTCCTTGATCCATATTTTTCCTTAAATATTTATTGAATGTGACTCTGTGTTCCAGGAACACAGATTGAAGAACACAGATGTTTGACTCTCAACTTTCCTTAACAGATCAAGTCTTACGCTGATTCCCCAGCTATGTCCTCTCCATCTTGAATAGTTCAGTGCCCCATGGCCCACTACCCTGGCCCTAGTCATAGACAAGCATTCCAGCCAAAAAAAATGAGTAAGAGCAATAGAGCTCTTTAACCTTAGTTTAGGCATTGACCTTTGAACACTTGCAGGCTGAGTGGCTGCAAATGTTTCATAGCGTCTGTCCTGACACCAGCTGACCCTGATCCTCTGGCGGGGGCACAGAGGAGAGCTGTACAATGCCAGGGCCTCTGCCCAAGATGGGCATGTCAGCATCCCACCCTGTATTGTCAAGGCAGATGCTACAAAACATTTGCAGCCACTCAGCCTGCAAGTGTACAAAGGCCTAAACTAGGGTTAAAGAGCTCTATTGCTCTTACTCATTTTTTCACTTTGGTTATTATTTTTTTTATTTTTGCTCTTAGGGCTCTTCAGAAATCTGTACTATTCAGGGTCATCAGGAAATGAATCTCTTTGGTACCACTCACTCCGTTGGCACCATGCTAACGCCTTCTGCTTTAAGAAAAAAGGGTTTACATGGGAAAAATGGATTTACGTATAAAAAGAATGTCTTTTTAGACGAATGTTGTCTGGAAGATTCACTCCCATTAATCACAAGCCCTTTCCTCTCCATCTGTCTCCAAATGTCCATTCAAGTAAAAAAACAACAAAACAAAACAAAAAAACACCAGATACTAATCTATCAGCCCAGATTACTGCTGTTTAACTTTGGCCTGCCCACAACATGTTGTTTACACCCACCCAGAGAAAGCGGCCTTATGTTAGCATCAAGTAAGAAAAATCAAAAACAGTAATGGAAATATATGAATTTCCAAATACAAATTCAGGACAGAGGAAAGTTTCCAAAGTATCCCCAATGAGTTGTCCATGTTCAGAATGTGTAACATACCTGTATAAACTTCTCTGCTATAAATGAGATTCTTGGTTTAGATTTCAAACTTTATCCCCAATTTTCCCTCGATTCTATTCTGGTCTAATATTGAGTCAATCCATTTTACACAGGCAAATTCATTTGTAACATTGAGTCAAACCACCTGAAGTGTATCTCCATCCACATGGGACACTGTCTGAAACCATATGGCTATCACCATATACAGTAGAAATGTTTGCAAAATAAAAAACAAGGGAAAACTCTATTCTTTATAAATGCAAAGATTCTCCAGACACGGGCCTGTGTTCTCTTTACCCTAATGCAACTCAATAATTCTCTGATTACTAAGGCAGCAATATTGGGATAATATGTCTCTTTTCTCAGCCACTAGGTTAAAAAGTAGTACTGCCCTACACTGACCACAGCTAATGAAAATGAAAGGAGATAGTTAGTACATGTGGAAGTGCTTTGAAAAGCCTCAAGTGCTATCCATATGTAAGAGGGAGTGGTGACGTTGGTACTGATGGTGGTCCTAGCAGTTGGGTGTGGCCATTTCTCTGATAGTTTCCCAATTTAGGGCTGACAGAACATGAGCTCGTTGAAAAGTACCTTGGAGAAAGGACTCAGCGTGGGGTTGGTTCTGTAGTAGAATAGTCTTAGAAAACACTATATATAATATCTCTACCTTTTAGAATTTCAAAAGGTACATTAGCCATTCAAGTCCTGAAATAACCCTGCAATAAAGAAATCTGTCCAATTTTAATAATTCAGAATTTCTGAAACATAAATGGATTGGAAGTATTTCTTCTTCATAACACATTAATATTCCATTGCACTAGGGTCTCATAGGACATTATTATTATTCAGAGGGAACAGAGAATTATATGATCACCTGGACCAAATGCTCATTGTAATAGGCTAACTCCTTCCACTCATGAGACCCCAGATTCTTGTCTATATTTACATCATGAAAGGTCGGATCCTCAATTTATGAGAAAAACCGGGGATTCTGACATCCCCTTGAAAAATTAACACCAAGATTCAGGACCTAAAAATGATGTTGTCCCAAATACCTGCCATTTACCATTTTTTATATATAGGCATATTCAGACAAAAACATATTCGTGGATTTTAAAGTTGTGTAGTCTTCATAGTCTCAAAATGGAAATAAATCAACAAGTGTTTATTATTGTGGCGAGCCCTATGCTAGTGCTTTGAGCAACACAGTTTCCTGCTTTCAAAGATCTCACAGTATTTCTGACTTCTTGTTTGAGAAATTTATAATCTAGAAGGCAGAAGTGAGGACAAGATAACACACATTAAAGTAATGAATGCTATCCATTTGTGCAGACATAAGCATGAGTCGTCTTCAGAAATGTCACCCCCAGTAGGAAACCCTCTTAGTCTAGCCACAAGAGTGGAAAATGGAGAAAACCATCTGATCCTGAGCAGTGTTCTCCCTGTGCCGTATGGCCGGATACAATCCCAGTTTTCACCTGAAACTCTATGATAATATATTCAGTATAGAAGGTCTCATAAAAGCATCGGTTCCAGAAAGGATGCAAAATACATACGAGATAAAATAAAATTGAAAACTAGGGGGATGAAGAAATTAGAACATGGAAGAAATGAGGATAGGAAAAATAAGATGAAACCAAGATAGAGTGACATGGGAACAAAAATCAATGGGAACAAAACTATAAGTAATAACTTACAAGAATTGAATGGGATCTGACCACTTTTTGCACAGCAATTTACACCTCACTTCTATTTTTTGTTTGTTTGTTTGTTTTTGTTTCAGGTATACAAAACAATGTAATAATTAGACATTTCACCCCTCACAAAGTGATAACCTCCCACCCCCAATCTATTGCCCCTCAGTCAATGGAATTGTAATAGATATATACACCTCACTTCTTAAGAGGTTATTTCTCTTCCCACTCCTTTATTTAGTGACCGAAAGCCCCATTTAAACCACACCTCAATAGCTGTGATGATTTTAAGATTATCTTGCAAATAGACTTACCTATTTCCTTTTGCATAGAGTGAAATTCCTCCTAGGGAAACAGGTGGGCTCCCAGAGATGAAGATATCTGCTACGGGCACACTGCATGTACTCACAAAACCTTATGGTGGGTCTAAGCAGAAATGACAAGGGCCAACCACTATCTGTCCACTTAGGAAATAAATTAATGAATAATATGGAAGCTAAAGTATGTGGGAGTCTAAGTCATCAACTTGTTGTCATGGAGGCTATCTAAGAATATCTTGGAAGATGTTTTTCTAAAGGAAATAGATGGAAAGTAAACACCATAAGGTAGTATCCAGGCATCATGAAAGATCCAAAAATAAGTGGCTCCAGTTCTCGAGTACATTCAGATTAGGTATAGCCTATTGTTCATCCATTTCCTCAGTCAAAACTCTCAGTGTATGATGGTGTATACCAGGAAAGTACATTTGGGCCCTTTTTATGCCAAAACCATATTGAAACACCATCTGCTCAGATAACCCTTGCACCTCGACTAACTCAGCAGGCAGGAAGACTCAGTTTGCAGGCCACCACTCAGACTGACCCTCCTGATCCCCAACCACAAAACATAAAGCATATCATTGTCCTTTCCCCCCACAAACAGAGACGGACGAGGTTTTTCTTTTTTGTGTGTTTCTTGATATCATCCTCTGACTTGCACCTGGCCCACTGTGCACCCACTTCAAAGCTCTGCCTGATGGGTTCCCGTAGTTCCCAGTACTTACCTCGACCATAGAATTGACCATGTTGAATGAAATTATCTATTTATCTCTCTGTGTCCCCCACAAGACTGTTTAAATTCCTCAAACATGGGAACCAAACAATATTGGTCTTTTGAACCCAGTTTCTATGACCCTCCCAGAAACCTCCTGCAGCTCTAAATGTTTTTTTTTTTTAACCAAGTGAAGTAAAATGGGTTAAAGATAGAGAAAAGTATGAGAGGGCTTAATGATTTATTTTTTAAAAAAAGCCTATAGTCCACCAATGTATATTGACTACCGACCCTAGGGTAGGCCTACTGTCAGGAAAATGGATCAGGCCTTCAAGGATAGTGATGAAATTGAGGAGAAAACAGGTGAGTATACGTATGAAACAGCGAAAAACGTCATCAGAGAAGTCCCAATTGCCCTGGGAGGTTCAGAAAGACGATGAGAGAGCATTTCCTGAAGAAGGCGGTATTGAAGAAATAAAGGATGTGAGCATGTGTCCATAGGTGGGCATCGTGCAGGAGCTCTATCCACCACCACATAGAACATGAAACGTCGAGGGCACACACATTATCAAAAGCAAATTGTTTCCCTGACTGAAGCATAACGTATCTCAATGAGACTGGAAATGAAGACTGGGCTGTAATCTTGGAGAGGGGCCTTGAAGGCAAATTCGGATTTTTCTATAAATAGTGTGGTGTCATAGAAAGTGTCTGAACAAAGGTATGCCATACCATTGCTGGGTTTTGGGTGATTGCTTGGGGGGCAACACACAAGATGATTTGGGCACAGGACAAATATAAATACATGGCAGTCTAAAGCCAGGACATCTGTTAGATCTCTCATCTTAGATAAACATTTTTGCCTGCCAGATTGGAGTTTTTCATGAAAACCCTAATTTGTAGAAGATGTAACTCTGAGCAGGAAATATAAGATTTATTAAAAGTTAAACATGGGGTTAATATTAATAAGAACACAAGCAAACAAACCACAAATAGAAAGAATAGAGGCTAGGAGATATAGCAAGATTAAGAGTTATTCAGCAAGGGAAGTCTAAGGTGAAGACAATTCCGTATTGTAGATAGGGTCTTAGAAGGCATAAAGTAAGGGTCAACTGTATTTCTCTAGTACCCTCGAAGTTTCCACTCCTGAATAAGAAGAAATCTCCCTGAACTATATTTCTCCCTCTTCATTGTACTGCCCCCATGAGATCATTCCTACAATGAAATTTTTTAAGGTATAAAAAAAGAATGGAGTGACTTTAGGTGTCCCTGGAATGGGGAAGGTAAGAGCTGGAAAACCGTTCAGAGACCCTAGTAAAAGTCTAATAGTTTGGAAAACTAAAAAGAGCTACAATAATTTAGTCTATTTTGAAAAGGGCAACCAAGTTTTTCCTAATTAAAGAAATAAAGACGTGAGGCACTAGGGAAGCAGAGGAATTTACAGTGGAAGTAAAGAACTTAGGAAATCAAATCAACTAATTTGGACATCAAGTAAATCTGGCAAAATGGATAGAATTTTCAGAGACAAGGGGGCCGGGTGGGGTGGTTCTATTTCCATCAATGAAAAGGAGAATTACTACTTAATTCAGAGGCGGAGAGTTGAAAGGCTTCAAGGTTTAGAGACTGGTGGCTAAATCCAGGAGACTTCTGCCAAGTCCTGAGACAGAGAGAAAATGATGACAGTTAAGAGCTAGTTAAGTGACAATAGTACACCCACCTTCTGAGATTCTGTATCCAGAATACAGGCAATGTTTAATGTTGGGGTGTAATCCTCTGGTGCAGACACTGGATTAATGCACTAAGAGCTCTTACTCCCATGCCTAAAACTGAGCACATGTATCATGGAATGTTGGGTCAACTTCATAAGGACATTGAGGAAGAGGAGTATCCACTGACTGGCACAAAGCAGGCATCTGAAAGGTAGAAAGAACTTGAGAGACTGTCTAGTTAAGCTTCCTTATTTAGCATACAGACAGTGAATCCAGAAAGCATAAAACATGTACCCCAATTTTTCATGGGTAGTTAGTGGCTGAGCTGGAACTAAACTCTAGGTTCCCTGCCACCTCTGTCCAGTGCTCTTTATTTATAAAGACAGCGGGAGCTGAGAGGCTGTCATCTCTAGGATCACGGGAGTCAGGCAGCTCTCTACCATCTACACCAACAGGAAAACAGTGACTCACAGAATCCAATGGTCCCTTGGAATGCAGGAGAGGTGTGCCTTTCTTCCACGCTGTGAGCCTTCTCAATTTTTGTAAATAAAACCCTATTTTAAATGCCCTAGGAGAGCTGGCAAGTGTAAGTGCCTTGCAGGCCAAGATCATGCTTGGTGATAGTTAGCACAAGCTTAGGCTGACTGACTGATGGGTCATTTGATAGATGGAGCGCAAATTGCTGTACTTCGAACTTCAAATCATCGGTAATTTTTGGCTTAGACCAAAAGCCACATTCATTTGCATTTTGAAGCACTTAGGAGTGGCAGGAAGAACCGGAGGTTGAAATTTGCCCAGGGTAACATATAAAATAATTGAAAGTTGGCTCTTTGAAAACGTGAAGGTATAGCTTTTAAAGCCAGATTCCATTGTTTCCTAATCCAGGCATCCTTGAAAACTCAAGGATCTCATACATCAGACCTATTATCTGGGGATAGAAACTTTTTGATAACTTGAAAGCTGTAACAGGTGAAGAAAAGACTTGTTCCTCTGACACACAGAGCAGATACCGCCCTTCACTTTAATCCCATCTGTCATCCTGGCCACACCCTGGGAGAATCCTGCCTTTTTCTCCTTACAATCACAGAGGGCACTCACTATAGAAACACTCTGGGCTACAGCCACATTTATTTCTGCCACCTCAGCCAGGCCTCCAAGTCTGCAGATCAAAGACACTTAGTTTTCTTTATTTCTAAGTCTGCTCGTGGTCCTAGACATACCGGCAGGCATTTATCTGCGGCATTTCTCTGCAAACCTGCTATACAGACACTATCCAAAGAAAAGTGAAATCTTAATACTATGCCATTTTCATCATGCCATTTCTGCTCGAAAGTCTTCCGTGACTCCTCATTGCCTACAGCATACAGTTCAGACTGCTGAGGTGACCTTCAAGGCCTTCCACAGGCTGACCCCACCTCTCCTTTCCTGTTTCTTAGACTCATTGTTCTGCTACGTAGGCCCTTCCCTTCAGTCATGCTGGCCAATTCACCACCCTCCGAATATGCATGTGTCTCCCCCAGCTGAACGCGTTCCTTCCCTTGCTCTGCTGTACATCGCCCATCTATGCAAACGCTACTTTCCATGGCTCAGCTCAAATACCACCTCCTCCCTAAAGTCTCTTTGCTGCCCAACTACCAGGATTTCATGCTTTTTTCCCTCCATGAGAACAGAACTACATTCTTGTTTTCCTCTGCTTTGAATACCCCACACTGTCTGGTGTCTGTTCTTAATAAATATTTGTTAATTGATTAATTCTAAATAAGCCAAAAAATGTTTCCATTTTCAAAGCTCTTTAAAATAAGGTAATCATCTGTAGCTGTTATTAAATCCACACAATGGAAACTTCAGAGCATCTACTATGTTGTCATTGGATTCCTTTCTTTCCACAGACGACCAAACTAGGTCATTTCAAACCTCAGTCACCTTCAGATGGATTCTAGAAGGGCATGCTAAAAGTCAGAAAAGAGATCACATTCCTGGATTCCAGACTTTTAATCCAGATCTGCTACTGAATCAGATTCGGGCAAGTGTGAACTGGAGAAATGAACTAATCATTAGCATCATCCAAACAAAATGAAAGAAGCTCTTTTGTTACATTGGCTGAATATTCAGGTTTGAAAGGAGGGAGAAAGGAGGAAAACAAAGAAGAAAAATACAGCGGTCAATTGCCTTCCCTTAAAATGCCTTTTCTGTTTCTATTTTCCCCAACTATGTGATGGTACTGGAATGTTTGGGAGACATTAAATCAGGACTGAAAAGATAATTTGCTGTAATCTGATGAGGATATCTACTAATGTGTTTATTAACCAGATGCTCCTCTAACTGGGTTCTATTTAGTTTGCTCAGAACACATTTCTTTGCTAAACTAAAAAGTGCCAGAAGTGGTACCCTGCCTGTAAAATCACATCTGATTTCAGGAGTCAGCCCCAGAATAGTCAATGCAGTCCTATTTCTAGGTCCAGAAATGGGGTCATTCATTTCATAGACTTTATTTAATGGATTTGGCCACATCCTCAAAAGACAAACATACTATTTGGAAAGAGGAAAACTGAGTTATGGAGGGTGAGAAGAGAGTAAAAACAAATAGCAAATGGGCAGGAAAGCTAATGTGACAGTTCTATCTTTCTAAGCATTCATTAATTATTTCATTCATTCATTAAACTAATAAATACTGGCCATGCTCTATGTGTCAGTGCTCAA
This sequence comes from Rhinolophus sinicus, assembly GCF_036562045.2. NCBI lineage: Eukaryota > Metazoa > Chordata > Mammalia > Chiroptera > Rhinolophidae > Rhinolophus > Rhinolophus sinicus. Next base: position 79,839,148 of record NC_133751.1, on the reverse strand, counting down.
TAGTCATTTATTCAATCACACTATACATATCAAATGAGTACTTATTTTCTGCTAGCTAGTTACCCACTAGATGTAACTTCTTCACATCCCAAAAAGTTACTGACTATAATTTAAATAGGGGCTCATATAGATGAAAAATTATAAATATTAAGACAAATAATCAATGCCAAAAAATCATGAGTAACATTTGCATATTTTTTCTAATGTCAAATTTGTTTATGATAAAGATATTAAGGTTTTCCTCTCATATATCATTAATCTTCCTTCATATTCCAGGTGTACCTGGTCCTACTTGTTGATTCCCAGGCGTATCCAATTGAGAATAAGCTTAGTTACAAAGAAAGCAATTGAGGCTTTGAGCTCTAGAGGCAGACAAGTAGGAAGACAAATATGTAAAAAATTAAGTCCAGTGGAATCTTAGCACATATGGCAGGTAGTATTATTAGTATCCAATGCCAGTATTGAGTATTTTCTTAACAGATTTCTTTAAAACCCTTTTTAATAGTTGTGGACCTCTCTAGACCAATGGTTCTTAAAGGGAAGAAGGAATTTTGACCCCCCCAGAGACATTTGGCTAAGTGTAGGGACATTTTCGATTTTCACAACTTGGAGAGGGAGGGTGCTACTGGCACCTGGTGGGTAGAAGCCAGAGATGCTGCTCAACATTCTACAGAGCACAGGGGAGAGCCCCACAACAAAGAGTCGTCTGGCCCAAGACGCCAGCAGGACCCACTTGGAGATGGCTTTTAGCCATCATTTTTCATTCTGTTGGCGCCTGGTAACCCCCAAAGACATCAGGATCTAATGTGAGACCAGGTTAGGTGTTCTACTATATGGTAGACTGATGCACAGAGTGCACAAGCTTTACAAGCGCTCAAGCTGTGGCTCCCTCTCTTGTTAGCTTGAGCTAATTGCTTAATCCCTTTGAGATTCATTTCTTAAAAAACAAAACAAAAAAACACACACACAAAAACACTTCATGATATGGATCATAATTACCTCATAAGGTTGTGGTGAACACTGAAGCAAGCTTTATGACATATATGATTGAATATATATATCAAGTTATATGTAGTTATATATAACGTGTTTTCCCGGAAAATAAAACCTAACTGGAAAATAAGCTCTAGCATGATTTTTCAGGATGATATTCCCTGAACATAAGCCCTAATGCGTCTTTTGGAGCAATCCTTAATACAAGACCCGGTCTTATTTCCGGGGAAACAATGTTGTTTTATGTATTGTTATATATCAATATATTCAGTAAAAGTTCCCTCATTTTTTCCTAGCCCACCCACCCATCCTCCGGCGCCTCCCTAACCCCTCAGTTAGTCGCCATCCTCAAGGCTCAGGTTCTCTTTCAAAATGCTTTTTAATTCCTGTGGTGGCAAAGATTAACCTTGGGCTGGGAAGTGAGTCACCACTCAGCAGCTAAAGAAGCTTGTTTTTCTTTCTCCGAATGTATTTGTTAAGAATTTCTGCCTGATTCTTCAGCGGCTTGTTGGTTGAATCCTCTCTTCATGTTTAAGACACAGAGAGGGCGAGCTACGGAACCAAGACATTTTCCAATCGTTAGGAATGAGACTTTTTTTTTAAATACCGAAAATAACCAGAGGGCAGAGAGCCCTGAAATCCTGTTACATAAGCCGATGTTGGAGGACCAGGGCTGGTTTTGAGGTTCCTTTCTCCAAAAGCCAATCTCTGCTGATCCGCCCCAACCTTTGCTGGATTTACCTTAAAGCTGCAGAAGTCTCAAGAGGGGGCCTGTGGATGCTGCACACGGCCGGCAGCACGAGGAGAATGCAAATAAGCACCGCCGGGAGTGACGAGGGAAGGGGCTGGGCTTTAGCAGCGGGCGGTGGGGTGACAGGGGCTGGGGGCGCCGGGGGCGGCCGGCGTTCCACCCAGCGGGTGAGGGTCCGCCCTGCGCTCCCGCTCACTCGGCGTCCACCCCGCGCTTGGGCTTTGCTCCTTGGGCGCCCGGCTTCCCTTTGCCTAGCTTAGGTTCAGTTTTCCTGAACCGTTATTTAGCTTTTCAAACTCACAGAAAACACCTTTAATTATAAGAATCACCCACAATCCTCCCCCCACCCCCGCCACCGCCCCCCCCCAACAATGTCATAGAAAGGAAAGGAAAAAATCCAATTCCCCCTTTCCTTCCAGATCTTGCGTGTTTGAATGTCTCTTTCTGTCTCCGATTCATTTTCTCCCCAACCTTTTCCCCACATGCGGTCTATATCCCTTTCTCTATTTCTTTATTTCTCTTCGTTCTTTTTTTTTTTTTTTCGTTCTCCTCCTCCCTCCCTCTCCCGTTTCCACTCCTTCCTCCGCTCCTACCCCCCCGCCCCGCCGTCCCGTCGTCCCTCCCTCTTTCGGGCTCCTTGCTCTGCCCTCTCCGCCCCTCCGAGAGAAGAGTGTCCAGCTCCTCCCGAGGCCGCCCGCCCGCCGCTCCTTCCCTGCCCACCTACTATGAGGAGCGGCTCCTCCCACCTGCCCATAAAAGCCAAGTGCATGTTACCAGCACCAGATCAGAGCCCTTTCCCGGTCCTCTCCTGTGGGAGCCCCCAGCCTCTCTCCTGGATCTTACGTGCTCAAGGTAAGACCACACTTCTGCAGGCATCTGACCTACTAGGGGTTGCTGCGGGGAATAAGGCTCCTCTGGTCCACACGCATACTGCTGGGTTAGAGCTGATTCTTATGGATGCCAGATCAGCTGCTCCTTTAACTAGCAACTGGTTTGAAAACAAACTTCTGTTTGAACGGTAGAATAAAAGTTCATTTTGGGCAGAAACAGCAGCATAAATATTGTAAAAACCTTTTCTCTTTTTAAATCACTTTTCCCCTGGAGCTGACTGTTGCTGAGGTTAAAATGTATCCGTTTGGGGTGTTTTACTGACGTTTTTCATTGTAAATATCTCACATATCAGTGGAGGCAAGGAAAACTTTGTCCCATTGTCAAAAATGTACTTTAAAAGAACACAATTAGCTTCCTAAAAATAGCACAGTCAAAAGGTCTGCTAACAATTTTGTGATGTTTTCCAAACCCCCAAGACATCTTCTGTGAGTCCTTTAAAAAATATCTTTCCAGGTTTAAGCGCTTGGAAAAAATGATGATGTGAACGGATGCTCTTTACACAGGACGGCAATCAGGTGGCTGGTAGATAGGAAAGAACAAATCCAAGTTTACTAGCCAGGGCAGAATGTGCTCTCACAAAGCTATCTTTTCAAGAGGTCCTAAAATGAGAATTGGGTTGGAAGTAAGAAAGTGTATAAAAGGACTTCATGAATTTCTATACACACACCTAAACATAAAGCGTTTCAATATGTTTCACAGTAAGAAAAAAATACAGGCCAGATTATACAATACTTCTGTATATACCAGATGGTTGTAAAGAAAGATCAACTAGAAGGCTTTGGAAGTTTGAACCCTGTTTGCCACCTTCTTTTCCCTCATCCAGTAAATTAAAATTGACCTGATTGGCACAGGATTCTCACAGAGATACCGGTGGTTAAGCTACCCTCATTTTTAAAGACTGATATCTTCTTATTTCTGAGGTCCGAGAATGAGTGTTGTGCACCTGTGGAAGGAAAATCATACTCCACAGCTACTTCTGTAAAACCAGACACTTGGTCTATGAAGTTTGCCATCAAAATCTGTGGGCTGTGTGGGATGAAACTCTCTCATGTGGGAGAAAAAACCCTCTTCTAATGTTTCCTTTGGGGAATTGCACAAGACCGCTTCAAGACAGCAAACCAAAGCTGGCAGTCAGGAAACCAAACCACTATTTCAGCTCTTAAGGTTCTTAAAGTAAGAGAGGAAAAGTTCCACTTTTTTTTTTTTTGCCTTGTTTATATTGTTTAACTTAAAAAGAGAAAACTCACCAAAGCTGTAAAAATTGCTTCACTATTAAGGAAAGCAGAATCATTAGAAGTTTAACTGAGGGTCTTCCAAAGTTATTCTCCTTATGGTTTGCATATCAAAAGAAATAATAAAGATATTTTAAAATTCTGTTTGGCATGGAGGGGATTCAATGCTATTATTCAAATGAAAGAGTTATATGTAAAGCTTTCTGTCATGTGAAATTTTGCTTCATTGGAAAAAATTATTGCAAGGAGTGCGGTTTCCTTTAAGAAAATGATATAAAATTACTATTGGCCAAGATAATATGTGACCTGGGCATATTAAAATAGCTTTTATCTCGAGCCACAGTGCATGCAGCTTGCTTCATATCTGATATAAGTGGGTAATCAACCATGACAAGAGCACAGGTATGGGACAAAGCCAAACCAAGTGTGTGGTATGTCCAAGTTCATTCTTCTTTTATGATAGTGCCGGACTAACGCCCATCATCACAAGGGTGAAAATACACTGCTTCATTCAGCAGATCCCCTTAAGGAAAGTTATCTTTTCTTAAAAAAAAACACAAGTGCTCCCAGTGTAAAAAAGCTCCCTGTTGTTCCTAAGTTTGGGAATGAAAAGTGTTCTCCCAGGGTTTGCTTCTGCTTTTCCTGGCAGTTGATTCACTCCACTAGCTATGAGCCATTTAACAGTAACTGCCTTCCCCATGTGCCATCAAGTTCAACACCCTGAATAACTGGGTGAGATCATCCTAGATTGTTCATGATCTAACTTCCCTAAGGGCCTTTACAAGACACTTAAAGTGATTCTTTCTCCATAGGGTACACACCAGGCAAGACGACACTCCCCTTAAGTTTTTAGAAAAATCATTGGTGGGGTGTCATGTAGTTACCCCAGTGCCTCCCCCTTTGCACAGGATGTGGAGACATAACATGAGTCTCCTGTTTATGCCATTGTATGGCCGCCCCCAAATTAAGTTCATGGCCATAACCATCCAACATTATTCCAGCAGGCTTTGAATAACTCCTTTAATGTTTCTCAAAAAAGAAAAAAGAGAGCCTACCTGGTTCACTAGAGAAGAGGACGCGCTGCTGATTTTGAGGGACTGCTACACCTAGGGAAACACAGGTTATAGATTTTCTACTATTCTCAAAGGTACAAAACAATATTCTTTTCATGTTCAGAAAGTATATCCCACTGTATTTCCATTTGTGAACAAAAACCAAGGAAAGGAGAATGGAAATAAGGAGAATTGAGAGGGAAGCTGGGGAAAATCACTCCTAGGAAGTGCCTCAGGAAAATAGAAAGATCAGAATCTCTGTTACAAATGCAACTTCTTGTTGCCCCTATTTATGTGGAATATGAGATGTCGGAGAGCAAAAATCCATATCTGCTCTTGTTTTTCTTTTTTAAATCAAGGAGAGGTAAGATGCATCTCTACTGCGCCCTTCTCTAACAGAAAAGAACAGCTCAGTTCTAGAGACCAAAAATAAATGCAAGTCTGCCCCACATTAAAACCTACATGATTTTGCCAGTTATACTTTTAAAAGCTGTATTGTTGGTATAAAAACCCTCAGAACATATTTTTTAACTAATACGTGGCTCACACCAACAAAACCCACCCTAATTCTCCCAAAAGACCCAATGTGTGTAATGATTTGCAAGTTAGAGGTTGGAAGCAGCAATTTACTCCTGCTTATCCATGGTGACCCACTTGGGTATGGCAATTTGCAAAGTGATTCAGATGGAGCCGTATTTCTCAACATCCTCCAAGTAACCCTCTGAGCACTCGGTCTTTCTTCATGCATTGGTTTTCCCTTCCACTAGGCATGCATAAACATTCATGTGCATAATTCAAAGAAGGTACATATCCCGAAACTAGAATGCAGTCTTCTCTTTGGAGAGGTGCATTGTTCAAACTATTGAATGAAAAGAAAAACAAAAGGAGAGGGAGGAGAGGTGGAGGTTAAGGGGAGAATGAATGCCCTTTGGAATTTGGAGAATCTTTCTCTTTAGCTTTGTGTGAAGAGGACTCCTGACTAACCCAAAGCATCCAGAATTTTTAAAAAATAATAATAAGACCAGTTCACAGATTGTTACAAAATGGTAAGAATATCATGAAAAAGATCTTCCAGTGACTGGGAGTCATTAACAGCAATTTACACCCCACAGTACTAAATTAGAGATCTGCTAAACTTCCCCTTTCTAGAGAGACTGGGAGTGAAGAGTGGGAGAGAGAATTAAGCACATTTCAGCACTAACTGGTGATGAAAGGAGAACTGACTCTGGGTGGTGAACACACAATGTGATATACAGATGATGTATTATAGAATTATACACTTGAAACCTATGTAATTTTACTAACCACTGTCACCCCAATAAATTTTAATTAAGAAAAGAAAAAAGAAAAGGCACTAATCTGGTATTTCACTATTGCTTTGGTAACCATGAGGTTCTTTACAGTCTTTCCTCAAGCAAATAGACTTGCAGGAAAGGGGTTAAAGGGAGTCATCCGAGGTCAGAAAGTCTGTGATGTGGAGGCCCTGTGTATGCAAATCCACAAAGCCATGGAAGTTGCATGAAATCAAACTGAAGTGACTAAAACAAAAATGTTCCCCGAAACTGGTCATAGAGTAATCAGTTATATAATAATGAATTCTAACATCTCAATGTAGCCATAATAGCAACAGCAACTCCCAGTATCCATAGCTGATTATATAAAATATTAAAACACCCCTCATGGTTCACCTTCAATCACCTCTATTAAATTTTGTGCTCACTTCCATTGTCCTTCCTGGAAAATAAAAGCTGCCCTTCACTCCTTCCGCACAGGATTTGCAAATGCAGTCATGATCTCTCTGTGTTACCCTTTTTTTCTTTCAGTGGAAGAAATCTCTTTTCAATTCTTATAAATCCAGTTTCTGGAGTACAACTCATACTTGTGGCTTTTGTCATTACCAAAAGTCTCATACTTTTCTTAAATAGGATGTAAATTTTTACTCCAATAAATAAAAAGGCTTTACATTTTCTAAACCTTAATTCACATATCTGGAAGAAAGATAATTTAAATTTGCTACTTGCCTCCAATAGACTCTCTGGAATAAAGTTTCAAAGCAATTTTATTTATCTAATTCCTACTCTAACTTCTTGGGGGTTAAAAAAGTAAGTTAGAGAATCACAGACTATAAATGCTAAAGGGATCCTTGGAGCTAATTTTAACTAAAGTTAATTTTACAGCTGAGAAAAGGTCAAAGAGGTTGATATCTTGCCCAAGGTCACCCAGATGTGTGTAGCAAAACCAGGACTGGAGTTAATGTAACCAAACTGTCCCATTATAGCTCTGTCTTGAATAACTATAATACGTCTTTCCCGCACAGTGTGTATCTCAGATGTCTCTGACTATACTGAGAATTCTGCTGGAACTTAACATTCATGTTTCTCAGAACCCATAACCCGGTAGAGGTTTTGGGCTGCAGCTGTACCTCTTCTACAGAATGTCTAGAAACATTGATCCAAACCTCTGTGAAGAGTGAAATCACTGATGGTCATCATTACAGGGACCTTTTCTGTTTTTTTCCATTCCAGGACCTAGTACATACCTAGTAGTCCCTTCGTCAATCTGTGTTGAGTGGGTGAGTGAATGAAAAAAAAAAAAAAAAAAAAAGGCTGAGTAAAGTATAAAATATCCATTTTTCTTAACTCCTTCCTGGAAAAACAAAAATCCTTATAAAGAGTCTATAGGGACTTACAGGTACTCAAATCCCAATATATCAACTTTAAGATTCCCACTCGCTTTAGGAAATGTAGGAGAGTTCAATAGCCTTATCAATGACTAAGCCATTTCTCTGCCTGCAGTACCTTCACTAGTCCTCCCACATTTTCCTGAATACGAGAAACTATACCATTTTTACAACAGGCTTAAAAATCTAGTTCCACTATTTATGTTACAGAACAAATGTATTATTTTGGATGAATTTACAGCATAATCTTCTTCTCCCACCCAGTAGACACTGGCACCTTCCCAGGTCTTTAATGAGAAAAAGGCCAAAATACGCATAATGGACAGTCAGAGAAAACTTTGAGGGACATACTAGTTAAGGGGTGAAGGCATGAGATGTGCTGTGACAAAGGGGAGGAGTCATCAAGAGGTCAGGGGCATAGAGAACCGGATGGTGCAACTGAGAGGGTTTATTCCTGAAACAGAAAAGGGAGAAACTCCAGAGAATTTTGAGATGCTGGAGAAGAGATTTTAATATGACTGTCTGAACCAAGACCCTCTCAAATGTTTGAGAGATGATATCCTATTTGGGCCAGGCTTCTTTTGGTACAACACCATTTGAGGACTAGCTTTATAAGCATTATATCTATCAAAACTCTTCTTAACCCTCGACTGGACTTCACTTGGGAAAAGAGCCTCATTTGACCTCATTTCGCCTTGACTCTGACCCAGCATACTAACTCTATGTCATCAAAATATTCACAGCTAAGATCGCAAATACAATTTTTGGTAGTATTTAATGTTACTCCAATACAGAAAATGATGAAGGTAGAAAAGCATATTCATGCATCATTTCTGGAAACAATTTACCCTAAATAAGTGGACAGATGTGACCCCAGATGCGTCTCCACTTTCCTCTAAAACATGCCCGACAACTGTTTGCATATCTTTGAAATAGTAATTGTGTTTCTGAAATTGATTTATTGTATGTTAAAACTTACATGGTCTATGACTAAGCATCATTGTGAAAACATTCTTTTAAGTAAGTCTTTCTTGAAGACTGCCTCTCTTAAGCTCTCTATTGATGTGTTTACATCACAGGATATTTAGGCATTGGCATCATTTGATGTGCTGAGATTAAAGACAATTAATCACTTCATGTGCTACTTTTCCAACTCTAACTGAATAGGGCTGGGTGTGGGTGTCAGCTGTTGGCTTCTCCAGGAAATAAAATGTATCCAGCCTGTTGAGGAGCTTCTCTAGCCCCCTCTGTTAGCTAGATAAAACAGCTGTTCTTCTGAAAGCCCAGGCCACTGGCCTCCATAATTAAGGCTTCACGTACTAGGGCAACTATGGCTGATTTATGCAGAAATTTTGCTACCTGGAAGCAGAGTGGCTAAGCCACTGCTGCCTTCAGTTCAACAGGACAGCGAATCTTAAGAGCTGAAGAGCATTGTCCTGGGGCAGCTGGGAGATATTTTGGCAGATACGATCCCATTTAGTATGTTCCTCCAACTATCACCATACACTCTAAAGATAAACCTAAACTTAGTTCATAAATTCAAAGTGATGACTGTATATTATTATATGTCTTTAAACAGTTCTACTTAGTGACTGGCCAGTCTTAAAGTCCAGGGCTCATAGTGTTGATCGGTGCTATAAACTCAAACAAGTGGCCTCTTGGTAAAAGGCAGACACAAGATAAGGCCAAGAAGTACAGAAGGGAGACGCTAGGTGGAGCTAAGAATTTGTGGCTTCGGTGGCCAAGATTGTTGAGGTTGGAAGAATGAGGGAAGAAAAGGGATCTGCCGCAAAAATATGCTATTGAATCCACAATTCCTAGTCTAACAACACGTCCGCTTCCCCTTCCAGCTCCAGTTTATTCCCATCTCCAGCTGTTCACATGAGTGGGGAGGAACGTCCCTGACCAGCAGAGGGAACTAGGGGGCTAAGTGTCTCAGAACAGAAATCTGACTGCTTCCCAGAGGGGGCCCTGAGATTTGAGTTTTTCAGATAAAAGGCAGGGCAAGGTGTCCTTTGCCACCAGTATCTAACCTGTGCCGTGGGAATGTGTCACATTGTTGGTTTCCTTGCAACGTATCCCAAGTTAAGCCTCTAGGAATAAATCACCTGCATTTCAGCAATGCCAGAAATGTCCAGGCTTGTAGAAGTTTATTAGAAAGAAAACCAAAGCAATCTTAGAAAATGTTATTCCTGAGGCCACTACCAGCCAAGACTAAATGCTCAATTCAGTAATAAACAAACCCTGGCAGCTGGGGGGCATGAGAGACAAACACAGAGGGCGCCAAGGGCCCGAGAAGATCTCATGAGTTGAAAAGGGAAGTCCTGGGGCCCTGCCATGACTAGACCCTCCTGTCAACAGGAGAGGGGAAAGGAGCTGGAAGAAAGGATGCAGAAATGGGCCAAACAGCCTTCTCCAGTCAAGATGGCCCAGAACCTGCACTCCTGGATCTGGGTCTCTCCAGGGAGCAGCCAGAGCCCTGCCTAGACTTAAGTGAATACCTTTCCGTTGAACATTTCCATTGCACAGCTGTGTGGGGATGGCTTGTTAAGACTTGAGATACTTGCATAATTCAGAACCCTTTGGGGGATAAAAATCAATTAGGACCATACGAAAAAAAAAATCCTTGGCACACCAGAGAAGGACTGCTTGCTTTGTAAAAAAATATGACATTCACAGGAAAACAGAGCAGTCTTCTCTTTAAGGCTATTTCTGATGTCAATAGAGATGACGCTATGAAGTTGGTATGCATGTGGCCTGAGAAGCCCCGTTCCAGAAAATCTTCAGTGTGTTAATCTCAAAAACACCTTGACTCTTTCTGGGGCCTTGGGCAAGTCATTGATCCTCTCTGTGCCTTAATTTATTTATCTTGCATAGAAGAAAAATTCTCAAATAACCACTCTCTGTACCATTTAGAGACACTTGAGGTCTTGCCAAGTATTTTACAGAATGATGCTACTTAAGCATATGTTGTTACTGTCACTTAGTATAGTGAATGGGTTATGTGATCAACACCTGGCAATGCCTCATGGTGTTTACACAGAACCAAGTCAAAGGGAATAAAATTCCAAAGAAGCACATAACCTTCCAAGATATAGCAAAAACATTTTTGTGTTTTAGAATACAGAGGACAATTCCACATGTCTTAAAGGGTCAGACAAGGTCAAGGGTAAGTAGAACAGGGAAAAGAAAAAAATATATATATGGCTTAAGAGCCTCAAAAGGCCTATATGTTCACTTGTCCATATTTTGACACCAGTCTAAAGATAATTCCTCACACACAACAGAAAGGTTTTGTGATTCAAAACTTCTATTTTAACTGGAGAAAGATGAAATGTTTAATAATGACTGTTATATTGTATAAAATCTCTGAATGCCTCTTTTCAGCATTTTCCAAAGTGTGTTTCAAAAACAGTAATACCTGGGACAGTAATATGCGTTTATGCAGAAAAGGGTTGTATGGTCACAAAAATTTTAGAAACACTCAGTGAAACAATACGATCAATTTTATTCACTGCAAGACTTCACAAAGACCTTAATATGCTATGTATATAGTCTTCAAAAACGTCACAGTCACTAATGTGTCCTAAAATTATTTGATTATAAACCTTCCCAACCTGAAAGCATCTCTTGGGACTGGTATTCTATGGAACAGCTTGGGAACCATGTAGGAACCACTCATTATTTCAAGATCTGCTGGGCCATGGTACTGTCAGTGTTGCTAGCTATTATGTAATATACATTGAGTGTCAGTATACATTATGTGTTATGTCAAACCATAATATAAGAAACAATTCCAGTGTGATTTCTAAACCCAGATGAAAAAGGAACAAAAGAAGCAGATGAGCATATCTTGGACCCACAGTTCAGTTAATAATAATAATAATAATAATAATAGCAGAAATGCCAGAATAATTTAAGTATTTTACCAGTTCTAGATAGAGAGATGGATGGATGGATGGATGGATGGATGGATGGATGGAGAGAGAGGGAGAAAGGGAGAAAGGCCAGAAGGTCAGAAGGTCAAACAGATTGAAATGATCTCTTCCCTCTTCTTTCCCAACTGTCTGGATACTGTATTATAAATAGAGAAATGGCCAACAGTGAGCAATAAGTCCAGTAAACAAGGGGCCTAAATAATTCCATTAATTAGCTCGACAGTCTCCAAACTGATCATTTTGTTTCGCCTTAAAGACCATTAAATAACTGGGATCCTTGGCCAAACATCTTCCCAGAGCATTTACTTTCTCATCATCAATAGGCAGCTAATTCCTATAACAGGAACACACTGACTGGTATTTGTATATCTTGCTTCACCAGGGATTATTTGGTTTATCTATGACACTCAGAGCTCCCACCCCTATCAAATTCCCTATTTCTCTTAAGGGCCCTACTCTGGGAATTCTCTTTCCCCTTCTCAAAGGTGATGCCTGGAGGCCAATATCCCAAAAGCAGCAGAGTGGAGCACCCTCTCCTTTAAGAAAATAAATAGCTAACAGTCATCCAAGGCAGACACTCAAGCTCATCATTATTAGTTATAATAGATATTATGTATTAAGTGTGTAACAGGACCAGACATTGTGCTAGTCTCATTATCTCTATTCCTTATATTAACCCTACAAGGACAGTATTATTATTCTCAATTTAAAGATGAGAAAAACTGAGCCTCTACTTGGTCAAGCGACTTGCCCCGGGTTACACAGCTAGTAGGAAGGGGCAGAACCAGTATTCCCGTCAAGATCATACTCCAAAAGTCCATAGAATTCCTGTTGCCTCTCCTGATGTCGTTTCAGAAAAGGGAGAAAAAGCCTCAACTCCCTATGACAATGCCTCTGACTCATAAAGAAAGTGGGAGAATTCCAGTGGCTCTGTTCCTAGACACTGCTGACTGGCTCTGTTTCTTGTTTAATACTGTGATTTTAATTTCTTTTTCTTTCTTGTATTTTTTCCTAAAAGCATGCTGTCATTTCAGAGCCAAAAAAGTAAGGGCTGTGTAACTAGAGAAAAAAAAAAAAGTTATCATTTCTCCCTAGGGTAATTTGTAAGAGCTTAGATTTCTCCATAAATTCTCCCCAGTGATCACAAGTTGCTTGGATCGATCTGGTAAAGAGAGTGACAACCCAGCATGTCATTCCTAAGGCAGTAGAAATTCCCATGATTGTATGTGAAACAGACTAGAACAAAGTCACTGCGGCACATTAAAGAAAGTTGAATCTGGCTCGTCAGATCACTCCCTTTGGCGTTACTTTTACTATAATCCATAGCTAGATGGTGAAAATCAAGACAACTTAAATGATTCCCTCAAGCCATGTGAGTCACCTACACAAATGTCTATGTTGTCTACACCTACTGCTTAACCTGCTGTGAGGGTATATATGGAAATAAGTATACCTTGATCCCTTCCTTTGTTCTGTGCCAAAGACAGAACAGGAAACAAGGTGTAGCTCTTTCCATAGGATTGCATTCTGCTATACTTTCTTGCTTTTGTACTTGATCTTCCCTCTCTGCATGTGGTATTCCCTTCTTAATCTACTGAAATAATTTGTATTCCTCCAAATTCAGATCAGGTGTCCTCCTCTGAGAAGACATGGCTGCCACCAGCCTGGATCAGGCTGCATCGTGCACCTCCTCCATGCTCTCTAGCACTTTGTTCATAGCCCTGCCATGGCTGTGGCCCTCTGTACATGGCTGTGGCATTGGCTTGTTTTATGTACAAGACTATGAGCTCATTGCAGAAGGATTCATGGCTTGTTTATCTCTGCACCCTCAATGCTTTGCCTATAATCGGAACTTAATACATGTGAAAAGGAGGAAAGTAAAAAAGGGATGGGGGAACAAAATACAGTGATGGTGAATGAGAAGGCTCTAAATATGCGTTTCTCTATCCCCATAGATTGTTCCAAGACACACGTGGGCCTAAGTGCATTCATGCGCGTCCACGCGCACACACGTACAGTTACTAGGCCCAATTCTGGAACTAACTATGGTGTACAAGGTGAACTCCTATTGGTATACTAATATTAAATATTGGTCTTTTATGTACCAAATTACATAAGGGAAAATTATTTGCTGGGTGGCACCACTGTCCCAAGACTGTCAATATTCTGCTCAAACATTTTCAATGGAATTATGAAATATAGAACACCTTAGCTTAACAGTGACATCCTTCAACCTCTCCCACTCCAGTCTCTCTTTCCATTTTCATCTTTCTCCAGTTGGTAACAGGAATTTGACCTAAGCCTGACAAGATATTATTTCTTCAAACATTCCTTTTTCTTCACTGAATGTCCCTATTGTCCTTTTCAATACTTAAGTCTTCCTAAATATTGCATCCTGAATTGATCTTTCCCTATTCTCAATGGACAAGCAGTTACTATAAATGTCAGCTATATGTAGTAGCCTATATACTGTATTGAAGAACTCAGGGCTGTCTATTACTTTCTGCAGTGATGGAAATGTTCCAAATCCGAGCTGTCTGATATGGCGGCCACCAGCCACATGTGGCTTCTGAGCACTTGAAATGTGGCTGAGGTACTGAATTTTTAAGTTTTAGTTTATTGTAATCTCTTTATATTTCAAATTAAATAGCCATGTATGGCTCGTGGCCTCTGTATTGGACAATACATATTTAACCTTTCATGTACTGTGCTTTGTAGCCCTTGCTGAGAATGCAAACCACTAGAAATGTTGAATAAATTGCCTTTTTGTATCCCCAGTAAATGCCATAGCCACAGTAGTGTTCATTAAATGTTGTATTCAATGCATTGCTTGACTGGGTCTTCCTCTGATTATTATATTATCTTAAGGAAGTCTCACCTACATAAATAATTTTAATAAAATAGTACAGATGGTATTTGCTTTTTATTTAATGGCTTAAATTCACTCCGAATGGTACTATATCACTACTTGGATGTTTTATCACTATACAAACAAAATGAGATGAAGAGTGATGTGAGCCTCTGAAAGAGAAAGTTCCATTGTTCATTAACATCTCTTTTCCTTTTTGGGGGCAAAAATGTGTTTTAAATACCTGATGACATATAGAATTGCTTCAATTTTCAATGTCACCATTTCAACAGAGAAAGACTGTCCCCAGGTTCAGCTAACAGAGTCTTCCTTTTCTGTCTCCCTGAAACCCCATCGCTTTCTGAAGGAAGTTAGTTCTTTATCATAGATTTTCCCAGAGCATTTGTGTCTCTCTTTCTGGTGAACAACCTGAGTCACTTGGAAGAAGACTAAACCCTCTACTAGGAGGTCAGGGGAGGTAGCATGTCTTTGGAATTTGACAATGATGTGCCCCTGGCACTTGCTGGCTTACAGAGGGCCCTCCAGGAATCGTTATGCCAACCCGCCAGCAATGCAATAAAATCCTGTGCCTGACAGAGCCAAGAGCAATGTGATCAAACTGTCTGGCTGCAGATTCGATTCTGACTTACTAATAAGCTTTCAGAAAATAAACCGGTTTAGAAGGAGTCTCTAACAGCAACAGTTTACAGGAGATGTTGAATGATTTCGGGGGTTGGCCACATGACATGCCTTCTTTCTGACTCAGGGAAGAGTGGGACAAGGACCGAGGAGACTGAAGAAGCCCAGGCAATCAGCTGCATCTTTTCCATTCACAGCTAAGTTTATTTGGAGTGACTGGAAAGACCTTCAGCGAAAACTTCTTTTTAAATGACAAAAGCCTTTACCCTGTTATCATGAGCCAGACAACATCAAGAAATAATTATTGGTGTGTATTTTCCCCTGCCTTGTAAAATATTTACAAATTGCAACACAAACACGCTTTAGAGTAAATGGCAAAAAGATAGCGATAACATTTCCCTTGTAAATTTTTTACATTTAACCATAAAAGAAGCACCATGTGTTTAAATCACATTTGAATACCTAGGAAAAAAAGTCTTATAGGCTGACAGTGACTTATCTGCTGAGCCAGGGACTAAAGAAAAAATCCATAACTCCTTTTGTTTTTATGCATTTTGTTTCTATGAACTAAAATTCACTATCAGCACATCAGCAAAAGAGTATTAGTAAGTATCTTAATTTGGGAACTTTAAAACACGAAGATATTGATGATGACAATAATTAACCTTTACAGAGAAATTTACAGTTTATGGCATGTATTCTATATACATTCCTTCATTTGACTTAAATGAGAAAGGATTTTGTGTACATTTTACGTATGAGACAGTGGAGACTTAGAAAGATTAAGTAAATTTCACAACTTCATTTAGTTAGTGAGTGTTGGAGATGGAACATGAGCCTGCATCCTCCTATTCCTGAAATCCTATTCTTTCTACTAATCCAGGCTGAGCCTCTACATTATCACATCCCAGAAAGGTCCAGAGCATCCTAGCAGCATAAATGAGAAACTGCAGCAAAGGAAAACAGAGTAAGGGTTACTTAGTAAACAAGATTGAGTGATTAAGAATGTGCTTTTCAAAAAGATAGAAATCAAATTCCCAACAATAATAGAAGTTAATATGTATTCAAGATTCACTCTGTGCCAAGCAGAATGCTGAAAGCTATATATATAGAGAGAGATTCATATTTTATCCTGATCACTTCCTGCGAGAAAGGAAACTATGTGAGAGGTTAAGTAACTTCCTCAAAGTCGAAATGCTAATGGAGCCAGAATATGAACCCAATAGATCAGATTCCCGAGCTCTCCTCTTTAACTGCTACGCCATTGACATTTTATCCCCCAAAGAGTCATTCACAACATCTTATTAATAATCTGTGGACAAACAGATTTGCAGTGATGGAAGGACCAGCAGCATAAGCAATGCCACTGATAGTCAACAAAGTAGTTTTGTAGCTTGTCTTCTGTATGGTTTACGATTATAAAGAACACACAATCCATTTTAAGCCAGCCTGTAATTTTTAAAGGATATTTTAAAATCTCCCTTTTAATTAGTGCTAAAACGCATGTCATTTATGAGGAAGAAAACAAAACATCTTAAATCATCTATGAGAAGCCGCTGTAGTATCATGAATAAAAGCACTGAATTTAGCATAATAAGTCATGGGGTCAAGTCCCGCCTCTGCCACCTACCAATGCAGCCACCCTGCATCGTCAAGACAGTGAGTCTCACCGAATCTTCGTTTCCTTTGCTTTAAAATAAGTCTACTGCTCAGGATTGTCACAATTGTTAAATAAGATAATAAATGAGAATGTGTCTGGCACTCAGAAGATGCTCAATAAAAGTTATTTGATAATAATGACTATTGATTATCGAATGCGTACTTAAGTGCCAGCATAGTAGGCATTTCATTGAGAAGAAGCTTCAACTGAGGCTTTCTACATATTGCAAATAAGGGCACTAAGGATCTCTTTGCCTTGTAGTTCATTTCATAAACTCTGGACTCCCACTCCTGGGAGCTGCTATGATGGCAGTGTGGGCTCTTAATGAACTGAGTTAGATGTCTGGTCTTTTAGGGTTTTCTTGAGGGAGAAGGAAAGTTGTTCTTTTGGTTTTGTTGTTGCTATTGTTATCATTTGTTTGTTTGCTTGCAACAAATGGCGCTATTTCAATCTCCCCACCAATTCCCCAAGGGAAGGAATTTCCATGATTTGCACATCCCTTCCCAAGTCAGAACCACCTCCCTCTCTTCACCACGGCAATGCAGCTCACGTATAGGCAGTTGAGGCATCATCAGGAAAAAGATGGCTGTCTTCGGTGTCTCAGCTAAGACCTTAGTCCATTCCATGGGCTGTGGGAGTTTTATGTTGCTCTGCTCTACAGCATTCCCACTGAGGCTGCCAGCATCCCAAATGTGTCCTGGCCCCTGCATTTTGATGCAGTAATATCTTAAGCTATGTGTTTACTTCCTACAACATTCAATGTCAGCACACCCAAAACATACATGAATTTCATTTTCCTGTTAAAAAGATTCTAACTTTTCATCCTTAATTAATAGAAAAAAAGTGGCTCTATGAAGCCCAATGTTAAAATAAGGGAAATTATAAGCTGTAGTGGGAAGGCATTCTAATTCATAAAAACAAAGGAAGAAGGACCATAAGAATTTTAAAAGGCTTAGTCCCTCAAGTTCAATTACCCTAGTTTTGTTTGTTTAAGACTCCAATCTCAACCTCACTTATTCATTCATTCAACAAATATCTACCGGGGACCTACCATGCTCTAAGCCGTGTGCTAGAAACCATCAAGGACTGTTTCACCTGCGCCCATGGTTTTGCAGCTGAAAGGCATAGAAACCAGTAAAAAGCCGCATGGAACATAAATGCACAGGGATATGTGACAACCCCTTTTCTTCCAAGGGGAGGCCACTTTTTGTGCATTTTTTATGCTAATCAAAATGTTGTGAGCCTTCCCTGGGGCATGTGTCCTCTCGCAACACATCCATCTGTAGCAGCCAAAGGCTTTCACTCCATGGATAACAAGGATAACAAATTCAAGCTCCATTATACTCCATAGGTGCCAAAAAAGTAACAAGTCAGCACCTTATCACATATTTTCAGACATTCAACACATCATATATAAAAATGTACAAAACAGTAAACTATCTCTTATGTGGTATCCTTTCAACTAAAATTGCTATGAAATCTTAATTTTGTTGTCAACAAGGTACACTGAGCACTGATGGCCCCGAGGACAGCCTGAGTCTCAGAGAGACCCTGGAAAAGTCAGGCACTTTGCTTTCAGTAATTGCTTACTGGATGAATGCTAACTGACTCGCTAGAGAAAAATTAAATTATTTTCAGTTGAGTTTTAGAATTAAATATAATTTAAGGTAACTTTTCATTATCTGGAATTCCAATTTCTGAAAGCTCCCACTCTAGAGCACACAACCAAGGACAAAAAGGAAGTCAAAAGTACTCAGTAAAAGACAGTGGCCATTAAGGCTCATATTCTTAAGCAATCACATGAAGGTCTCACTTCAAGCCTTTTTACTTCGTCTTTACAAATAATTCTAACAAGCATGGTTCTCTGAATCCTAAGAACATAGAAGACCGGGGTATCTAATTAGAAAAGAGAAAAGGGCTGCAACAAATAAATGCACTGGCAGCAGAAAGAAATAGAAGTATGGAAGCCTAGTAATAAAGAAAGAGAAAAAGAAGTTATGAAAAGATAAGAATTTTAAAAGGATGAAGACATTCATTGAGGAGACAAACAGTTGTATAGCCTTGGAAGTTCCTGAGGGAGTCACTGAATTACAGCTGAACATAAATATTCACATACTTAGTAGTATCTTTTGAAAAATTAAGGAAAACATAATTTAAATATGTATCAAAACAATCATATTTGGATTCTTACGCATGGAAAATATCAGTTATTGAGAAAATTTAAAATCTAAAATGTATCATTCCTTAAGGATGGGGGAAATGTGAGGTTATTCTAACATGTATGAGTGTGTGTGCGCACACAAGCACAGATATATACTGTTCACCTTTGACCAATGCAGAGGCTAAGGGTGCTGACCCCCTGCTCAGCGTAAAACTTTTGACTCCCCCAAAACTTAAGTTGTCCCCTGGTATCCACTGGGGACTGACTCCAGGACCACCCCCACTCCCCACCCCCCACCAGCAGATACCAAAATCCATGGATGCTTAAGTCCCCTACATAAAGTGGCATAGAATAATGCATACAGTCAGCCCTCCACATTGAGGACTCCCAGCTCCTGATTGAAACAATACAAGCATTTATGAAAAAAATCTATATATACTCGTAAGTAGACCCACACAGTTTAAACCCATGTTGTTCAAGAGTCAACTGTAGGTATAAATTACACGATGTAGAATTCCTGTTAAGCTAGAAAACCTCATCTCCCTAACATGCCATATAATGGATTATTAACATTTTCGTTGTCAGCTTCCAGTAAAAGCACGATCAAAGTGGGACCTGGAATCCAAAACCTTGAGTTCATACTTTCTTTTCTTCTAATGCAGGTGAGACCAAGGAAATTATCTCACTGCTCAGTGACTCAATTTATCTATTTGTGTAATAAGAAAAACAAAAGCTTACCTCACCAGGGTATGGTGGACTTTGTTCCTGTTTCAAAACTTGGAAGTAATATAAACCCCAATAATAGCCTGGTTTGGGGTTATTATTTTTTAAGCAAACACCCCTCAAGGAAAAGATGCAAAGGAAGTCAGTCTTTCTTTTCCTGCTTTTCTTTTCTTACAATCTTTTCTTTCCAAAGAACACCACAAAGAAACAAAGAGCCAAACACACTGACTCACGTCTTTTTCTAATACTGCTGTGGTCAATTTGCTCCCTCATCAAAAAAAGTAGTAGTGAAGCTTTGAACTCTAGGTTTTGGAAGGCCAAGAGTGGAAAAATGTTTTTGCAAAAAGAATGGCACTTTCCAAATCTGTCCAAATCTGTCCAGTGTTATGCATTTGTGAGAAAAGTCTGCTTGGGCAAGCATTCCCCATTGAAGCCTTTTTCTGTTGTCTGAACTTTCTAACAAAAGAAGGGGCTGAATTTTGCCTCTCAATGAAATTGTGAGTTGGTTTTTTGTTTGTTTTTTTCAGAACTTACTTATTTGAGACTTAAAATTGTTTCTCAGTTTAAACTTGCTTTTAGGATATAAAAGAAAATGGTATAGCTTTGTACTTAGAAAAGCTGGCCCCATCCTTCTTTGGGAGGAAAAGGACTAACGTGGTTTAAAAAGTAGAAGATGCACTAAGAGTCTTCACCAAGAGATTTCTGATACTGAAATTCCTCATTACATCCTAAGGTTGATCAGATGTCTTGCTCTTTGTTGTCTTTCTTAAAGTCTGTCACAATCTAATATGGTCATATAACTTGATAGTGTACAAAGAGGTCTTTCACACACAATAATTCATTTGTGAAAACTAGTATGCCCTTCTTTTTTTTTTTTTAATTAATTTCAGGTGCACAAGACAAAGCAATACTTAGACGTTTATCATTTATATCCCTCACACTGTGTGAACCCCCCACCCCCATCCACTATCCCTCTGACATCGCACAGAGCCATTACATTTCCACTGTCTCTATTCCTAATGCTGTACTCCGCTTCCTGTGACCATATACATATAAAATTATAGTTAGCATTCATTATTGTTCAGCTTCAGGTGTACAGTGCAGAGATCAGGCATCTACATCATCCCTGAGGTGGTCTCCCAAATGGGACATGTGTCCATCGGATACCCTACAAAATCTTTACATTATTGATTACGTTCCCCAAATTAATTTTCAAAACCCCGTGGCCATCTTGTGGTTACCGACTATTTTCTAAATCCCTCACCTTCCCCCTTATCCCCACCCCCCCGCCCATCTAGCAACCCTCAGTTTTTCCCCTAATCAGAAACAGTTTTGGAGACATAGAGGAAAAACACATAGTATGCCCTTCTTAATGTTTTATAACTGTTTCTGTTTTAAATCTTAAAGACACTCACAATCTGGAAAAAAAACACATAGTTTTGTACATTTCTGAATGGCTAGTGTCATTTGTTGGCTGATAAGATCGAGGCCTTGGCTTATTTTCCATATCACCCAATTGAAGAAAATATCTCAGCGCTAAAATCTCATTGCCCAAAGTGTTCTAAGGACATTCCAAGACTCTTCACTCTTTTCTCCCTGACAGGAAATTTCTATAAAAACATCCTCAATTTACTGTTATCAGACAGACATCTTACCTGCAGGCTGGCCATCTGTCCTTGCTCCTTCCTTCCTGTTGCAGTTGTTGATGTAAGCACCATTCAAACCTGTGGAGAATTTTTATAAAAGTGTATTTGAGCCAAAACTGATGACAATTGCTGGTCAGCAAAACTGCAAATGCTTATGGAGAATAACAGTTTTGCAGTTTCTTTTATGCATTTGAAATTAAGGAGGGAACATAAGAAAGATTACATGGAGGTGGGAGAAAGGAAGGCAGGGATTGGATTACACAGTAGTTAAGATTATGTGTGTACTTGAGGGTGGTCACGCTTTAGAAGGAGGGGTTTGAAAGGGGTCATGTCAAAGGTGTGTTGCCTAGATGCACAGAAACAATTGACAGGGCTGCTTGAGGCAAAGATAAACCATCACTAAAGAAGTTATGTCCCTGGGGTGTGACTCCCCCCCCCCATGACCTGCCTAATCAGGAATTTATGATCAGATCACCCTGTGAGGTTACTTTCCATAGAACCCCCTTTTTTTTGTCCACACAGTAGAAGAGATATTTATCTTACTGAGTCTCTTTCCTCACATATTCTTTGGGGGCTTCTCATTGCACCCCTCCTGCCTTCTGGAGACTTCACTCTGAATCATTTGTACCATCTGCCCATTGCAGCTGTAGCCTCTTTTCTCAGCACCTCACTCATGTTTAAAATCTTCCAGGGATTTCATGGCCCTCAAATTAGAGTCCAAAGGCCATCCTAAGATTTACAAGGCCTGTCTGGGCCTGCCCAACTCTTTCCAGCTCTATTCCTGGCAACACCATCGGTTGTCTTCAATCCTACTCTATACTCCAGACACAGTTTTCTTAGAAAGCACTGTATCTGTTATCAGTTAAGGCTTTCACATGTACTACTCTGTCTTCCTACCTGAAACCCTGCCTTCTCATTGCCTTGCAACTCCCTAAGCATTATCAGAGCTTTCCTTGACCACCCTCCGCCCTTGGACTGGAGTAAGGTGCCCTGCTTTGTGCTCTCCCATTGTTCCACATCCCTCTACAGCATCTAACTCTCTCACTGTAACTGTTTTAGTTAACTGACTATCTCTCCTGCTGGTCTATAGACCCCCTGATGGCCTGAATTGAGTCTGTCTCCCTAAGCAGTGTGTCCTCAGCACAGAGCCTGAAACCAAGGGCAGGTACTCAATGTTGGTTGAGTGGAAAAATGAATAGAGGACACACAAATGATAATCAGAGAACCACAGGCATCAGAGACAAAGCAACAAATTCAAGGGTTGACCAGGGTTCTAGAAAAAGGAGTGGTCAAGAATCTGGTCGAAGAATTCCAAAATCAAGTCTTCAGTAACCAACAATGCAAGCAGGAAGAAAAGGTTTAAGACAGGGCCTCAGCAGTCATGGCAAACCAGAAATGGTCAGCATAACTCCCAGCCAGTCCCTCTCATCCTCATCCTGGGCAGAGTTTACCAGAGCGTGTCACAGTGTGGACTAAGGACTACCTGTGTCACGATTGCACACCCTGAGCTAGCCCTAATGAATCAGAATCTCATGGTTGGAATTTGGCCAGAAATCTGCACTTTTAACCAGCATCCCAGGTGAGACTGTGCCCTTTAAGGTCTTAGGCTGCAAATGGAGACCTACAATAGCTGGTTAAGTGGGGAGAACAGGAATGGGAAGCAAATCCCCTTCCCTGGTGATGGCCAGCTCAGCACTGTGAGACTCCAGTTGCTCTACATGTGGTATGTGACTCATGGATAACAACACCTTGCCTTGGTTCAACCATGATAAGCTAATGTCCAGCTGACTCTTGGTTGGCCCTTAGAAGTTCCCACCAGGGTCATGTGTATGGGGATCAGGGGTGCGTTCATGACAGTTAAGTCGCAACTCATACTTCTCACTGTGGCCTCCTTTCTCCTGTTTGGCACATGGCCCAGAATAATCCATCTAAGCTTTCTGTCTGGACAGATGAATATTTAACTAACATTCAATAAAACAATATTGCCTTGTCCATGCCCTGGACAAAAAGGCTAATAATAATAACTATGAAGAATATATTATAAGCTATTATTCCTCTGGGGAAAACAATAATATCCCTTTTAGCCCCACCGAGCCTGTGGTTTTAAAACTCTGTCCAATTTTGCATTATTGTCAAAGAAAAATAATTAGATATGGCTGTCTGAAAAAAACATCTAGAAAGTTCTATCTGAGGAAAAGAGGTTCACCTCAACCAATATTTCCTGTTTTGGTCTTGTGTTCCAAGCAGTCTCATTTTTCCTTTAGGTTTTACATATAGTTTTGTCATTTATGGTCATGCCCGTAATCTGTCATGCTCACAATGAGTCCAGAATAAACACTGATTTTTGTTACTATTCTATTATTTTATAGTTTAAGATTACTCTGCACCATCTTCCCAAGACTCAGCTCTATCACTGGCCATTTCACATCAGTACACTGTATAGTTTAAGTCCCCAATAAACCAGAATGTATGTGATATGGGCAGGAAAAACAATACATCTTGACTTTCCCAAAGTCATTCGAATCAAATGTTTTAAGTGTAATTGAAAACATATTTTTATAAGCAAATAGAGCCAATAAACTAAAAAAGCTGTATGGAAGCACCAGGCCCCACTTCTCTGCTTTTTAATAAACTGCAATAGTGGATCCCAGGAACAGTGAGAGGCTTGTGTTCCAATACAGAATCACACAGGACAAATGCTCATCTACAAGAGTGGTTCATCCTTCATAAGTGTTCTGTACAGAAAGTTCCAGCAGGGAAAGAAAAAGAAATATGTAAGGACACGGTGGCTTTGTAAAATCTCCCTAATGTCGGGGTGCCGACCTCTTATCCCTTTTACACAAGTGCTATGATTTAAGGGCGAGAACCTCATTACCTTTGTCCCCCTCTGGTCCTAAAAACTAAAAGCAGGATTATCTTCCTATAATTATTATTTTTAAAAATATAACCACGAAGGAAATATCCTCCTGGCCCAGGTCCTCTTTTCAATTGCCATGACACAACTCCCACCAAATCTGTGGTATTTGGTTGCTCTTCATCCCAGTATCAGACATTTCGGTTGGCTTGGCTTTTCCAGCCCCTGAAACTGGAAGTACATGGTGACACAGAGGGACTGGCAGTGGGAAGAATTCTGGGCTGAGAAACTGAATCCTTGGCACACACTGAATCATTCTGGTATATTGGCTTCTCTTATAATTTCTTTAGCTATGAACTGGAGTGGATTTATTTACTCAATTTATAAAATGGCACCATTCATTAAAGTAAATCACTTGAGGTAAAAGAACTAATTACAGAGCTTTTAGTAAAAATAAAGTAAAAGCTTTTTACCAGGGGGCTGGGGGCAGAACCAATTTCTTAGTTATAGGGTTTTACTCTATGTATGTGTTAAATGATTTGACCAAAATGCGTTTAATAGCTAACCATGACGTAACAGGCTTTTACTGTTTGAAGAACAGAGTAGCTGTGTGTAAAAATATCCTTTTCAATGTCATGTTAATTTTTATAATGTATCTCTTATGCAGAGCTGACAAGGGAATGGAGATGGGGGAATGGTCATACACTATTGGTAAGAATCTAAATTGGTACAAATTTTGGAAGTTGTACCTAGGCATTCTACCCCAAGAATCTATCCTACAAAAATACACACATTTGTCTTAAAATATAAGAATGATGTTCAAAAAAGGATACAATCAATAAAGTGAAAAGGCAACCTATGGAATTGAAGAAAATATTTGCAAATCATACATCTGATGAGGGGTTATTATCCAGAGAACTCCTATAAATCAATGAAAATATAAACAACCTAATTTAAAATATAGACAAAGGACTTGAATAGACATTTCTCCAAAGAAGATATACAAATGGCCGACAAATACATGAAAAGATACTCAACATCACTAATTATTAAGAAAGTGCAAATCAAAATCACAATTAGATATAGCCTCACACCCATTAGGATGGCCACTATTAAAAAAAAAAAACCCAGAAAACAACAAATGGTGGCAAGAATGTGGAGAAATTGGAGCTCTATACACTGTTGGTGGTAATGTAAAATGGTGCACTCACTATGGAAAACAGTATGGCAGCTCCTCAAATAATTTAAAAGAGAATTACTATATGCCCCAGCAATTACACTTCCAAGTATATATATGCAAAAGAATTGAAAGCACGGTCTCAAAGATATATTTGTACACCTATGTTCATAGCAGCATTATTCACAATTGCCAAAAGGTGGAAGCTACCCATCTGTCCATTGAGGGATGAATGAATGAATAAACAAAATATGGTCTACACATGTAATGGAATATTATTCAGCCTTTAAAAGGAATAAAATTCTGACACATGCTAAAACATGGGTGAAACTTGAGGACACTATACTAAGTGAAATAAGCCAGTCACAAACAGACAAATATTGTATGACTCCACTTATATGAAGAACCTAGAGTAGTCACATTCACAGAGAGAGAAAGTAGGAGGGTGGTTGCCAGGAGCTGAGAGGAGGGAGAATGGAAATTTCTTTAATGGATATAGAATGACAGTTTTGCAAGATGAAAAGAATTCTGGAGATTGATTGCACAACAATATGAATGTACTCAACACTACTGAACTGTATACTTAAAATGGTTAAGATGGTGAATTTTATGTGTGTTTTACCACACTTTTTTAAAAAGAATAATGGTGTTAATTGCACTAATAGTGAAAAAATAGAGAAAACATGCAAACCCTTCAAATGGGAGATAGACATTGAATAGAATTTCAACATTGAAAAGATGTACATATGCATGTATTAACTTAGAAGGCTGTGGAGAATCTATGTTTTGAGTTAAAAATGCAATTTTTGGAACTATCTGCTCATAATGACTATATTAGTTAGCAAGAGCTGCTATAACAAAGTACTACAAACTGGGTGACTTTGAACAATAGAAATTTGTTTTTCCACAGTTCTGGAGGCCAGAAGGCCAAGATCAAGGTTTCAGAAGAGTTAGTTCTTTCAAAGGGCTGTGAGGAAGAATATGTTCCTGCCTCTCTACCAACTTCTAAGGGCTTACTGGCAATTTTTACCATTCCTTGGCTTGTAGACGATGCATCACCCCAATCTCTTCCTTCATCTTCATATGGTGTTTTCCCTGTGTGCATGTTATCACTGCAGCTGAATTTGCCCTTTTGGGTTTGGGACCCACCTTTCTCTGGTATGACTTCATCTTAACGAATTACATCTGTAGCCCCCTTATCCAAATAAGGTTACATTCTAAGGGATCAGGGGTTAGGAGTTCAACATATGAATTTTGGGAAGACACAATTCAACCTACACCAATGATCTCATTTTTTTAAGGAAAAAACTATATGCATGTACATATGCATATGTGTATATCAATGGATGTGTGCATGTATGATTATATAAAAGACTGAATGGTACACATCAAACTGCTAATTGGGATTACCTCCTGGGAAATAGTGGAGAGTGAGGAGGGTAGATGGGTAGTACTTAGACTTTTTATCTCCACACTTTTGAATTGATTTAAAAATGTTCAACAAACACGTATAACTATTACAAATTTAAGCAAGCAACTGAAAAGCTTTCAAGGCACCTAAAAGTATCCATCAAGGTAGATAGTTGGCTGCCTTGGAGAGAAGTGGGAACTAAGTGATCCAAATCGTTGGAATACTTTTCAGATACCAATGTGCAAAACAGTAATATTTTACATGTCTCTCCACCCATAGAAAGGGCTTGTGAGTTAGTGGCAGAGCGGAAATAGCATTGCACCTGGAGTCCAGAGAGCCAGATAGAGCTCAGTTTCTGCCAGTAGCTGGCCGTGTCACCTTAGCTTCTTAACCACACTAGAATTTGCATTTTTATCTCTAAGTTATTCTGTAAATTTCAGCTATGCAGTCCCTTGGTCTATGTTTATTCATATCTGGCTCATACATGCATGCTGTCAATCACAACAAAATTTGCATCACAACAAAAGTGACCAACCATCACTTTTTCTAGACAAAGATTTAAACACAGAGGTCACTGCCCTGAGTTGTGTGCTTGAAGGACAGCATAGATGTTATACCATCAGGCAGCCCAATTCTTCCACTCTGCCTCTGCAAAGTGTCTATGCCACCATCCACTATTGCTATGAAAAGGACAGCTTCCACTGCATACCTATACAATAGACACAGAACCCCACAAACCTGTGTCACTCCTCTAGAGTGTCTCTCCATTCCTCCATCCAATCAGAAAGTAATTATTAACTACCGCTATGAGTCAGGACTACACCAGGCCCTGGGGATTCTCTGATCAGCAAAATAAACAAGGTCCCTATTCATTGAAGGAAGTAAAAAAACCTTATTAGATAGACAATGTGAAATGTGTTTTAGTAAAGGAATTACAGGGTGTTCAGGGGAGCCCAGATCTCTGAATTAGGGCCCCCCTAACTCAGAGGTTTTCCAAAGCCTTCTTTTCACAGAATGGCATCAACTCAGCTTTGAAATCATGAGTTAAATAATTTTGCCCACTACCCACTGGATTTTCAGGAATTCTGTCTTTTGGTTGTGTCTGTGGCTGCTGGGGAAGGGCATGGCTCAATCAGGGAGTAACCAAGCCCCTATGGTTCAGGTACTCAAAGAAGAGAAATAAAGCATCTCTGATTGGGAGGCCATTTTCAGCTTCCTGGATGGTGTTTTCACTCTAGATAGGAGAATCCACTCTGCCTCGTTCAGGTGTAAAAGGATTTCAATATTTGATCACAAGTCCTGAGAATAATGAGGAATACTTATCCTTTCCTCGTTAGAGTCAACATCTACCATAGCCTGCTCCTCACTTTTACTAACCATTACATCAAACACAAAGTGTCCCTTTGAAAGTCTTCCAAGTGCAATAGATAGTATATACAATGTCAGAAGGGCAATAGATTGGGGGGAGAGGGTTATCCCTTTGTGAGGGATGAGATGTCTAACTATTACATTGTTTTGTACACCTGAAACTAACAATAAAAAAATACAATTAAAAATTAAAAAATGAAAATAAAATAAAATATATTGAATTTAAAAAGAAAGAAAGAAAGTCTTCCAAGTGCATATTTTTTAGTTCCATTAGGCATAGCACATGCCAAGGTGACAGGGCTCACATCCTTTTTCTATTGTCTCTAAGTTCTCTCAGAATTCTTGTTTCTTATTCCCATAATGTTACTTAATGTTGGCCTCAAGAGCTCAAGCAAATACACAGCTGGTTTTTGTTTTTTTTTCTTTTTTAAGGATCTGATCAAAGTGATGGTGATAAGTGTTTTATTTTGTCTTTTCATTGCAATAAGCCATATAAATTTACCAAATCCCAATGTAAGCTGATGTCTGATTCTTTGACCTTTAAATTTTATTTTCCAGCAATGCCCACTGTCATTTTTTTACCCTACAGTTGACTTCTGAAATCATGAAAAAGCTATACTAGCGGAAACAAGCTTGATAAGAAAGGGATGAAGATTACAAGAATTTTTTTTTTCCTCACAGAAGGCGATACACCTAGATCTCTTATTAAAGCTAGGTTTCTTTAGAATTTGTAAAAATTTAGACTATTTTTTAGAATTTCCCACACACAGCCAAGAAAAAACAATTAAAGATTTTTCCTAGTCCTGCTAATTCTATAAATTCCTCTACCACAATATTCTGCATACAATGAACATTCCATCACAATTCATGGATTTGGTGTTGCCAAAAAATAAATAAATAAAGCCTACCCCTAGGTACCAAATACTCACTGACTATAGCAGCAAGCTCAGAGATGAGTCTATACATGGCATCTAAGTAGAGTTCTGTTTCATTGAATTAATGTCGTAAGTCTATTCTGCCATCATAGAAAGGATATGATTATGTAGAATTCAATGTGCAACCATACTGTTGTCTGTTGTTTATTGTATGTTTTTCTCCCACTTGAATGTAAGCTCTAAGGAGCAGAGAGTTTATTTTGTTCCCTACTTGCTGAATCCCTAAAGCCAGGCACAATGTAGGCCCTCAACTACTGCTGAGTGAATGAATGAATGAATGAAACAAGATTATTTTTCTCCAATGGATCGGATTTACTGAATCATACTTGGCTGTCCTTTAATGATATCTTGAATAGATTCTGAAACTTCTTGGTCACTTTCAGCAGTTAAAGATTCAATCCAGTTTAAAACTTCAACCTCAAATCCAGGGCCAATCTTTCTCCTCTCCCTCTATTCTGTCACTCTTAGCTCAGCATCCTGTTTTGGATACCGGGCATGCCCTTGCTCTGCTTTTAACACCTCTTTTCTCACTCCCCTCCATGGAGAGCTAGCTCCTCAAGTGTTTGGGGTATGAGGAGGGAGAAGAAATGGACCAGCTGTTTTTGTTTCACTTAACCTGCTAGAGTTGAAGTGCTTTTTCCATTGATGAAAGCCCCGTCACTGGGTATTGTTCCATGCCCCCTCATCCTCCTGAGTATCTCCATTTGTTGGAAAGATTGGAAAGTCAGGGAACAGAGCCAGGCTCACCTTCTTGCAGGCATCCTCAGCTTTCATAAGAGAGGTTCTTGGAGCCCCCGACCTCTCACTTGGCTTTGGGGAGTGGAAAGCACCCACCATCTCCCTCCCTCCCACAGGAAAAGCTTCTCACCATGAACACTGACTCTCCCACAGGCTGAAGTTCTCAGTCCCCAACTCTCCCCATCTTCTTGTAGTTTCTAAAATAAAGTGTGAGGTCAGAGGGGGTTGGGCAGGGAGGAGAAGAAACATTACGTTTGGTTGCCACAGGGCTGGTACTTCTGGTGTCTCTTAGTAAGACCACATTGAGGCATCAGGAAAAACTGGTGAATTTTTTTACATTTACCACCTTTCTGGGAGCTCACACATCAATTTCAGTGCAACAGGAAAACTCCCAGCAGCATCCTGTTATTAGTGCTACAGAAAAGATGTCTGTCTTTACATTTACATCTCTCTCAGCGCCTAGCATAGTTCCTTGTTCTGTAAGCAGTAATGGAGATACTGAATAAACACTTATTAAATTCTGGATATAGGATTAGGCACTTGAGATGGTTGACCAGAAATTCTAGACATCAAGCTGAAACCTGCTGAAACAAGCTTGTGAGTATCATGTCATGAATCCTGGTGAAATCAGGGAGACTTCAGACCCATGCAGGAATTTCTATGCCCCACTCTAAAACTTCACAGGGTTCAGGGCTGGGGTTCTCCAAATGCTCCGGTCATCTAAAAGTCTTCCATGTGAGAGAAGAAGAGGGGTAATATTTTTAAAATGAAATACAAAAACGTTTGATAATGAGACAGTTTTTATCTGTTTGCTGCAAGCTCTTTGAGCATCAAAATGTCTCATGAGTTTCTGGAATCTAATGTCTCCAGAATCCCAAAATGGCAACATTTTGCCACAATTCACAGATGTTTAAGACTCCTCCTTGTTGGGATCTGATTCATATTGTGGGTCTTGTTACTGGGTTTTCTCTCTGCCACAACTCAGATAAATATAAATGTGGGGCAGCCCGTGTGATTTCGCTTTCACATTCACAGTTTCAACAGAGTTTTGGGGATGCTCTGAACACATTAGATTCATCCCTCTGTAATATATGCATTCAGGGAGCAAAAACATTAGTTGAAAAGTAATTGGAAGGAGGCAGGATAAATGTAATTTTGCTGGTTTCAACTTTCCATTGAAATTTGTTTCATATCCTTATATAAACCAATTTCCTTCTCTGTACTTTTCTTGCTCTCTCAGTAATAAAAGACAACACTGACTTTTCTCAAACAAATGCTAGGGCAATTAAATATAAAAATAGTTGAAAAACAAAATTTTGAGTTTATGGAAGAAATCCCCATTGTCCCATCAAAAGTTCTGTAATTAACTACACATCCCTGGCCAGTCAATCTCTACTCTTCATTTTCCTCATATGTCAATTTAAAGCCAAGCTAATTTATTGTCTATTCTGTACCAGGTTGTATGGAAAGCATTTATCATATGTTGTTATTTTATTTTGTATTCATGATAACTCTGTATAAAAGGACTCATAATCTGAATTTTATAGATGAAGAAACAGATGGAGAAAGGTTAAGTAACTTGCACAGCATGTGGCTTGGCCAGTCAATGATAGAATCTGAATCTGAACCCTCATTTATTTAGTTCCAAAGCCTGAGTTCTAATTACTGCAGTATGCTATCACCTGAAAGAGCTCTAAGCTCCCCAAACTATTTCTTTAGGTTCCATGTTATGAGCCATGGAACTATTTTATTGCATTGGAAGAGACATCATTGGTAAATTATTATTGATGGTTGTACACATAATAAAAAATGGTATACCTTCATAACTTGAAACTGCTTTTATGTTGTGAGTGGTGAAGGGAAAAAAAGGAAATACCAGGAAACTTTACCTTCTTTGAAGTTTTCTTCCCAAAATACACTACCTAAATAAATAGTTCTCTCCTTATTTTAAAGATCGCCCTGAATAGAGATTATACAGCCTCCCTCAGAAAGACATCTATTGCTTACTATTGGGAGGAAGATTTTTTTCACTATATGATGGGGCTTTCTTCTATTCTAATGTCCTGTTAGTACTTGAGAGTGAATTTGATCATTGCTTCCTATCCCTTTCTTATGATGGGAAATAATAGGACAGGATGCACTTAAGGGAAGATACAAAACTATTGTATTAAGACACCACAGGTAATGTTAATTCCTTCTTACAATCATTGTTTCAAGGGTTATCTGTACAGGTTAAAAGTAGAAGGAATCAAATGTTTATAGACAGACAGATGAGGAGCCCAAGTCTTACATACTACTCTTTTTCTTTTTTTTTTAAGATTTTATTGGGGAAGGGGAACAGGACTTTATTGGGGAACAGTGTGTACTTCCAGGACTTTTTACCAAGTCAAGTTGTTGTCCTTTCAGTCTTAGTTGTGGAGGATGCAGCTCAGCTCCAGGTCCAGTTGCCGTTTCTAATTGCAGGGAGCAACCTTGTGGTTGAGAGGATGCGCTCCAACCAACTGAGCCATCCGGGAGCTCAGCGGCAGCTCAGCTCAAGGTGCCCTGTTCAATTTTAGTTGCAGGGGGCGTTGCCCACCGTCCCTTGTGGGACTCAAGGAATTGAACTGGCAACCTTGTGGTTGAGAGCCCACTGGCCCATGTGGGAATCGAACTGGCAGCCTTCAGAGTTAGGAGCATGGAGTTCTAACCGCCCAAGCCACTGGGCCAGCCCCACTACTCTTCTTTTAAACAACAAAAATTCAATATCATCTGTGCCTGGGAATTTGGCCTTGGAGAAATAACATTTAAGGAAGAGGGTGGAGAGGAAGGAAAAGTAGCTCCAATTGATGGATAACTGATTTCATCAAGAATTATCTAGTGTGCTTAATCAGAATTATTTTCTCCATATGTGCTGGCCCAGAAAATGAAAAATGTCTTGTCCATCAGTCTTTGAAGGAGCAAATCATGAATTTCCTATCGGCTAAACACTCAGTGAAAGGGAAGAAACATTTGAAAAGAAAATACAGCAATTTTTCTTTTCTAAATCAGAAATGAAAGAGAATTTTTAGACCTCTTCTTTTTTCATTTTGGCAAAGCTATTATAAATAGCATTTTTAAAAACCGTCTGGCTAAAACAAAACAAATGTTTCCTGTCAGCATGGAAAAAGAAATTCCTGTCTAAAATTGTGTTATCTGGTTTTCAGTCCACTTAATTAAGAAAGCTGTCAAATGTCATGCTACATGTCATCAAATGCCCTTTTTAAAATTGATTTTAATTTTTCATGAGTCATTCCAGTTTTTGTGTTCTTACTACTTAATCCTTTTAGGGGGCTCTTTTAAGTAGCGCCATCATTTCTAAAAGTCAAAGATACACTATTTTTACCATAGCTACTTTTTTGCACATCAGAGTTAAAAAAATACCAGAATATAGAAATACACTGAAGATCAAGTCACCTACCAAAATATAGTACAGTCTCATACATATCATTAATATTTACTTTTAAAGAGAATAACTGAGAAATGGAAACTGCTTCAGCTAAGTTGAGCTATAGTAAGTCTAAACCTTCTAATTTTTCATATAAAAAAAATCTGAGACTCAGAACTTGAATGAAATGAAAGTCAAATAGTTGGTGTCAGAAAGCTGAGTTCTTTTCTACAAAATCAGTTAACTTGCTTCACTATCACACTGTTCAAAACAATATTTATTAAGGAGCTACTATGTGCCATGCACAATGTTAGTGTCTGATGATACAAAAATGAATAAGACAGGGTGTCTCATCTGAAGAAGCTTATACTCCAATGGAAAAGAAAAAGAAATAAATGGATGAGAAGTACATTTGTGTGTAACAAATGACTTACATCTTCAGCACCATAAAACAATATACATGGATTATCTCCTAGCTTCATGGGTCAGACATTGGGCATCATTTATCTGGGCCCTGTGCTTCAGGGTCTCTCACCAGATGGCAAACGAGGTGTTAGCCGCATTGAGGTCTCATCTGAAAGCTGAACTGGGAAACAATTCCCTTTTAAGCTCATGTGGTGGTTGGCAGGATTTGTCTCCTTGTGTCATGTTAGGCTGTGATCCTCAGTTTCTTGCTGGCTACTGTCTGAAGACCATCCTAGTACCTCGCTACCTGGGCCTCCCCAACATGGCTGCTTCTTTAATCAAAGCGTGTAAGCCAAAATAGCAACAGAGAGTCTGCTAACAAGATAAAGGCAAGGATAATTGAGGCTCATTTTAGAGTTTATCTGCCACAGAATTTTATAGTAAAACATGATAAATGCTGTGAAAGAGAAAGATAGAGGGGCAGTAGGGGATAGGGGATAGGCTTGAAACCAGACTAAGGACGCCAGGCTGTCATTTAAGTTGAATTACAAAGGATGAGGAGTTATGAGACGCACGAAGAGGAAAGAAGGTCACTGCAGGCAGGAGCAGAGTCTATAAAGGCATGGGAGCATTAAAAAGCACTTGACTAACGTCTCTGTAGATAAGTTGCATGGCACACTATCAGATAAGTTGGAAGGATGCTGTTTGCTTAGAATCAGCAAATTTTAGAATTGAAGTCTCCAGATGGAGAAACTAAGGTTCAGAGACATTAAGCCTAGCACGTGGTAGCAATTCAATACATGTTGATGAATGAATGGAATGCACTAGAAATGAGATTCCATTCTCAGGACCCCACATGAATCAACCTCTCTCTCATTAAGAAAGAACAAAGAAAGAAAATGACAAGTGGTAGAAGATAGACAGAGGGAAGGTATGTTTTCTAGTAAGAAGAATTCTAAACAAAGCCAGAAACTGATGGAAAAGGAACAGAAAGTTTAGATTTTAATTCTAATACTCATGGAAATGAAAATAAAGATGGAAATTGCTATGGTGTGATACAGCTCTTTGAGTGGGGGCGGGGGGAGCACGTTATAGACATACAAGGTAATGAAATTTTTACACTAGTTCTGTCACTAGATTCCAGAAGAGGGGGGAATTTTTCCAGAACATTCTTTTTGAGTTCACCAGATGTTATAAAATTTCTGACTCAAAAACATACAATACATCACCTGTAGGATCCAAGATAAGAAATGGTTTATATTTCATGTGTTTATAACAGACTTAGCATTTTTACCTTGGTGTGAAATGTATACATATTTTGTATTTCAGTTGAAGAGCTTATTTTTTAAACGAGTTTAAAAAAAAAAGAATACCACTCTAACATTGCAGTAATTACTTAAAAGACACATATTTTTAAGTCATAACCATTGTAAGAAGTTTTTGAACTGAAAATGAATTTGAACAATAATGGTCATATTTCTTTTTGTGTGTCAGGTATTATTGCATGAAAAATGTTGACTGGAACTACACATTTATGTTTCTTCTATTTATATAGTATCAAACCTAATGTCAGTCAAATTTAGTCATCCTGTTGTTCTGTGGTTATGGGTAAACCCTCTTGGAACCAGCTTTTGGAGAGAAAACAGAGAACTATTAAAAGTATCAATGAAGACACCCTCTTCTCACTGCCTCTTAGTGAGCTGGATTGTTGCCTTCTTTCCTTCCCCAGTTGAGGCACACCTTATCTCGTGTGTGTGTGTGTGTGTGTGTGTGTGTGTGTGTGTGTATGAATGTGTGAGGGGAGGGTTGTTTAAAAAGTATAATTCCTTTCTACAAATTATCTACAAATTTGCAACACAACCAAAATCCTTGAGGAAAAATATTTGCAAAGAATATGGAGCATGAATCAGTGGTAAGGATGATGATACAAAGGAATAGGACTAAAATTATTTTTAAAATATGAAAAAATAAAGGTAATAAATAAAATGTATGTGATAACAAAATATCCTTTGAGAGTATTGCACACAACACAATTCTTAAGATGCTTTAAGTTCCTGAAACATTTTTTTTTTAATGAGGGGAACTTCTAAGGTAGAAAACTTAAAGTTCTGATTATGTACACCAAATTTGGAGAGAAATATTTAATTATCTAGACTAACTCTCCCAAACCTGCTACAAAAGAAAAATACAGCACTTTGGGAACTTCAGTTATTCAATTAATTGCCTTCTATACAACACAACTAGTTGGATTATACAGAGCTATCCACTTTAGAGCTTGAGAGCTTTTAAAGAGAAAAGACTGTAATCAAGAACTGGTGAAAAGTAGGAGGCTCCACAGGGATAAACACAAAACTAATCCATTGAGAGGCTCACATCTCTGAGCAAGAAAAATTAATTAAAACTTTCACATTTTCAGAAAAGCTATTGAAAAGAGAGGTAGAAAATACATTCTCTGTTTCAGTATCTGAATTTCTTCTATGTAGATAATATTACTTCTTTTATGTAAAAAATAACTATTGCTCTGATTCATGAGGAAGATTTTGGTACTTCTGTTAGATGTATATTGGAACTACTCCTTATCGTTCATGTTTTCTAAACTTCTCTTATATTTTCCATCTCTTTTTCTCTTTTTGGATTACATTCTGAGTGTTTTCCTTATGTCTTCAATTTACCTAGTCCTTTATTTAACTCATCTCTTCAGTTTTTTATTTTAATAATATATTTTCACTTTTAATGACCATATTTCTTTTCTATAATTAGTGTTTGGTTCTTTTTTTCTAAATCTGTCCCCTTTTTAATATTCTCTCCTTTTCCCTTATGAATTTATTCATTCTGTTATCACTAATTATTCTTAATGTACTTATTTTTAATTCTCTTTTAGATTACTATATCAATAGTTTAACTTACCTAATGCAATTCTTCCATTAGTTAATCAATTAACTCTGTCTTAAGCAGTGCGATCATGCTTGTCCTTTTTAATTCTGGTCTATTAGCTCATCTTCAAAGAGAGTTGCTTCCTACCTCTCTACTGATTATAGCCTGAAGTGTAGAGATTAACTTTTGGAGTTATTTTGCATTTTTCTCTGCTGGAGCTCTACAAGTTTTACCATTTCTAGACCAGCTTTACTTGAGACTCAGTTTGTCTTTCTGCTCTACGTAGGTTATCCAAATTCTGGCCCCACAAACAGCTTAGATTTGGATTTCCGGTTTCCACAAGTCTTTCCACCCATGGCCCAAAGTGGATGATCTGTTCCCACGCCGCATCCTCGTGCTGTATCCCACGCTTATCTCTGGACTCCTTCATGAATTGGACAGGCTATTCCAGATGTATTTCCCCATTGCACAAAGAGCTTTAGACCTTAGCTTCTAAAGCATATATCCATGCTAATAACCTTGGCCTGCTTGGTACCAGCCATCATTCACTACAATGACTTACGTTCCCTCTGTTTCGTACTACTTAGAGATTTTCTGGCTGTTGAACTCAATTTTGTAGCTAATATTTTTTAATTAATACCATAGTTGACATTACTATGTCTTTCAAGTTAAAAGATAATGCTTCTTACATCTGTGTAGTCAGCCAACCTTCCCAGAAATCAACTTTGTAGTTGAAAAAAAAAATAATTTGGGGATTTTCATAGCTAGATAACCTTACTGAAATAGTGTTTTACAAGTAAGAAATAGACTCACTCCTTTGAATTATCAAACTTTTATTACTGTTGAATTGTCCATTTTTTGTGAATTTATTTAACATTTAAAAAACTTCTGCTAATGAAAAATGATACAAAGTCATAAATCCATCAAAATTACTACACATTGGTGAATGGGCAACACATAATTTAGTATCACTTGATTTTGTGCCAAAATATGAGGGAGAAAGGCTTGATTGTCTTCCTTGATTAAGGGTAAAAGTCCTTGAATTTTCTACCGAAGAGATCTGAGTGAATTTTCAGACTTAGATATTAAGGATATCCTCCTTCCCTTCAAAATCCATTATGAGATTACCACCCATGGGTTTTAGACCTCTCTTTACAACAGTGTTTCTTAAAAGGTGGAAGTTGTTAATTAATTTTTCCTGATCTAAATTCATTTTGTCTCTCTTTATAGATTAAAACAGATTTTTGCCTTTGGTATAAATAGCATGAGTTTATTACTCACTGCATTAAACAGTTTCCCTATTATTCGTCTTTAACATTTAACATGAAAGTAAATTTTGAGGAACGATATTTTAGGAGAAAATATTTGTCATTTTTTATTACTATTTTATTTTCCCATTTTTGTTTCACTCTGATTCTGAGACAATTGTTGGTTTGGGAATATTTCTTTTAAAATCTCATTTTATGAGACATTTTTGAAGTAGCAGAGCATAGGTGTTAAGGTTCCCAGTTCCAGAGTCAGAATGCCTGGGTTTGAATCCAGCCTCCACCATTTATTACTAATCCTGCGACTGCTGGCAAGGTTTTTAACGTCTGTGCACCTCAGTTCCCACAGCTGGACTGTAGGGATGATGATGACGATGATGATGATGACGGTGATAATAATAGTAACCATTACATAGGGTTGTTATAAGGATTAATATAAGATATATATATACACATCTTATAACACGTATGTAACATGTATATACCTTATAACAACTTGGTGTGTGTGTGTGTGTCTGTATATATATATATATATATATATATATATATATATATATATATATGTACCAGGGGGGCCAAAAACTGTATACAAGTGGACACTTTGGCCAATGTTGCTCAAGCAGTAGTTCGTCCCAATCAGAAGTGTCTGGACGCTGATGGTAACCACTTTGAGCACCTCTTGTAATTGCAGAAGTCAAACGTGACTTGTAGTCATCTTTTGTTATTGGTATATATTGAGTATTACAATTTTAATAGTTTTTTCCTTTCTTAAAATGTGTATACATTTTTTGGCACCATATATATATAATATATATATATATATATATATATATATATATATATATATATATATATATATATATATATAAATGCTCAATATATACTGATAGCAAAAGATGAATACAGTCATGTGTAAATTTTTTTTTGGTATACACATATATATACCGGGGTGCCAAAAAAAAATTTACACATGACTGTATATACAGTATATATATATATATATATATATATATATATATATATATATACATATACATATATATACACATATATATACACACAAACACATATATATATATCACTTAGAACCACCCTCAATATATGTTACTTATTATTATTACAAAATTATAAACCTTCGTGAGGGTTTTCGCACAGGTGTCTCTAAGAGTGTGTTCCTAACCATACATAACCAAGTCTAGAGATTTCATGGTTTTGTGGAAAAATCTCAAGACACAGCATCTGAGGCATACAGAAAGAAGCAATCCTAATCTATAACTTCTCATGATTTCTTGCTTTTGTTCATGAATGGATGCCTTAAAAGGGATGAATCCAAATAGCCCTTCCTTCTTTCAATCAAAACCCCTTGTTGAGACTGTTTATAGAAAATCTTTTGTGAATGGAGGGAGTTGAGGCAAAAGAAGAACCTTCAGCTTTGTGGCCACAGAGGGCCCGCACACCCCCTGCAGGTCCTGTGGGCCAAGATAAATACGCTTGGCAAGGAGTGCCTTGCTCACCCCACCCTGTCAACTCAGAGGTAAAGATTTTGGACTGTGGTACTGCTACTCCACCCAACTTCTGTTCCATTTTAATATACCTTTGTGATAAAATGTATTGTATCCATTTAAAAAAAAAAAGTCTTAAAGGCGTGACTGAAGAAGGAAAGAAATACCCTGCCACTGCCTCAGACGTGAAAGGGCCCTCAGTCCCACCTTGTGGCCCACCCTCTCTATTCTGGGTGTGCAGCTCTGGTTCCACATTTTGTTCAGTAAAAGCAATAACATTCACATACCTCACCACTGGGAAAATGCCATAAATTGTCCCAAGTCTTGTGTCTTCTGGCAAACACCCAGATACATGACTGAGCTCACAATGGACAGTCACTGAAAGAATATCAGTGCACCTTTCTTTCTTCAACAAATGTGTTGCTGAAACTGTATGAAAAGCAAATGTTTG
Source organism: Rhinolophus sinicus (assembly GCF_036562045.2). Taxonomy (NCBI): domain Eukaryota; kingdom Metazoa; phylum Chordata; class Mammalia; order Chiroptera; family Rhinolophidae; genus Rhinolophus; species Rhinolophus sinicus. The sequence goes on along the minus strand of NC_133751.1, from coordinate 79,799,548 downwards.
CAAGTTGAATCACTTCTCAAATGCATTGGGAACTTGCTGCTTAAGGAATACTATAGAGAGTTATTTACGGAACAATAAAATTCCTCTGTAAAGTAGTAATGACCCTTGAGTTTCTGTTTTCATGTTTAGAATTTTGGAATCTGGTTTTCTTTAAAGCAAGAAACATCTGTAGCATGTTTCTCCACTGTAGGTGTCACTTCATCTTTGGGTGCTCAGTTTTCTTTAGGGAAATACTAGGGCACCAGACTCAATGATCTCTACAGACTCCTCCAACTCAAAATTTACTCTAAGGCAATCTAGGAGCAATGGGGCTGGCCTGACGACCTTGTGGACATGGCACAGAGAGCTAGAGCCATACTAAACTGGCATTTTAGAGCTCCCTCAGAGATCTCTTTCTATGGCTACCCCTCCTCTATTTTTGGCCAAGAGAAAAATCATTATAAAAGATCAGGATGAAAGATCAACTTCATAGGTTAGTACCTCCTTTCTGGATGTTCCCTGGACCATAAGGCACTACATACAATATTTCATTATTTTACTATGAGCACTAGAGCTGCACACAGAGAAAATCACATCACCTCCACTCCATCTACTGGAAGAGAGAACTACAAGTTCGGTTATTCAGCCAAGTCACCCAGTCTATAACTAATAAAACTAAAGATGCATAATTTTGTGATAAAAGTCCTAGGCTACACTGCTTGAAGTTGAAATGTCTGACCAGATGTATTTTAGTTAATAACTTTCCTTATCATCCCCACTGAACATCACACTCTTCATCCAGGGAGTTCATACACTCACCAACTCACCCTTGGAATAATCGCAGGAACAAAAGGCAGCTGAAAGGTGATATTGCAAACATGAGCTATTTGTGGAGTATCTCAGTTCACTGACGCCACAATCCTTCAGACACAAATGTAACTAATATATGATTCCCCTGTGGCTGAAGAAGTACTTCTATGTTAGTGTAAGCATTTGAAATCATTCACTGAGATTAAAAAATTAGTGTGTGATTCACATCAGTATTATTTCATCTCACCTAATGGCATAAATAAATGTGATAATCAATATGAAATGCCTTATCAATAGTAAATGGATAATCAATATGAAAAACTCAACGAACTGATCATTATATTCGACATTATTATTGTAGAAGTAGTAGCTAACATTAAAAAGATCATTAGAAGATACTATGAAACACTTTATGACATTAAGTATGGCAATTTATGTGAAATTATACCAAACTGACACAAAAAAAAATAGAAAATCTGAATGGTTTGATATTATTAAAGAAACAGAGCCTATTTTTATAAACCTTCCCATAAAGAAAATTCCACAGATAGCTTCATTAGTGAATTATTCCAGAATTTAAAGAATAAGTAACACCAATCTAACACAAACACTTCCAGAGACTAGAAAACCAGGGATAAGGGAGACTTCCCTAATATGTGTATTTATCAGCCCAGCAACCTGACAAGGATGTTACAAGAAAGAAAAATAGCAGACACACTGATGTGAAAATCATAAACAATATTAGCATGGCCAAATGGGCTTTATTTCAGGAATGCAAGGGTGGCTTATGATTGAAAAACCAATCAATGTAATTCACCACGTTAACAGAAAAAAAGGGAAAATTACATAATCAATAGACTCAGAAAAAGCATTTGATAAAATTCAGCACCTATCCATGATAACAGTGCCTAGCAAACCAAGGGAACTTCCTTAATCTAATAACATATTTACAAAACTTCTACAGAAAACATTAGCTGTGACTTTTGGAACTAGACAAGATTGCCCACTATCACTATTTTTGTTCAGCATTATAATGAAGGTTCTAATCAGTGCAGCAAGGCAAGAAACAGAAATAAAAGGCATAAGAACTGGAGAGGAAAAAATAAAATTTCATTATTAGAATTAATAAATGCATATATCAAGCCTATTGATACAAGGTCTAATATTCAAAAAAATAATTAACTTTTATATACAAACATTAAACAAAAAGAAAATGAAACTTTTTAGAAGATAACATTTCGAATGCATTAAAAACCGGTTTAGCAGGCACGAGCAAAGGAATTTAAAGAGTTAACATCAAGAAATGACTTTTAAGAGTAATAATCTCCTTAAAAATAGATAAAAAATCCATGTAAATATGATATTTTTATTAATCATTTTCTAAAACCAATCTCCAAACCTTTCTTCCTTTTCCTTTCTTTTGTTAACTGCTACAGTTCTTAAAAGTAAGATATCATAGCTATTTGAAAATTCACCAATGATACCCTAATATAATCAGAAAATAGGAATGGGCTTCAAGAAACTCTCCACGGAAGCCACTGGGTTTTAGCTAGCTTTATATCTCAGAGGGAGAGTACCAAAAGAGAATAAATTAATACATGATTGTCAGAGGTTTTTCTGGCTCTCTTAAAAGCATAACCCTCCATATAATCAGATAGCTCCTTTATGCAAAACACCTTACAGTGCATCACATGAAAATATACAAGGTGTCTAGAGAAGCAATTTTGAACTAATAGAGAACTCCTGAATACATTCATCCCTCATTTTCTGAGGAGGGATTGCTTCCAGGACCTCCCCCGCCCCGCAGATATTAAAATCCCCAGATGCTCAAGTCCCTTACATAGAATGATGTCGTATTTGCATATAACCGACATACATCTTTCTGTATACTTTAAATCATCTCCAGATTACTTATAATGTCTAATACAATATAAATGCTATGTAAATAGTTTTTGTACTGTGTTGCTGAGGAAATGATGACAAGGAAAAAAGTCTGTATGTGTTGTGTACAGATGCCACCATCATAAGCCTAACTAACTACATAGCACATGTCAGCAGTACCATAACGTTTTTCCCCCAATATTGTAGATTCCCAATTGGTTGAATTCATGAATGCAGAACCTGCGGATATAGTTGGCCACTGTACCATATCAGGCAAAGTCTAGAGAATTCAAATATTATGTGACTTTATATGGATTTGCTAAACACCAGGGCCAACTACAAGTCTTCCTTTGTACTTTTCCATACAGTTTCTCCCTCAGAACAGCTCCAGCTGTCTATGGCGAGGCTCTGCAAGACAAAGAGCTGGGATTTGGCTATTTACACATAGACCACAAATGAATTACCCAGAATGTGCTGGCAGAGGGACTTGAACTTAAGGACATGGGACAATCAGTACAGGTTGCCAATGGTCTGTGAGACTTCTGAGAAAAGAAAAGGGAAATTGAAAAAAAAAAAACCTTGCTGGCATAATTTACATTGGACAACATGAGCACATTCCAGTCAATCCACTTCGTAGACATGATCTCACTGGTCTCCCCAACATCCATACAAGGAAACGAGGGGGACGAGTGTGACTCCACCTTTTAGGCCAAAGTCCCACCCTTCACTCCCACTTGTGGCTAAGAGTGGGTGGAACACATTTGTACAAGGGAATAAATTACCATTTTCCTTGCTTTCTGACCCCTCAACATGTGGGTGAACAAGTTTGCCTTTCCCTGTTTGGGGCCATAAAATTCCCAAAACAACTTGTCTAAAATGTCGGGCACTGAGTCACTGACCAGTGATAATTCTCAAATAACTGCTGGTTTCTTTCTCAACCATAGTTTGGCCATGCTGGCTTGGACTCAATACTACACGTAACATAAATAAGTGTCTGGGATGAAATTTTCCTCATTGGCTTAGAGAAGACTAAAGAAAGGAAACACAATGGTGAATATGGAAGGGGAGACATTTTACACTTTTGCGCTAGAAGGATATGTTGTTAGCACTGTGCTCATCTAGAAGACGAGATACGAGACCAGGAAAAGGAAGCACAACCAGAAGTCTCCCAGATAGTAAACTAGATCTTCATTTTTCTATTTTTTTCCCTGCAACTGTATTGCCTCTCAAGACTTGCTTTATTTCTCACTTATTTTGTGATTAAAAAATATATCTGTGACAGAATTGTTCAAATTCTCCATCAAAACAGTTACTAATAATTATAACATGGAGGAGTGATTAGAAAAAAGAATAATATAATAAAAATTTATTCTGTAGTATTTGTCACGTTCGGAAATATAATTTATTTAAAAAGCAACTCCTTAGGACTCACGTTTGATTCTCCCGTACTTAAAGATATGTTTGGATTTTTCTTTCTTTTACTATAAATGCCCCAAATATTGAGGGATGAAAAGCACAGATCATTATCCATGTAAATGTTGACACACAGACTCATTCTATCCACATACGGATATTTCTTACGGATATAGAACTCAGCAGCTTCTAGCAATCAACTAAGATGAGCACCATATGTGACATAATAATGCATTATTTCACTAAAGCTTTCACAGCTTAAGAAAAACAGTCTGAGGAAAAAGACTGCTCCTTTCTGTGCCAAGGTTGCAATCTTCTAAGTCCAAGACGTGCTTGAAAACAGTCATTAGGTAATTGTAAAAGCCAAGGGAGATCCGTTTAAGAATATGAAATAATATTACTACTGAGTGACCTTCTCTGTGTTTAATCCAGATAGAAGCTAGACACATGGGAAGTGACATTTGTATAATAGCAAAGAAAAGAAGAAGGAGGGAGCAACCATTCCACCTATGTTCTCTTTGTAGGGTTTTATTACTATCTGCTCTCTCTAATGCCCAGAAAATGGGAAAATTATCTGTTAAATATGTTATGGAAAGTCTCCCTCTGTCTTTCTATAACATAATTTCTGTTCATTGTTAGGCAATTTCATTTCATATATCAATAGTACTCTATTAGTTTATTGACATCGACAACATGAAAGATAGTCCTTAATATCATAAAGAACCTTGAAATAGAAATCAGAATACTTCAAATCACTAATTCGGTATATGATCTTGAGCAAGTCACTTAACCTCTCTAAAGCCTTGCTTGCCCATCTGTCACATGAGAGCGATAGGATAAATGATCTCTACAGGTCTTTCCAGAATTATTCTCTTCTTTCTGAAAATCCGTTTATGTTTGTAGAAAAGGTTCAATCTGTTTCTGATATGGCAATGTCCAAGTCAGAATTTCTATTGGGGATAATAAGAAAAACAGTCCAACACATTTACAAGATGAATTACTGTGGCTAAAAGATACATAAGTGTGGATTGGGGCATGTTTTTAATATCCAGAGAAATTTCCATCCCTGAGTTACTTCATTAGCAACTGTTACTTCATCTATCCCTGGCTGAGATGTTTTAGTAACATTAGATCGGCAATTGTAGACTCTATTTTCTGAGAAACATCTCTTGTATTTTCCATCTGCAAAATTTTCACACTAAAGGCCTTGATCCTTAAGGGTCCAGAAGAGACTCAAAGATGAGAGGGAGAAAAACGAAAGATACGTAGAAAAATTTCTGACTGGGGAGTGTGTTTAGTCTAGAAACAAAAACTCTGAAGTGTGGCTGGATTTATAAAAGTCATCAAACATGAAAAACCTGCTGCTATATATTTTCTCAGAACTAGAACTCCAGAAAACTGCCTTCAATTTACTGCAGAAGGTGGTACTTTAAGGTTAGACTCAAATAAGAATTTCCTGGTTGGGTCTCTGAAACAAGTCACTAAGGGAGACTTCTCAAGGATGTCTTGAGAATTGGGACAGAAATTACACAAATATTCGCTCACATGTATTAAGAGATTCTATATTCAAGCTCTACACTAAATACATTACATTCATTATCTCCTTTCATCAGCACAACTGCCCTATGAGAGGAAAAGAATAAGGTTTCTTAGTAGCTAGTAAGCAGAGGGACGGGGATTTAAACCCAGAGAGTTTTACTCCAGAGCCATCTTTTCTCACCATTAGGATATACCGCCCCTCTACAGTATGGACTGATTCTCGCCAATGAGTGACAGTTTTATTTGAATAATAAAGGGAAGCTATTGAATATGACCTTTGAGTGTAAGAAGGCCTTCTTATACAGAGAAATATAATCTGACGTTCTTCAGTTCCACCAACTCTGCAGTCATTGAAAATGGCTTAAGTGGGTTGCAGTTATGTACCGACCACAGAACATTTTGGAACTTCCTAGCTGTGTAACCTCAGGCATGTCACTTAACCTCTCTGATACTCAGTTTCCCCTTTTCACCTATTCAACACTACTGGTTGAGCACCAACATCCGTCAGAAATTCAATGGTGAATAAAATCTGGAGAATGAGAGAAATAATTACTACCTCACCGTGTTGTGTTTACCACTTATTCAGTGTGAGTTCCCTTCCCACTTTTGCTTCCGCACAAGGGACTTATGTTCCAAAAGGAAGAACTTTCTGACATTAAGTGTTGTGAAATATGCTTCTAAGTGCAGAAAGGAAGAATAGAGAATTGTTATCTTTTGAACGAAAAATGCTTTTTCCAGAAAAAGTCCAGAGAGAAAAAGCACCACCAGGGTTGTTACTTGCTTTCTCCTTTGTATTCTCATAGAATTTTTTAATACTTCTATTACAGTGCTTATCGTATTTTAATTATTCTTTTTCTTGTTTTTCTCCCACATGAGACTCTGGATTCTAGAAGATAAAGTCGATCCTTTGTTCCTTTCCATATTTACCAAATTCATAAACACTGTAGGCACTCATAAAAATTATTTCACGTACTAAGACTGATAGACCATTCTTTGAAAACGGAAATCATTTTTTGCTTTATTTAGATGTGGAAACTGCTATTACTAGGCACAATATGCAAACATCTTTCATGATTGTTTAAAACCTCCAGAACTCCCTTCTCAGCAGCTCTTAGGGGACAGGATAAATTCTAGTTCGTGAAAAGGAGTGGGTGGTCCTGCCAGGAAGCAGGTGGATAGTAACTCCATGATGTCTTCCAGCCTGAGCCTCAGTGACTCAGTGATTCCAAATGACCCTCGGGAATCCTTCCAGTCAAGTGATTCTTTCCACTTACCCTGACTGTGCCTCGAACAAGCTCACATAAAAAGAAGAGCCTAGATATTTAAGCCAATATTGTCATATTGCAAACATTCTGGTTTTACAACAGCATATTCTTTTGGCCAAGCTGATGTGTTGTGAATGCGGCTAGTAGAGACTCTAATTTTGCCTCTACAAGACCAAAACAATAGGCTGAAAAATCGAGCATTTCGTGAAACCAGACTTGGGGGCCAACATGTGAAATGAGCGTATTTTTTTAAGTGAATTGACTAAGTAAACTGTTCAGAACAGTCATACAGGTTCAGGCTCTGGGAACCTACCTCATTGTCATCAGGTTTGTCATCAAATTACAGTGCCCTGTATTCACTCAGGTCTTTTACTAGCCGGTGACACAAGCCTAACATGCCACTGGCAGCACACTTAGAGTACAAACTCCTCAGAAGGGCTCTCTTCGCAAGTTTAATCACTGTGTACCAAGCACCTCCTGGGTGTCTGGGACTGTACCAGACACTTTATATACATTCTCTATAATCCCCAAAAAAATCCTGGACGGCAGAGGCCATTATTCCCATTTTATATCTGTAAAAATGGGGCTTCAGAGAAGTTACCTAATTGCCCAAAGCTGCCCAACTACTAAGAGTCAGGATTCAGACTCACATGCATCTTTCTGCTTGCCTTCGTAAAGTCGGAGAATTGGCATATTTATAAGCATTCGAGCCCAAAAGCTGTGCAAAGATAGATCAGTGGACACAAAGCATTATTGAATGAGGAGTTACTGCGCTTTATAGTATAAGGAGTCTGTCATTTGTTTCTAACTAATTGTACATCTTTTTCCTACTGAAATGGAGTGTTGTCAAATTTCAATAATCCATTTCCCATAGCTATTTGCAAGTTGTCAGTATTATTCTAATGATAGAATCATTTCTTAAGGTAGAGTAGGGTATTTTCTTTATAATGTCTGAATTTGGCACCTTGTAGAATAATTTTCTGAACAGGAATTGTGCTTCCATTACCTAATTGCAAAAAGTTGCCAAAATTTAAAAAGGCTCTGGGAAGGGGAGGCAGTGCAAGAATTCAAGTGGACCTCAAGGTCTCGCTCTTTAAAGAATGGAAATATTTTTTGGACTGGATTGTCATCCTATTTGTTGGTGTAACTACAGCTGGAAGGGGAGACTAAGTCAATACTTTTATCCCTACTTTCTCCAGTGATACTTACAGATGAATTATGCTGTTCATTAAGAAAATATTTCTGAATATTTTGCAAATTTTACCATGTTCTAAAAAAATGTTAACATACTAGTTTAATGCCTTACTCTAAGAAATAAGTAAATTTATTCTTAACATTATAAAGACCCTAAGAAGAAAAGTGAGGTCAATCAATTAAAATGAAAGCTCTGGCAATAAGAAAACAAATGCCAAATAATGCAAAATACAGCATTAAAAGTCGATGGAAAAACAAAAAAAGTCGATGGAAATGGATGATGCTTAACCCTGTCTTACTATCATCCAAAGTGGTGAGAAGAAGAAATAAGAATTTGTATACCCTTGGTGGGCCCCCAAAGTGAATATCTTCCAAATACCACACATTTTCATCTTTCATCTTGAATTTTATTTTATATACATCACTATGAAATAATATTAATTTAGTCACATTCTACTGGATAATAAAATGAGTATGTTATTATTTCCACCCTTGCTAATATTTCTTTCTCAGCTTCCTCATGAACTTAAAAATTTGCCAAATAAAATTGTGTCAATGTGAAAAAATAAATGAGGCTATCCCTCCCCTCTCCCATATCCTATTCTATATGCATTTTTCTCCCCTTTTCTCTATGTTATAGAATTTTAGAGTCTTTAAAAAATCTTATATTGGCTTTCCCATTATAAGTCTCCTTCTGCTGGCTTTTCACATAGAGTGAAAAATTTTGTTTTCAATCCAAGCATGTAGAATTTGTCTCTGGATATTTAAAGCCTATGGCCAAGTCTTATTGATGATGTTTATTTAGGTCTGTGATAAGGTAATAAATAAAATAAATTATTGTAAGGGTGCTAATTCATCCACCATGGCATTTTTTTGTGATGAAAAAAATAATAGATATAATAAATAGTCAGGCCACCTTACTCATGTGAGGTGCTCAGCTGGGGAGTTGGCAACCTTTCCAACCATACAAGGGTTTTTATTGTTGTCTTTTTGTTTTGTTTTCAATAGTACATAGAATAATTTTGTTTCTAAATATCTTAATATAACCCTTCTTCTTCATCAAATGTTAGAACAGAAATCCCCCAAAGGTAGCTACTTTTGAAAATTTTATAACCTTACTTCATTAGAACTACCCATGTAGCTCTAAGTTGATTCTAAAATTTCCCAGACAAGGCAAAATACATTTTGCCAAAGACTGGCACCCAATTTTTAATAGAATTTACCACAGCATCATATAATATTAATGCTATAGTATTGAATTTGGTAGAAAGCTTTTTAATATATGAAAATGAAGAAAACAATAAGGTAGCTAATCATTCCCTTCACGCCATGTTTGTTTATTTAATACATTTCAGAGAGTACAAATTCAGAAGTGTCCACAAAATAAGAACCAGAGGAGCCCAGGGAGAGGGCTACATGAAATCCAGAAGCCAGAGAAATACCTTTCTTCCTCTAGCCTAAGGAGAACATTGAATGTTCAAGAGACCTCCCAAGGCCCAGAAGCAGAGAAATGGTCTTAAGAGCAGAACGTGAAGGGCTAGCTGACTGGGCCACCTAGTGGGCACTCGTGCTGTACATGCTCCATGGGTTCACCACGATGACCTTGGCCAAGCTCTATGTCCCTCTGCAAGTCTAAATGGAATGGAGCCACCTAGCAGCAGGCAGACCAGTGATTACCAAGTCAGAGAAATAGAATTCGAGTCTCGCCTGCCTGCACCACCTTTTTGACATTAGCTGTTAAATTCTCTCAGACCCCATTTCCTAATCTGTAAAATATTGATAATAAAAATGTCCTAAGGATTGTAAGACAATAGAGGTAAAAACTATTTGTGGGCTATTAGGCACTATGCAAATGTTAGTTATCCTTACCTGTTCATGTGTGTGTGCATGCACTAATTATTGTGGATTATGTGGTTCTCAAACCTTTACATTTTATAAATGGAGGGGGGGGTATAGATGAAGGAATTGCAGCCTGTGTGATGAGGTTGGGCGTGGGGAACTGTGCCTGGGCAGGAGGCCACAGGTGTGCACACAGGCACACCAGTGACCATATATATTCCAGGTGCTGACAGTTATAGGACTCCATGCTGCACTCTGGATGCAATTTAATTACTTACAAACATACCTGATATAGACCAGAAAAAACTGACACCATCTTTTTCAGGGTTCAAAAGGAAAAGCAGCATCTCAGTGAGGCTTCGTTGAGAAACTTATAATAATAGTCTTATAATAAAAACTAACAAAATACGGCTGTTTTTAAAAAAATTAATGAAACCACTTAAGCGAGAGCACAAATGTTTCTAATTTTGGAGACTTCAACAAATAATTGTACAGCCACTGACACAATGGTTCCTTGTATTCTGCCTCTTCCAACACACTTGATAAATTGTGGGACCCATAAATTGCCTATGAAAGAAGGCAGCACAGAAAAGTTCTCTTGTTTAAGATTCTGTTAACCAGCTGTTACACCCCCAGCACTTTGTCACCAGTATCATGATAATGGATGCTCTTGCAAAACTGCAAAGTGCTTTCCATACCTTTAGAGAAAACAATATTCCAAATAGCTAGAGGTTTAACTGTATTTTGTGTTCTAAAATCTATTTACGCTACACGTAGAAGTACACATCCGTTCTCAAATCAAGCCAAGTGATAGAGTATTAGTTTCCTATTGTGCTGTAACAAATGATCAATTTGGACTTCTGACCACCAGAATCGTAAGCTATGAAGTGACATAAAATAACACAAATTTAATATTTTATAGTTCCGGAGGTCAGAAGTCCAAAGAAATCTGACAGGGCTAAAATCAAGGTGTCAGCGGGATAGCATTCCTTCTGAATCTCTGGGGGAGATAGCCTTTTCCCTCTTCCGGAGGCTGCCTGCATTCCTTGGCTCATGGCCCCTTCCTCCATTTTTAAAGCACATCACTCCAACCTGTGTTTTCCTCATCACATCTTCTTTTCTGACTCTGACTCTCCTGCCTTCCTCTTTATAAGGACCCTTGTGACTAGATTGGGCTCATCCAGTTAATTGAGGCTAATCTCCCCATCTCAAGATCCTCAACTTGATTACATCGTCAAAGTTCCTTTTACCATGTAAAATAATATATTCACAGGTTCTAGGGGTTAGGATGGGGACATTTTGGAAAGTCCATTATTCAGAATACCAATGATAACTTACTGTGCTATTACATTTTTTCTGAAGGAAAACAATGCATTAGGACCATAAAAAATTATTGTAATATGCTCAGTAAGCGTATGTGATTGAACTCTGCAATCATTACGTCCTGTTCTTCCTGCCTAAGTCAATCTAACACAAGGTGTTTCACCCTTGGCACTATTGACATTTGGGGCCAGCTATTTCTTTGTTGCTGGGGGGTAGGGGGGCGCTATCCTGTGCACTGTGGGAATTTTAGAAACATCCTTGGCCTTTACCCACTGGATGCCAGTAGCATTGCCCACAGAGTTGTGACCACCAAAAATGTGTCTATAAATAACCAAATACCCCCCCGCCCCGAGTGAAAAAAAAAATTACACCCAGGGGAGAACCACTGGTCTAACAGAAAGCAGCCAAATTATTGTAATGGCCTCTTTAAAGGCACTAACTCATAGAAGGCAAAAGATCTGGTGGTATTAATTGATGGTTAATTTTAAGCGGGCAAATGTGCGTCATCTATCATGGCATTGCAGTCTGAATTGACTACTAATTTTATTTGTCCAAACGACAAGAAACTCAGAGTTGAGTCTTACATTGGCACTAACTCATCTATGTGACATGTGCAAGTGTGGGATATATATGAAGCTTTCCATTCTTCGGCTGTCAGGCTGACAGCGATGCCTTAGGATGCAACATCTTGCAAAGGCTGTGAGCCTTTCAATGGCAGGAACCGAGTCTTATTATCTTTATTTTCACCGACCATAATCTCCTCCTTTCCATGATACTATGATGGTTCTCAAACACAGGGGTGATGGGGTTTCTGAAAGGATACAGGCCCGAGCCCTGGAACTCCCTTCTTGGCTAATCCCCCTGACACTGATTCCCAAGCTTTAGTCATTTGTACACCTCTTTCCTAATTTCCTTTTGCCATTATTTACTTGGTATTTGTCTTAAAATCAACTTACTTTTTGAAAACATAAATACTATTTTAATATTAACATACATGAAATCATATGTTCTAGAATGCTGTTATAATTTTTAAAATGCATTGAATGCATAACTAGAAAATGTTTTATGTTTGTCCATGTGCCATATAAAAGTATCTCACCATTAGATGCACAGATGATAATTAAAGAAACATTGCCTTGGAGGTGACTGACATCAGCAAAAGCCTGATATTATTTTTAGTTCTAAAAATATTTTTTTCCTATCTATTCTCATTACTCACAGATGAGGGTACATCAAAGCACAATAAAACAAACTGCTCACAGAGAGATGCTAGAAGTTCTCAGAACCAGAGAGAAAAGCTCACGCTACTATTTATACACTCTTTCCTAAAAATCTTGCTTTTCATTTTTTTAAATAAAAATAATAATTAACATGTATGCCCTTAAAAAACAGCATTACCAGTTAGCTTGTACTGATACGATATATTTAACATAAAACATTAGTCAAATAACCACAGAAAAAGCAAATTAAAGATTTGGGCAAAACAATCCAGACCGGCGTTTCCCAAAGTATATTACACAGAATGTTAGTTCTACAGTATCTTTAACATTTCATGAAAAAAAAAAATTGTGGTTAGGAGAGAGATATGGTCAAATGATTTGGCAAATGCTGTTAAATAAAATTAAAAGGTTCTGTTGTTGTTTTGTTGTTGTGGTTGTAGGACTTCTCAGAGAACTTCATGTTCTACTGTGCTTTGTGACTTAAGGGAAATATATATTAAGCAGGCACTCCGAAATTTAGTTAATGGCAAAAATCTTTTTTTTTTCCCTAAGAGCATCTCATGGAACTAGTGTTTTAAGGAACGTATTTTGGGAAATGCTGATCTACCTAGATTAGAGAAAGTTTTATTTTCCTCAGACTAAGGAGAATAAACTCTAGGGTAATGGATATTTTTAAATGCATGTTATCCTTTTTTTTTTTTAAATACCTAGAAGTACAGACTCTTTTCTGAATTAACTTTGTCCATCACTGCCTTGTACCCTCAGGGACTCAAAAATATTATTGGATGTGAGTGATAATTGAACATAATAGACAATGTGGAAGTTCTTTTACTGGCTCTAGCATGGTTTATGCTGGCTACTTCTTTGCTTTGATAAGTAATTAACTTCTTTTTATCTTAACTCCTAAAGCTCCACAGAATGTGGGCCCTCATATTTAAAAACAATCTTTGCCAAAGCTGCTGTCAGCTGAAGAGCATTAATGGTCAGCTGTGAGAATCAGCCAATAGGATATTTTCCAGAGTGGACTCTACATCCTTTCCATAAGTAGTCCATCAGTGTGCATGGGTCATTCTAAATGGAGATTAAGGCCATGAATTAAAGATTAGTCCAATTTCATTTTTCTAGCAACTACTGCCTATGCTTTGAGATGAAATTGAGAAAGTGAATGACATAGTGTGGCCAAAATACAGAGCCCAGAGTGACTCCTAAGAAATGTGAAGCTACAAAATATTATCAAAGAAGAGTTTTAGCATTGGAAGGAGTATGAAAGATAGAGAAAGTGACGTTGTCATCAAACCGATTGTCATAATACCAGGAGCTTTTGTGTGGGGTGCACTACGCAATTGTTGTGTGAGGTTGGGCAAATCACTTTGCCTCTTGAGGACCCATTTGCATCTACTGAATAAGAAGGTTGGGAGAAAAATCATCTACCACTTTGCTACTCAAGCATGATACATGGACTGATAGCATGAGAATCACTTGGAATAGTGTTAGAAATGTGGAAACTCAGACCCTACCACAGACCTACTGAGTCAGAATCTGCATTTTAGCAAGATCCCCAGATCAACTAATACACTGGTTTTCTATCTCTGCTTCTAGCGCCCCCATTACCCTCGCCACCACCCAACCACTCTCATGGATAGGGAACATAAGGCCAGAATCAGCAATAAGGATTCATGTTTTTAAAAGCTCTGGGAGTCCAAGGCCTCTCTTTTGATAAATAAGGAAACTGAGGCCCAGAGAGATAAAATAGATTTCCTGAAATCACCCAGCCAATTAGTAGCTGAATATAGATTGTATTATTAGTTTTTCTAAAGTAGTTGATTGTACTGTTTCACAATAATATTACCAAAGTGGTGGGATTAAATTGCCAAGTGTTAATGTTACAACAAATGAACAGCAATGCTTTTCTTCTCTTGAAAAAGGCTTTTCTTTTTAATTTAAAAATGACTGCTATTTAATGAAATTATGTTATTCCTGGAGGTAGTTAGAAAAGAATCAAATTACAGGTGTCTCATTCCTCTTCCAGGCAGTGGGAAAGCCTCTATACTCAGGCCAGATACTTATGCTCCCCTTCCCTCACTCTCTCACACTGATTCCCCCACCCCCGACACCTGCACACACACAAAACACCACCATCACAGTATGTAATTCAGTTATGAATAGCAGCAGAAACCACATGAGTCCAGGATGCTCACACATCCAATTTTAATCAATAACCCCTTCAGCAACCAGCATTTTGTCTAAAACAACCGAAGCTTTCTGTAGCTTGAAAACCAAGCATACCTCAAATAGCCACACAAAAAATGGCTGGGTATATAGGTTGAGAGAATAATATTACGGCCACATTTAAATGAATTTCACTAATTCAGTATTGAGTATAATGGACATGTGTATATTCCCCCACTGACAAGTGTCTCTTTTTCACCTGGTGGCAATGTTTTTCTTTTCTTTTGTTCCCACTCCTCTCTTCACTATTCACATCGAATAGTAACATAGAAACACAGGAGATTAGTACTACCAAAGTCTGGAAGAGTAACTCAACCATTGCAATGAACATTCGAGCATAGTGAATTTGGCCTTAGTAAGTTAGTCAGATACTTTCTTCAATTTGCCGCAAGGCTGTTCTGGGTTTTGCCTGGAATAAAAGTCCCAGGTACTATGGTTAAAACAAAGAAAAAATATAATTGCATGGTTCCTTGTTTACCCTTTAAAAATGATCTTTCTTTTTCCTTCTCCCTCATAGTATTATCATCTGAGAATTGTCAAACCCAATATGTCAACCAAAAACTAATTTCAGTTTTTCTTTTATACTTGATAAGTCTATAATACCTTTCTCACTCTAATTCTTGGCTGTCTGTAAATTTTTGTAAATTGAGGGTATTGCAGTTCTTAATCTCTTTTCTCAGACAAAATTGTAAGATTTTTTTTATAGGTCAGCAGTCTTCAGTCTGATGAGAATAGGTGATTTACAAAGTTTAGACAAATAATAAAAACATCTAGCATGTGGACAGGAAGCAAAGAACAGATCAAATGCATACTCCCTCTTCTCAAGAAACTTTTGACTATCGGCAGAAGTAAAAACTGCAGTGGATCCTTATAAAAGACAGAGGTAGGGGATATACTTAACATCCTCTCCAACCAAATTATATCTTTTTCAATTTTTAGTAATAATTATTAACGGTACACATCTTAAACCACATTCCATCCAAATAATAAATAAATTTTCATACCAAGATTCTACATCAGTCTATTCAATAGAAATATGAGAATCACATATAGAATTACAAAGTTTCTGGCAGCCACATTTAAAAAATAAAGCGAAACAGGTAAAATTAATTTTAGTAACATATATTATTTAACCCAATATGTCTGAAATATTGTTGTTTTAACATGCAATCAAAATAAAAAATTATTAATGAGGTTTGTTACATTAGTTGTAATAGTCTCCTCACAGCATGTTAATCTTAAAAGATTAGGAGGATAAAATGGTTAGAATTTAGAGAAAAGCATGGACAGTTTTTAAGGAACCGAAAAAGTCATTCTCAGTAATAAACCAGCATAAGCCCTAAGATAATTGACTTGTACTGGTCTCTTTTTTGCATCAATAAATCTCAAAAGAAAACAAATTAAAACTCATCACTAATGGTTTATTCTATGAGTATGATTTACAGTTGGTCATCAAGTTTCTTTATAAAAAAATTTAAAATCATATGACCAGCTGTGCGTTCTCTCTCTCTCTCTCTCTCTCTCTCTCTCTCTCTCTCTCTCTCTCATACCTTTCTTTGTTCCCATCATAACACTACCACAATTTGCAATCATGTACTTATTGGTTTCCCTTTTTATGTGTATTCCATACAACATAAGCTTCGTTAGGGTAGGAAGCGTAGGTCATGTTTACCATTATATCCAGAGTACCTGACCTCCTGGTACATGAGAATCATTCGATATTTGTTTAAAGAATTAAAAAACAAATTAAGGAGCATCAGCTAGGTCCATATAAAGGCAAAGGTCTTTTTCATTAATAACACATACACATACTAGAATTAATAACAATTCTAAATATTGGTTATCCTAACATCTGAATTTAACAAAGCAGAGAGAATAAAAGTATCAAAAGTTACAACTTCGGTAGCCCATGCCTGGACATTTAAGAATAACTTCATCCTCCAAATGTCAAGATTGACAAGACTTGAAGCTTGTCTGACTCCCACCCTGCCAGGACTGGGAAGAATCTGGTCGGGACACCTACCACAAGAAGCCTGGACCAAGGAGTAATTTTCTGGGAGTTGGAATATTTTCACCCAGAGCAGCCAACAGCAGCTCAGTCAGGGAGAGACCTTGAAATAGGGTCAAAGAGGGAAACTAAAGCACATTGAGTGAATATGCAAATATCCATAGAGTAGAGGGCATGGTATGCCCAGAGGGGATGGAGGCCTATCTACATGTGGCCAGTGGCTCACAGACTAGACCTGCCAGGGCCCCTCTGTAGACACCGAGCAGTTTTTCATCAGGCCCCAGGGTCACTTAGTTACCATACCATCATAACAGAAACTAAACCCAGCCATGCTTGCACCAGACTTTGGGGCGGTAACCAAGGTAGAAAGAGGGATATACATTTTGAGGGAATTTTGTGACAAGATTTATGCATAATTGACTCAGATCTATTTTGTCATACTGTTACCATGCTTCCCTCAAACCCACGTTTTTTCTTGCGTTTTTTTCATTTATAAAATTTGCTATGTAACAATTTAGTTAGTTTGCTATAATTCCCATCTGAAATATACGAAAAAGTAAAATCACACACAAAAACCTGAGTGCCTATCAGAGGTATGAAATGTTTCCTGTTAACTGCATGAGACTTAAAGAAGTAGCTGCTATAAAGAAACCTTTTGGATGATTAGATCTGCTAATAAACTTTATAGGTTTATGACTCAGAATTAAATTAGTCAGATTAGGAAGTTAAAAGGAAAACAACCAAATTGTTTAAAACACTGGCATTCCCTAAAGGGATCGTGGAAGCTGAGATAAAAGCATGTTTTAGGGAGTTAACTGAAAATGCTTTGGCACAAGAGAGGTGGTTTGAGAATCTTTCAGCACCTAGGAGCGACTCTAGCTTGAAAAATACACAATTCCAACAGTGTGGGTTATAAATTCTCAGTGAAAATAGATCCTCAAAGGAGACATGAGATATTCAAGATACTCGAGATATTCGTGCAGCCGCTTACATCTGGAAAGCCAGTTTCTTTGGGAGGATTTGTGAATACATGTCTGTGCATTTCTTCTTCACTTCCTAGCCCATAGCTGTCTTCATACCAAACTGTATTCCCCACCCCGCACACCCTCCCCACCACACACACACACTAATAGTACTACTGCTCCCCAGCCAGATCAGAATACAAATGTTAGTGTAAGGGAAATGCCAGAATTGATGACAGAGAAGGGTCTGGAGTTAAGCATTCATAGTCACTTATTTATTCAAAAAGAAATCTGGGAAGATCTTGCTGTCATCAGTAGGCCTCTCTGTGTTGTGAAGGATGCCACAGGAACATAAGATTGGATCCCTGCCCTTGAGGAACTTGCAGTCTAGTTAGAGAGAAAACGTGGGCACTTAGAAGTTAAAGCCCTCCATTCAAACAAAACACAATAGTAGCCCCCAGTCTCTATCACGCCATTCTGTTTTATTTTCTCTGTAGCATTGTCACTACGTGACATTGCTGTGTATGCTTAGTTATTATGTGCTTATTTAATGATTATGATGTGTCTCTCCTACGAGAATATGCTCCATGGGAGAAGGGACTCAGTCTGTGCTCCCAGGACCTAGAACAGAACAAGAGTTGAATGAGTACATTACTAATGAAAAAAAAAAATAGATCCCCTACAGCTGTATATCCTCAAGTGCTTAATGAGTGATACAGAGAAGAGCCCTAAGCATTTAGAAGAAGAGTACAGTGAGTTGTTTTTGTCAAGGAAGGCTCCACAGAAGAAGGGGAAGCTATTGAAGATGAGTCAGATGTGAAGAAGTGGAGAAGAACCATTGCCCAAGTGAGGTAGGATATAAAATGCAGAAACAAGTACTACTGGTAGACTAGTTAGAGGCTAGCTCCTGAATTTGTCCACGTGATCAACATTCAATAGTAAAACCTCTCTTTGTCACCCTTTTCTCTTCACTAAAATGCCATTCTCTCCGTCATATATGCTCACAATGCAGCCTCACCTAAGACTCCTGTTCCCCTCCTCATTACCACCCCACAGCCAAGGAGAGGCCAAGCTCTAAAGACTCTACTTCAGCCACGTCTCTCACTTGTACCCTGTCCTCCACTCACATCATTGCCACCTTGACCAAACCCTCCATTAACATTTACTTGAACTATTGCAACAGTGTCCCAACTGGTCCTTGAAACCTCCAATCTGTCTTCCAAGACCTGACTTTTGTGGGAGCTCTGTGTCTAGGTTACCTGTACGGCACTGGACAGAGATCACAAATCTCTCTCTACCTTAGTCCTTTCACCTGTGCAGTGAGGAACCAGGATGGAGTAAATCGT
The DNA here is from genome assembly GCF_036562045.2 of Rhinolophus sinicus. NCBI lineage: Eukaryota > Metazoa > Chordata > Mammalia > Chiroptera > Rhinolophidae > Rhinolophus > Rhinolophus sinicus. Next base: position 79,780,540 of record NC_133751.1, on the reverse strand, counting down.
CTCCACAATCCCTTCCTACTGTCACCCCAGAGGCTTCTTCCTGTGTGACCTTTGTCCTCGGCAGCACCTAGCACTGTGCTTTGGACAGAGAGGATACTCAAAGCTTATTCTACTTTTATATAAGTGAGCAGTACTTTCCAGATGATACTACTGGAAAAAATAATCTGAGAGCTTCACGTCACAGACCTTTCAAAGATATTTCTTCGCTCGGCTTTATTTTACTTTCCCAAATACATTTTCACTCTAAGCACAGGGCTTTCTCCATTCTAACCAAAAATCAATCTCTCTCTCTCTCTGTCTCTGTCTCTCTCTCTCTCTCTCTCTCTCTCTCTCTCTCTCTCTCTCTCTCATGCACACACATTCTTTCTTACTCCTTTTAAGTATAGATTAAACAATCTAGTCATCATCAAGGCAGAGTCATGCTTATAATGTGTGTTCAAATTAATAATTGTTGATGAAATGGATGAATAAAAAAGAATGTTAGAGTGATGCCTCCCAACAATGAACGTACACATGAAGCATCTGAGGGAGTCTTGAAAAGATCCATTCTGAGGCACGTAGTCTGGGGTGAGGGCTCCGAGACCGCATTTCGAACACGCTCCCAAGTAATGTAGACGCTGCTGCTCAGAGAACCAAGGTGCTGACAACCAGGCACAAGCGCAGAAGGGAACCTTAGAGATCATCGTCTCAAACATCCTCATTTTCAGAGGTGAGGAACGTAGAAGCCCGGGTGAGTGAAACAGCGTGCTCCAGGCCTCACAGGTAGCACTGGCAGGAGCAGGGTGGGCGCAGATACACAGACCTCCCTGCTCAGGCGTGTGCGCTGCCCGAGGCCACGCTGCCCGGGCAGAGGGCAGCCACGCACCCTGACCCTCCTCTGCCCACAGTGTGAGCGATCACACTTTTTGGAAGAGCAGCATGTTTCTCGCCACCTGCTACGGAGCAAGGAGATAAGTCTTCAGATCTCATCTTCCTCACTTTCTAGCCTTAACGTCCAACCCACGAAAGACAAGCAGGAAATATATTCTTAATTCTGCCTAATCAGATCGGCTTTCTCCATTTTTACCACAGTTTTACCAAAAACTCGAAAGAAAATACGACTGTTTCCTAATTTTCTTCAACCAGCTCATCATGAAATCTGAGAGGCCCAGACTTAGACACACCGTCACTACCGAGGCATCCTTTAGTTGTGTTGTGTGCTCGCACATACACTCACTCACACACACACACACACACACACACACACACACGTGCGTACCTACCCCTAGCAGCGTGTATGCTGTGCATCTAGACCGCATTTTGTTTACTTGGTGGAAGTTCCATGTCTACAGACATGTGGGTGGTCTGACTTACACTTAGAAAGTCCTAGTAGTTTCCCATGTATGGGTCTCCCCATCCTCCCCCCCATAGCTTCATGATTTGGGGTCAGGTTCCCCGGTTCAGAAGGAACTTGTTTATAAGAAGAAAGGCAAAACGAGGAATATTCAGCAATAGTATGAGTTTCTCTTCCTCTGATAAGGACCAGTGGACTCAGCTCACTGGAGAGGATCTAAAACCCTAGCAAAGTCCTAGCTGAGGGAACTGGGAAAGAGAGCACTCATTTTTTTGTTTAGTCTGTTAAGCAAAATATCAGCCTTGAATTCATTTGGTTTCAATTTACACATATATACTGAAAGATCTTGTGCTTGCATTTTCCTTTCTGCTTGCAAATTTCACCCCATTTAAAACATAAAAGGAGAAAAATAATGGTGCTGACCAGAGCCAAACATAATATGGGTGGACACAGTACAAACTTTCCCTTAGAAAGTTTACCCCTACACTTCATGGGTGATTTTTCCTGAACAGAAAAAGAGAAGTATGTCCTTTGGCATAGACTGTTTCACTGTCAATAGGATATAACACATACCTGAGAGGATCTCTATTCTCCTTACCTTTTGAGAGCCCACCCTCTGTAGTACAGAAAAGGAAATTAGACACATGGAGGAAGCAGAGGTTTCACTAAGTGAGACACACGATCCTCCGAATTTTGTCCTCTTGGAAACAGAAACTTAATGATTATTCTTGAATTGCCAGATCCTTTCTCAGTCCGCTTCTGAATCCCACGCTGCTGGAACCTATGGCATTTACGAAGACGTATGGCCCCTCTCCTCCCTCCTTAAAAAAAAGGCTCAGCTATCAACTTCCACTTACTGAGGCCCTTTGCAGTGAAATAATATTTTGTAATTAAAGGCAGGGCCAGGACTTCTTACTCACAATCCCATGCTCTTTTCACAGCACCAGTTGACATGAAAAAATAAAAGCATTAATTGGAAAGCATCATTACTGTCCTCTGCCCTCTCATACTTCTGTTGTTCAGAAGCAGTGAGCCTGTAAGTAAAGAATGAGGTGATCTAAGTCACTAAGTATGCATGGACCAGAGAAGTCTTTCCCTTGGTGTTATTTCAAGTGCAACGGAAAGGCCTTCCTTGTCTGCCTCGCCGACCCTACTATACGTCAACAGCTCCCACCATTAGGGGTTCTGAGCTTCACATTAAGCATTACTCCATCCCTAGAGTCCTCTCCTAAAATTCAAACATTCTGAGACAGATGATACTAAGCGCTAACTCCGAATTTGTTTATAAGACAACTTCTCTCCATGAAGGGAGAAATGAGGCCTTGATCTAAATGACAGAAAGCTCAGAAAAGAGAGAAAAGTACAGAAAGGAAAGATGAAGTATGACAAACTGAATCTGCTTTACAGTCTTGCTTAAGCCAGGCCTTAACCATACTATAAACATCGCTGACATGCCATAATATACAACTGGCAAAATCCATGTAGAGTCTAGTTTCCTCTAGTAACTGTAGCTAAGGAATGACTGGTGCCCAAAGAGAATATAAAGATCAGTTGTTATTACCAATAGAATCAAGAATTTTTTCTTGGCTACTAACATTCCAGAGACAACCCAGGGAAGATTATAACTCATGTGAAACAATATTAAAGATAATGATGATGACGATGATGATGATAACAATAATGATGGGTCACATCAGGGATGCCAGGACTGTTCTACGTCATTCATTCATTCATTCATTCATTCCACAAAGGCTCATTCAGTTCTACTTCCTATGTGTTAGGCACTGTTCTAGATGCTGGGGATTCAGTAGTGAATAAAAAAGCTCTTGCCCTCATGAAGCTCACATTCTAGTGGGGAGGCAGATAGCAAGCAAACAAGTAGATGCATAACATGTCAGATGGTGTAAAGTGCTATGGAGAAAGGAGAGGGGAGGGGAGGGGATGGGAGGGGAGGGGAGAGGAGAGGAGAGGAGAGGAGAGGAGAGGAGAGGAGAGGAGAGGAGAGGAGAGGAGAGGAGAGGAGAGGAGAGGAAACAGGTATTGTCAGGTAGAGTTGCTTTTTTATAGACATGGTCAGGGAAGGCCTCAATGTAAAAGTCGTATTTGAGCAAAGACCTAAAAGAAAAGAGGGAGTGAGTTATAAAGACTTCCAGGGAAAAGTGTTTCAAGCAGAGAGAATAGCAGGTGCAAATGTCCTGAACAAGGAGTATGCTCGATGTGTTTGAAGAACAGCAAGAAAGCCATCGGGACTAGAGTTTGATAAGCGAGGGAAGAATGGCTGAAGCTGAAGTCAGAGAGGTCCATGCAGATCCTTGTAAACCATTGTCAGGACCTTGGCTTTCACGCTAATGGAGATGGGGATTCAGTGGGAGTGTTGAGTAGAAGAATGAAAGGATTTGACTCATGTTTTAAAAGAATCACTCTGCTCTGTTTAGATTAGAAATTGAAGAGGCAAGCACAGACGCTTGTATTAACTTACTTAAATATCATGAGTTATGAGATTTGTACTGTTTCCCTTACGCACATGAGAAAACTGAGACAGAGAAGTCACACAGATGGTGAATAACAGAAACAGGAAAACAGCCGAGGCAACCTGGCTCCCGAGGTCATACTTTTTAACTTCTACACTCCACCACTTCTCAAGAAAGATGTAAAAGGCTGAGACAAGGAAAATTTATACAAATATCATTGGGTGGAGACCACTAGGGGTAGTCCTAATTGGGGGAAGAAGCATAATTTTCCTTCATTCCACTGCCATTATTTCATGGACTGTATTGCCCTTTGGTACACTGTTGGTTTTTTTGTTTTTTTTGTTTTTTAAATATCTATTACAAGTCAGGAATAAAAACGTTATTAACAGAACCTAACAATAACTTTGTAGCAGGTAACTAAGATGTCAGCTGCAGTACTGGAAGGGGGCCGACTACATTTCTTTGCCTGCACAGTGCAAAATTAAGGGGAACACTGAAAGGAATGAGATTCCCTTTCAGTGATAGCTCTGTCAATGTCACTCATCGGTGATTCTCAACCCTGATTCCCTGCCAAGTAGGTTTTCTCCAGTTATTTAAAACTTGTAATGAAATTCTTCACAAAATATATATTATAATCATGTTGATTATCTTCTACAATTCTTTTTTTATTAAAGTATAATTTATATACACTATTATATTAGTTTGGGGTATGATGTGATCACCAAAATAAGTCTAATAACCATCTGCCACTACAGAAAGCTTTTATGGTAGTATACACAACTACAGTTTAAAAAAGAAATTAAACTCCTGGCTGCCAAAAGTTTGAAAAGAAGTTACCATCATTAAGTCTTTTAAACACCATCTTTGAACACAAAGCAGCATAACTAAATTAGCTTCTCCTATGATGTACCAGAGTTTTAGAACTCTCAAAATTAGAATTTGTAATATTAGTAAAGAGCTACCTTTTTTACATAAATATGTAAAATGCTACATAAATAATTAGGTAAAAATGTAGTGACATATACATAAATGATTATAGGATAAAAAATATAATTCAAGCATGATGTCTTTTCTCATTAATTTTTTAGAGATTGTGAAGTCCATTAAATGAATCCTACCAGATAACCAAAACCCATTGCGACTCAACAAGAAACTGTTGAGTGCCTTAACACTCTTCAGGCAATACAAAAGAAGTACTAGACGTAGGGTTTTCCTACATTCAAGGAATTGCCAACTTTGTCAGAAGGACAAGGCTGGCATATTTCTATATCTAAAAGGAGGGGGAAATGCAGGGATAGTTGTTAATAACAGTGCTTAAGATGCAGGGTATGTGCCCCTGCTGAGCAAGCAGTCGTGGGCTCAGCTTCCTGGTAGTGCTGGTTCTGCCTCAGTGCTCGCTCCCTCCTGCCAGACTTCTTCCATTCTCTCTCCAAGCCCTCCAGACTCTGAACAGCTTGCTTTATTTTACTTTACATTACCACCCTTCTGCACTACCTATTTGAATCCATAACACCTCCAGGGTCTTTCCTCCTCTCACCCAACTGGAGGGCCCTCATGTGATAGAGCAAGAGTGGTGATTGATGTGAGAGAAGAAAGGCTGAGCAATTTTAAATAGGGATCCCATGAATAGGATGACAGTCCAAGCCTAGGTGCCCAGTAGGTGGCTTAGGACAGCAAGAAGGTTCTAGATGTCCGGGAGTTCAGGAAGGAAGATATTAAATGGTACAAGTGTTGCCCAGCCAGGACTGTACAAGGGTGTTATCTTTCAGGTTTGACAAACAGGACTCTTTGCCCAGGAAATAGATAACAACTTTATCTATACCTTTCTCATCTAGCCTACATCTTATTCTGTTTCTGGACCCCCGAAAACAAGTTAATGGTGGAGTTATTTGATTCCAAAACCTGGTTTCCCATTAGAATTTCCAGGTAGCTCTGGTGTACTGACTCACGGCAAGCATTTATTTATTCATTTAACAAATGTATGGGGCCTCTGCTATGAATTAAGTGGGCCTCTGAGGACCAGCCTGGAGCCCAACCACCATTGTTTCTATAGGCAATCTATGTTCTGAACTCCTGACTACTGATTTACACCACTGGGAACTCTTCCCAGTAGTAAATAGAGAGCTCCTTGTCTTCTTTCTCTATGAGAATCTGCATGCTGCCTTCTTAATTTAAGGACAGCATGAAAGTCCAGAAGAAGGGACTGTATACCGCTTGATTTTACTTATTTCTCTTCCTTTCGTTGTACTTGAATTATTTGCATGCTGGGAAAATCTCGTGCAACAGCATTTTTATAAAGGTCCCGAGAGAGGTATTTATCACAGTAGTGGTTGAGAAAACTATAATACAAGGCAGATTACTTGACTTACATACGAGTCCACACATAAAAAATAGAGTTTATGTTTCAAAATTTGGAATAAGTCAAAAGCTTACAATTTTTTAAGAAGCAGGGGAACTTTTATGGGAAATGAATAAATTTCTTCCCCCAGTTACTGTGTTTCCCCAAAAATAAGACCTAGCCGGACAATCAGCTGTAATGCGTCTTTTGGAGCAAAAATTAATATAAGACCCAGTTTTATTTTACTATAATATAAGACCGGGTTTTATATAATATAATATAAGACCCAGGCTTATTTTACTATAAGGCCAGGTCTTATATAATATAACATAAGACTGGGTCTTATACTAATTTTTGCTCCAAAAGACGCATTAGAGCTGATTGTCTGGCTAGGTCTTATTTTCAGGGGAACACGGTATGATACTTTGGGGGAGCATAATTAACAAAGTAAAAGATGAATAATTATTGATTCAATTTACCCAATTTTTACATCTTCCTAGCATAGAACAAATATTATAATAAATAGTTAATAATACCCATATTAAAATGTCAATAGACTTTTTTCAGCTCACATTATGGTTTTGTATCTCTTTCTGTTCTATGTTTTCATAAATATCTTAGGCATTTTAGGAATAAGTCCAAATTGTATGGTCCTTAATCATAACTACAGTGAACTGAGTGACAGGTAAATATACTGCTGTTAGGTCAGGGAAAGTATGTAACGTGTGTATACACTTCAGAAAAGCAGAGGGTAACGTAGTCTTGTCCTCCCCACAACCCCACCCCACCCCCGCAAACCTCACAGGTTGTGTTTGCACTTGCCTTCTTCAGTACTGGAAAAGTAGTGACAGTGAACTCTTGACAGTTGGAAAGGATGATAATCTCCACTTTAAGTCTTCTATTTTCCTAACATAATCTTACTTGAAAGAGCAGGAAATATTTTCTCAATGAAAACCAAATTTGTTTCCAGAGTGGTTTTCTTTTTTTTCCCTCTCTTCTTTTTTTTTTTCCTTACCTAGAACCCAGCTAAGGAGAGTTGGAAGTTCAAAGTCATTTTCTAAAACAGAAGGTGCTCAACCATGCATGATATGGTCATTCTCCCAAAGGAAAAATGGAGGAAAATAGCTGAAACTTGGATAGAATGCCAGGATTAAAATTCCAAAATTCTAAACACATTTGAGACTGATGGCCGTGTGTTCTTACCAAATGTCCTTTATATTTGACCATCACAAACAGTTCTGACTCCTTGGCTGGTTAGGACTGGTAAGTCTGGAGTTTGTCAGTGGACTTCTCTACAGAACACAAGTTACATCAATTCAGTCACCTTAATGTGCATATTTTTATGTCATTTCTAAATAATTAATTCAGATGTGACCTTTGCACTACTGCAATGGTAGATCTAGAAACAACTTTAAAAAGGTATATAAACTTTGCTGTTCATGAGTAATGGGTTTTCTTGGAATCACTGCAGAAGGGACATTCTCATATAAAGTATCAAGGAAAACAGCTTAATGTAAGTGAGGAAGCTGCCAGGATCCACACCAAACTTGTCAAATGATCAATGCCTTTGATTGATTTACGTGTTTGTTAAAGCTTTAACTTTCCTTGTTCCAAAAGCATTTGGGTCAGCTTAGAATGAGGCAAACAATACAGTATGATAAAGTAGAGTAAAATAAGTGAAGAAGATGAGTCAAAGAGGAACGAAGGGTAGGAAAGTGAGATGCAGTACAGAGAAAGGAAGCACACAGAACAGGCATCATGACAGTACAGGTGCCAGAGGCAGGCGACAGGGCCTGGGGTTTTCTAGCAGGCCATGTGAAAAGAAAACATGATTAGTTATTAAAACTCTCTCTCTCTCTCTCTCTCTGTCTCTCTCTCTCTCTCTCTGTCTGTCTCTCTCTCTCTCTCACTCACACACACACACACACACACACAAACTCACACACACACACATACACACAATTAACCTGCTGCTCACACTGTTGCTGACACAGGAGTAGAGCTGTGCTGGTCTGAGGTGAAGAGTTGTAATGCAGCAGTCTGAGCAGAATAACCGGTCTCAAGCCCCAAGATGGCAACAGGTGTGAGTGCAATTTCACATCGGAGAGCACTTTCTGCTTTATATCGGTAGTGAAGCCAACGAGCTTCAAACCCTCAGTGAGTTGAACGTTATCCTCCTTGCTTTGCCTGTAATGACCCAACATTCCTCAGGGAGGGCAGGTGTATAACCATCTTCCTGCGGAGCCTCACCCATATGTTCAGGAAGCGGTCCCTGGGCCGCCCCTGGCTTCCATTTTATTCTTGTCCTGATGGGCTAGGTAGGGGTGCAGGAAAGTCAGAAGACCTACATGATCATACTGAGGCTCTGCCTAATTTGGGACAATATTCCCAAAGGGAAGATTGGAGAAAGTGCCATAAAGTAAGAAAAACATAAAATAAATACAACCAAATAAATAATAAATTAAAAGTCTGCTAGTCGACATCCATGTATATATTGAATAATAGTTCGCATTCACTAAGCACTTACTGATGCAGATACTGCTCTAAGCGCTTTACATTTTATTCATTTAATCCTCCCCATAACCCTGTGAGGTAGATACTATCGCATGTTTTACAGATGTAGAAACTTCAGTACAGAGAGCAGGCAATCTCCCCCAATCCACATAGCTGGTAAGTGGTGCAGCCAAGATTTGAACCCTACGGTTCTCACTCGGAGCTGCTCTCTCATCCATGAACACCCACCTCACCCTTCACCCTTTAACACTCATTCCTGGGACTACCATTTCAGACTTCTTTTCTCCTTGGGTTAGCCGATATCCTGTCCATTTAAAAAAGAAAAAACTGTAAGGGAAAACCCGGGAGTGCTACTCAGACATCATCTCCAACCTTCTTCCCACAGACATGGCTGCTGGTGATAAGTGGGAAGCAGGCGTCTGAGGAAGCTCTGAGCAAGTTCTATCCTAGAACTAGAAACTAAAGAAGATGCCAGAGGCATCAAGACAGTCTGTGGTCAGGAGCAAACCTCGGGAGGAGTGGCTGTCCCTAAGTCCCCATTTCTCCTTCATGCTGGGACTCCATTCCTCATTGCCCCACATCAAAAGCTCAGATATGCACTTGTCTCACTTGACCCATTAACTGGCTTTGCCAGGAAATCACCAGCTTGAATTATTGTGATGGTAAAACCTTCGGCCCGAGGCTAGAGCCCACTTCCTTCACCCTTCTTTGATCGTGGCAGAATTTTTCTTTTTTGGAAAAACCGTACTGTCAAGCACACCAAACTCCTTTCACATACTTGAGATTTTATAGTGGCTTTTAGGGAACTCCACTGTGTTTTACATGTCAGTGAGTCTCTGCTGGAGAGAGCCCCACAAAGACCTGTTGACACCTCACGGCAAAATTTCACAACATGTTCTAGGAAGAGATAATTTTCTAATTATACCATCAAATCCTACTTATGAATGTATTTTCCAACCACTCTGTCTCTCCAGTGGTAGGGATAGTCTGAGAGTGAAATTAGACCCAGGGTGCATACTTTCCTTCCCTTTCTCCCTGTTTCGTTTCGTTGTTGCTGTTTTCTTTTTTGTATTAGGAAGTATTGCCTGGAGAACTGGGCCTTGCTTTCCAAATACTCACCTGAGAATGCAACTCTAGTGAAATAGTATTTTCCTCAGACTAACACCTAGAAGCAATAGGACTAGGACTCTTTCCCTGGACCTACTGGGTTTGGGGCCCTCAGAGAAGTGTAGCCCATCATTCTGTATCCCTTTTGCCCCATCACTGACACATTTCCTTGTGCTCTTATCTGCCTACATCGCTCTTTCTCCAACCACCAGTTAGAAGGCAACTCTTTCTCACCCTTCAGACCTTGGCTGAGCATCAATTCCCAAGGCAGACTTTCCTGACTAATGAGACCAGTGTTCCCAAAGAGTGGCCTGTGGACCACCTGCATCAGAATGATCAGGGCCCAAAAAACTGTATTTTAACAAACTCCCAGGAGATTCATATGTACATGAAAGTTTGAGAACCTCTGCTGTATATGGAGGAATTCCCATGTTCTACCCTCTCATTGCCCCTGTCCACACCTTCGCATACTGGTCATTGACTTGTTTACTATCTGTCCTCTACATCAGGCCATAAGCTCCATCAGGTCGAGGACATAACTGAGTTTTAAGACCTGGCACTTTCTAGCTTATAGTACGTGCTCAATAAATATTTACTGAACTGAATTGAAGCAAATCAATTTTTCAGGACTGTTGCTTTAAAGGAATCCTCAATTTCCGGAATTAACCTAATTCCATTTTTAACAGAAAGTGATAAAACAATCAAAACAAGTTTATATGAAGAATTTAGTCAAAAACCAGAGCCCACAGAATGTTCGTGTGTCTTTCCACATTGAATCTGACCTCATGTCCATTCTGTTCGACCGGTGTGATCACCATCAATGTTCTGAATAACAACAGAGGCACAGTCCGTGATTAAAAATTAGTTTTTGCCCAGAAGATGAACCTTTTGTTGTAATGATTTTTGAAAGATTTTCAAGAGCTAAGCTTAAAACACAAAGTATTTTATATCAAAATTCAGTTTAAGAAAATAAGTCATGGAAATGTAATGTACAGCATGGGGAATATAGTCAATAATATTGTGATAGCATGGTACAGTGTCAGATGGTTGCTGGACTTACCATGGTGATCACTTCTTTAGATATGTAAGTGTTGAATAACTACTGTGTACACCTGAAACTAACATAATATTGCACGTTAGCTATATTTTAATAAAATACTTTTTTTAATTCAGTTAAAGAAAGACAATGATACATAAGGATATCCCTTTTAATCACACACCCAGCTTCTTTTTCATATATGAGGAGAGCCTGGATATTTAACTCACTAAAAAGGTTATCTCTAAGAAATAAAATTCTGAGTTATATGTTAAACTAAAAAAAGATGACCTGGGAATCCTGGAGCAAACCACTATCATCTATGGAACCAGGATATTTCCCAGACTTCAAATGGGCTACTCCCAAAATATTCTCTTCTTGCCCCACCCAAAAGAAAAGTGCCTTCCAAGGGTAGGAGTGGATTGTGACAGAGGGAAAGCCACATATAAAGTACATATAAAGAAACCAGCTCTGTTATCTCCATGTATTCTCTAAGCACCAATAGGAGGATTTAATACAGAAAAATAATAAAATTATAACTATTTTAAGGAATGCCACTTATGTCCAAATAAAAGGGACATTGCTAAACTAGCTAAGTTTCCAGTGACCCATAAACAAAATTCCAGAAAACACTGAATGAACTGGAGCTGAGAAAATGTGAGCATAAAGGAAGAGGTTTTCCGTGACCTTCCAAGAATTTAATCCACTTACTCAGCCACTATCAGGAGAAACATTCATTCTGTTAACTTTAATAATAATGTTTGTGCTGTGCACAAGTATAACAGCATTTGTACCCAGCACAAGTATTATTATTATTATTATTATTATTATTATTATTACTATTACTACTACTCCTATTTTATAGGTGAGATGATAGACTTAGTCCACAGTCACACAAATGAAAAGTGGAAAAGCTAACTTCCCAGCTATATGAGTGGTAAAGTCAACATCCTGTCTGTATGAGTCCAGGGTCCATGCCACTCACACTATTAAGAATCTGGAAACTTCTGCTGTTAAGTCATAATTTCTTGATGAGCTGGGTGAATGTGAGGTTAAAAAAAAAAATACTGTAGTTTCTTAGGCAATTTCTGGCCCCACTGCAGGTCTATAGTATAGGAAATGAAATTCACCATTTTGGAACTCTACCTGAACACCAAAAGGCAAATCTGTCCTCAAACCATAGATGATGGAGAGAGGGTCCTGAGGAGGTTTGGCTGCCCTGGGCAATTTATTATGACAATTCCAAGACTCTTTCCTAGACATTTTTGTTCCAATTGCAAATCTTCGCAGTGATCGGGCACTGCTGTTTCACTTCATTATCTCACATATGAAATCACTTCCTTTTCTGGTTTAGGAGTAAGGAGGCAATTTGAAAGCCTTCTAACTTTGAAAAGCAACAACAAAGAGAGAAAACAAAGAAAAAAATTGTGACAGTTATTCGGTAGTTACATAAAAAATGGAATGGAATTATAGTCTGGAAATGCAGGGAAAGTGAGTCTCTTTAATAGAAACAAGTGTAATAGTCACCGTATGATTAATTGTTTTGTTTTCAGACTTCTGAAAACACTTTCTCTTCTTTTCTCAAAAGCTTTCCCTCTTTCCTTTCTTTTTTTCAAAACTCCTGGGATTCTTTTGCACATCTGCAAAAGCAATGTCAGTTCCAGGTTCCTTCTGGTGTTGAACCAATCTGGCTCCCATTCTCAGAAAAGGAAGCCAGTTCTCACCAGACAAACAAATGGAGGTGACCTAATACCTGGGGGAGGTGGGGGTAGGGCCACTGACTGATAAATGACAAAGAATTTCAGGCCCTGCTTGTGCCTCTGACCACTGACAAACGGAACCGCTTCCGAGCTTAGAGGTAATTGATGGGGCCGTGGAAAAACAGGTGAATTTTACTTTCAGAGTAGAGGGAGAGGATATGGGAGAGAGAAATATAAGATTAAGGTAAGTAGTGTGGCTCTTTTTTCACAGAATTTTTTAGGAAAATAAATCAGCGAAGTAGGGATAACATTCTCTACCTATCTACCTCTCTAATGATGATTTATGTCTCCAAACTGAGGTTGGTTAAAATTAAAAAAAAACACACACAAAAAACACACACATTACTTTAATGCTATCAAGAAACAGAAGTAGTGCTCTCAGTTTGTGACTTTTCTTTCCACTCGTAAAAATACTTGAGCCTGTCAGGTTTTTGTTGACCTCTATTAAATTCAGGTAAAGTTGGAAGTGAACAAAACAGAAAATCTGTACTCTTTGGAAGGGGACAAAGTTATACTTTGGAATGAGAAATTTTAAAAGGTTAGGAGAGAATGCACTTAGGGCCATTTGGGGGCAGAAACCAAAATCAGATCTTATTATCTCCACCAAGAACCACGAAGAAAGAACTGAGTTATTTGTGATTATTCAAGTGGTACTTTCTTTGAGAAAACAGATTCCAAGCAATTCCTGGAAACTCTACCTCTCTAAGAAGATGGCATTTTTGTGAATTGAGGGTAAAGGCATGAGGAACATATGGAGTACATTTCCACTTATAACACTGATCTGTTTAAAATTGAGGGAAAAACCTCTTGGCAAGGTGCACTGGCCAAGCCAATGGCAAAAGTCATTTCCGCTTATCCTGATTTCTTTCCATGGTCCACCTCCCAGCCTGCCGGACATCCGGGCCTGTGATTTATAAGCCCTGAATTGAAAACCAAGCAGCTGAAGATGCCTGGAGAACTCCACTTTCCCTTGGCACGTGAAACACAGCACTGCCTTTTGCCCCATGACGTAAGGGAAAAAGATCTAAAGATTTTCCAGAAACAAGGTAGATTTCAAAGGGCCTCAGAGTGACTGTTTTTGAAGGGTTGCTTAGCTTAAGGAAGGCTTCACAGAACTAGGTATCAGGCATGGGATCTTTCCAAATGTAGACTGACTCCCCAGCCTGGCTTGTCCTGGTCTCTCCTGATGCTGGCACTAAAGGTCCAGCATCCCTAGAAACCCCTAAGTCCTCGCAAACTGAGACAGTTGGTCACCCCCGTAGGAGCCTTTGGATGCTTTTGTGGCTCAAATGTTGAGAAAGAAGAGTCCTAGCAACACTAAATACAACTTGTCCAACCTGAGCAAGGGAGAAAATAGAAATAAAAAGCTGATAATAGCAGCTAACTTTCATAGAGTGCCAGACCTCTCCTGTGTGCTTTGCAAACAGTATTTTAATCCTGATTATAGTTTTGAGAGTTACTTCTTATTATTGTCCCCGTTTTATAGATAAGGAAACTGAGGAACAGAGAAATTCAGGTAACTTTCCCAAGTTCACACAAACAGTAAGGACAGAGCCAGAATGAATATCATGAAGGACATTGAATTTAACCAAGAGTGATCCCTTCCCCTTCCCACCACTCAGTCTTCTCATGCCCCATGTGAAACCTATTTAAGTTTTAAGATTGAGTTAGAACAGGACATAGTTCTTCTTTTTTTGCTGTCCCAAGAACTTGCTAGATGCCAGATGTTCCCTCAAGAAACAGACTAAGGAAGAGAAACCAGTAAAGCTAATGCTTGTTAAATGGCAATTGGTTTAGCACCTCCTAAAACAGAATCCACAAGCTTCTATGGAATAAAACTGCAAGTTCTCACAGCAAGGTCACTTAAATCCTGCATCAGTTAAGACCTTTAGTGCCTTCTCCCTAAAGCGTTCTTTCAGTTGTTGATGCTAAGCATTGGGCAACCTCTTGTGACCTAACTAAGCACCCTGCCAGATGGCTGCCTGGAGGCCTGTTTAATCCCTTTCTCAAGGAACGGTGGTTGTGCGAATGAAGTTGCTACTGTAATTGCTTGGCTTACCATTTCAGAGTATTATAGACTCTAGGAGTGGATTTATGAAGAAAATACAATTAAAAGAAATGTTAACAGTGTTCTATTGAAGTACGGAATGTGTGGTTCATGGGAGGCAACTTGCCCCAGATTGGCCACTAGAGGATTTATCTTATGGAGAGAAGCTGTTTTACTTAATCTGGTTTCCTGTATAAAAACAGAGTGCTGGGAGCTTATGGCTCTAATGAGAGGGGAAGAGAAAAAGGCAGTCTGGATGAATCTCTAGGTGAATACTTAAAATTGGGCAAATGGAAAACATCCAACTGGGAGTCTGACCATTGATACACTTGGATGACAAAACAAGACTTTCACATTTTAGATGATAGCCCCTGACATATCTCTCCCTGGACATGTCTAAAAACACATGTATTTATGACTAGTGGGCCAGAGACCACCACCACACACTTGTGGCTGTAATGCAATAGCTCTACCTTTTTTTGTATCTAGACCATCTGTTTTCGACTTAGTGCTCTACTGGACTTCCTAAACCTTGACCCTCCTCAAAGTCATGGCATTTAATTTCCCCCAAGGGCACCCTCCACTATGAAAATAAAGCATAAGCATTAGGACCAGCTGGCTAGAAGGAAGCAGTTGCTAAAGCCAATCTCGTAAAGTTTCCAGATTCTCAAGCAAACAAATGACTCATGGAGCTCTTGATGTAGGGTTCTAGTGCTTCCCAAAATTTTAACAGACGTGATGATGAAATGGAATCTATCTGAGGAACTGACCTTTGTTCTAGGGCTATGACAACTTAAATACACTTCTGCATCCTACTGACCACCTGTGAGCAGTTCCCTTTATGTTCATTGGCAGTGGTCCCCAGGATCTGTTTCCATTCATCTATCTGTCATTCATCTCTCCATCCGTCCATCCAGGCACTCATCAAATGCTTGAGGCATGATTTTACGCTCTGGGAGCATAGCAAAGAATGAGACAGACAAAATTATTTCTCTAAAGGAGCTCATAGTTTAGTGGAGAGACAGACATAAATAAGAAAACAATTAAACAGACAAAATATTTTCAGATGACAAGTGCCGTGAAGAATAGGAACTGCTCTAGAGAATGATGTGAGGGAGAAAGGGCCACTTGCCATATGGAAGACCCATCGGAGCAAATGTCAGACCTGAATCATTTAAAATTTTGAAAAAAGAATGTTCCAGGCCAGAAGAATTGTAAACACAAAGTACTTAGGGACACCAGTGAGCTTGGTGTGTTACAAGAAGGTCATTGTGGTTATAGGAAAATAAGCACAGTTGAGTTGGGTGAAAGATGGAGCTGGAGGTTCGTATAGGGCTTTTTAGGCTAAAGGGAGTTTGTGTTTTGTTCCAAGTGCATCAAAAAGCCATTGGAAGGTTTGGGGTACAGGGATGACATGATCTGATTTATAATTTTAGTGAATCTATGTGTCTACTGGGTGGAGAAGGAGATGTCACTGGGATGGGGGTGTAAGAGTGGTCACAGGAAGAACATTTAAGAGACTGTTGCAGTAAACAAATGAGAAATGGTGGTGGCTTGAACTCGTAATAAAGCCAGTGAGAGGTGCCTATATCAGTGATATATATTAAAGCTAGCCCTGACAGGTCTTACAGTGGCTTAAAAAGGGGAAAGGAGGAAAGGAGGAGCATCAAGAAGTACTGGGCAAAAAATAATAATAATAAAAATAAATAAATAAAATAAAATAAAAAGAAGTACTGGGCAGATGCCACTGGGCCGGTGGTAGTGCCATGTCCTACACGGCCTCCATAGGAATAGTCCTAATCCAGGGAGGTAGAAGGAGTCTTGTTAACTCTTTTCCTTTTTATTCTATGTTTTCTTGAGCTGCAAGAGGCTATTTATGCTTTCAAGTCTTGGCATCTTTAATGACAGCCTCCCAGTGTGACCCTTTTCTGCATGTATCTCAGAACAAGCAAAAATTTGTTGGAGCCAGAACTACATAAACCAGGGGTGTCCAAACTTTTTTCAACGTTTTTCACCAAGGGCCATATGCGGTAAAATACACAAACAGCCGGGACACTCACTCGAGGTAAAGTACGTATTGCCTCACCTGGTTTACTTAAGTAAACTAAATATATTTTTGGAATTTGCTGCAGGCCAATAAAAAATGGATTGTGGGCCGCAGTTGGCCCGTGGGCTGCAGTTTGGACACCTCCGACATAAACTGTTCACAAAGAGAAAATAATTCTCCTTAGGAGCTGAGGAATTGGCAGAAAAAAAAACAAAAGGATGCATTTTGATTTTGCAGTTCTCCTTTTCTCTGTGAAAGGAGCTCAGAGTGAGTCATTATTAAGGGGGCGGGGCGGTGCTAAAAGTAGGATTAGGGTGGGGACCTGAAATGTTTACTCTCTAGACCAATCTGCAAAGACTAGTGGACTCCTGGAGATTGCTTCTCCCAACAGTCTGTTGTATTTCCATTATTTCATGGAGTCTATGAGAGAGAACTAAAAGTTTTTATGCTTTCACTGTGGGGCATGACTCAGATTACCTTTATTAAAATAAATACACTTTACACTAGAATAACCCCTTTAATCTAAAGGTGAAAGAATTTGCAATCAGCAAACTGCTTATTATGTGACACCCTTCTGAATGTAAATTAAATCCTGGTGTGCCACATCTCAGTTTACCATACCCTGGAATACACAGGTTGGTAAGTATAGAGCTAGAAGTAACCTGGTATAGCGACTAGGGTAAAACTTTTCTTAGTACATTTATTAACTACAACTGCTTGGTTCAGGAACATAGGCAAAAGACTTCTCTGAGTGTTGTAATTCTCACATTGGCTGGGAAGCACGCTGATTATCTGAATTCCATCCGCCTGTGAAAGTTCATCCGTCAGACCAGTGTCTTGAGTAAGCACCAAGGAGTTGCACTGGATAAAATTATGTCTCAGGCAAACATTCCATAAGAGTGATTAGAAGCACAATGCAAATTCATCGACTCCCTGAAAATAATACCTAGATCTATTTAATAATACTGACAGTGGAATTTTTATATGCATGCCCGAAAATGTGCCACAAAAGAAGAAAGCTTATTAAGTAATAAGAATTTCAACCAGCACACCTTATCAATAATGCTGGAAAAAACAGAAACCAAGACGTAAAATGTAGTAGGTGGCCTTCCTGTCATATCAAATGATGTATCACCTCCCTCCTCAGAAGACTTCTTAACGGCACAAGCCAAAACTGCAGTCAATCCTCAGCATTTCTTTGCATGACATTTGAACTTAAGAAGAAAAGTATTTTGCTAACCCTTTGGTGCTAAATGTTTGACCTTAAAGCTTGTTGTTGCTCCTTTTTCGTCTCCATCCTCATGATTACAAATACTATTATTAGTTATAAGATTGTTCAGTCCCTTTTAAATTCCAGCCATGGTATTTGACTTTCTGGACTAAACATAATAGGGAGTTCAAAATCCTAATTATTTCTAAGGAATCCAGTTCTTCCTATGTGCTTCACATTTTCCCGGCTCCACATGAAACAGGACCTATGTTAAGTTTTAGCAACGTATGCCCTGGATCCTTTACTAAAGCAAGGAGACATTACCGAGTTTAAAAAAAAAGAAAAATGCATAGGTTTTTGAGTGGCCAGCACTGGGGCTGAATCTCATCAGCATTGCTGATGGTAAGTTAGGTGACTTTGGGAAAGTACCTTAAAACTCTGTTTTGTGTAATAAATAGAAGATAATGTTTACATGTCAGTTTTTTTATAAATGATACATGTTACATGTAAAATTCCTGGTGCAAAATAAACATTCAGTAAATGGCATATATTATTTATTATAATCCTCATCAACATCACTCCATTTATGCAAAGCTAGGAACTGACGGAGCACTAGTTTCCATTTCAGCCAATGGCTGGCAAGGCTTGTTTTAGGCTTAAAATCTTTGATCTTATGATTTGACTGTTCATGGCTGCACAAAGACATGATACATCCAACATACTACTTAAAAGAAATTCAGGTTGTCAGTTTTGTCTGAAAATCCATCCTAGTTTGTCAATTACGAAAGATCACAATGGTACAAAAATGAAAAAAGAATCATAAAGTCATAAGTCTTAGAGCTCAAAGTTTTATTAGAAATTAAATGGTTTATAGACATGAAAACTGAAGCCTGACTAAGATAAATAATTTTTACAAGGTCATGCAAGTTAGTGGTGAGCTGCCATCAGAAAAGGACCAAGTCCCAATTAGGTTTATAACTTGAAACCTCTTCTATTCCAGTGATGGTTCTGATACTTTTAAACTAACGGTGATTTTTCAGAGAGCTTGACTTGCCCAGTATTACAAACCAGGAATAAATTTAGGGATATATTATTTGTTGTGAATGGAATTGCCCAATTCAGACATTCTCTAGGGGCTCATCTAGCCCTAAACTTTTTGTTCTTGTTCTGCTTGTTATTCAAGGATACCCTTCACTACAGGGACACACGAGTATTATTCATCAATCTCCAAAATGTTTCTTCTAACCAGAATGGTATCTTTATGATCCCATAAACATTTATTTGATTGCCACATATTCCCCATATGCACAATGATTTCCCTGTCCCCTTCATGTAGCAAACTCCTACTCGCTCTGCAAGACCCAGTTTCCCATCTCTTCCATGATATCTTCCCTCACTTCTCTGGTCTTTATGAATCTTCCTTTCTTTTGAATTCCTACAGCCCCAAGGCTAGTACACACAACTAAGAATACAATTATTTACTGTGTGTGATGTTCTCCCCATGATTTCTTGGGGACATCTTATCTTCCCAATTAGACTGACGTCCCCTTGAAGACAAGTACCTGACCTAAGTTTCTGTAACTGCAGTGAAGCAGCACACTGTGATAAATAAGTTCATAGTAGGTTTTCAATTAATACTCAATGGACTTGGCAGGGGGCAGACAGGAGAGCAAACATTTTCTTGTTTTTTTTAACCATTCTTGATTAACTTCTGAGAATCCACAAAACTTAATACAAAAACTTAAAACTGGCAAGTTTGATTGAGGTTTTGAACTAATAAAAACTAATTAGTGAGGGCAGGGAAGGACAGCAAACAGACTGCTTCTAATCCCATCCTACAATCCTTTTTTTTGAAATGTAGAGAAAATTCACTTCAAACTGCCCAGGTGACTGACAGTTATTTCTAAATGAGATTTCTACTTCCGTGGCATTGATTTCTGGCAATAAGTCTTATCCTTAGAAGTGAAACTTTTTTCTGGGGTAAGAAAATCTTTATTAAATCCATGTGATGAAAGATAAATAATATGGAATGCTGTGAGCCAAAATTAGCTTTTAAAAAATCGATTGCACACTTATTTGTACCAGAATGCCACAGCTTCATTATATAAGCATTATGTGGAATTGGCACATCTTAGGAACATATTTCTTATCCCAGCTTCTATTTATTTGGTATGTATTTACTGAGTATCTCATGATGATGGTGATGATGATGATGATGATGATAGAATATTAAATATTAAATAAATATAATAAAAAGTTAAGAGTCAAGTTTCAAGAGTCAAACAGTCTGAGTATGAATTCTGGGTTACATTGAGGAGGGAAAATCAGTGGAAGAAATATCAATAACTTAAGCAGATGACATCATATTACTAGCAGAAAGTAGCAATAATTTGGATGACTTCTGATGAAAGCAAAAGAAGAACGTGCCAAAGCAGAATTGTATTTGAACATCAAGAAGACAAAAATCATGACTACAGAAGAAATACACAACTTTAGCATAGGCAGTGAAGACATCAAAATTGTTAAAAGATTTTGCTTGCCTTGATTCTGTCATCAATTCAAATGGAGACTGCAGCCAAGAAATCAAGAGAAGGCTGAAACTCAGAAGGGCAGCAATGGAACAACTAGGAAAGATCACCAAGAGCAAAGATGTGTCATCAGAGACCAAGCCTGAGATCATCCACACACTCATATTCTCAATTACAATGTACAGATGCGAAAGTTGGACAGTGAAAAAGGCTGATAGGAAAAAATTGATTCATTTATAATATGTGTTGGAGAAGAGCTCTACAGATACACTGGACTGCCAGAAAGATGAACAAGTGAGTCCCAGAGCAAATTAAGCCTGAAACATCGCTGGAGGCAAAAATGACAAAACTGAAGCTGTCCTCCGTTGAGCCCATCATGAGAAGTCAGGGTTCATTGGAAAAGACAATAATGCTAGGAAAAATAGAAGGCATAAGGAAAAGAGGAAGACCAAATATAAGATGGATTCACTCCATGAAAGAAGCCATAGGCGTGAATGAGAAGAGATCCAAGATGGTAGAATAGATAAACACTGTGCCTACGTTTTTTCATGAACAAATTAAATTTACAACTAAATTATAGAACAACCAACCTGGAGAACCATCTGAAATCTGGCTGAACAAAAGTTTTATAACTAAAGATACAAAAAAGAAGCCATGTGCAGATTGGTAGGAGGGGCAGAGTCGCGAAACTGGCTAACTCCAAATCTCCATGTGGCAGTTGAGAATGGGGAGGGATATCTCGGCCATGGTGGTTCCTCCCCGAGGAGTGAGAAACCCTAGTCCCACTCTGACCTCCCCAGCCCAGAGTACTGGTGACAGGCAAGGAGCCCCCACAACATCTGGCTGTGAAAAACAGTGAGGATTTCAACCATTCAAGTGGGACAGGAGGCAGTGGGAAAACCAGGCGTTCTCTTAAAGGGCCTGTGCACAGACTCTCTTGCCCCCAGACACTCACCTTAGGCTCCAGCGAAGGGAGAGTAACTCAGGGGGGTGTCAGAGACATACGGGAGGCAGACTGAGTTGTGTTGCTTCAGGATGAGGGATGGAAGACAGGCTGCATTTCCTTGAGAGGAGGTCCTCCTCCCATGCTGCCAGCAGGCGGGTGCCATCTTTCCTATGTTGAGCCCGCCCCCACAGGCCAAATCTGAATCAGATTGGTCTGCTGAGCTCTGCAGCTCCGCCCTGCTGACTCACTGGGACTCCACCAGTAGAGTGTGTCAGAGAGAAAGACAGATGCAATATGATTTCACTTATATGTGGAATCTAAAGAACAAAAAAGAAATGGCCTCATAGATATAGAGAACATATTGATGATTGCCAGATGGAAGGAGGGTTGGGCATGGGTGAAAGGGGGGAAGGGATTAAGCACAAACTGGTTCGTACACAGTAATCATGGATATGTAAGATATAGCATAAGGAATGTAGTCAATAATACTGTGATAATTATGTATGGTGCAGATGGGTACTAGATTTGTTGGAGTGATAGATGGGAGGGTGTTGGGGAGCAGGGTAAAAAGGTGAAGGGATTAAGAAGTACAAACTGATAGTTACAAAATAGTCATGGGGATGTAAAGTAAAGCATAGGGAATATAGTCAATAATGTGATAATAACTATGTATAGTGCCAAGTGGATACTAGAATAGTCAGGGAGATCATTTCTTAAATTATACAAACGTCTAATTACTATGCTATACACCTAACATTAATATACTATTGAATGTCAACTGTAATTGAAAAATTAAAAAGGGAGGCAAGGTGAAAGAGATTAAGAGTTCCAAATTTACAGGTATAAAACAAATAAGTCATGGGGATGTAATGTACAGCATGGGGAATATAGTCGATAATATAGTGATAACAGTACAATGTCAGATGGTTGCTGGACTTATGGTGATCACTTCTTTAGGTATATAAATGTTGAATAACTATGGTGTACACCTGGAACTAATATAATATTGTATGTTAGCTATATTTTAATTAAAATCTTTAAAAAATATAAACTAAAATAAATTTAAAATAAAGTAAGGGGTGGCTGGATGGCTCAGTTGGTTAGAGCGCAAGGTCTTAACAAGGTTGCCAGTTCGATTCCCACATGGGCCTGTGAACTGCGCCTACCACAACTACATTGAAAACAAGGCTTGAGTTTGGAGCTCAGCTGCCGGTGGGTGATCGGTTGGCTCAGTGGTTAGAGTGCAGTGCTCATATCAGCAGGGTCGTGGGTTCAATTCCCATATGGGCCAGTGGGAGACAACAGCTTGAGCTTAGAGCTGGGCAGCCGGTTGTCTCAGTTGTTGGAGCGCAGTGCTTATAACACCAAAGTCACCGGTTCAAGTCCCACATGGACCAGTGAGCTGGGCCCTCCATAACTAGGTTGAAAACAATGACTTGACTTAGAGCTGAGCTGTGCCCCCCACAACTGGATTGAAAAAACTTGACATCCTAGAAAAACACACTGTTCCCCAATATTCCCCAATAATTTAAAAAAAAAAAAGAAGAAGAAGAAGAAGCCATAGGCAGGAGTCTGCAGGCTACAGGAGCTGAGCAGGGCTGTTGAAGACAGGACATTGTGGATATCATTCATTCATAGAGTTGCCAGGAATTAAAGCTGACTCAACAGTACATATCACACACAGCTTGGTAATTGTGTGGTAAGTTACCTACATTTCTCACTTTCCTTACTTACTAAGTAGGAATAATAGTACTAACTCAAAGATTTGTCATAAGGATTAAAATGAGATCATACATGAAAAAATGCTCTGTGTGAAGCACATAGTAAGCCCTCAGTAAATAGCTATTTATCGTTATTCATCATTGTCACTATTATTATTATTAAGTACTTACAACATGTCAGGCACTGTAATGAGCAACTTACATATATTTTAGCAGATAGAAACTTTGTAAAAATCTGTGTGTAATTGATATGTTTCAAACACCAAGAAGATTTCCTAGTCTAAAGTGCACTCTGAGTAAATAATTACTGAATGAATGAGGGGTTTCATTTACTCCTTACAACTGCCTTACAATGTGCTAAGAATTCAGCATATAATAGCGAGCAAGATAACGTCCTAATCTTCAGGACTGGGAAGGCAGACAAATCAACAGTCAATTCTTATACAGAGCAACTGCTCTGATAAGGCACTACAGGGCATTTGGGAGAAGGTATGAAGAATTACTAAACCAAACTCAAGGGAACAGACAAGGCTTTCTGGAGGACAGGACATGCAAGCTAAAATGTGAAAGATCTCTTAACCTAACAAATTAGAAATAAGAGTGTAAGGCAAATCCATAAAGTGAGTGAGAACAGTCACTTCCTTTAACCGTATGTTGTTCAGGAAAGATGAAATAAGGAGGAGAGAGGAGAAAGAATGTTGCAGAAGTCAACAAGGCTCTGAATGCAGTACCAGTGATGTCACTTGCTCCTAATGGCGGTGGGGCCATTTGGATCGGCTTTAGAATGATCATTGGTAGCTTCTTAAATCTCACTGGGTTCTCAGAGTTCTAACATTTGCTTTAAGTTAGGTTAACTTTGGTATTCATTTGCCGATTTGCACATTTGTGAGTCTATATTACTGGAATTACAATTACTTATGGTTTTATGATGTAGGCTTATCTTTGACCATCTTTGTGACAGTAGTCGCTAAGATCAAAGCTATCTTGAATTGTATGGACCCGAAGCCTGTAGGTAGACAGTTCTTACTGAGAGTAGATCCAATTGGATCTGATAATTGTCATAAAACTTCTAACTTGGCTACCTCCTCAATACTATATTATGATTCAAACACTCTGCTAAGGTTACAAAAAAGAAGCAAGGTAAATTTTTGGACATGGCTGACCCAGCCTCAGAATGAGTATATCTTATAGTATTTTCAATTATTCAATAACAAGTGGAGAATTTTCAGAGGAGACAAATGACGAGATCCAGAACAAAAAAGCTCCAGAATCTTATAGACCTTCCATTTAACATGTCCTTGATGCCAATTTTTACTGTGCATGTATACTGTATTATTCTGGATAACTTCCTAGATGGTCCCCCACCTAAACTGAAGTTTTTCTTTCTCAGAATTCAACGTGATAAGATTCCATAAAGATAATAAAAAAAATATAGATCTTCAGTAGGAGATTTCAAGGGAATTATATTCACTAAATAGTACCCTTTCACATAAATGCATCGTGTAAGTTGGCATAATACCTGAGAGAACCTAAATTAAAACAATCTTTTCCATCACTCTGAGCCATATGTGAATTGGTTCATCATTGCAGAACAAACTACTTAATGGTTAGTGTATCAGGAAAATGAAAGAACAAGCCATGTGTTCAAAACCTGGAGTCCAGTATTAGACTATCAGCTACAAAAAGGCCGTTTTTGGTTTTGGAATTAAAACTGGGGGAAAAAAACTATTTAAGCCAACACACTAAAAAGATGGTGAGGTGTTTCTGAGAACCAAAACAAATGGGGGGAAAGACTCTCATAACGATTCACTTAGTCTCACTTTTTCCTCACTGCTTTGTTTGTGATTTCAGCGTGGTGAGAGGAATGGAAAAGGAAAAGAGACCGACTGCCCAACAAGGGGCAGGACAGGAGTGGTGAACTGGAAGAAAAAAAAGGGATGAAAGATGAAAGGAGTGGAGGAGATGATTCTCTAAGCCATTCAGAATTTGGGGAGTAGCACTAAAGATAGGGAAGCACAGAATTCCATGCCCCTTACTCACCACCAACTCCAATGCCAAAGCCAGGAGGCACACTGGTGGAAAAGTGCAAATGTTACTCAGGGACATGTAGTGTGAGCAGTGTGGTGCAAGATAGGACTAAAACATGAAAGAAACATTAGAAATGTCAGCTGATTGCTAAGCAGACCAGTCAGCCATCCAGTGAGTCCAGAATACTAGCTCTGTGCTCAGTTGGTACAAAGTTGCCACTGCAGCCTGGGTAGGCAGGGCTGAGAGAAAGAGGACGACAGGGACATGGTGAGGCTCACAGTAGGGCAAGGAAGTAGCTTAAAACCCAGGTAGATTGGGGTTTTGCAGCACAAAATAAATTGCTGACAGCATTGTAATAAAAAAAAAAAAAAAAGAGTGGCTCAAGTTCATATACTTGTTCACCCCATTTTGCTATCTGGAGTATGATTAAATTCAGACTTCCCTTGTTTAATTAGCCATTAGGTTTGATGAAGAACATTTTTCAAGTCAAGCAGAAAATGACTTAAAAGTAAGGTGTGTCTGCAAGAGAAGGGTGAAGGGCAGGCCAGGCTAATGCATGAAAAGCAAAAGAGCAAAAGAAAATATCTTTATTATAAAATCCCTTAGAATATTTCAGCAGATACTGGGCTTTCTGAGGGAGAGAGGTGATGTGGCTAACCCTGATATGCCTTGTGATGCTTAATTCAAAGTTCAGCAAAAGTTTAAAAGGAAATGCAGTGAAAATTGATCACTCAATAATAGAATCACTGAAGAAAGAGATCTGCCCCAAAATACTTCTACCATGGACTTCTTTCAATGCCCTACTTTTGAGAATTCTTTCAATAATATAATTTTTAAAAAAAAAAAATCCATGCTACTTAAGTGTTTGAAATAAAGGAATCATCTTTCAAAGGGAACTCTATGTATCCTCATATTCTTAATGCTCACTTTGTTACTATGGGCTTTAAAAATCCCAGAGCATGGAAGACGGGAAACATATCCATGTAGATAGAAGAGATGGAGCATTATAACCTCCTTTCCAGTGGACTAAAAGCTATTTAATAAAAACACTTACATATGATATCAGTGGCCTTGCCAAAACATTCAGGCAATAATAAACTGAAAAATTATTTAGTATATACAAAAACTCACACCCTTTGACATTAATATATCATATAAACAGGAATAGGTACCTGAGAGGACTTATATTAAAATATGTAAGTTAAACCTCAATTTTAAAAATTCAAAAATAGAGTTTAGAGGTTCTTGATTGAAAAATCAGTAGTAGGATAATACACATTGACCTTTGTGGGTAAAAATAATGGTAGTTAAAGGAAAACAGCTGTTCTTTTTGGCCAAAGGACTACTTAGAACATATTCATAGAATTGTTGGGCATTAAAGATGGATGAAACTTTAAAATGACATTTGTCCGTTTTCTCATTTTATCCTTGTAAAAAACAAGGTATTCCTCCCATTGTGATAGCTAGAGGTAAATTGCTTGTCCAAGGTGTTAAGAGCTAAAAAGTGGTCATTAATTTATTGAGACTATGATCTTACCCATTCCAAGAAAGCATAAAATATAAATTCCAATATTCTTTTAGATTTTTACGATCTAATAAAAAATATCTGATTGGGACTAAAGAAATGGGACATATTGACATGTCAATGTTTGTAGAGTGAACCTCATGAAAATATACTATGATGTTATAGTCATGTGTATACATTTTTTGACACCCCCGGTATCTATCTATATCTATATCTACATCTACATATGTATATATATATATGACTGTGACTTATCAGTATATATTGAGTATTACAGTTTTAATACAGTTTTTTCCTTTCTTAAAATGTGTATACATTTTTTTGGCACCGTCTATATATATGATATTTGAAATAGAAGCCTTGTGTGTCCAGGAAAGACGCCTGAGGTGTGTTTAACAGCTATATTTAGAGGAATGGGTATTGGGAGTAGTACTCTTCTCTGTAATGAGGAAAGAAGAGGAAATGAATTTAAATTACAACCAAAGGAATTTAAGTTTGATGGAAAGATCTTATTGGCAGTGAAGGTTTTATAAACCCTGGGAAAGATTCCTGAGGAGGTTTTCGAATTCCCTATCTGGATATATTTAAGAGAAGGGAGATACCCATCAGCCCAAGGTGGTTGAGTTAGAGATTTGCCTGGAATTTGCTTTCAGCTGAATTCTGTAATTTCAGATTAATTCCTGACAACGTTCAAGATGTCAAAGACAGTAAATGCTACACATTGGCAGGAAACATTGCCCCTTAGAAAGAAAGAAAGAAAGAAAGATAAAGGAAGGAAGGAAGGAAGGAAGGAAGGAAGGAAGGAAGGAAGGAAGGAAGGAAGGAAGGAAGGAAGGAAGGAAGGAAGGAAGGAAGGAAGGAAGGAAGGAGAAAGAAAGAGATGGCAAGAAAAATTGCCCCTTAGAAAGAAAGAGAGAGAGAGAGAGAGAGAGAGAGAGAGAGAGAGAGAAGAGAAGAGAAGAGAAGAGAAGAGAAGAGAAGAGAAGAAAAGAAAAGAAAAGAAAAGAAAAGAAAAGAAAAGAAAAGAAAAGAAAAGAAAAGAAAAGAGCAGCTCACCCAAAGTAATCATTTCCTTGGAAAATCAATTGTCATGTGCTAGGTGGTTATAAGTGGAATGTATAATTATAATACATTCTGGTTTTTATTTTCTTTTTTGCTTGGTTTGCAGTGGAAAGAAGGTTTATGAAATCTCTCTGGCGGGCTATGCTCTGATTAATACTTTTTTATTTTCCTTCTTTAGGCTAGTTACAACTGAATCTCTTAGAGCAGGGGTGTCCAAACTGCGGCCCGTGGGCCAACTGCGCCCACAATCCATTTTTTATTGGCCCACAGCACATTCCAAAAATGTATTTAGTTTACTCAAATAAACCAGGTGAGGCAATACGTACTTCACCTCGAGTGAGTGGCCCGGCTGTTTGTGTATTTTACCGCATATGGCCCTTGGTAAAAAACGTTGAAAAAAGTTTGGACACCCCTGTCTTAGAAGAACCTAGATTTAAGTAGCAATGCCTGTACCCTCAGAGTAGATACCTGTGAAAGTAAAAACCTCTCCCTCCACTCCAAAGGAAAACGCTTCTCCCTCCGAACAGAAATAAGCAGGATGATTCCACCGCTACCGTCACCCTCTGCTTCCTTACCTTTACACAGACTCCAGCAAGTTCTTTGCAAATTGCAGAATTTCCCTGCATTTCCACTATACAAACAACACTTGCACCCATGGCTTATACCCAAATCTTATAATTTGTTGCACTTTTCTGTTTATACAGCTGTGCATCTGTTTGCCCCATTGTGTTCACCACATCTATTGTCTGGGTTTCATTGTGAGCTCATAGGGGCAAGGAATGGAATCTATTTTACTTGCTGTGCACGGTACTGTGTGAGCTTCCGCAGGTGGGCACCGTGTGACCGTGCTTGCCAGTGATGGTTCCTGGCATGACGGGATGCTCAAAACAAAACAAAACAAAACCTCCATGAATTGATCAAAGCTGGAGAGAAGGCTCAGTTCATAGGGTCTGTGTCATCCCATGGTCCTACTGCATGCAGCACACAAAGCCATACTGGACGTCAGGGACATCAGCAACTGAGCACAGTAGACAAGGGGACAGTCAACAACTCGAAAATCTAATAAACAAGGGTCTAAAATGCACAGAAAACATGTCTGCATTTATTTGGGAGCTTCCTTCCACCACGACCCTCCTTTCTCTCCTGTGTAAGCCCAATCTTACTGGGGTCCTCCCCTCGGAGCATATGTCATTTCCCATTGCCATAGGAGGTTGTTATATTTCAGACACTCCATGGAAGATTGTTCAGTTCACAGTATCTCGGCTTTCTAATTTCTTTATGTTTATAGCCCAGATGGAATGAAACTCATTTTCATCAGAATTAATATTTCTTCCTTTCCTCCAATCACCACACACCCTCCCTTCAACCTCCCTTTACACCACCAGTCTTCCTCACTGACCCAAGAGGATGAAGACAAGTTGATCTGTGTTTCTTAGTTAGGTTAAAATTTTTTAATGCGTGTTCATCACTAAGAGTCTCCCAAGTTACATCAAAGGACAAAATGATTGATGAAAACCCTTCCCCAGGGAAAGCACAGGAACTAAAATTTCATTTAATTCAACAAATATTTTCTAGGCACCAATTATGAGCCACTCACTGTGTGCTGGGAAGAGAGAGAGGAAGGAGCAAAACATTCGAGTGCAAAAAAACTATCATTTAGACATTGAAGTCAACATCTTTCCACCAAAAATGGAGCATAGCCTTGTCCTGATGTCCCAAGAGAATCTGGTTCTCATCCTGCTCTTCCTACTGTGTTTCCCCGAAAATAAGACCTAGCCAGACCATCAGCTCTAATGCATCTTTTGGAGCAAAAATTAATATAAGACCCAGTCTTATATTATGTTATGTTAGATAAGACCCCGTCTTATATTATATTAAAATAAGACCGAGTTATATTAACTTTTACTCCAAAAGGTGCATTAGAGCTGATGGTCTGGCTAGGTCTTATTTTCGGGGAAACACGGTATGAAGGTTCTGGGGGGTTTCAGAATCTCAATCACATCCCACACAGACACCCGCATTTCTTGTTCTCCTTCCTGTTTCCCCCTATGATCCTACCATGGATCATAGTTATTCTACAAGACAAGTGATTACAAAGATACACTTGAAGTTTCCCACATTTATTTCAAAGATACATACAATGATTATTTCAGGGCATTGTTTTAATTAGTTAGCTATTACTCAGTATTATCAATTAGTCTTAAGCAAGAATAAAATTCTTAATTTTAAAACAATTTTTCAACTACAGCTGGCATACAATATTATCTTAGTTTCAAGTGTATAATATAGTGATTAAACATTTATATAACTTACAAAGTGATCACCTTGATAAGTCTAGTAATAAATCAACTTTTAACTAGAGGTAAAACTAAGCCAAATTTTACTCACCCAAGGCATTTTTTTCATACTTGCCCAGAACAAATTGCTTCCCAAGTCAGATGAGGTATAATGTTTAATTAATCAATTACTCAAATAATTATATGGATGAATATATGAATGAATCATAATGCAAATGACAATATGATTGAATAAGGATGTCATAATATCATTGCCCAAACAAAGGAATCCACTTACTTTGCACTTTTTAGTTCAATTTAAGCATTGCTCTATAATGCCAAATATCTGGATAACTGAAAGAAGACTTCATACCCAATTCTCCTTGAATATTTACCTTACAAAGATATGGCCTTAGTCTTTTTCCTAAAGTTATAGAAGACCTCTGACCACACCTTGAATCACCATTAGATTCTCGATATTTTATCATGTCTGAAAATACATCCAATGGTTTCACTTGTAAAGGGTTATAATTTCACCTTTGATATTTTCTCAGCAAGGATGAGGGACTTCTGGGAAACATTTTATATATTTCTATCTATTGCAAAAGGATGCACCTGGAATAAAAATTTTATAGGCTATTTCCTGTGAAATATCAGCACTTAAAACATATTGTAAGGGCTTAATTTTAGATTCCAACCAGTAAAGTCTTTGCTCTTCAGTTCTCTGAACTAAAGTCACTATTTCTCAAATTTCTTCACACATTGAAGTGTTAATTTCCCACTCCCACCTTTTTTATTCCAAACTAATAGAATCCAAAGATTTCAGATATACTTTAGATAGTCAGATATTTTCAATCTTTTCTTCTGCCAAATCATATTGCGACTTAGCTTCTTTGAACTTCGTAACCATTAAATACTGTTATGAGATCATAATGTGAATTTTACAAATAAAGGCAAATTAATGTTTCTCGAACCTTAATGCACTTAAAAGATGACCACTGATTCAGCAATCCGGACCTCTAAGAACAGCATGTGGTAAACCTTAGATTTTTTTTTTCCATTATTCTAATTTGTCAGCATTTAGTTGTTAATTCAGAATTGACCCTGTTTTGGTAGAATTGGAATTCTCAACCCTAGAGTTTTATCTGAGATTCTGCAACCTTAAGTTTTTGTAAAAATCAGCTGAGGGATTAAGGAATTTCTTTGGATGAATGGAGAAAGGAAAATGGGCTGTCCCACCTCTTCCTCCAGCTCTTGAAACACTCTTAAGCTGCAGTGAAACCAAATCAAGTGTACTACTCCATGGGGCAATATGAATAGTTTCCAGGCATCTCAAGGTGACTCACCCAGGTCTTTTTCTAAGTCCTGGAGTTTCTAAACAACACAAATGCAAAGTTCCTATGGAAATCCTGTACCCAATTTAATAGCATTGTTGATCAATGAATATTTGTCATAGTCCAGACAATGGCCATGCATCAGTAAAGTAAAATATAGTGTCCCTTGAAAAACGTGAAATAAAATTCTAGGATAACGTCAATGGAATAAGAATAGGCAGTTCCTTTGTTTGGCTGACTCCTGATTCACCAATCTTCTTCAACATGTGTGAAAGAATGGAGTCTTGTTTTCTCACTGCCTTAACTCATTTCTTGCATGGTTGTAAAAACTAGATGAGACTACACAGATAATACAATTCGCAAGGAGACTGGCCCAAAGGACATGTTTAATAAACATGTATTTCCTTTCCCTTCAAGAATCATAAGAATGCAGCCGGCCTGCTTTGCAGAGGAAATTCAAAACTGGTGGAGATAGGCTATGTTGAAATATATATCAAAACTTGTGCCTTAGTGTCTGAATGTTATATAATTTCTGAAATAGTATGGCATATCTATAAATAGCAATTCAGATTTTCTCATGAATTTTATAGAAATAGATCTCATTACTATAGAATCTTATGATCATACCAGACCACTGAGGCCCAACCACTAAGGTTCTTGAATCCTAGAGTAAATAAATGACACTACCAGGAACAGTTTTGTTTATTTGTATTGTGATATAATTGACATATAACATTATATTAGTTTTAGATATGTAACGTAGTGAATCAATATTGGTATATATTCCAAAATGATCACCACAATAAGTCTAGTCAACATCCATCGTCAGACATAGTTAAAACGGTTTTCTTGCGAGAACTTTTAAGATCGATTCTCTGAGCAACATGCATACAAACATACAAAACAGTATTGTTAACTATAGTCACCATGCTGCACATTACAAAGAGGAACAGTTTAAACTCGCATCCACCCCACAGCGTAATTAAGACATCTCCTCATTCTAGAGACTTGTAGTAAGCCAGACTCAAAAAAGGAAACCCTGTTTTCAATACTATCAGTGATGAAAGGGGAGTCTTATTTCTTATCCAGCAAATAAATCACATATTCGATGGCAATGAAAATATTGGTGGGAGGTACACATTCTTCATTTGAAAGGAATCTGTTGAGTAGTGGTATAGTTTCAAAAGTATCTGATTTGACAGAGGAGTTCTCATCACACTCCTGAAAAAATGTTATGCTGCTGTGATTTTGTTTCTAGGTTTTTTTAAAAAAAAAAATTGAAGCAACGAACTCTAATCAGAGCCATCAAAGCTTTTAAAAATGCCCATATAATTCACAATTTCTATATTTTAAAATGATGTCAAATGCCGTTTTTTTTTCTGCACTGCTAAGTTCTGTGTTTCAGTAGTGCAAAAAGTATTTGCAAGGCATCTAGTAAATACTTACAGAACACCTACCATGTGCCAATGCTAGTTCTGGTGGCAAGGGATCTTAACAATAAACAAAACAACCCAGCTCCCTGCTCTGGAGGAGGAGCGGTGGGGAGAGAGGAAGGGTTGATGTGGAGCCAGACTACAAATGAATAAAACTCAGGAAGGAAGATAGAACTGCTACTATGGAATTAAAGAGGATTAGATTAGAGACACATGAAAATGAGCGCTTGACATTCGATTGGAGAGTCAAGGGAAACCTCTCTGAGGAAGTGATATTCAAGTTGAGATTTAAACGGTGAAGGGCTCAGCCATGCAGTGTTCTGGGGGAAGAGAATTCCAGCAGAGGAACAGCAAAGACTTGAAAGGAGGGGACCCGCATGATGTTTCCCAGTAAGGAGGCCAGCGCGGCTGGAAAATGGAGGGCAGGGGAGAGAGGGGGCAAAATTGAGAGGTAGGCAAAGTAGGAATCAAATGGGGCGTGGAAGCCAGAAAACAAGTTTAGGTTTGTTCTAAGTGCTCTAGGGAGCTATTGGATGTGACGGGTGGGGGTGTTAAGCAGGAGAGTGGCGTGATCTGATTTACTTTTTCAAGGTTTACCTCATCTGCTGTGTGGACAGCGGGGCAAGAGGAGATGTGTTTTTAATGCAGTCGGAATCATTGAAGAGTTAAAAGCAAGAAACTTGACTCACTTTTTTTGTTTTTGTTCTTAATATCTCTCTGACTATGGTGTAGAGACTGGACTATGGTGGAAAGGGTTATATAAAGGAAGCCAGATTGGAAGAACTTTCAATGAATTTGGAAAAGATGTGAATTTGGTTGTGGAGCTCAGATGATTTCCTTGGGTTGTAAGAAACGACATAATACTTATTAAAAAACTATTATGTTTATTCATATATATAAAAAGTATGTACATAATTTGTTATGTATTTATATTTTTTATATAATATAAATTATATATGTTTACTATATGTAAAATTATATATTATATATAAATTTATTTAATCATCACTACACCCAATGGAATAGATATTTAGGCCCATTTTTCTTATATGAAAAGTAAAACTGAGAGAGATAAATCAAATTTGCAAATATCCAGCAAAAGTAAGTGGCAAAATCCAGGATTCAAAGCCTGGTCTGTGTGACCACAAAGTCCCAGTTTTTTCTGCCCTACTATTGTGTCCCAGGTCAGGATTAGCACATATTCTAAATGATAAAATAATATTATGTAATGTAAAACACATAATTTATTTAACTGTATTGATTGACATTTAGATTGTTTCTATATTTTTGCTCCTGTACATAGAGCTGTGATAAGCATTTTACATTTCACTTCATTTCTGGTTACTCCCTTACCTAGCAGGGTCAAAGGATACAATACTTTAAAAGATCTGGCTGTATAATATCAAGTTATTTTTCAGAAAGTATGTGTCATTTATACTCCCACTTAACCCAAACCAACTTTAAATATAATTTTATATCTTTGCCAATTTGGTAACCAAAATTTTAATCCCATTGTTTAATTTACATTTCCTTCACTTATTAATGAGATTAAACTTTTTTTACATGTTTATTAGCCTTCTTATTTTCCTTTTGTGAATTTTGTGTTCACTTAATTGCCCGTTTTCCTATACAATATTAGTAGTTTCTTCTTGGTGATTTGTAAGATATCTTTATATAGAAAGGATACTGTGATTAAGACGGCCTTTGTCAGTTTTGGCAAATAATATCCCAGCGTATGTATGTCTTCTATTCAGTGTTAAAATTTTTATTGTGAGAATATCATACATACAAGAGAGTATGCTCCATTTTCTACTGCTGCATAACAACCCCCCTCAAAATTTAGTGGTTTAAAGCAACGAACATCTTATTGTATCTCATAGTTGTATGGATCTCGGCTGGGAGTTTTTTCTGCTCTCATGGATTACTTGCCTGGCAGATTGGCTGATGTGAAGGACCCCAAATGTCTTTCCTCACATGCTTAGAGCCTTGGCAGGGACAGAAGGAAGGCGGAGCTCGGTGGCGTCACTAACTGGAGCAGCGACAGCTGGATGCTCCTGCACAGTGGTTTCAGAGAGTCAGACCTCTTACCTGGAGGCTCAAGGCTCCAAAGGGCAGCACACAATGCAATACCTTCATGTTTTTTGTGACCCAGCATCAGAAGTTACCTAGTGCCACCTCCACTGTGCTTTATTGGTCAAAGCAGGCACAAAGCCTCCCAGATTCAATGGGGGGAACACAGTAGAGGGCCAAAGAATTTATGGCCATGTTTTAAAACCCCCATAGCCCATACATTTTTTTCAGGAATAAAACAAACTCCCCTTTACTTTTTAATTTTGTTCATAATTTTTTATATGCAACTGGCTCTTACATATTTATATAAATAAATGTATCTCTTTTTTTTTCCTCTGTGGTTTCTTCCATTGCTTTGCAGTTAGCTTCCAAAAATTATTTTCAAAGTGTCTATCTAGAAAATCAAGGATATTATCAATTTATATATTTGGAGACAAGGCTCTATGGTCTTTAGATACTTTAAGTACTATGTATTGTGATTTCATTCATTTCATTTAATTCTTAATCTTTTTCATCCTTAAATTTCCATCAATGACACATTTGAAAATTCATCTAGTGGGTGAATGGTTAAATCAATTGGTTACAGCGCAGTGCTCTTAACAACAAGGTTGACAGTTCGATCCCCACGTGGGCCACTGTGAGCTGCCCCCTGCAACTAGATTGAAACGACTACTTGACTTGAAGTTGATGGGTCCTGGCAAAACACACTTAAAAAAAATAAATTAAAAGAAAAAGAAAGAAAAAGGAAAAAAAATAATTTTTAAAAAATGCTGATTAAACCATACATTTAATTATACATTTGTTCTGTGAAGGAAAAAAAGAAATCTGACTAAATAGTTCTTGCTCAATACTCTGCCACATTTCTGATTCATTCTTTCAAGATGAACCGAAATACAATAAGCTACGTATCGCCTGTGTAGCAGATACTGTGTTTCCCTGAAAATAAGCCCTGGCCGGACAATCAGCTCTAATGCGTCTTTTGGAGAAAAATACAAAACCAGGTCTTATTTTACTATAATATAAGACCAGGTCTAATATAATATAATATAATATAATATAATATAATATAATATAATATAATACCGGGTATAATATAATATAATATAACATAACATAACATAACATAACATAACATAACATAATATCAGGTCAATATAATATAATATAATATAATATAATATAATATAATATAATACCTGATCTTATATTAATTTTTGCTCCAAAAGACGCATTAGAGCTGATTGTCCTACTAGGTCTTATTTTTGGGGAAACATGGTAGTTCTTTTCAGGTCTTGCGGTGGTGCTGGAAAATTGAATAATTTTATTTATTTAATAAATGGTGATTGCAGCACTCTTTCTTACAGTGTTTTGAATGGCAAAGTAGAAAATGTATCATCACATAACAGCAAAAAGAAAGTCTTTTAGTTAGTAATTATTTTAAAGAACATTCTTCTGGCTTGTAGAAAGGAAAGAACCCCTATAAACATATATGGTAAACACTCAAATGCTAAACAATGATGCTCATCTCATGTTCTAAAAATGGCAGTTGAGGTTTTTTTCAGTTATTTTCTCTGCTTCCAATATTGCATTTCAAAAACTGGTTTATTCAACTATCTGAGTGTGGAACTATGAAAACTGTGCAGAGAGAAGTAAAACTGAACAAAGTGTGTGACACACACCTCATCATGAGCCTCAGCATTTCTATTTATCCTGCGTATCTTTTCTGTTCTATTTTCACCATATCCAAGGAAAAAAATACATTTTGGAAGAAGGAGACATTGGAAAAATCTTATTGTCTAATGCAATTTGTCACCATGAGGGCAGAAGCTGTATTTATTTTTTTCTTCAACATTTTTATCTCCAACACTAAGCACCGTGCCTTAGTGTTGCACACAGTAGCCCTCAATCAATATTTCTTAAAGAATGATTTGGGGAAAGGCGCCAACGTATTCATGAACCTCTTCCTGTTATCCAGTCTGAAACTGCAGTTTTCTTTACATGAAGGCAGTTATGTTCATGGAATAGCTCCTTCATCTCTGTCTCTATTACGCGCCAGTCATACCACATGAGAAATGAACTGGAAAAGTCAAACCCTTGACTCCATTCACCATCACTGAACTTTATTACTAGAGATAATTTGAGATCCCCATGGCTTTCCAGAGACAAAAGGTCTTCAAATCACCTATGGCTAACCCAAACTGTATTTATGTTTGACTATGTACAAGTTGAGCCAAAGTTCAGAAAGCTGCTGTGTCCACCCTTCAGGCCTGTGCACCTGTTGTGAGGACTCCCTATGGATGGCCACGTACCAGAGCCTGGGCCTTGTGTTTTGGGGACATGCATGTTTTCTATACATTCAGCAACTAGAAGACATTCACGTTTTTCTTTATTTTATGTTGATTGCTGAATACAGATAAACTCTTAGTAGCCACTAGCCACAAGTGGGTATTTAAATTCAAATTCGTTAAAATGAAACAAAACTAGAAATGCAATGCCACGTTTGTACTAGCCACATTTCTAGTACTCAATAGCCACATGTGGCTATTGGCTACCATATTGAGCAGTGCAAATATAGAACATTTTGATCGTCACAGGAAGTGTTATTGTATAGTACTGCTCTAGAATATATCATTTATGTCACATTGCAGAAATTCTAAGTTGGATACTCAATTCTGCAGTTATTTCCTAATCAAGCGATCCTAGCTTTCAGATATTTTTGTTTATCTAAATGTCTGAAGATGTTCCTATTTAAATGTTTTTTGTTTGAGTTTTTGGTGCAATTTAGTTGAAGGTAATATTTCTACATTCAAATGTAGGTAATATTTCCTAAACAAGTCTTTATGGAATATTTCGAAACAAAATAGAGAGTAGCAGAGAGGTAAATTTCTGTAATTCAGTTTAAGTGGGAAGAACTCCCATATGATTTGTAAAAAGTCTAAGTTATAGATGATCCATACAGTATCTTCAACTAAATTGCACCAAAAATTCAAACAAAAACCTGGAAGTGTTTTAAAAGGCTGTAAGGCCTGATGTGATAAGTAACTGAGAATAATTTCTAGCTCAAATACTGTGGTATACAAATTGTATAGAAAATGTATTGCTGGAAGAGTTTACTTTTTAAAAATAAACCTAACTTTTCTCCCTGAAATATAACTTCCTCATAAATTTACTTCCTCTATAGCAAATGCCCAAATCCTTTCTAAATTACCTGAAATCTGTATTAATGGGAATTAAATTAATGAGACCTTAGCATGTAATATAACCATGAAAAGCAATAAAGACATACAATATATTGTTTATTTGGACAAAAACGATATAGAGAATATGTGTAAAAATAAATAAGTGTATATTTGCATATACAGAACCCCCCAAAATTGTCTCTCCTGATCAGCATACAAAGATCTCTTCTAATATCTCAGAAATGTGCATTTAAATTTTGGCAAATAATAACATTTTTTACCGAAGTGTGTATTTATATATTCCTATTATGTAATTTCTCTTGCGATCCCAAAACAATGCATTTTGATAATAATGCAGCTTCTTGTCTTTCCAACCGAGTAAAACTATCCTTTTTTCCCCTTACTTCAGACGCTGTTCTGGAAGTGGAGCAGTACCTGGTGAAGAGACGGAAACCAGCCCCCGGCGTGCCACAGGAAGGTACAAGCAAGGACACTGGTCCTGACTCCAACGGCAGCCAAGTCTAAATGTAAGTGAAGAAACCCTGGAGAGTGGCGCAGTGGCCACCGGTGGTCCACAGGAAGTCACTGTTGGGAGCACAGGGGCCGTTGGCAGACACTCGGGTATCCAGCCTGCTTGCATGACCTATTTATCTCCTATTCCCATTTGCACCGCTACAGAAGCCTTTAGACCATCGCTACTAATGCCAGGTTTCAAAATCCCCGACAGTAAAATACATGTGCAGAATGTGATTCTAGCTGGTTTTTTAAGTCTAGGCATGTTGAATAGAGTCTTAAAATAATCATTTCCATAGGACCTGACTAGGTTATCCAAGTGTTCACCAGATGCTAACAAGATTTTGCAGAGGAAAATTGCAAACTTAAGCTTATTTTCATGATTCAGCAGAGGGTTTTAAGTAATGAAAGATCTGGAGATTTGTAAAATAAATAATTCCAGTGCAAATGGGAAAATTAAAATAATCTTATCATCTCCCAAGCATATCTATATGTGCTTTTCTACCATTATCAAATTTCTCTTAATTGAGCCAATTATTTTCTGGCTGATATTTTATAGTTTTAAATTATGAGTTTTAATGACAAAGAACGATTCCTTTCAGATGACTGAAGTGACATATACTAAATTTTCCTAAAAACAATCTAGGAAGTATGAAATAGAGCATGATATAACAAATATGGTTTTATTAACATATGATATTGAATATGGCCACAGTGAAAAATAATAATAGTATACCAGAATCTTTTTTATTCCTTAGTTGACTTCTTAGTAGAAGCAATTAAAATATGAAGTCTATCATTAACTTTGAACTCTAATGGAAAAAAATACCATCCATTTCTGACGAGTAAACACTATCTCATAGTACCCACAGCCAAGTATGCTTGTTATTATTGCCTGGTTTTAAGTGTGACTTTTGGACACACAACTCAATATTTCCTAATATTTACTAGTACAACGGCTTTTCATAGTCTACTTAATTTTATTTAGTAATTTAAAGAATGAATAGTTAAGATTTCTCAGATTGTTGTGTGTGTTCTTGCTGGAAGTGCACTAGAACAAAAAAGAAAAGCATCTAGCCCTATAGTTAATGGCACATGACCACATCCGGTCTAGAATGAATCCATTCTCAATTCCTGGAGAAATTCAAATATGTTAATAAGTTTCTAAGATACCACTAATTCTACTACAGGTACCACTAATTATTTTGGCTGAATTCCATCAAGGCCAGATGTCAATCAAGTGAAATATTTATAATGCAAAACCATTGAATGAAATACATCTGCTTATTTAAGCAATAGGTTTCAGGACGCAAGTTCATCACATATTTTGGAGAAGCTGATGAAGGAGTCATGACGCTGGTTAGCTATAATGTCAGGATAAGGCTCTAAACTCAACCAGAGAAACTTTATAATTGTTTCAACCAACAGCAGGCTCAGCTTCTGGATTTTTTGCAACAAAATATTGCTGCCAAGGACATTGATGGGCTCACCCAGTGAAAAATTACAGTAATAATGTTAAACTAAATCGTATAAATGCAAAAAAAAAGTGGTTATTATAAGGCAGAGGAGAAAAATTGCTTGTAAAGTCACAGTAAAAATATAAAAACTACATTTATTGGACTTTTTAAAAATTAATCTTTATTTTTAAACTAGGGTGCAAAAGCAATAAAATGAAAAGGTTACCCAATACACTATTTCATTTAATGGCCAACAGCAAATGAAAATAAAAATTACATTTGTTCAACATGGTCATCAATTCAGGCATGTCCAAAGCTTATATATGATAGTTTTCTAATAAAAATAACCAGCTGAAAGTCATTTTTAAGAAAGAATTTTGACTGAAAAAAAGAATAAAGAACTTTTTTAATATATGGCTTTTTGGTGAAAATCAACTTGGCTTCTGCTTAATTTCACATAGTAAAAAACTCTAAATATTTTATGTGATTTTTAAGTTATGTGAAGAAATTAATTTGAAACAAATGTAAAAAATGACCCATAAATGTAAAGATGAAAACCATGATAGGGGTACAGTTAGGGAAAATGGAAATAACTCATAATAACTCATCCACTGTGTGCCCTCCAAAAGTAAAGGATGTGAATTTTTAAATTATTTTTGAATAATCTGGAATTTCTAATCATCTTTTTACCTTTTGAAAATACAGATTCCTGAATCATAGAACCTAAACATTTTGGTAGGCATAGTCTGTATTTTCCTCAAGTTAAATAACTTATATCTTTCAGTGACAATTAATGTAGAAATAAACTCTTTTTTTTCATTAAAATATCTAATGTGCCGTATATACAGTAAGCACAAATAAGTACGGATTGAACTGAATTATTCCCACGTTCTCTTCAGAGATTAATGTGTCTCCTGGATTCACACTAGAGAAGTCGTGTCTCACACATGGGAATTAATGAGCTACATCTGTAACCCAAAATAATCCATGGAAAACCTGCTGAATTGATCCATATCTGTTTTATTAATCTAACCCACTATAGAAGGGCTTTCTTGTGGTTGTACCATATTTTGGAGATAAATAAGAGTGGGGAAACCACAGTTCAATTTAGAATTTGTTTGAGACTTTGAAGACTGTGGGGTTTTATGTTATATGACAGCAATAAAGTCCAATCCTCGATGGTTGTAATTCTGACATATCGGTATATAAATATCCTGTATGCAGAACATTATGACAATGGCTAAGAAGACCCTAACTATTCAACATTGAATTTACTTATTGCCACTGTCTGCCTTCCTCATTTTTGTTTTGTTTTGTTTTGTTTTGTTTTAAATATAAAGGGTTTGAGGTTTGGGGTTTTTGTTTTGTTTTGTTTTGTTTTGTTTTTAAAGCCAGCTTTGTATGAACAGCCTTTAGTTGAAGCAGATGGCTGGAAGTCAGAAGCCCCAGATTCTATCCTTGATTCTCCTACCAACTTGGAATGTGGCCTTGGGCAAGTCATGAGAGTAAATCTACAATAAAAGGGGCAATAATGCCTAACATGTGTATGGTGCTTGATGATCTAACAGAGCACTTTCACATACAATATCTTAGTCTTCCCCACAGCCTCCTATGGGGAGTATGGCAGTTATTAACAAGCTCCATTATAGAGAGTAGGAATTTGAGACCCAGAGAAACTGAATCACTTGTTCACAGTCACATCAGCATCAAATGTCAGAGCCAGGAGCAGACATATATTATGATTCCTGTTTGCTTTTTGTCTTTTTTCCTCTACACCACACTGCTGCCCTCTGGTGTCTTCAAACAGGGAATGACTAGAATTGTGTGGTCCAATATGGTAGCCATGAGTCACATGTGGTGATGGAGCCCTTGAAATGTGGTTAGTTGCAACTGAAAAGTACTGTGAATATAAAATCCATGTGGGATTTCTAGGACTTTGAACAAAAAAGAATTCAAAATATCTCATTAATACTTTTTATTCATTGCACATTAAAATGATAACACTTCAGACATCTTGAGTTAAAATGTATTATTAAAATTAATTTCATATGGTTTTTTTTAACTTTTTACATGTGGCTACTTGAAAATATGAAGTCATTTATATGACTCACATTGTTTCTATTGGACAGCACTGGACGAGAGGATTGCATTGTGCAGAGCCCACAGAACAGATTTCATAGCACTGGACTTGTTTATGCACCTGTCTTGATGTGGTTGAGACAGAGTTCCAAAGACTCAGTCATAGAGCAATGCACATTAGCAGCAATGATTCTGTCATCCTCACACATCTTCCACATGCAGGGGGAAAAGTCAGAATTCATTAGCTGATGCCTCAAATTGCTCATTCATTAAAGCCCATTTTATAGTTGCTGAATGCTTAAAAGGCTTAGAGTAAAAGTACTATGGATATGTTCCCATTAAATATTATGAATGAATGAGACATTGGACTATTAGGTGATGTAGGCAATGTAAAATAATAATTAAACATAAATTTATTATGAAATACAGTATATTTTATTGCCCTTACCAATTTTTGAAGATATTTTATATGTAATTCCTAAAGAAGTAGCTTTTTCTTGTTTTGGAAAATCTAACTGAAAATCCCCTGGAAAAATGGGTTCTTTTTTAGGAAGAAAATAAATAGCCCAAATCATTAAACGCTAACATCTCTTTAGCACTTACTATTTGGACTCAAGCACTGTGCTAAGAGGCAGACCAAGTTATCTCATTTAAGGACTTGAAAATTAGGAACAGGGAGCAGAATCGAAGCTTAACCATGATGTAAGATGCCTCTTATGTCAGTGCTATTTGAAATCACAATGCAACCTACAACAGTGTTCAAATATTTGAAAGTGCTTTATTTTATTCATTTCAACTCCCCTGTGGTCACCTAGCAAACACAATGGATCAGGAACAGTTCTAGACACTGAGGGAATACGGGGCTATGAGACCAGAGCTCTGCATTACAGGATTGCACAAGTCAGTAGGCTTATGAACATAGTTTTGAAAAATACATACTTACAAACAAGACTATATATAAAGGAGTTACTCCTCACTTTCTAAAGGGTTTCTTTATGTTACAATAGAATTCTTTATAACATCATTCCTCAGTGTGTTAAATCTTACCAATTGTTTATAAAGCAAAGGTCTCATTAAAAAATATGTGTGTGTGTGTATATATATATATATATATATATAATGAATTCCAGAGGTTTGCCTTCCTCTATATATTATACCCACTTGGAGGAAAATGGGTTGAAATTACCTTAAATCTTTTTTGCAAAAAGGAGGGATAAAAACAAGCAAACAAAAAGGGACCTAAATTAAAATGGCACTGAAAAAATCACAAAATAGTGAAAGTGACAGAGTATTATAGCTTTTTATATAATAACAATAATGTTATTTTTGAAGGTAGAGGTTAAATTTGTGTATATAAGCTAAACTTAATTTTTAAAAGAAGACTTAGAAATATAATATAACTTGTCACTAATTACTTAATGTTCATATTTACCTAGAACCAAAAAAAAAAAAACAAAAAGAAAAATATTAACAATAGCCAACTCTGGGTGGCATAATTTTAGATTTCTCCTTATTTACACTTTTCTGTAATAATTCCAGAATAAACATGTAATGCTTTTATAATAAGTGAATAGAAAAATTATTGTAATCCACTCCAAAATTGAGTACAAATGAGAAAGGCAACAGTTATCTGGGGGAAGTAAAATGCAAATTTTCTTCTCAATCACAAAATTTTTAAATAATAATACATTGTATAGGTTCTTCTTTGCAGGCATTATTGCCCTTCCTTTGATTCAAGATAAAGCAACCTGTGGACTATTAACTTCTCTAGACAAGGAAGGTGAAA
Organism: Rhinolophus sinicus; assembly: GCF_036562045.2. NCBI lineage: Eukaryota > Metazoa > Chordata > Mammalia > Chiroptera > Rhinolophidae > Rhinolophus > Rhinolophus sinicus. The sequence continues at coordinate 79,736,740 of NC_133751.1, read as the reverse complement.
GTTGGATTGGGTTTTCTAGATTTTCTTGAGAAAGGAGTTTATCCTTAGCTGTGAACATGAGTGTAAAGGTCAAGGTTGTAATATGAGCTCTTAAAACTCAAAGTTGTAATTGCAGCAATAAGAAAAGCAGAGCATTAGATAAAGTGCAATTCTTCTATCTTAAAACAAACTTGGCCATCAATCATATCTAATGACATCTGTTTAAAACTAGCCTTAGTCTTAGCCCAGTTGAGATGTGGGAATATATCATATAATCACATATTTCAGCTGGACAGCATTTTAGTGATCTGAAAAATTGAAATATAGAGCTGTTTTAGGTATCCCATTTAAAAATTCACAGAGAAATAGTTGGTCTGATAACTTCTTTTATGAAAACGACACTAAAATTTTACTACAAGGAAAGCTCAGAAAAGTTCTTTGTGCCTGCCATTTAATCATGAAATCATAAATCCACAAACCGTTACAGCTGATTATCTCATCCAATACCAATATTTTGCCGATGAGAAAACTAAAGAACAGGAAAGTTATTTTCTCAGGAAACAGTGAAATCACTGAAAAATATCCCAAAGAATCCAGGAATTTCTGGAAGCTTAGCTAGGAAGGGATAGGTATTTCAGATCCTACCAGAACTTTATAACATGACTTTTGACCTTGGTTGTGAATACGCCTGTGCAAGAAAGTAATATGCTAATACAGATGACTCTTCATGTAGCACATGAAAAGCACATTCACAGTGAATGTGTACAAAGTAAAAACCAAACATGTAACAAAGCCAATGATTTCAGACCAGATCACTCACTCATTACTCAGCTTCCTTTCTTCAGTGAGTCAAATCATTGAAAGGAGCATTCTTTGCCACTTTTCAAACACAATCATCTGCTATCATAAGAAATTGGCTACTTCCACAGCTGCTGATAGATCAAAGACTAATGGGACATTCATTCCTTGAGTTAAAAAATAAAGGATGTCAAAATCCGACTGATTTTATGCATTATGAAAACTATGCTTATAATAAAACTACATGTATTAAAAATGTATTCCTCATTCCCCCAAAATGCATACTTACTACCCATTACAGAGATTGTCCTGGAACAAGTAACTATTAAGGGTCTTTTTCTAAGTTCAGTGTCTAAGAAATGGAATTAGTAACACTTGATTTTAAGGAAAATAGAACAGTATATATGTTTCTATTGTCATCTATGAAATAGGAATAAGAGCAGTTTAAACAAGATCAAATCAACTAATAGATATAAAATGCTTAGTCCAGTGTTTGGCAAATAGTTAACATTCAATGAGTCAGATATGATTAGTAGTAGCTATATTATTATTATTATTATTATTATTATTATTATGTATAACGTGATAAGTCCTTCCCCTCCATGTACACCCTTCCCCTCAATCAAACCAAAGTCTTGCGATTACCCACACTGTTTCATGGCTGCAGGCCATGCACATGCTGGTCCCTCTTTCCAAATGTCCTTTCCCTATTTCCTCTCTTGGTGAATTACCCATCATCCAAAGTTCAGCTCTGAAGCGTCCTCCTCTTACCTGTCTTCCCTGGTCCCTATGCCTGATTAGTTACATTCGCCCAATTCCCAGGTGACCTTACGCATATGCCTCTCATAGCAATTGGGAACATGACTTTTTTACTTGCTTTCCCCTCACTTCACACACACACACACACACACACACACACACACGACTGAAATGCATCACACAGGATGCAGCACACACATATTTTTGTATCCCTATAGCAATGTCATTCAAATTGATAAACCGACTCCTGTATAAATAAATAAGCAGGTTTTTTTCCGTCATGACTAGGTATCAGGGTAGAATGTGTGTACCCAGTAGCTTCAGTTTTGAGGGGAAAAAGGGTACAGAGTAAAGTGATGAAAACTGGGGGATACAACTTAGTAGCCTGGGGCCTGGCTCTGCCACTAGCCTAACCCTGTGTCGTCAGTGACTAATTTAACTTTTCTCGACTCAGTTTCCTTCCCAGCAAAATGAGTGGGTTGGGCAAAATATTTTCTGAGGACCTACCCAGCACCAACATTTAGATGATGCTAAACATTGGTTCCTCTCAGTGGTTCTCAAACGTTAGCAGGCATCAGAGTCAGCAGGGTGGGACTGTTAAAACACTGATTCCTGGGCAGCAGATCTGAGATGGGGCCCAAGAATTTCTATTTTTAGCAAGTTCCCAGGTGGTGCTGAGGCTGTTGGGGGAGGAGGGACCCGACACCACACTTTGAGAACCACTGATTAATCTTCTTAACACAGGATTGTGACACTGTCCTTTTGTCACGTGGTGTCAGCACTCCTGATATACAGATTGACAATCTGATGTAGGCAGGTAAACCCAGGCTTTTGGGGGCTGCCTTGAGAAGGACTGAGCGCTTGTGGGTGAATCCCAAGAGTGACCACAGAAGGCAAGCTTTGCTGACCCGCTGACCGTAACAGTTTTGTTAAAGGCCCACCTTGTGGGGAAAGGATAGCCTGAGTTCACAATGCTCCAGGACACAAAAAACAAATTCCAGGGTTTGACCTATCTGATAAAAACCGGCTGCCGCTGATGTCACAATGGATCGCAATTGCCATCTAGTGACAGCTTTGAGTTACTGCATCTAAAGATTACAGAAAGAAACGATGCTTTCATTTGGAAACTTTTTTTTTTTACAAAACTGTGTTCAAGATGAAAACTCCTGAGATAAGCTCTAATGTCCTCTGATCTTATCTACATTTGTATCTACATACTGTAAAAGTAAACACATATGTGTCACTTATATGCTAGGCACTGTTTTAATACTCTCTCTCTCTCTCTCTCTCTCTCTCTCTCTCTCTCTATATATATATATGTTCAGTTATTCTTAACACCCCAATGAGAGAGAAACAATAATTATCCTCATTTTACAGACATGAAATATAATTACAGATGTACAAAGAAATTAAGAAACTTGCTTGAGGTTGCCCAGCCAGTAAACTGGGAGAGTTGGGATGGAACCCAGACAGCTCCTGGAGAGATATTCCTCTAGCTAGCCTTCCTTATATCAGCAATTTAAAATACTTACTGAAACAATTGGTGCCTATAAATGGTCCTCAGTTCCAAGATATGAGTCTGAAAATTTTTATAAAATACAAACCGAAGCAATTCATTGTTTCTAATTCTTCCAAATAAAATCAGCCCATGCACAATAACTTAAAGACATGTTTCGACCTACACAATGACACCGTAATGCAACAAAAAGAATACCAACTTGGTATCAACTTCCAACTTGCTATGCAACCTTAGACAAGTAGTTTAACCTCCCTGGGATCTACTTTCTCCATCTATAAAGCAGAAAAAATAGAAACATAGGTTACATGGTTTGGGAACCCCTGCCTGGCCTGCCACCCAAGGGTCCTCAACAAAGGTCTCCTGCAGAAGTCACATCTTCGCTGGTGAATTGAGGCCCAACCCCCTTCACTCCAGACTTCTTTTATCCAAGATTTCTTTGTATTTAAAAATCTGGTCCCTGCTAATCCTTTTAGCTCTTTATCTACACCAAAGTACTAGTGGTTTCTTTGCACTTGGGTTTGTATAACAGGCTAAGATCTGCTGGTATAAAGATTCATGATAATGAAGGGAAATAAACATATAAATGGAGCTAAAGGAAAAATCGATAATCATTAAATATAGTAGAGTAAAATATTAGCACCTCACTTTAAGAGATGTCTTTATGTTATTCCAAGTATTTCCACATATTGAATCATCACAGCAAACCCAGAATGAGGCTAGGTATATTTTAGTATCAACCTTGTTTGAGAAATGAAGGAAATTAAAGCACATAAATTTTAAATAGCTTGAAAATAAAAGTGAGTAACTGGTTGAGGTCCACATGTCCTAAGTATTAGGCCTATATTACCCCACAGTTATAGTTCGTTTTAACAATAAAATCTTGACATAGGATGACTGTCCTCTGATACTTCACTTCGAAAGAAGTTCCTTGTACAAATATGGTAGAAGATTAAGTTGACCTTAAGGAGAGCAGAAACTCTCTATTAATTTACTCAATAAACATGTGTTGAGAATCTACTATGTGCCTGGCACTGTTTTAGGTTCAGGGAACTTAGCAGTGAATGAAGCCAAAAAGGATATTCCACCTTCAGAACTTACATTCTATCTAGTCAGAGATATGACCATAAAGGAGAAAACAAATAAACATGCAATACAATGTCTGGTCGTGAAGAAAAACCAAGTAAGGAGCACAGGTAGAGAATGATGGGGGGTGGGGGGTGAGGGCACTCCTTTACACTGGATGATCAGCCCGGCCTTTCTGAAGAGGTGCCATTGGATCAGAAGTCTGAAGGAGGCCAGGTCGTCCACAGATCTGAAAGGCAGTTCAGGCAGAGGGGCCCAGCTGCAAGTTGGAAGTCCCAGGGCGGGAAGCCCGCTAGGCTTAGTGCAGAGCAGCAAGGAGACCCCCAGCTAGAGCACAGGGACTGGGGAGAGAGTGGGTGGGAAGAGGGCAGGCCAGATCACGCAGACCTTGCGGCTGTGACAGGGGCTCAGGATTTACACAAAACTGGGGTAAGGAGGCATGGACGCGTTTGAACAGGAGAGGGACAAGGCCTGGTCTGTACCTTGAAATCATTCCTCTGGTTTCTCTGATTAGTTAGATTAGCCTGGGGCAAGAGTGGAGGCAGGGACTCCTGCTAAGGGGCCATTACAGTGGTCTAAGCAAAACACGATGGTGTCTTAGTAGCAGTGACTTGGGGTACATTTTTACGGAGAGAACCTGAAACTTGCTGATGGGTTGGATCTGTGAGAAAAAGAGATACCGAGAATATCTCCTAAGTATGTAAAACAGTCAAACTCCTAGAAGCAGAAATAGAAGGGTGGTTACCAGGGGATGATGGGGGAAAGTGAAGAGTTGCTGTTCAATGGTTATAAGTGTCAGTTATGCAAGATGGGTAAGTTCTAGAAGTCCGCTGTAAAACCTGTGCTTATTATTAACAATATTGTACTATACCCTTAAAAATTTGTTTAGAAGGTAGAGCTCATGTTATCTGTTTGTACTGAGAGAGAGAGAGAGAGAGAGAGAGAGAGAGAGAGAGAGAGAGAGAGAAAGGCAGGAAGGCAGGAAGGAAGGAAGGAAGGAAGGAAGGAAGGAAGGAAGGGAAATTGTTGCTGTCCAAGTAAGGTCAGACTTTAAAAACTGCAATAATTTTGAGAAACTATTGTTTAGGGAAATAGGATTAGTTTCATTTAACCATAGCTTTCCTCAAAACTTAAATTTAAAATGTCATCATGTATTTACCCTGGTTAATATTAACTTTAAGAAGGATTACATAAACTCTCAGAATTTTGATGCAAAAATGTTTTTTAGAAGAACGTCTCTTAGACTTTGAGCCCAAGCAACTGGATAAATAATAAACTCATTTTCCAAAATAGGGAAGCCTGGGGTAGAATTAGTTTTTCAAAATTTATATAACTCTCTAATTGTACTAATTAATTTGATTTCAGAATTCATTTTTAAGTGTGAAAAGAATTTCTAATTCAAGAATCTTTAGGATACGTCACCACCTTTATAAGGATGAGTCATATATAACAACAGTGTTATGCTGCCACCACATGGAACCCCACTGAGACAGAGTCCTGAACCAGACAATCAGCCCGATCTGCAGTGATGTTTCTAAATGTCCTTTTGAAAAATAGTTTCAGAGACCCAGGACTAGAGAAGTATAAAGTCGTGCCTTCTGTTTGGGACATGCCTATAAATATGAATAATGGAAGCGTAGCTCCCTAGTCTTTCAAGAAGTACGAGGTAAAACTCCATGGCTCAGTTCAGAGGAATGTGAAATATCGGCATGAGATTTATTTATACTCTTAAGAAAGAAATGTAACAATGGAAATGGGGAAGAAATGTGCTGGTTTTGTGAGACAGTGGCTTTTTTATGGGAACCAGAGCCTTGAACTTCCAGGCAGCTATGTTGTACTGAGATTGCCCTCAGAGATTTGGGGTCAGTGCCATCACATTACCCATGCATGATCGATAAGAGCAAGGAAACACGCTGGGGGTACACAGACTTAGCCAAAATCACCAGAAATCCAGGGTAGAGCCAAAACTAAGTAAACAGTAGTTTTAAAGTGCACACAGAAATTATTTGACTCCTATGCAGAGAAAACTGAAAGGACACCAAATTCCAAGGAAATGTAATTCCTTGGTCAGGTCCCCATTTTTACAGAAAGTGGCTCTTTTTCTACGTTGTAGCTTGTCTGATGGATATGATCATTAGCTGGGATCATTTCTATAGATGAAAAAGAAATAAAATTCTAATGTCATATAAACTCTATAGAGACAGGAAACTTTCTGTCTTCTTTAGATCTGTGTCCCAAACAGTTAGAACTGTGCTGGCACACACTTAGCACTCAGCAAATCTTTGCTGAATGAATGAATAAAAAGAAAAGCTTGAATAAATTGCTAAATCTAAGAAAAGAAAGGATTCTTTTCTTTCTATTTGTTTTTATACAAAAAGCCATGTTGTCAGGTGAAACCTAATAAAAATTAGAAGAAAAAATTTTCTCCTTGGGGGAGCAGCTCTTGGGTAATACACTCTTTTTCTCTGGTGTCAGAGTGGAGTTCTCGTTGCCCTACGTGTTTATATCATTCATCAACGCTGATGGAGCATTATCAGATCCTAATCTTTGGTTCATCAGTTTTTGTTTGTTTGTTTTTAAAGATTTCTTATTGGGGGAGGGGAACAGGACTTTATTGGGGAACAGTGTGTACTTCCAGGACTTTTTTTCAAGTCAAGTTGTTGTCCTTTCAGTCTTAGTTGTGGAGGGCGCAGCTCAGCTCCAGGTCCAGTTGCTGTTACTAGTTGCAGGGGGCGCAGCCCACCATCCCTTTCGGGAGTTGAACCGGCAACCTTTTGGTTGAGAGGATGCATTCCAACCAACTGAGCCATCCGGGAGCTCAGCGGCAGCTCAGCTCAAGGTGCCGTGTTCAATCCTTGTTGCAGGGGGCACAGCCCACCATCCCTTGCGGGACTCAAGGAATTGAACTGGCAACCTTGTGGTTGAGAGTCCTCTGGCCCATGTGGAAATTGAACCAGCAGCCTTCGGAGTTAGGAGCATGGAGCTCTAACTGCCTGAGCCACCGGGCCGGCCCCGGGTTCATCAGTTTTTATGTGGTCTATATTTCTCACTCATTCTTCACACTCTTTTTGAGGGGGCATTAGTAACCTGAAGAGTTAAACAACAACAACAAAAAAATGAATTGGCAGGCTGAGAGCCCCAAAAGTTGATTTCTTTTGACCGTCCACTCAATTCTGTCTAAGATTCTAAGATCCACGCGTAAGATTCCAATTTGTCTCCAACTTACATTACTTCCTTAACCCTTACCAATTCTGACCTCATGCTCAGGGGTGCCACGGCCCGCGCAGGCCGGAGGGCTTGGCCTGAGGGGGAAGGGTGAGGAGATAGAAAAAAGACACAAGAGGCAGGAAAGCTGGGATCCGGGAGATCCACCGTCCACGGATGGCGGAGCAGTGGCGCAGTCTTTATTTCACACACAGTTTTTATACAATCTTAGAATAGTTATCTATACAAACAAGTATTAGCAGAACAAGCAGGTATTATTAGAACATTTTGTTTTGTGTATTGGCCAGTTTGTATGTCTGTGACTGCATTAGTGTTATCTTGTACTTTCTGGGAAGATTGCTGAGGCGAGGCTTCCCATGGGAATGACCTTGCAGCTGCAAGGCCCTTGTCAGCTCACAGCCCGCTCCCCACACAGTGGCAGCCTTTTTTCAATTGCCATCTTTCTATCTGACCATAGCTACTGAGTAGCTATGGATGGAAACTAGTAAAGAGAGGAAAACAAGAAATGAGAAAGGAATTGCGTGGTAAACATCCTTTTAGGATAGTATTTGATGAGAAAACAGCAGCATCACCCTCTACAGTGTAGGCTGTCCTGGAATCTAGTCTGGATTTTACAGGCTGTTATTACTCAGCCTTAAGTAGATCTGTATGAATCTGTTCTTTTGTCCAATGTTCTTTGAGATTCTTGCATCTTTTGGAAATGTAGGTAAGTCATTCTAATGTGAGAAAATTAGTAAGATACCTTCTAGTAGAAAGCCAAGGAGAGATAATAAAATTAATTCTTGTCATCTCCCTTTATGGTGACATTGCATTTTTAAAATAGTTATGGGGAGGAGCCCAAGGGAGGAACTTCAGTTAGGCCAACCTACTCACAAGTAGAATTTCTTCCAGAATACAAGAGCCTTTGGCAAACGTTGGTTGGCACAGACTTCCTAAAAGGTAAAAGCCTTTTTCCCCCTTCGGCAGGTTTCAAATGACACATAAATATGTCCATACCATAGCCAAAAGCAGGTTAATCCAAAACACACACCATCCCCAGCCAGCTCAAGATCAACAAAAAAATTAGGCCTAAGGATTAGATGTTAATTATGAAATGTAATTCCATGATATTTATGGCTCCATAAACCGAGCAGAGCTACTCTTGCATTTTATGAAGTCCTCCTTGCAGTGGGGAAATTGCTTATACAGTTGACCGTTGAACAACACGGGTTTGAACTATGCGGGTCCACTTACATACAGATTTTTTTTCAATAAATATACAGTTAACCCTCCATGTTCCCGGGTTTTGCATCCCTGGATTCAACCAACCGTGGATCAAAAACAGTATTTTCTCCCTGCAGTTGGGAATCCCTGGATGTGGAGGACCGACTCTATGCTTTGTTCTATGCCATTTTATATAAGGGACGTGAGCATTTATGGATTTTGGTATCCATGGGGGGTCCTGGAACCTATCCCTCACAAATACTCAGAAACAACTTAAGTTTTGGGGGGGAGTCAAAAGTTATGCAGATATTTGCAACTGAGCAGGGGTCAGCATCCCTAATCCCCCATGTTGTTCAAGGATCAACTGCATTTGATGCTGTAATATGCACTGTTTTGACGAGGACCGCAGGTTAGACCGTTGTTCTCAATTTTCAGTAGGCCTAAGAATCAACTGGAGCAAGCTTGTAGAAAATACGGATTTCTGCTCTCCTCTCCAAGTCTATCTAGTCAGACTCCATGGGGGAGGAGACTGGAAACAAGGAAGGCCAATAAGTAATGCGCAAATAGCCTGTACACCACACATTGAGAATCACTGCACTGGGGTCTGGAATGAGTTCCCTGAAGTCAGGCCCCTCCATGCAACTCAGGAGACTGGAACCTGGTAGGTACCCAGTGATTAGTTAACGAATGAAGCGCAGTTAGCGTTTATGGATGCCAGGCACTTTTGTAAGCACTCTACACATTTTAACTCATTTAATCCTCACAGTCAAGGACTATTATTAGGCTTGACACTTGCTGGACGCTCTGCCTGCACACTGTCCAGCGTGTCACACGTCTGGCTTCTCTGTTACATTCAGGTGTCACCTCGTCAGAAAGGCCTCTCCCCAACTGCCTATCCAAAGCAGCATCAATCCCACTCCCATCCCTACACAAGATCCTGTTCCTTTTCTCTATAGCCCTTGCCTCTATCTAAACTTACCTGGTTTGGTTTATTAACTGGCTCCGTCCGCTATAATCTAAATTCCATGAACATGAATCTTGCAGGTCTTCTTTGTCACTGTATCTCCGATGCCTGACTCACAGTAGACACCAAGGACATATTTATTAAATGTAACAAATGCACAGTAAATGCACAGTAAAGGAGTTGTGCTTATAACATAATTTCTTAGTTCTCTCAGGGCTTCCAAAATTTTCTATGGTAAGTGTAAAAAGTGAAAGAAAGACTTCTAACCCAAAAATGTCCTCACAATGATTTCCTAATCTACCCTGTCCCAAGTCATAACATGGACATGAGGAAAAGGGAGAAGAAAATAAAGGCTAACAGGGAAAGTCTGGGTATATCTTTCGCTCTATGACTTCAATAGTTTGTTTGAAATGAACTCTTAGGACACCAGACCCACCCATGTTCAAACATAAGAAACACATTCCAAGATCAAATGTACGTGATTTTTAGATTAACCAATGTTTTCATTAGCCACACAATGACTCTGCTTTACTAATTCAGAAAGCTGTGTCTACATGACATGAAAAGAGCTAGTTACATCAATGGAATTCAAGCCAATTCTTTCAATAGTGAGAAATGGATAGAACAATTCACCCAAAATGGCAAATGTGTCAGAATCATTGATCACTTTACCTTGTGCCAACAAAATCAAAATTAGGAGCTGACTTAGACTTAGGAGAGATAAAAAAAAAAACCTCATTTTAAATGGGATACACTATGGCTCAAAACCATGGTCCCATGGTCCCCTTGAAAGGGGCCACTTGCTAGTTGACGTCATAGATGATGTCATAACCAAACCCCTGCAGAATTCTGACCACGGATGATCTATCACCTTCTCTTCATTTATGGTTGTGGTTCTCGGGCAAACTAGAGCTAGAGCCGAGGAACTGCTACTGAATGAAGCTTTTGGTTCCAAGTAATTTTTACCACTTCCACTAAAATGCCAGACAGTCAATGTTGTCGGTGATGTTGTTGGATAGAGCATACTCCAAATCAACCAGAAACTTTTAAAAAAGTTCTCCTTGTTTTATTTTGAGAATATCTTTTTGCTATGATCATACCGTGAGTTAGCCAGACCTGGGTTGGCCTCTCAGAGAATGTGGATAGAGCATGAGAAAACTCTTTCCGTTTTTGAGGAATTGCTGATACCCCATCACATTCATTTCAGTCACTGAGGATTAGTACGGAACTTGGAAGTACCAAAGTAAATGTGGGAAATGGGTGAAGGAAGGAGGGCAACCAATAATGAGGTCTGTTCTTACTACAGGAAGGCAAGAAAGATCCTTTGCAAAGAACTTCACCAAGGAAGAATTTTGTTACCACCCCCACCACCACCACCACCACCACACACACACGCACACACACACCGAGAAAGATTTGATCAGAATATTTTAAGATAGAGAGGAATCTGTTTTCATTCTAAAAATTTCCAGTGCAATCCAGTCAAGAACAAAGATAATGTCTACGTTCACTACCCAAGTCCTCAAAACCATCTGGATTAACTCAAAGCCAGGTTTAGCACATTTTGTTTTCCATTTTGTAAGCAAAACATGATTTGGATTACAAATTTCTCTGAGATTCATGCATAGAGATGAGAGACTCTGTCATTTGCTTATCAGAAGCAACAGGAGAAATTCCAAATATGAAGAATCACAGAGATTTATTGCCTCAATTCCCAGCCTGACACTTGGCTCAGCACAGAGGGGAAGCAGCCAGAAAGAAGTCCTTTCGTTAGGTATGAAAGGAGCTGGCTGCTGCTGAAGTCCAGACTTGGGAGTGACACAGACAGGGGTTTGGGCTTTTACACGGCCAGCAAAACCTAGTCTGTTTGAAGTCCGATCAATTGATTTCTTCAACATTTCAAATAAGCAAAATTCTGCAGGAAATGGGAGCCAGATGCATATTTTAACTCAGGAGTTCCTTGGAAGACAGGCAGAAAATAATCAAACAACATCCTCTTGTTTCATTTTGGCCCTCCTCCTACACTCACTCTCCAGAACTATACCTCCAACATGTATGTGGAGACAATGATTGAATAAACTTGGGGAAGGGTACAGGTAGAAACTTATTTAACTAAGAATTGAAGTATATTTAATAAATTAGATGTATTTAAAGAATAATTTAGATGTATTTAAAGAATAATTTAAAGACACAGTATGTGTCTGACATAAACGTATATCAATTTTAAAATATTACGTTATTTGGAAGAGGCACCAGAAACATTCTAGAAGTATCTATTGTACACCAGGCACTGTCCTGGCAAATTTCACAATAACTCTCTGAGGTAGATTGTTGTCATTCTCAGGGTACGCCTAAAGAAACTGAGGCTCATTGAAAGTCTGAGATGGGCCAGAGGCCACAATGATTGTAAATGGAGAGGCTGAGATGAACTCTCAAACGAGTCCCCAGTTGATCCTCGGGACTGAAATCCAAATGGAAAGAATCTGATTTCTAAAACTAAGTTTCTTCTATACTAGCTACTGCTAGTTCTCACCTCCTCGCACGTGATAACAGAAATAAATGGTAGCCTGTGCTGAAGCTGCAACAACCAGGTCAGTAGTTGCTGGCAGCTGTGTGCAGGCCAGGAGCAACACCACGCCCAGCAGGAACATGCAACTTTCCCCAGGAACTCTAAGGTGAGAAGGAAGGATACTCCCCTCTCTGCTGTAAGCTGTGGCTTCAGACATTTAGAGAAAATCTAAGAGACATGAAAGAAGAAAGCAGCCACACCTAGCTGCTACCTTATTAACATCTTATTCTTTGTACTTGTGACTTTCACAGAAGATGAAATATTTCTTTCTTCTTAACTTCACATATGCTGCCCAGAAGTCCCCATGTTTCTTGGAATTTTTATTAAGAATTCTAGATATTCCAGCAATAATTTTCAGACACCAAGCTTTGGCTGACAGAGAGCAGATATATATCATGTTTGGTACAACTGACTTCTGGGGATTTTCCTTGTGCTTTCTTCTGCTTTTTCTTCCCATGAAACTGTCCCATTATTGGTTTTGATTTGTTAATTATGATGATATTTCCCTTTGGAGAAAAACTCATTTGCAAGATACAGAAAGAATAAAAATGGTAATGGATAGGCATCCTTGGTATGTTGTCAGCTCTCCTTGGCTCTTGCTTTTGAACTCTCTGCTCTGTTTTTTGGGGCATGTCTGCGTCAGCAAAGAAAATCATGGACATTTTAGCATGGGTTTTTTTATGTGTTTCTATGTTAATCAGGCCCACCCCTAACATTTGTGACGCTTTGGGCAAAAGTACAAATGGAGGCCCACATTCCATAGATTTAAATATTAAAAGTTCTGAATCAAGCTAACAAGTTATTAAAATCACTTATGTTCTCCCTCTGGCTTGGCAAATAGGCATTTATAACAACCTGGAAGGCTTTAGAATTCTCGGACTCCTTGAAACACTGCAGCAAAATGCAAAGTTTTAGAAAGATAAGCCTACCTCAGGTGCATTTGTTCCCACTTCCAGCTCAGCAAGACCCCACAACAGGATTTACAACCATAAACGTGAACACCCCTTCTGCACAGCCAATTCTATCTACAACCTCTAACAAACAGCTGCTCCCTGGCCCCACGTTGGACCCAGAGATGCACACCCCAGGGAATAGTTCATCTCAGAAGGCTGAACCCTGAGAAAAAGCCTGGAAAGAGCTCAAGATCAGGTAGATAGAGAATTTCAGGAACTTGCATATCCAGAGTGTGGTCTAGAAGAGTCGGGGTTCCGGCTGGTACTATGCCTTGGCCCCTCACCCATGGCAGATGGAGGAGGCACAGCCATAGGAAGGTCAGAATCGATGCCCTTCTTGGCCCCATCTGAGTGGTACTTGGAATTAATGTCCCCTTTGTCATAATAGCTAAGTGAGAATGAACCTTATTAACTGGACACGTTTCATCCACAGCTTCCAAGTACCAGTGAACAGTACCTCAGCAGAAGATTTAGAACTAGAGGCTTTGGAGCCACAGTTTCACACAAGGCAAGACATCCGTACCTCAGTATCAGGGAAAGTTATGCAATTCGCTCTTTGAATTGCAAGTGCAGTCATCTGATTTCCTGCTCCAGTTTCCATGGTCCAAAGCCAACGAAGAAAGAGAATCTGTTAAACTTTCGAAAGGAGACATCATTCACAATGAATTATTATCTAACATGGAAATAACTTGAATTATAAGGAGGGGATAAGAGCACATACTTCTTTGTCATAAATCTCTTCAGAAGATGAAACAACCAGGAGGCAGAGAAATCTATTCTGCAAGGTGGGAGGGAGGGAGGGATGGGTTCCTTGGGCTTAACAATTGTTCCAGCTGAGGTAGGTTGTGCTTCTCCTGCCTGTTTAATCCCCTGGACCTGCTCCCACTTCTATCAGTGATGATAACAAAATAGCGGCTAATATTTACATAGCACTTACTCTGTGCTAGACCTCGTTCTAAGTATTTTACCCATATTTACTTTTATCTGCATAAAAACCGCATGAGGTAGTTATTATTGTTATCCTCATTTTATAGAGGAGGAAATCGAGGCATAAAAAGATGTTTGAAAAATTTCAAACTTTACGAAGATAACCTAGGTACCGTGCTTCCCCAAAAATAAGACCTAACTGGAAAATAAGCCCTAGCATGATTTTTCAGGATGACATCCCCTGAACATAAGCCCTAATACGTCTTTTGGAGCAGAAATTAATAAAAAGAAGACCCGGTCTTCTTTTCGAGGAAACACCGTAATAAGTTTCCGAGCTGGGATGTGACCCCACGCTATGTCGCACTGGGGTCTGTGCACTCAGCAACATGATCTACTACTTCTAGCACCCAGGGACCGGCCAGCTCGGTACTGGCCACCCTTCACTCAGCCCTGCTTCCCCGAGTACCCATGCATTTACTGCTTGTTCTAGTTGGTGGTTCGACATGGAACTTTGGTTGTCTCTTGGCTGACCTGGAACTTTCCATTTCCCATAGGTTGAGAATAGCCTCCCCTTTCTCAGGCCCTATGACCATCACCCACCAGAGGCCAAGGAAACCATAACAGCCCCAAATTCTCTCAACACCTAACTGGACTTTTTTAAAGAAGAGCTTTGTGTATGACAACTTTTCTCTTATCCTTGAGATTGACAAAAGATTAGGGATTGTGTCTTATTTTTCTTTATTTCCAATTCCTGTTAGAGTTCTTTATACATACAAGAAGTATTCAGAAATTTTTAAGTAAATGGTTTTGCTGTAGTCTCCAATAACCCTGAGTTTTAATCTGGCAGCTCAATGAATATAAAGATCAAAACAACATTTATTAAAAAAAAAATTCCAAATTCAATCGTTGTGGGTGGGCATGAATATGGAAAGTGTACATATGTGCCAGAGCCTATTCGATACTCAAAGTCGCTATTCAGTGAGGTGAGAAGGTCTAATAGCTGAGTGCTGACACTCTCCCTGAATCTCCCTGAGTTCAAATTCCAGCCCTGCTCCTTACTGGCTGTGAGACTTTAAACAGGTTTTTTTAAACCCTCTGTGCCTGAATTTCCTCATGGGTAATAAGAATGATTACGATAATAGCTTCAATTTCGCAGAAATTTTTCCGAAAATTGAATAAGTTAATCCATACAAGGTAGTTAAAGAATTAATTAATATGAAGTGCTTTCAACGCTCCCTGGCAAATATTAAGTCCTCCATGAATGTTAGTCGTTATGCCAAACCATCCCATAATTTAAGCCCAAATATTGTATTTTTCAGCACATAAAGTGGTTGTATTTTTACAGGGATTAATAAAGTAATTGACTGTATTTTCTCTTTATGGTTACTAAGAGAACAGTATTATTAATAATAACAGGTATCGGGATACAACCAGAAATAGCAGAATATATACTTGCTGCATTAGCCACCAAGTGTAGGCAATGTAAGAAGTTATGTCATGAAAATATGGCTCACAGAGACATGGTCTTGGCTACCACAGAATCAGCTGACTCATTCCCCTCCTCTCTCCTCCGAGCAGGAGAATACACCCTTCTGAGAATACAGGAGGCAAGGACATCCATCTTAGTTCCAGCCTGCTAATTCAAACTCACACCAGCAAACACCTAGGGAATAAAATCCACAATTCCCAGGCCACCATCCCATCTATTCAGCAAAGGGTATCTATATCTAGTGGGACACGTAATGCAACCGGAATTCACAAACATTTATTTTTTCGATTTACATTCTCCACAGTGAAGGCAGAGGGAATTACAGCAGGGCTGCAATATGCAAAATGTTCCAAAGCGTACACACCAGTTTAAAATCCTTTTTGGAACCCAAACTCCTTCCTTCGTGATCTTAACCTTTTCTGGACAAACCCTTCCCAAACTCCTCCCCAGGACATTCTTCAAAGTGAAGCATGGAGCCCTCGTTATACTATATCTAGTTACTGCTTATTTCATTAGCACATGGTTTTCTCATTATAACATCATTAACATAAGGTAAGGGTTCTTGCTGACAAGGTAGCCAGAGAAATTGTTAGTTGGTCCTTTAATTCTTTTTGCTCACATCCGTGTTCTTGGCTTTCAGTCTAAGAATGTTAACATTTCATAGTTTCCTCCTGTTTCTTTTGTATATTTCTCCATATAGCCTCATTGACCTGTTATAGTTTTTCCTAAATTTATTAACATCTCTTCTTTTTTTTTTTCTATTGGGTATCCTCAATACCTTTCTCTTATCCAACGCAGCAGACTTCTCTTCTGATGCCTACTCAAAAGCATCAAAATTATATTTTTATGTCAGGAAAGCATTACAAACATCATTCAATGCAAGTATTTGTATATCAGATTCCAGCTCAACAAAGCCAGGACAGATTATTTCCTTGAAGGGTGGTTTTGTGTGTGGATGGGCCTAGGGCACCAGAATTGGTAGGTAAAGGTGTATAAATATTCTATTGGATCCTGGAGCTATAGTAACAATAAGAATTGAAAGCGATATAATGCTTACCATAATAGCTAACCTTTATTGAGTGTCTGCTAGTTGCCAGGTAGATATCAGACATTTGTTATCACATATGATCCCAACAAAGATTATTATTCCCATTTTTCAGACTAAGAAATGGAGGTTCCTAAAGTTACACAGAATCCAAATCCAGGTGGCTCGGACTGTCCAGACCACAGGCTCGCTTTACCTTGCAGGCCACCTCTCAGCTCATGGTCCCCAATCACTGCAGCACACTTGGGAAGGATGAATTGAAACTCAAACACCTCAACCAATCTATGCATTCAAAGCTGGGAAGCCAAATATCACTAGAATTAAGTGTGACATGAAAACTAAATTTGTATTCCTGGTTCATTGTATAATCTTTCAATGGTACCTCATCTTCCCCTAGTGTTTTCCTTGAGAAAGAAGATAATAAATCTCGAAGGAAAATGTGGTGCTACTAAAATTAATATTCACCATAATAATTGAACTTGACTTTTGGATGCCAGTGTTATTGTTAAAGATGATGTCCTCTAGGGGAGGGAGACTCTCTCATGATATCATATCACATATTAGTGTAAAGCATTAACTCCTTGCATGCCTTCAAATATTTTTTTGTGTGTGTACCAGCTCAAAAATGATAAGTATAGTACCACGATACCTTCAAAGAGATGGGTGCCTCCTCTGAGCCAAAAATAAGCCACAGTCCATCTTTTCCCTGTGGGATTTATCCCACAACACAGAAGCTGACACCATTTACAATACAACCCCCACTCATTCCCTTTAGAGATTTCTTTGTCTGATCATTTGGGATCTTACCTATTTCACCACAATTTATTAATCCTGGAACTCCTCAGACACAAGGTTTTCATTTAATATTTAGCTTTGGCACAGAGATATTTCTAAGTTTCTCCAGCCTAAAACTTGGAAAAGAGCTAAGGATAAGTAGCCAGGAGAACTCTACAACAATATTTTTTAAACCTTCCTATGTCCAGATTTTAAAATACATACATTTATCTTTTTTTCAGGAACAGCAATAACTCTGAACTGACACAATTTTTAATAATGCTCTTGGTAACAGCTGGTGGACCCAGAATGTTATTTTGGAGGAAAAGAAAAAAAAAAGACAGAAAGAAAGAAAGAAACCTCAAATACCTCCCATTTACCCATGATGACCTTGAGAGGATTAGGAGCATTTCTTTCATAAAGTCACATTTCATTCAGTGAATGGTTTGCTCCAACCCAGATATATTGCAGTCCATCATGACTATTTCAGTAGATTACCAAAGAGCAGATCAAATAAAATTAAAAAAAGTTAAAAAATAAAAATAAAAAATAAAAAAATAAAATAAAATAAAATCATCAGAAATAACAACAACAACAACAACAACAAAAAAGCAGATCAACATATAATGCATCCTGCCACTGGGCCTCTGAATCACGATGTGCAGACAAAAAATGGAAGTGTGTGATATTACTAAAGCCAAAGCAGATGTCCCAAAATAAAGGCGTAAGAAGTAAAGAAAAAAAAGGAATGATAATAATAAGACATATTCCTCAGAATGAGTTAGCATGAGAAACCAACACTAGAAAAATGATTTCAAACTCCAGGATCTGTGAGAGGCAGGTTGCTCCATCTTCCTTTGACTTGTGATATAAGGAGATTGCCATAAATTGCAAAATACAAAGGAAATTTGTCTGCACAAAGCTAAAATTTGATTGAGATTGGGACAAAACTAATCTCATTTCAAAGGAGATTAACTATTTCAGATAGTTGAAATTTTACTCTTTTCAAACTAAAACAGTAAATGGTGACATTAGGTAAATTAATAGCAGAGTTATACAGGCAAAATCAAAGTTTTTTTAGCCAAAAATGTCCTGTATTCCTCGATATGGGGATACCACAAATCCATACCCTAGAGAGGTAAACAACTCCAAAAAAGACTCTCATTTGTTTTCTACAATTGTCCCCACAATCAAGCACCAACCACCCAGTTGGATTCTACATGCACTAAAAAAACCGCATGAGAGTCACAGCTTGTAGTCGGGCTGGCACAGTGGGACCTTCACGTGGTATGAGAAGTTGCACACCAACTTTTGTGCATCACTACCTGCCAGGCACTGTTCAAAGCACTGTATATGGGAAATTTTCATTTACTCCTCACAATACCCAATGTAACCTGTATTACGACTTATCACCATTTTCAATAGGTAAAGAGTGTGAGCTACAGAGAGGCAACTCGCGCAAGGTCACACAGGCCACGAGTGGGAGAGGCAGCACATAAATCTAGGTATCTGGTTTAGATCCTAGCCTCCCAGCCTCTAACAGCCCTGCTTTGCTGGGTCTCACATTTACCATCCTCCACAGTCAGCCTTCCCAGTAAACTGCCTTCTGAATACTGATAACACATGTTTCTGTGCAGCCGCAGCTTGGTGCAGTCCTCAGACCACAGCGCTCGCCCTTCCTGTTGCCCCAGCCTCTCACCCCCACCCAGGTCTTCTCCCTGCAGAGGAGAAACTCTCCACCTGCCCAGTCCTCCATTCTAACTTGGACCTTCTCATGAGATAATGACCTCCGTTAGAGAATAGCTAAAAGTTAGTCTTATCAAAATTATTAACACTAACGTGTGAATGACTTAGTAGAATAACTCTATCAGAGAGTATTTGCATGTCAGGAGAGGGTTTTATTAACTCGAATGAATTATCCAGGAGGAGATTTTGTTATTATTTATTTGTTTTGGTGGTGCCTATGGTATAAAGAACACAGCATTTGGAGGCAGAAAGAAGTTGAAATCCTAGTTCTGCCAATACCATCTATGTAAAGCTGGGCAAGTAACTCAATATTCTGACTCTGGTTCCTCATCTACTTAAAAAAAAGGCACTAACTCCTCATAGTAAGGTTATCATAATTAAATAAAATAATGTATGTCTAGGATCCAACACTACCTAGCTCATGATGGGCATTCAATTTATGTCAATCCTTAATCCATTCTTTCAGCACTTTAAAGAACAGTGGAACCATGGGGCTAACCCCTCACATAGACTGTCATCATTTTACCAGGGAACCAGATTGACAAGCCTTCTCATTGTTAGTAAGGGCAGACATTCTGCTGTCTGCCTCCTGGCAGCCTGCCTTCCAATCGTAAGCTTGCTAGAAAGGAGAATGAGTCAGCAGGGACTTTGGAAGGCTGCTTGGACCGCAGCTTCACTAGAGACCAATGTTCATGATGTTGACATTATGTTGAATTATATGCCAACAGGGAGTAGCCTGTTTTTTAAAGAGATTCATCAGCATTGCCTACAAACTTATCCATTCACTCAACAACATGTATTCACCAATTGCTATGTGCCAAATGTTATGCTGAGCCCTAAGGAATACAACAGAAGCCCATGCCCCTAGAAGTGTGTACATGCAGGTACACGCACTCATATATCAGAATCACATTCCAAGAACAATGATAAACATCCATGGTGACATCCATTCAATTATTCATGCTCCAATTTTTTATTGAGCATATACTATGTGCCAGCCACTGGGGAAACTGTGCAGTGAATGAGACAGGCCAGATCCCTTCTCTCAGAGTTTACAGACACAGCAGGAAAGATACACAAAGAGTAAATTAAATAAACAAGATAGTTGCAGCAACTGAGAAATGTTATAAATGAGGTAGTGTGACAGAGAATGACCAGATTTGGGCGTTGCCTCTGCCAGAGTAGTCAGAAAAGACTTCTCTGAGGGCATGGCATTTAGCTGAGACTTGCATGGCGTGAAGAGGAGCCAGCTGTGTGCAGAACTGGAAAAGACAATTTGGGCAGAGGGAACAGCATGTGCAAAGGCCTTGCCAGGAACAAATTGGTGAATCCAAGGAACAGAGAAGGTCAGTGTGTCTGGCCCTTAATCCGCAGATGGAGATGGAATGAAGGACAGGTGGGGACCAGATGAGATACAGACTGGTAAGCCATGAAGGTACTTTGGATTTGATTCAAAGAATAGTAAGAGGGTTTTCGGCAGAAGAGTGTTATGCTCTGGTTTACATTTTTTAAATGATAGAGGATATTTATATAATCACAGTCTAACGAAGTTAAGTGCATTTAAGAAGAACAATTATTTTATCACATTAGCATACAGTGATTATCAATTTTCAAATGATTATAATAGAAAATATACTAATTCTACCTAGAAATACATTTTCGGCCTCACTAGGTTAGATGTGATTCAGAAGTCATTTGGGGATATTCAGTGACTCAGGGATCCATAATGATCATTGTTACCCAGGTGAGGCAAAAACCAGGCATCCTTTAATAAATTCTGACCAAAAAGATATGAGGCAAAGTAAATTCTTTTGGAAATTAATGCTCTTCCAGCCCACTGTGCATTCTACAAAACGGGCATGTTTGAGCTGGAACCTTTCCAGTTCATCAAGCTGGGTTTGTGATTTATGTTAATTCCACACAGCTGAGAGTAAGCCAAGCCTTCCTCTGTGGTTTCCATTCATGAAAATCTCAGCGTGCGAACTGTGAAGGTGCTAATGGACCCTAAGTGTGGCATGCGGCAGGTGCTCAAGGCATCCCAGCTTGCCCCCCTCCAAGGGGATGCAGTGCCCATCTGCTGTGATCTGAGAGTCAGCAAGAGGCCACTGTCCCCAACAATCCTCCTACTGACCCTTAAACATGCAGTGTCCTCATGAATTCCTCCTTGAGGCAAAGGGAACTCTATTTAAAGACAAATGTTTTATCCCGGAGGAGTAACCCAATGATATCGTTGTCTGTCATGAGTATCTTCCAATAGTTTCTTAAATTACTCAGTTGCCTAGCAGAGTCCATATGCATTTTTTTTTCAGTCAGATGAGAAGTTTGGAAAGTCCAAAATGTGGCTTTAAAAAGAGCAGGTTTTCTGGGTGGTGAACACACAATGTGATATATAGATGATATATTACAGAAAGGTACACTTGAAACCCATATAATTTTACTAACCATTGTCACCCCCAATAAATTTAACGAAAACCAAATATATATATTGAAAATATATCCAATTGAAAATAATGCCCTGAAAAACAAAAACAAAAAAAGAGCAGGTCGATAAATAAACTGTGGTACATCCAGACAATGGATATTTTCCGGCACTAGGAAGAAATGCACTAGCAAGCCATGAAAAGACAGAGAGGAAATTTAAATGCATATTATTAAGTGACAGAAGTCAATCTAAAAAGACTACACACTGTATGATTTCAATTATTTGCCATTCTGGAAAAGACAAAACTATGGAGACAGTAAAAAAATCAATGGCTGCCAGGTGGAGCACGGAGGATTTTTAGAGCAGTAAACCTATTCCGCAAGATACTACAATGGTGGGTCTATGTCGTTATATATTTGTCAGAACCCATAGCATGCAAATGACCAAGCGCGAACCCCAGTAATGCAGACTATGCACTTGGGTGACAATGTATATCAATGTAGGCTCATCGATTGTAACCAATGTACGGCTGTGGTGTGGGGTGTTGACAGTGGGTGAGGCTGTGTGTGTGCAGGGAAGGGAGTGTGTGGGAAGTCCCTGTACTTTTCATTCCGTTTTGCTGGAAGCCTAAGACGGTTCTAAAGATAGTCTAGTTTTAAATTAAATAATAGAAGCAGAATAAATTGGAGTTAGTTTTTGTTTTGTTTTGTTTTTTAAGTGGAGGAGACGGTTTATGTAGACGGGCTCAGTGAGCAATCCTGGGCAGCAGGAGGGAGATTCCAGAGGGTCCAGGGGTCACCGCGGAGAAGATGGGACCCCTGAACACACTCCCCAGGACTTCTGGGCATTTCCTCTGCATAGAGCAGGGCTCGGGGATGTGGGAAGCAGTGTGGCTAGCCTTCCTGCAATATCTGTACTGATAGAAACAAAGAACCCAAACATCACAATGATCTTAGGGGCACATTTTACGTAGTCAACCTACCTCCCTGAGGCATGGATTCCATGGATTCTTCTAGTGGCTTTAATCCAGTGTAGTCCTAAACAGCCAAGGACTCTGGAGAGGTGAATTCTTTTATGCTACCTACTAGCTGTGTGACAACCTTCAGTAAGTTATTTAACCTCTTTGGGGCTCCTCTAACCCAATTTCTATAGCCCCTTCATTTTTACAAATGCAAAGCCAATTCTATTCAGTCTCTGGGACTTTTTCCCTTGTTCACACGCAGTCAATTAAAAGTGCTGCAGGCAGCGTGTTCCAAACTCCATGTCATTTCTGTATTCTATGATTAGGTTCACCATGATTACCTTCGCCCCGAGGTTTTAATTTGATGCTATGGGGTGAAAGGGCAAATTTTACATTGTGTTTTGAAACACCTTCGCCATGTCCTTAACTGGACTGAAAGCACTTGTAGCACATGGAGAAATATATTTTTAATTTGTGATGCTTTTCTCTACGGGGTCTGCTATTTCTGAGTTTAATGTGTTTCCAACACTTAGAGACACTCTAATGAAAATGGATGAGTTTTTTTCTTCTGTCCTTTGGTAAAGTAAAACATAAAAGTCTAAACTCTTTGAGCCCTTAGTTCTTTGTCTGCAAAATAAATATAAGAGCAACTGCCTCCCAGAGTTGTTGGGATCGTATTAAGTGATATTATTTACGCAAAGCACCTAGCACAGAATCTGGCGCTTAGTAAACATTTTTTCAAAGTTTGTTACTCTTGATATTGTTATTGCTAATTGAGTCTAACAGCACTTAAAACATTCTAAGCCCTCAGGAAATATGCGTTTAATGTATGAATAGTAACAAGATTTCCATTAATCGCTGGCAGTGCCAGTGTCGGGGAAGGATAACGCTTGGCTCCCATATCACACTGAGCAGGCTATTCCAGATGTTAAGAGCAGTGGTAGCCAGGAGTCAGTCAAACTGTCCTCTCACAAGATTCCACTGCTCTTTCGTATGTTTCTGCTTTGATTATCTACACCTATCTGTTTCATGAATCTGACAGCATACAAAATCGGTTAAAATTCAGACTATCATAAATTCTGTTCATAGATCTTTATTTTGACGATCTTTATTTTTAAAGTAACTTTGTCGCAACTTGAGCTCTTTAAAGGAAAAGCCTCGTGTAAATTGTAATACATGATTACATGTTATGTGTTTACTCCCAAAGATCCTTTAACAGATGCTGAAAATAGCCATTTCTCTACCCCATCAGAACTCAGAACCAAGCAAATAGCCGACCTTTCGGTCTCTGACCAACTGTGCCCACACTGATAACTACAAGTAGATGGGGAGAGAAACGATAGATCAGAAAATGAATAAGTAGGCAGGTAGATGACAAACATATATGAAAAGGAGTTTTCAGAGTTATATTATCATTTGAGTTGGGTCGAAGCCAGAACAAATAGAGTTCAGCAGTAGGAATCTTATATGGTTCCTCTAAAAAAAAAAAAAAATCCAGAATATCATTGTATGCTAATAATATGTAGTTTCTAATAATTCTTTGCCTGCCTCAGACTTCTTATGGATAACTCATTATTATTTTTTTTAATGTGCTTCTGTAGAAGGCCAGATGCTAATAGAGATGGTTTAAAAGTTATTTACGTTTGCTATGCAACGTCTTCTGTTTGCATTCCTTGCAAGTCTTGTTGAGACTAATATTAAAATAAGTTTGTTTTTTATGGATGCACATCAAGGACTAGAAGGCAGAAGAAGCCTAATCACATGCTGGAAGATGGAGGGAAGCCAGTGTGGGATTGTAAAAATGCTGGCAATTATCAGCCAAGTGCGTTGGTCAGCCCAACACACATGAACAGGAATTGAATGTTTCCCTGTGACTAATTTCACAGAGATGGAAACTGATGCAGGGCAGGAGTCTGAGTGTCAACGCCAGCCAGCCCCTCCAGACTGTGAGTCATTCCAGGACAGGGACCTCATTCTCCACTCACTGTTGTGTCTAAAGCACCTGGCACTTGCGAAGTCCTGAACAATGTTGAATGGATGGGTCAATGAATTAATTAATGGGTGAGCACATTTCTCTGTGTTTTTTATATCTTAGAACTCTAGTCCCCAAGTAGAGTACTAGGCTAGGAGTTGGAGGTGGTTCTGCATACAGAGGAAATGGCCAAGCAGTGTTTATTAGGGAGAATTTACAGAGAGAGAGATAGCAGTAGGTGTGAGGGTCCCTGTCATCCTTGGCACATTCCAGGATAAAGTCACGCACAAAGATCCAGCAGGTTTGGAAGTCACACTCCACGTGAGGGAGCTTGCCCCACGGCCTGTGAGGCATTTAAGCTGTACGACCAGGGAAGCACCAGCCCTTCCCCTGGTGTGATCAGAGGCTAAGATAAAATAACACAATCACGTGGCAGAATTGTTGCTCCAGCCCTCTCCTGGCCACTCAGTCATGGCTGAGGAGAGCGTCGTCCCCTCTCCTATCTGGGAGATGGGGTCTAAGCCTTGCAAATGACCAGGATTGTCATCTTAAGCACATATTTAGGGTGTGCCGTAGCCCGTTTCCTTGGAGCTTTGCTGAACATCAACTCCTTTCCTGAGGGTCCAACCTGCAGGGGATTCCTCTTGAATGCATTAACTCTTGTCTCTCAGTTACGATATGGTAGACACAAATTAATCTGGCCATCATAACCAGTCGTCCTCCCCCGGAGCTGATAGAGATGCTTCCTGGCCAGGCTAGTCGTTCTGCCTTTATTTCATGCCTCCGACTTCCTAAGACACCTGTTAACTTTGCACCTCCACCGTTACTCTCCACCCATTCCCAGCCAGGCCAGCCCACCCAAAGCCCCTCGATGATCCAGACCCCATTCTTCTAAATTCCCTGAGTCTCAGGTCCTTGGGCCCTGTTCTCCATTATAGGTCAATCATCTGCATCTGTCAAAGAAATCTCTGGAATGGATTAGCCTTCCCAGATTCTGGAACTTGAACAGAAATTTCAGGTACTCAGCAGACTTACAAAGGGGGTATTTTGGTTCTAGGTCAGGATGGGTATATTTTAATGTCTACCCAGCACATTGACATTCCTTCCTTGCTTATAAGAACTCTGCCCTTGAATCCAGTGAAGAGACAAGATGATTTGATTCACCCCTTCTCTGGCCCTTGAACACATTCATTTTTATTTGGCTCATGTTCAAAATGGGCTGATGAAGTTGCAGATACCAGGTGGGAATCAGAAACCTGGAAAAGAGCAAAGGCGTCAGGGATAGAGTTGTGAAAGGACAAGGGGAAGAGAAAAAGCAGGTACAAGAGAAAGGGGGAAACATAACACCGGATCAGGAAAGGAAGCAGGACAGGTTTCCTTGTATTTTTTCCTACGTATTTGTCTTTGCCTTGGATTGCTATTGAGGCGGAAGTGACACGTTAGTCATTAGACACCTGAATCATCCATAGGTCCTAGTGTGTTGGTTCAAAAAATGTTTGGTGCATGGGATAAAGAAGAAAACTAAAGTGGCCTGTGGTAATGAGCTCAGTGGCCTGGGTCATGGTGACACCATCTCAATCTTCATTGCATGTCATCCAGTTAGCTTCACATTTTAAGCAAACAAAAGAAGGAATAAATGAAAACAGTTCATTCTAGTGGTAATTCCCATGACAGTAACTAAAACACCCTCTCTTTGGGGATTATTTTCCCCTCAATATCCAGATTCTATTATTATTACAGCAGAGAAGCCAGAAGTCTAGAGAAGCTGTGCCGCTTACCCAAGGCCACACAGAGGCAAGTGTCAAGCTCAGGACACTCACACTTGCCAATTCTCAAAGCTAGGACTGTGAGAAAAGGAAACTGAACTTCGTAAGATGTTCTGTTCCAGAGCAGACACAGATTAAATATAAGATTCAGATGAATTAATAAAATATAAAATGTGGGACAGTAAAAATAAATTGCAGACTACACAAAGTTGCAATGGGATCATGACAACCGATCCTTAATCTGTTTGCTATTAGGGTGGAGAATAAGATCAAGTTCTACTCTTCTGGAATTCAGATACATTTTCTGTTTATTATTTATAAATTTAAATATTTAAAGGAATACAAGGAAAGTTCACACAGGCTGAACTGGGCCTCTTTATAATGTAAATACCTTTCCAATGGGGGAAAATTACTGAAAGATGGTGAGTTTGTCTTCTGACAATATTTCCCAGACATTTTTTCATTGTTAGCAAAACTCTCTTGGAGTGTAACTAAGAGTTTCTGAGGAGTGGTAAGTTTAAAAAGCAAAGGGAAGGAAAATTTCAATAAGAACCAAGCTGCCCCAACTCCCCCCTTTATTTTTCAACAGAACCATCAAAGTGCAGCTAACGGAAATATACTTAAGTGGCATTAATTCATCCCTAAGAGGGCTCTCCAAGAGTTTTATTGCTACATCAGGGAAAGCCATAAACCAGCAGGAGGAGAAAGCAAAGAAAATAAGTCTGGGGAGTCGCCTTGTGTTAGAAAGTGAGCAGGTGGTCAATAATGTGTGCTTGGCTGGTTTCCACAGCGAGGAGACAAAAATTCATGGCAACTCTGTGGCCCACAAAACAGGCGATCACAGGGAAAAGAGTCCTGGAACTTGGCAGAGTGCTGTGGAAGAATCCACATGAATATGAAATAATGAAATGCTCATCTCTCCTTCTTCTCACCACCCGTCCAATTTCATGTTAATACTTGACTCGACAACCTATTGTCTGAACACCTTCCAGTGTCTGGAATGATTGAGACAGGGAGAAAAAAGGACTAGTCCGGGGAGGGCCAAGGACAGAGGGTGTTTAGACCTGAAAGTGACATTAAGGATCAGTGAGTCCAACACACTGGGTTTTATAAACAAGGAAGTGGAGTCTCTCTCAGAGATTACTTTTATAGAGAGAGAGCACATCAGAGATTTTCATGTGAGGTCTAACGTCCCAAACTGAATGCTGGATTTAGAAAAACGCCTCCACAATCCTGTCATTCATCTCAAGCCAAATCTAAGACCCGTAGAGTCACCATACGGAGCCTCTTAGAAGCATCCTGTGATGAAGGAAAATTATAACCAATCTCAAGGTTATTTTACTTTCAACCAATGCTTCCCTATTCCTTACAACTTTTCTATTTTTAATTTAAAAAAACACTTTTTATTAATTTCTAAGAAAGAATGGCTATTGCGTAGGATTTTCCATTCTTGTGAGGTGGCAGCAAACAGCATGACACAGAATCAGGAGGAGAATGAAAATCATAGACAGAAGGGTAACATTGAGTCAGTGTTTGGAAACGTGATGCTCTCTCTGCCTTCACACCATCCAAAATCTTATTTTAACACTTAGAAAAGAAAGAGGGTACAGGATGGAAACAGGGTGCCATTCATATGTTTGTTCAACAAGCATTTATGAAGCCTATTTTGTGCATAGTTATGAACTCGGTACAAAGAGAATTTCCAAAAATAAAGGTCTGATCCTTACTCCTCCAGACACTTGAAAGAGCTCTTACATGGCGCCTCCTTCCCCATAACCAGCGCCTAGAATTTGTGACTAAAACTCATTTTTCAAAATAAAATACATTAGAGGTTTGCTCCATTGGGGGGAGGGGAATTAACATTTTCTATTTAAATAGATACTTATGGCAAAATACTGCTTGGGATTTAGTTGCCATTTTGGATTTGAGATTACTACTTTGCACTAACTACGAAAGAAGCATATATTCAATTGAGCTTGTTTTTTTAGGTACAAAACTCCATGTAGTTTTGAATTATGCAGGGTCTATGGTAGGAGGGGATGGGAATCTTTCAGACACAAGTCTTAGAATATGATAAACACTAAAAAAGTGTTAATTATAGGATTATTATTATTATTACTATTATTATTCAAGTCTCCAAAAAAAAAGCACAGAAAAGTCAAGCTTCTAAACAAAGTGATTGTAGACAAAGAAACAAAAACTCATAGACACAGACAATAGTTTAGTGGTTACCAGAGGGTAAGGAGGGAGGGGGCTGGCAGATGAAGGTAAACAGGGTCAAATATATGGTGATGGAAGGAGAACTGATTCTGGGTGGTGAACACACAATGTGATATATAGATGATGTATTACAGATTTGCACACTTGAAACTTATGTAATTTTACTAACCATTGTCACCCCAATAAATTTTAATTAAAAAAAGTGATTGCAAGCTGATTACTTTTGTGACTTAAAAGTTTACAGCCATAATTACTTGTGAATTTTACTTCCTTCAGCAGTCAAGTATAGCTTAAGTCCTGCAGCTGCTCCGCCAAGGCCAACTTGCTGCTATCACGTCCCAGAAATATCTTTGGTTCTCTGGTTTTCAAAGCCAAAGCCCTTTGCAGTCAATACAAAAACTGGCTCCTGAATGCCCAGTTCACTGAGGGAAGGGAAGCCAGGAAAGATCCAGCATGTGAACTAGTGGTTGCACGTGATAGGCAGATGGGAGACGCTGCACTGTGAGGTGGGGACACAGACACAATACTCGTTATCTGCTTATTAGGAAATATCTTTGCCTTCCTTGTCTTTGCCAAGGGGACAATTGGTCAGCCTAATTTTCATAATAGGTCTGGAGCAGAGTAAAGACAAAAATCATTGCTTTTCGATTCCTCACAAACAGGACTGAGAAAAGCAAACTGTCATGAACAGGCGCTCATAATCTCTACTGCTACTTCCCCTCGTCCTCGTGTCGTCCTGGTCCTCCTCTTCTTTATCCTCCCGCTTTAAATAATAAATAACACTTATAGAGTGATTGCTATATCTAGGCACTGTTCTAAGCATTTTACTTGCATTAATTCCCTTAATCTCCTCAACCTCATGAGACAGGTAATGTTATCATCATCCCCAATTTATCGTGAGGAAATGGAGGCACAGAGAGGTTAAGTAACTTGCTTAAGATCACAGAGCTAGTAAGTGGTAGAATTAGGATTTAATTCAGGCAGGTTAGCTCAGACTTGCTTCTCTTAACCATTCCCTACAGTTGCCAATATCTGCTTTTAGATGATTTTGAAGAAGGGCACGATACCCTCCACTTCTCTCCTTCCTCTGTTGGACAATTCCCAATTATCCTTCAACCCTTGTGTCTGACCTCTCCTACCCACCTGCCCCATCCAGGTTAAAGTGCTCTTTTGTTTTTATTGAAGTACTTCCACCAGATTAAGATCTAACTTTCAACAGCTGACTGGAAACTTCTTGAGAGTAAGTCCTTTTACAGTCGCTTATTTTTATGTATCTTCAGCCACTAACATAGTAGCACCTTAAAATTCAATGTAAGATTGTTGAATTAAGTAATTAAACAAACCAACTGACACGGTGGAAATAAACCAGGCCAAGACTTAGAGATTTAAGAAAATACAAGCATGGGAATCCCCCATAAACATTTTAGTACAAGAGAGATGTTAGAAACCATCTCATACAAAGGTATCCAGCAACCTAAATAAAGGTTGGATCCTGCCCGCAAAGGTGTTAAAAAAAAATACCTACCAGTGTTTAAAAACAAAGAAGAAGAATTGAAGTAAAATTTCAGAATGAAGAGGTTTTTCACAAAATGTCCTGATTTGTAGCTTCTCTTGAAAAATTGGAAGAACTGCCCAAACCAGATCCACACACAACTGCCTCCCTGGGATGGGGCAAACGCTCCTTAGTTCACCACAAACTCTGGCCAGCCAGCTCCACCCACTCCCCATCTCCCTGCTTCCTCCAGGTGTCTGGGCTCCCCCACCCTGTCTAATTCATTCCCTTCATATCATCTATCATTGTGTATCATCGTTTAGACTGAGGAGACTTTGAAAGATACACAAGGGTGTCACGACAGAGAAGTGACTATACTCCAAGTCTCTCCTCTCCAATTCAGTTCTCTATTCACACTCTAGGTCCTAAGAAATAGCATTTGTGAAGCATGTTTATCAGTGGAATTCCATGTTTTTGTGAATTCATTGTGCCTTGTGGCGAGTTTTGCTCATAAAAAGAAAAATCTCACACACGCTCAGCTTTTTTAACTTCAATATCCCCAAGCACTGGCATTTATTACATAATTCATTGTCCTTTCCTTTCTCCACCTCCATTTTCTCTGAAAAATGTTTAGTAGATGAACTGTGAAAACCTTATGATTTTTCCTCCCAGACAGCACATCCATCTCTCTCTCTGCCTCAAAATAAATTCCATCCCTTAAAGAAATGGTGACTCCAATACCAAGATAGCTGTGGTTTGGTTGCTTTCAATGCTTTGCCTGTGTTCAAAGGGCAGGATGTTACCACGTGGGTTAATTACCTAGATGGAGCTGTGGTTGAAAAGTGGTGGGTTTTAGAGAATGCCCTCTCTGTGGCTGACAATTTATCACAACGTGGTGTTTTAGGCTTAGCCCCAGCTTGAGAACTAAATTTCTTTTTTTTAATTTAAATGCATTTTTGGGACCAGGCCTGTGGAATGATCTCTGCTACTGTTAAACTGTACAACAGAGAAAGAACAATTTCACATTTTTACTGACCAAGAAATTGCCGAGATTTTTAAAGTTCTTTTACAGTTCAGAGATTTCCAGGGTTAAATATTGCAACTTCAGTAGGATTGATGTTCTGATTAGAGATTAGTTCTACGTGTATGGGGGCAGAGGGGAGCCAATTTTGGAAGAAATTGATTAATTATTTTTATTTCCAAGTGCCGTTTATTTGGTTTAATGGTTTGCCCATGTGTAATAGAAATTCTAGGGCTTAACTTTTAATATCAAGTCATTCAAGGTTATGTGGCTCGAAGTAATCTTAGCTATATAAAAGTTCAACATTGAACCCCACAAATAACCAGCTCAAAAAGTGAAAATAAAAACTCAACAACTGTCTACCTCATGCCCGTTATCTCTCACCTTTAAACCCCCAAAGACACATACACATTCGCATAGTAATTGAATTTATAAATAGTTTAGTATTACGGAGAGATTGGAAAAGGCTAGGATTTATTCCTTGGCTCAGGGCCTTTTTGTTTATTTCACAGTTTCCTATAAAAATACCAAAATGAACAGTTGACTGCCACAATAGTCTGCTAATAAAATAAGAATGCTAGCACAGGAAGCCGGCTTGCTCACTTAATCTTCTGAATATACTGATAGAGTAAGTACAAAGGGGCAGAGAGAATGGGGCAGAGAAAAGAGACCTTGCATGCTTTTCAGTCCTTCCTTGAGACGGTCCTAGGAAAGCACTGAGGGAAGCATCCATGATGACAAATGGCTCTCCCTCCTGCTTCCAGGAAGCCCATGCTGGCTGGGAACTGAGCCCACTGTACTTTACCTTTCAACTTTCTCAGCTTTTAAAACTTCCACCAGAACTTTTTCCCGATATAGCTGTTATGCTGTACATTACATCCCTGTGACTTATTCATTTTATAACTGGAAGTTTGAAACTTTTGACCCCCTTTACCTATTTCGCCCACCTTCCCACCCCACACCCCCCTCTGACAACCACCAATCTGTTGTCTGTATTTATGAGCGTGGTTGTTTTATGTTCTTTGGGGTTTTTTTTGTTTTGTGTTTTAGATGCCACGTATAAGTGAGATCATATGGTATTTGTCTTTCTCTGTCAGACTTATTTCACTTAGCATAATGTTCTCTAGGTCCATCCATGTTGGCACAAATGGCAAGATCTCATTCTTTTTTATGGCTGAATAGCATTCCATTATATATATCACATTTTCTTTATCATTTCATTATTTGATGGACACTTTGGTTGTTTCCATGTCTTGGCTATTGTAAATAATGCTGCAGTGAACATGGGTGTATAGATATCTTTTAGAATTAATCTTTTGCTTTCTTCTGCTGAATCCCCAGAAGTGGAATTTCTGAGTCATAGGGTAATTCTATTTTTAATTTTTCAAGGATCCTCCATACTGTTTTCCATGGTGGCTGCACCAGTTTACATTCCCACATTCTTAATAGTAAGAAACACCACTAACTCATTTGAGTTTCACCTAATCTCTCAACCTTTCTTGACTAAGATGCTGAGCAATCGGGAAACATCTAGAAGGCATACAGAATTACAGAAAAGGGAAAAAGGCAAGAGCTTCTAATATGACACTCTTCCTCAGGAAATGTTGCAGTCTATAAACAAGCCATCTCTTCCTGCTGGTCCCTCCTTCCCACACCTAGAGACCGCCCTTAACCCCAAACTCTTTTTGCCTAACTTGTTTTAAACTTTCTCATCTCTACAATCTTAGCTATTTTGGGAATGAGCAATTCTATCCTTTTTCTTTATTCATGTTATTTACAAAGGAGGACTTCAACAAAGACCAAGTTTTAACTATGCATGTGACAAGGATATTGCTGTGTCTTGTGTGACTGAAATTCACTTGCAATTCCATTAGTCTGAGCAAGAGAAATAAATTTAATAAAATAAAATTTAAAAAAAAACTAAGGAGATATGAATAAAGTGTGGGCTTTATTGAAAAAAAAAAAAAAGAGGATGGGGGGCACAAAAGTGCTTGCAGTAAAGAAATTTTCCATGAAATTTATATGTTACATAGCACATTAGAGTTGTTACATATATATTATAGTGATTGGCTCTAAAGAAATATGTTTACAATATCCAATTCAATGGATTACATTAGATAAAATGTCCCCATACTGTGTCTTCCTTGCAAAGGCCTGAAAACATCTTTATTTTACATCGTGCTGTTTATACAAATTGTACTAATGCAGAGAAGGCTGAAAGACGATCACGTGAATGGCAGAGTGCCCCCTAGTCCTTCTCGGGTCACACCAGGAAGGACTTACCTTGTTACCCATCATCAGGCCCCTGGAATGGGGAGGATCTTATTCTCGGGAAGCCTCTACTCGTCATGGCCCACTACACCATAGAGCTGCCTCTAGATATTGGATCTACAATTTTTCTTATAAAATGAGCATTGTAGCTCCTAAAACATGACTAAGTCATACTTATTCACTAACCACTCCTCCTTCCCAAGATGTATGCTTTGTATTCATTTGTCATTCCTATGACAGGAGGCACACATAGTACTTGCTGAATGACTTGGGGAATTTTTGAGGCTACACATTGTAGAAAGTTTTTATCATTTTTAGATACTTTTTAAAAATTTCTCAGTAAGTTTTGATTTTTATTTAATTTTTAAGTATGGTAAAAATAATAAAACATATATATATATGAATCACTTTTTTGTCCCTAAACTTTTTTTTCTTATTCAGGTTCTTCCTTTGGTTTCTGGTCAAGGACAATGAAATACTGAAATGTAACTGGAAGTGTGAGATTGATCGAAGTTTATGCCATCCAAAAAGCTTGAGCATGTAATTCATAAAATCTCTTATCTATGAAGTGTGAGCATGTTATTCATGTTCACAGATACCATAAAATTTTAGAAGTAGCCAGTGTCCCAGTTCTGCAAATGAGGGAACTGAGGACAAGTCAGGATGGGTAACTTGCTTAGGTCAGAACCAGAATTTAGGTGCTCTGCACTCAGAGAACAGTGATGTTTTCATATTATGGAAATAAAATTTTTTTTTTAAAAAAAGGATTCCACTCTAGAACTTTTTCTTTTAGGGATTTTCTCAAGTGTTTTATAAACTGTTTGGAAGCTGACATGATTCCAGCTAGAGAAACAAAAGGAGTTAATTGCAGACTTCAAATATGTGAACTATTATTTCAAGAAAAATATTCTCCAGATGTTTCCCACCTCCTTTGAGAATGGAAAAGGGGAAATGAGCTTAAAGTTCAGCAAGAAAGATTCAGATTAGATATTAGGAAATGTCGGTCTGTGAAATGCTGCATTGGTTACTGAGGAATGTTGTGAAATAACCTCCTCTAGAGAACTTGTGGAATGTGATGGTTGGCCATCCATTTCAGAGGGGTTAGGTGGGTGGCCCATTTCTAGAGCTGAGGGCACAACCTAGTTGACATCTAAAGTTCCGTATGTCTCAGGAGGTTATGCAGTGCTTATAGTTAGCCACTGAGATAGTTGGCTGCTCCTAATTTTAGCAAAATTCAGAATTCATCAATGAAACTGTTCAAGCTCTATTTTATACTTGTATCAGTCCTGATAGGTATAAATGGGCAGATTGACGAAAATGAATGAATGCTTATTGAATGAATGTGCCCATTGCCTTCATTGGACTGATTGATCAACACCTGATAGGTTTATTTCTTTGGGCTCCATCTCAATGTATTCACCTTGCCAGGGACTTTCTGACTTCCCAAACTTGTGCCCCTGGTCCAAAAACCAAAAAGTAAGGGATCTTGTCCAGGATCTCATATTATATAACAGAGAAATTCTTTATTTCAACTAACAAGACAGATTTGATGTTTGGAGGACAAGATGGAGAAGAGTGATGATACAGTTAGATCTGTACTTCTAAAACAATATATTGGATGACAGCTCATATATCGGATGAGAACTCCTAAAAGTATAAAAGTAATCAAATAAGAATTTTAAATTTCTAACTTACAATGTAAATTTCAGTAATATAAGTAATTATATCAATACAAGATGGGGAGCTATCATTTGAAAGAGTTTAATGTCTAAAAAAAAATGTCCTACTAAGTGGATATAAGAGTAATGATATAACATAGTTGAAGTACGTTCATTGCGCTGGTAAAAAGTAAATGCTCAGAACCTTAGCGAATATCATTATAACTTTGAAGTTTACTGCCCTTCCTCCCCACCCACCCTCTGGTTCTGGTTTTCTCATATACAGTCACTAACTTTCCCCAATATCAACCAGGAATCATTCTACTGGCTACCCCAAAAAATCCCTTCCCACAAAAGCATTAGGGTTTTTGAAGGTTTCTTCAGAAGATTAGGGTTTATTCATCTCTGAGGCAATAAAGGAGGGAATTTATAATACATATAATAAATATAAAAAGGCCATCTGAATGAATTTTTCCTTTCTTGACTACTCCTCCACTAGAAATTTTTTCTCTGACTCTCCCCTATACAGCAATCAACTCTGCTCACACTTAATCTCCTCCAGAAACCCCTAGAAAGCCAAATTTCTCTACACTCTATTACTTCGAGTTGCTTCTATTGTCCTTTAAAACCTAGGTGCCAGCCCATCCAAGCATAGATGCTCAGTTGCTCCAGTAAAATGGGTTTCAAAGCACATCATCTCAACAAATGTTAACCATCTACCTCCCCTCTCTCTCCTGCTTTGTTTTTCTGCATATCATTCAACACATTGTATATTTACCTTTTTGTTTAGGATACCCTTGTTGTGCCCCATCAAAGCATAAGTCTCAGAGTGTTAAAAGTACAATTCTCATTCATAAGTGAGCACATCAAAATTTTGTTTAACATGATGACTAAGTTGATTTGAAATAACAATATTTACAATCTGAGTTTTTGTTGTTGTTGTTGTTGTTTGTTTTTTTGTTTGTTTTTTTAATTGGGAAGAGGAACAAGACTTTATTGGGGAACAGTGTGTATTTCCAGGACTTTTTTCCAAGTCAAGTTGTTGTCTTTTCAATCTTAGTTGTGGAGGGTGCCATTCAGCTTCAAGTTGTTGTCTTTTCAGTCTTAGTTGTGGAGGGTGCAGCTCAGCTCCAGGTCCAGTTGCCGTTGCTAGTTGCAGGGGGCGCAGCCCACCATCCCTGGGAGAGTCGAACGGGCAACCTTGTGGTTGAGAGGATGCGCTCCAACCAACTGAGCCATCCAGGAGCTCAGCTGCAGCTCAGCTCAAGGTGCCGTGTTCAATATTACTTGCAGGGGGCACTGCCCACCATCCCTTGCGAGACTTGAGGAATTGAACTGACAATCTTGTGGTTGAGAGCCCACTGGCCCATGTGGGAATCGAACCGGCAGCCTTCGGAGTTAGGAGCATGGAGCTCTAACCACCTGAGCCACCGGGAGGGCCCTTGTTGTTGTTATTGTTGTTATAATAAACTGATAAAAAAGAATGCCGAGACAA
Organism: Rhinolophus sinicus; assembly: GCF_036562045.2. Taxonomy (NCBI): domain Eukaryota; kingdom Metazoa; phylum Chordata; class Mammalia; order Chiroptera; family Rhinolophidae; genus Rhinolophus; species Rhinolophus sinicus. The sequence continues at coordinate 79,700,429 of NC_133751.1, read as the reverse complement.
TGCTAAGTTAAATATACAACTGTTTAATATTCTAAAGGGCAATGAAACCATAACCTCAGGGGGGTTAACATAGTTTAGTGTATTTAATATCTGTAATGCTAATCAATTATGCCACAAAGTTACCTATCCCACGTTAGAAGATGCCTGAAGGTGAGCTTATTTGCAAGATAATAAAAGGTCATGTGACCATCCATCCTTTTCCTTAGCCAATTTTGGCATACATTTCTTAATGCCCCCTTTCCGACCCCCCACTAAATGGAAACTACATGTGCACTGCCATCTATGAATAAAAAATAATAGACTCTCCTACAATCTGCTCATATAATGAAAATAGCAACAAAATTTGTACAACCAGGTAACGGGTTGCCTTATGAAGGTTTCTATCATTATTAATAATATCCAAGTAGGAAATACGAAGGCTTTCTTCAGCAACTGTTATAGGCAGAATTCTAAATGGGAGTGAGGCTAAATTCGATATTTTCTAAAGCCCCTATAAACACTAAGGATTTTGACTTTGAGGATCCATCAGTAAATACTGAGAAAGTCATACATTTCCTTGTCCCAAGGAAGCTTAACCATGTTGAGTTGTAATGGACAAAAACAACAGGAAAAAAAATAAGGTTGACAGGAATTACATGTAACTTTATGTTAAACTTTCAGGACTAGGAGAATAGTGGTGGTTGAGAAAGTGGGGAAGACTTTACAGAAAATGTAGGAATTGAGTTGGTCTAGGTCTAGGTGTTTGGGCTGAGTTGTGTCCCCCAAAAGTCATATGTTCAAGTGCCAACTCCCAGTACCTCTGAATGCGACTGTAGGTGGAGAAGGGTCTTTAAAGAGAAAATTAAGTGAAAATGAGGTCACTAGGGTGGGCTCTAATCCAATATGACTGGTGTCCTTCTAAGACGAGATTAGGAAACACCATGTAAGGATAGAGGGAAAAGATACCCAGCTACAAGCCAAAGAAAGGGGCCTCGAAAGAAACGCACCCTGCCTTGAGCTCAGACTTCTAGACTCCACAATTGTGTGAAAAGAAATTTCTATTGTTTAAACCACCCAGTCTGAAGTACTTTGTTATGGCGGCCCTAGTGAACTAATACAGGAGGTTTGAAATGTGGAGAGGGCTAGAAGAAGGAGGAAAAGGAGGAGGAGGAGACGAATCCCTCAGAAAAAAAGAATACAATCAATAAAGAGGTCAAAACGGGAGTAGACACACTCGTAGATGAGGAATAACATTTTGAAATAGGGGTTTACATCAGGGAAAGATAGTTACAACTTCTATTCTAATAAATAAGACTCTTTCCTCTGCAGTATTGTGTCTTAAGAAGAATCAAAAACCTTTCAACCCACACATCTCTATCCAAAATTTACTTCCTCAGAGATGTCTGTCCCCACCATCCGTTCCAAAACAGTGTCTTCTACTCCAAGTCACTCTCCAGTCCTTTTCCCGTGCTTTGTTTTCTTCATAGCACTCAAATCTGAAACGATAAAATTTATTTTTAACTTGTTTATTCCTTGTCTCCCCACACTAGAATGTGAGTTCAATAAGATCAGGGACCTCATCTCTTTAACTTACCACTCTATCTCCAATACCCAGAACAATTCCTAAATATAAATATCTCTATAAATAAAATATAAACACCTTTGAATGAATTGCCCTGAGAAATGTAAATGAGGAGAAAATGCTCTTTGAGAGGTGTGGAAAAGCCAAGAAGACAATTCTGGGGAATACTGGAGAAGTAGGATTCTGCCGGATTTGCCTTCGCTTCAGGCGTGGTAAATCTGAGGCCTTGAGAAACTACAAACCCTGAGCAGGGGGCGGTCGGAGGGAGGCACAGGGGAAGACGTCCAAGAGCAGAGCAGACAGGCTTGTCCACACCACACACAACATGGACACGCATACACACACACACACACACACACACACACACACACACACACACACAGCTGTGTTAGCCCGTGTGAATGGGAAAGTTGGATTTAGGGCAAGGACTGAAATTTTAAATACTTAAGCATTCTTTTGGACAGCAAGCTAAAATTTCATGAGGATAAATGTACAAATCAAATGTTGAGGAGTGTCTAAAATAATATATATCACATTATTCTGTTACATACATTACAGGTCACATGAGGAAACTGAAACTCTCTGCAGTCCTGCCCAAATATAGGGAACCATTTAGGGCTGTTCAAAATGATTAGGATTGGCAAGTCTGACACCAGAATGAGTAACTGCCTTGGTTCTGCTGTTCTTTTTCTTTCTTTCTTTTTTTTTTTGCCAGTTTTAACATGTACATTTTAATGGCCATTGTTGTTTTATTCGTATTAGGTTTATCATTACTGCATTTAACCTCACATTTACTTTGGCTAGTATCCTTCTTTGAAAATCTTTGACATTTCAGTTGGTTTTGATTTGTCTTTTTGGACCCACTCCATAAACAATAACTTAAATTTGAATAGTGCTTTTCAGCTCACAAAGAATTCATATTATCATTTGTGCCATTGAACAGCCCTGTGGGAGAGGCAGAGATTATAATTTCTATTTCATAGGTAAGGAAACTGAGGTTTAGCGAAGATAAGGGAGTTGCCCAAGGTCACAGACATGGAGAGTCACAGAGCTACATTTCAACTCCAGGTCTTTTGGCTGCTACAATGCTTTTCCCATATGACATGACACCTATCACTAAGCCAGCTTGGCTGGCAAAAAGCCAGTGTCCACACACATTATATATGTTTATGTTTAGGTATACTCACACACATTATCAAATAGAAATCTTAAAAAATCAAATAGAACTCAAAAGATTATTTTGTTCTACATTCTAAAAAAAAAAAAAAAAACAAGGCAAGAAAACCCACTTCTACCATTTCTTCCCAGCAGGAACTCTGAGGCTCCTTCTTCCGCCAGGTGTTTGTATAGTGTTACACAAATCTGATGTTCTTTTGAGTGATTTGGGGAGAACCACCACACCACTTTGACCACCAAAATTATCCTCAGGGACAAGAGGGAAATTATTAAGGATAAGTCAAGCGGTAAATTCTAACCAGGGCTCCTATATAAATATTCAAGTTAAATCTGAACAAAGTTTACTTAAATAAAAAGTCAGAGAAATAGCAGATGGCAGACCGTAGGAGGTGGTTTTGGGGAGAGAAAGGCCAAGCCTGCAAGAGGAAATAATTGTAGTAAAGCACGATCCCACTGGGCCTTTGGTATGCAATTGGGGTTCTTCCAGGCATTTTGCCTCTTTCCAGTTTTCCAGTGTTTCATTAGATTGTCCTGGTTTAAAGATTACTAAGTATAACCCAACACATCCACTAAATTGATGGCAGGGTAAAGGGCCAAGCATGCTAGCTTATTATTAAAGACATCACCACCAGTTTAGGGTTTGATAATTAAATTAATTCATCCCCAAAGGTAGAATTAAGTCCCAGCTTAGACATTACCAGGTATTACCATGTGTTTCTGGTATGGATTAACATTTTCAGCTCTCTAGTAACTGCCTGAGACCCTGGATGCTAGAGCCAGACGGCACTTTAGGGAACAATCGAGTTTTATTTTTTTAAAATTAAGGAGTTGTAGGAATCTGTTCAGATACACAGAAATGAGATGAGAAATAAGGTCTGAAGTTGTGGTCTTCTGAATGAAAAAAGTAAGGACTAGCAATGTGTATAGTATCCTATAATTTGTGTCCTAAAGGGGTGTATATTGCATGTGCATATTCATGGAATATCTCTGGAAACATGTGGGGAAAATGGGGAAGTTGTTGATGCAAAGGAAAGGGATTTTAGATACTGGAGAACAGAAGTGGAAGGGAAATTAACTTTTTCTGGATATTCTTTGCTATTCATTAATGGTTTACAAATATGTCCCTCCTACTACAAGAGTATAAACTCCTTGAGGGCAGGGCCCACTGACTATATCATATTCATTTTTGTAACCCCTACGTGGGTGGGTCTAGCATTGTTTCTGGTAAGTATTAAACAAATTATCATTAAATGCTTACAGCAGATGTTCTTTTTTCACCTGAAATAAATTAGACTATTATTGAGTATAATTCAGTATTAATTTTGTGGCTTTATCCAAATGGTTTATAACAATTAATCATTCTTAGAAGGACAGAAAACAACAGCTTTCTATCTTCTGCCATTTTACCAGCACATAAATTATTTAGAGTACATTTGAAATAAACAGTTCTTAAGACTATCCTGATTTATGAAATGGAGAAAGTTTTATAAATCATTTTGCTGACAGATGTTTCTTCGTTTTTTCCCCCAAAGGGGAAAAATGATTAGTTAGTATATTTAGAAAAATTGTAAAGCAGTGAATTTTGTGGTAGGGATTCTTTAATTAAATACTTTTTAGGTGCTTTTTATTAAATAATTCTTCTGTAGCCTATTCACTCACTTGGCATTACTCTTGAATAAGATATTGCAAAGTCAATGCACATTTTCTAGGAAGTGGAAAACTATGCTCCAGAATTAAGTAAAGCAGAAGCAAAGAAAACAAGCTCTCAGGAGAATGGAAATTAAATTATATATAGACAGAAGTTTATTTAATTAAGTTTTCCAGAAGATACATTAAAAATTGTGGAAAACTTCTCTCTGTCTCTCTTTCTGTCTCTCTTTCACACACACACACACACACACACACACACACACACACAGAGCTCTCTCCAGCATTATGATGACACTCCACTTAGGATTCAGATTTTCACTAAGTCCCTGAATACGGTGAGAGCAAAGTATCTGATGTTAGCACTAGGGATGGGTTATTGAACAGACTTCAGTGTGTACCACACTTGCCTGCCCTCTAGTGGTCATTTGCAAACACTGCAGTACCCTGGGCTTTTTGGGTCTTCAGTCCTGGGCATTTCCAGAGCTCTTTTCAAGATAGTTTTTATAAACAGATACCTAAGCCCCATTTATATTTATTCTGTTAACTGCTAATTTGCAAAGGGTGCTATTAAATGTCTTAGAAACCATGTATTCTTATGAGTAGTGAAACATTTCTACCTTACATATGCAACTAGTTTGCTTTGTAAACTCCTTTCTTTCATAATAGTACAAAAATAAACTGTAATGGACTCCAGAACCAATTAACCCAATTCTAAATGAATGACTTCACAGTATTTAGATAGAAGCAAGAACTAGTATCCCTGTATGTGCATAATTATGATAGTGATTTTTATAATGACATTTTGGGACTGTCACATTTGAAGAAACTTCTTTACAATTCAGACTTCTGCAGTTTTTGTTGTTTGCTCTTTAACATTTATATTTATTTGAGACCACACCAAGGCAGCCAAAGGGCATCTAGCTGATGAAAAATCTCAGCCTCTGGCATAAAGTCTATAAATTATCAACTGTTTCCATTTAGAGTAGAATTTTGGCACTTACTAATAAAAGCCTCACTTGCCACCACATTTGCCTCTTTTTGGAGAATCTGTTCTATCTGTTAGGATTGAGTTTAGTGCGAATATGTGACACCCAAAATAACAGTGGTTTAAAGAAGGCAGACCATTATTTCTCTCTTGCACAAATTCCAAACTTAAGGATCAACATGGTGTCTCCATGTTCAAGCAAGGCTACAGTTTCTCTAGCTTGTTGCTCTGCCACCATCAGTGCACAGCTTACACCTAAGGGTCCAAGGTGTCTGGTCTGTTTCCAGGCAACATATCCACATCCAGCTGGCAGAAAGGACGAAGTGCAAAAACATGTCCACTTCCTGTTAGGATCCTTCTTGGAAGTTGCACCCATTCTAACTACATCCAATTGGCCTGAACATGTCACATGCCACAACTGGCTGAACTGTTTTTGCTCTAGGCTACTCGGTTCCAGCTGAAAACCAGGGGTTGCAATACTATGGAAGAAGGCAGAATTGGTATTTAGGGACAACTAGCACGCTCTCCTATAACCTATAGTCATACCAACTGCCTTCTGTCCACAAATCCTGTTCTCCTCTGTTTTTCCGTTTGATTTTCCTTTGTTTTCTATTAAAAGGTAGCATCTTCCTTTTCATTTGTCTTCCACGTAAGAAGTTCTGATAGTAAAGACTGTGTCTTTTTTTTTTTTTCTGTCTTTGTTTTTCCATCTCTGAATATACTCCAAGCACTTGGCCTGCAGGTTTCAACATGTTGGTGCATTCCTTCCTTCCACAGGTGATGGCTGTGCCACCTGCCCCGCTGCAGCTGCTGGGAGTGCTGCTCACCATTTCCCTGGGCTCCATCAGGCTCATTCAGGCTGGTGCCTACTATGGGATCAAGCCGCTGCCGCAAATTCCTCCTCAGATCCCACCGCAAATTCCGCAATACCAGCCCCTGGGCCAACAAATACCTCACATACCTTTGAGCAAAGATGGCCTTACCATGGGCAAGGAGCTGCCCCACATGCAGTATGGCAAAGAGTACCCACATCTACCCCAATATATGAAGGAAATGCAGCCGGTGCCAAGAATGGGCAAGGAAGCAGCACCCAAGAAAGGCAAAGGTAACATCGTGCTCCTGGGCTGTTACAGAACAGCAGCCTTCCGAAACCCTAACCTGCGATCAGGGGGTTGGGGAGCTCAAGTTTAGAATTTTTTATTTTAGAATACATTGCTAACATTTATTAAATACCTGCTGCATTCTAAACTCTATCCTTGAAAATTTCAAGTCTTAAAGAAAGATACAAACAAAATTACTATTTTATGTTGCGCTTTACTGTTTTCACAGCATCAAATGACAAAATAATATATATTTAATAACAAATCGTTTATTTCTTTATTCATTACTTATTTATTCAAATATCTGGCAATTATTTAATGAGCATCTATTTTTGTGTCAGGCTCTGGGCCAGATGCTGGGGGACAAAGCAGTAAAAAACAAAAGAAAGGTGACCATCAGTGTCCTGAATTAGGAGAACAATGTTGTAAGGACGTGTTATGCTTAAAAAGTACTCACATAAAAGCATTTTGTGAACAAGGTGCTAGATAAATACAAGTGTTTTTAAGACTGCTCTAATTAAATTACTGCACATGTCAATCAATAAATCAACAAAAGGAGACTAAGGAGTATAGACTGCATCTAGAGATCATACCTGAAAAATCTCTTCCAATACTTTTTAGGCATATTTATTAGTTATTCAACACCCGCAAACTGTTTATCACTGTGAGCAACACTTTCTTACAAATTCAGTTGGTTTATTTGGAGTTCTAGGAAACCTAGCATTTGCAGGAAAGGTACTGCATCAAAGTAGCAATTGCCTTTGAGGAAGTGGAGGCTATTTCTCTGGTTCCTGCGAAAGCAGGAAACTCCACTTCTGGAGAACTACCGGATTTGGCACTAAGAGGGCTAGATGCCTCGAGGCCAGAAATAAGGGAGACCTAGTCATTTAACCTCTATGAAACTACTTTTCCTCATACGTAAAGTAAGATTGTTGAGAGGATCGATGCCATAAGGTAAGTAAACGTGCTAAGTAAACACTATGAGACACCACAAGAATTCTGAGTTGCCAACACTGGTCTCACAACAAACCCTAAGTAAGAACAGAGTAAGTTCCAGGCAATATGCTAGACACTGGGGACGCTGATGAATAAGACGTGACCCTGCCCCAGACGCTCCCTTGATGTGTTAGCTACACAATCCACTGCTTAGAAATAACATGCCTTGATAGTACTCTCATAATAACTATTGGCATAAAAGAAGTATTACCAATTGGCTTCTCTTTAGGAACTGATATTCCACTAGGGGGACTAGCTCAGCCATTTGTTTTCCTTCCTTGAATGGCCTGCCTGGCTTTTGGCATTTCCTGTACTTATTGTGATGAGTACCAGATTTCACTCAGGGAATTTGGGAAGAATAGAAATTCAATGGTTCTATTTTGTTTTCTGACAGTAGCTCAGTGAAAAATACAACAGTCAGGATTAAGATGTCACCACTGGTTACAATAAGACTTTGGGACCATAAATTTCATTTCTTTATGTTATCCATTACTTCCAGTAGCATGGGAGATCCAAAGTTGTGTTTCTCTGCAAGGTGTAACATAATCATTTATGTTACTATACACTTGTATTTCGATAACAATTCGAGAAAGCACAACACCTTTCATATCCATGATCTAATCTTATAGTGTGGATATATTATTCTTGCTGTACAGATAGGCAAGCAGACTTGCTAACGGCTTAAGTGACCCAATCAAGATCTCATTTCCAGGCCAGGAGCTTCCTGCTCCTAATCCCAGTTCTACTCCATTCCACACTGCTCGTCATGCTAAAATCCTAAAATATCTTATTCACTTCTGTTTAAAAACCAAATTTGCAAATGAGAAAAAACACATTAAAGAATGAATATCTAAGGCTTAGTAAATCCTGCAGCACATAAAGAAATTAAGCAAGTCTATCTGACTCCAGAGGACAGATATGGAAGGTGTTATTAAATCACAAACAAAATAAAATGCTCCAGTTCTTCCCCAAGTCCACATGATGGCTTTCATCATCCACATCACACTGCATTTTCACAAGAGGAAATGTTTTTGCCATATATTATTACATTAAAATATCAAGGACAAGGAGATCCAAGATGGCAGAGTAGATAAACACTGTGCCTGCATCCTTCCATGAACACATTAAAATTGCAGCTAAAATTATAGAACAATCAACCTGGAGAACCACCTGAAGTCTAGCTGAATAAGATCCTACAACTAAAAATATAAAGAAGAGGCTATGCCAAGAATGGTAGGAGGGGTAGAGACACGGAACAGGATCCAAACCTTCCTGTGCAAGTTGAAAATTAGGAGGGATATCTCGGCTACAGAGGTTACCCCCCAAAGGAGTCAGGGACTCCAGCCCTCCACACCAGGCTCCCCAGCTTGGAATACTGGTACTGGTAAGAGGAGCCCCCCTAAAACAATCTGGCTGTGAAAAACAGTAGGGATTCCAACCATTTGGGTGGGATGACAGAAAGCTATAGGAAACCCAGATGTCCTTTTAAAGGGCCTATGCACAGACTCACTGTCTCCCAGGCACTCGCCTTGGACTCCAGCAGAAGGACAGTGATTCAAGGGGCCTCAGAGACATACGGGGGGCAAACTAAGGTGTGTGGCTCCAGGTGGAGGACTGGAGGACAGTCAGCATTTTGTTGGTGAGGAGGTCCTCCTTCTATGCAGCCGGCAGAGAGACACCATCTTTCCTATGTTGAGCCCGCCCGCACAGGCCAAATCTGAATCTGAATGGCCTGGGGAGCTCTGCAGCTCCACCAAGCTGATTCAGCTGGGACCCTGCCCCACCCAACTCCTGGACCACGGAAGGCACTTTCTCCACAAGCAGCCAGCTCATCCACACTGTACTCTGTCTTGGGAAACTATAGAAATCCAAAGCCCCAGGCAAGCAGTGACTCGCCTCACTGTGCTCTGAGACTTTTGCCATGTCACTCCAGGCTCAGCACTGGCACCAAACCACAGTCTACATTAACCTGGTGACCACAACTCTTCCCACTCTAGTGATCCCTGAGACCCACCCAACTTGTATACTGCATGAGGCTTTATCAGCAGCTCAACCGAAAGAGATGGGGCTGGTAGCAGTAGGCCTCTGGGTGTGCTGGCTTTATGTGGAGTTATCCTAGGCCTGGTATTGGTGGTGGCTGTCCTCAGTTCGCAGCATGGCCTCTCCCAAGCACCTCCAGGTTTACCACAGGCAGCAAACAACTGTAGATCACTTTGTACCTCCTACCTGGCCAGTCACAGGCAGTGGCTGACTCAGGCCTGCACCAGACAGCCTTCCAACAGGCCCCAGAACAAATATACTTGAAGACTGGCTTCGGACCATAGCAGATCACCACCCAATTAGCCCCACAAGTGGCACACATAAAGGGTGGTCTCAACAGGCACCAGAGCCCACTGGGGCAAATCCCATTCAGTGGGTTAAGCCTCCTGTACAGCAGCCCATAAACTGTGAACATGGCCAAACCCCACAGCCAGTCAGCCTGAGGGTAAATCCCACCCACTGATGTGCCAATAGCAACCAAGGCTCTACTATAACAGGAGGGCACACATAACCCACACAAGAGACACTCCTGGAACACCTGGCTCAGGTGGCCAGGGAGACTGCTCCACTGGACCCCACAAGACATCTACCACATAAGGCCACCCGGCTAAGACTGGGAGACATAGCAGATCCACCTAATACATAGAAACAAACTCAGAGAGGCAGCCAAAATGAGGAAACAAAGAAATGTGCCCAAGTGAAAGAACAGGAGAAAAATCCAGAAAAACAACTAAACGAAATGTAGGCAAGCAACCTACCAGATACAAAGTTCAAAACAATGGTTATAAAGATGCTCAAGGAACTTAGTGAGAACTTCAACAAAAAGGCTGCAAGCATAAAAAAAAGGACATAGAAACCATTAAAAAAGAAACAGTCAGAAGAAAGAATACAATAGCTGAAATGAAGAATGCACTAGGGGTCAGCCTAGGTGGCTCAGGCGATTGGAGCACCGTGCTCCGAACGCCAAGGTTGCTGGTTCGATTCCCACATGGGTCAGTGAGCTGCGCCCTCTACAGCTAAGATTGTGAAAACAGCTCTCCCTGGAGCTGGGCTGCTGTGAGCAGCCGGAGGTCAGCATGAGCAGCCGGAAGTTAGCGCAAGCAGCCGGAAGTTGGCACGAGCTGCCACAGGCTGCCGAGTGCTGACGTGGGCTACTGTGTGCTGCTGTGAATGGCCAGAAGCCATTGTGAGTGGCTGGCAGCCAGTGAGAGCTGCTGTGAGTGGCCGACTGGCGACTGACTGCCTCAGCTGGGGGGTGGGGGGGGCGAAGCAAGGGGCGAAGCACAAGGCTCATAACACCAGCATGGGCCAGGGAGCTGTGTTCTACACAACTAGACTGAGAAACAATGGCTTGAAGCGGAGTTGGTGGGGGGAGGCGGAAGAAAGGGGGAAAAAAAGAATGCACTAGAAGGAATCACTGCAGACTAAATGAAACAGAGGATTGAATCAGTGATTTGGAAGATAAGGTAGCAGAAAACACCCAATCAGAACAGCAAAAAGAGAAAAGAATTGGGGTGGCCGGTCGGTTAGCTCAGTTGGCTAGAGCATGGTGCTAATAGCACCAAGGTTGCTGGTTTGATCCCCACATGGGCCACTGTGAGCTGCGCCCTCCTTAAAAAGAAAAAAAAAAAAAATGAGGATAGTTTAAGAGACAACATCAAGTGTAACAACATAGTTGCTGTGACAACATCAAGTATAACAACATTCACATTATAGGGGTACCAGAAGGAGTAGAGAGAAAGCAAGAGATTGAGAACCTATTTAAAGAAACAATGACTGAAAACTTTCCTAACCTGGTGAAGGGAATAGGCATACAAGTCCAGGAAGTACAAAAAGTCCCAAACAAAATTATCCCAAACAGGCCTACACCTAGGTATTATACATTATAATTAGAATGGCAAAGGTTAAACACAAAGAGAATCCTAAAACCACCAAGAGAAAGGGAACTAGTAACTTATAAGGGAGCTCCCATAAGACTGGCAGCTAATTTCTCAACAGAAACTTTGCAGGCCAAAAGGGATTGGCACAAAATGTTCAATGTGATGAAAAGCAAGGACCTACAACCAAGACTACTGTACCCAGCAAGGCTATCATTTAAAATCAAAGAACAGATAAAGAGCTTCCTAGACAAGAAAAAGCTAAAGAAGTTCATCACCACCAAACCGGTATTGCAAGGAATGTTAGAAGGTCTTCTTTAAAATGGAAAAAAAAATCAAAATTATGAATAATAAAATGGCAAAAGCCACATATCTAGCAACAATTTCTTTCAATGTAAATGGATTAAATGCTCCAATCAAAAGACATAGGAGGGCTAAATGGATTTAAAAGAAAAAAAACCCTTACATATGCTGCCTACAAGAGACTCACTTCATATTGAAAGACACACACAGACAGAAAGTAAAGGGATGGAAAAAAATATTTCATGAAAATGGAAATGAAAAACACACAAAAAAGCTGGGATATCAATACTTATACATTTAAAACAAAGGCTATAAGAAGAAACAACTAAGGACTCAGTAATCCCACTTCAGGGTATTTATCTGAGGAAACCCAAAACACTACTTTGAGGTGATGTGTGCATCCATATGTTCACTGCAGCATTGTTTACAATGGCCAAGATGTGGAGACAACCTGGGTGTCCATCAATGGAAGAATGGATAGAGGAGGTAGTACATATATACAATGGAACATTGCTTGGCTATGGAAGGGGATGGGTTATTGCCGTCTGCAGCAGTAAGGATGGACCTGGAGGGTATTGTGCTGAGTATGTCAGAGAAAGACAGATGCAATGTGACTTCATGTGGAACCTAAGAACAAAATTAACAAACAAACTTATAGACACAGAAAACATTCTGATGGTTGCCAGATGGAAGGGGGTTTGGGGTATAAGTGCAAGAAGGGGAAGGGATTAAGATGTACAAATTGGTTGTTACATGATAGTTATGGGGATGTAGGGTATAGCATTAGGGATACAATCAATTAACATTGTAATAACTATGTATGGTGTCAGATGGGTACTAGATTTGATAGGGTGATAGATGGGAGGGCGGTGGGGTGGGGTGAAAAAGGTGACAGGATTAAAAAGTACAAATTGGTAGTTAAAAAATAGTCATGGGGATGTAAAGCAAAGCATAGGGAATATAGTCAGTGATATGATAATAACTATTTATAGTTCCATGTGGATACTAACTAGTCAGGGGGATCACTTCTTCAATTATAGAAATGTCTAATTACTATGCTGTACACCTGAAATTAATAAAAAATAATATCGAATGTCAACTGTAATTGATGAATTTAAAAAGGGGGAGAAAGGCAAAGGGGAATAAGATATCAAAATGTCCAGATATAAAACAAATAAATCATAGGGTGTAATGTACAGCAAGGGGAACAGATTCAATAATATTGTGATAGCATAGTACAGTGTCAGATGGTTGCTGTACTTATCATGGCATATAAATGTTGAATAACTGTGGTGTATCCCTGAAACAATATAGTGTGTTACTATATATACTATAGTATGTGAGCTATATTTTTAATAAAAATGTTAAACATAAATAAAAGAGTTCAAGAAAGTAATTTAGATAAAATATAAAGAGAACAGCTGAAGGAAACAAATTGCCTTAAAGGGATGTTTTCATACTGTGGTGTTTAACTTTTAGCCTACTCTAAATGTAAGATAGCCTTCCTAAATGTGGGGACAGCATTTCCCAAAATATTTTCTGAAAATTCCATTTAAAGATCTTGAATTTTTAAATTTTAAGGGTTTTCTATATCTATTTCATATAACTGAAATATATAAACAAATTAGTAGATAATAAGATATATAAATTCTGTTACATTAAATAGAAATTACAATCCATAAAAAAAATCAAGAAAATGGAAAAATACAGTATATCAAGAAGTAGTAAAAAAAAAACCAGAAATAATAAAAATGGAGAATGACTCCAACATTGTTTAAAATACATACACACACATACCTAGAACACATGAGATGGAAATATATGTAAATGTCAAGTGATTACCTCTGAGTAGTGGGCTTATAGGCAACTTTGATTTTTCTTTATCGTTCTTCAAATTTTCTATAGAGAACACACCATAATATCTCCAAGTTTTATACTTGGGAAAATGTTTATTACTTTTAACGTTTTTTACTTAACCAATGCTGATAAAAGTAGCAGCAGATAACAATTCTCAAAACACTATCTCAAATATGTCAAAGAAATTATTAGCTTGATTATCCTTTAAGTATTGATAACGTACAGTCCTGCAAGATGAACACATTATTCCTAGTTGCTCCTCTCAATAAGTAATAGATAAATGTGCCAGAACTAAATAATCATTGTCATGACTTCCTTGAAGCGAAGGATAATCAATATTAATTGCTCTTTTTCCTTCCCTCTCTCTATCTTTCTCTCTATCTCTCTCTCTCCTCTTTCCCAGTAGAAGTACCATTAGCCAGTTTACGAGGGGAGCAAGGTCCCCGTGGGGAGCCTGGCCCAAGAGGACCACCTGGGCCCCCTGGTTTACCAGGTCATGGGATACCTGGAGTCAAAGGAAAACCAGGGCCACAGGGATATCCCGGAATTGGAAAGCCAGGTATGCCTGGAATGCCAGGAAAGCCAGGCGCCATGGGAATGCCTGGGGCAAAAGGGGAAATTGGACCAAAAGGGGAAATTGGGCCCATGGGGATCCCAGGACCACAAGGACCTCCCGGGCCTCACGGACTTCCTGGCATTGGGAAACCAGGTGGACCAGGGTTACCAGGGCAACCAGGTGCAAAAGGTGAGCGAGGACCCAAAGGACCCCCAGGACCCCCAGGCCTTCAAGGTCCTAAAGGAGAGAAGGGCTTCGGGATGCCAGGTCTGCCAGGCCTGAAGGGTCCACCAGGGATGCATGGCCCTCCCGGCCCTGTCGGACTTCCAGGAGTGGGCAAACCAGGAGTGACAGGCTTCCCTGGGCCCCAGGGCCCCCTGGGAAAGCCAGGTCCTCCAGGTGAACCTGGGCCACAAGGCCCTATTGGGATACCAGGGGTTCAAGGACCTCCTGGGATGCCTGGAGTTGGAAAACCAGGCCAGGATGGAATCCCTGGCCAGCCAGGGTTTCCAGGTGGCAAAGGGGAACAGGGACTGCCCGGGCTGCCAGGACCCCCGGGCCTTCCAGGGATCGGAAAACCAGGCTTCCCAGGACCCAAAGGTGACAGGGGCGTAGGGGGTGTTCCTGGGGTTCTGGGACCAAGAGGGGAGAAAGGACCAGTAGGTGCCCCTGGGTTGGGGGGTCCCCCAGGAGAGCCAGGCCTGCCTGGAATGCCAGGTCCTATGGGCCCTCCAGGTGCTATTGGTTTTCCTGGACCTAAAGGAGAAGGTGGGGTTGTGGGGCCACAGGGGCCACCAGGTCCCAAGGGTGAGCCAGGGCTTCAAGGCTTCCCAGGAAAGCCAGGTTTCCTTGGTGAAGTAGGGCCGCCTGGCATAAGGGGTTTGCCAGGTCCCATAGGGCCCAAGGGGGAAGCTGGGCACAAAGGTTTGCCAGGGCTCCCTGGTGCTCCAGGGCTGCTTGGACCAAAGGGAGAGCCAGGAATCCCAGGGGATCAGGGTTTGCAGGGCCCCCCAGGCATCCCAGGTATTGCAGGCCCTAGTGGCCCCATTGGACCACCTGGAATTCCAGGTCCCAAAGGAGAACCAGGCCTCCCAGGACCCCCTGGGTTCCCTGGAGTAGGAAAGCCTGGAGTAGCAGGACTTCACGGCCCCCCAGGGAAGCCTGGTGCCCTGGGTCCTCAAGGCCAGCCTGGCCTTCCAGGGCCCCCAGGCCCTCCGGGGCCCCCAGGCCCCCCAGCTGTCATGCCCCCTACACCACCTCCCCATGGAGAGTATCTACCAGATATGGGGCTGGGGATTGATGGAGTGAAACCCCCCCATGCCTATGGGGCTAAGAAAGGCAAGCACGGAGGGCCAGCCTACGAAATGCCTGCATTTACCGCGGAGCTGACTGCACCTTTCCCACCTGTGGGGGCTCCAGTGAAGTTTGACAAACTGCTCTACAACGGCAGACAGAACTACAACCCGCAGACCGGCATCTTCACCTGCGAGGTCCCAGGCGTCTACTACTTTGCATACCATGTTCACTGCAAGGGGGGCAACGTGTGGGTTGCTCTGTTCAAGAACAACGAGCCCATGATGTACACATATGACGAGTACAAAAAGGGCTTCCTGGACCAGGCTTCGGGGAGTGCGGTGCTGCTGCTCAGGCCCGGAGACCGCGTGTTCCTTCAGATGCCCTCAGAACAGGCCGCGGGGCTGTACGCTGGGCAGTATGTCCATTCCTCCTTTTCAGGATATTTATTGTATCCCATGTAAAAAAGAAACCAAAAAGAGAGAGATTTAATAGAAGAAAATGATGCACCGAGAAATCTGAATGAAAAACATAATTGCTTCAAAACATTTATATAGTTGGAAAGTTTATATTTAAGTGAGAATTTGAACCATCATGTACAAATAAAAACTAGGATGCATGTTGTATGCTCTGCACAGCAGCTTGTAATTGAAAATGATGGGACAGATTTATGTATCAAGTACTGACACTTGTGTTGTACCCACTGGAATCGTATTCGCTGTTGTATGTTATGTGCTTCCATGGTAACCTGCTTATTCAGATCAGTCAAAATATTTCAGTATGAAAGATCTCAGCTAGTGAAAGTCACTCACTCATATTGTTTACTTTAGAATATTTATAAATGTGGCTTAAAGAAATGTCCATGATAACAATTACATACCGTATTTACTTGCATAATTTCCTGTGTTTGTGCAGATATTTTGCCATGGAATGTGGGGGAGTTCTACAGTGTTACTGCCTCGGTGGGTGGGGGACAGGGGTCCATGGTAGGATTTAATGGAAGGGCTATTTCTCTCCTGTGTCTTTTAACACCAGGAGTCCTACTCAGCACTGTGTATCTAGTGTCTCTAGAAGAACAAGTGAACCAATTTTGACCATTGTGTATTTACTCAGTGCTTTCTCTGTGCCTCGCACTGGGTGAGACCGACACCTTTGTGTGAATTAAGGCAGCGCTCCACAAGGAGCTAACAAACCAGCTGGGAGACATGAGCAGTAAATAACTCATTTATTCCTCAAGGGTTCTTTTTGTTTGTTTTCTGATTTTTTTTTTCCTTCTCTCTGTGTAATTTCCATTATGGCCCAACTAATATAAACACCTGGAAGTTATAAGAAAAAAAATAATGCTCTCTTCCCATGACTTTCCAGTTGTGTGGAATTTTCATTATCAGTAGCAGTTATTCTGTTTACATGCATATGAAAATCCCCTCCTTAGCCTACACACACAAATGACTACAATGAGGTTTCATCCATGCAGGGGATATCAGTATTTTTTAGTAACTGTTGAATTTCAAAGAAATTTCCCTGTGTAGTATACATGCAAATTGGTATGTGGTCTGAGATTCCAAAGTCACTTTCCAAAATCCAATTCATCTTTTATTTGGGAGTGTAAAAGAATTACACAGGAAAATAATTCTTTTGAAAAAATAATTTCTGAAGTTTTGAATTTAAAAATGAATGTACTACTTCCTGGTGTAGGTACTGAAATTGTAGGAAAAGAACTGTTTTCTTTAGAAGCAAACTGTGGAAGGGCTATCTGCAATGTCAAAGGGCAATGATAGCCCATGCTTTTCATGTCACCCATACTCAAAGAGTCAATATAAGTTTAAAGAGAAAAATAAATATTTTTCCAAGTTTTCACTTAGGTACATACTAACTGCTTTGGGCATTCAAATCTGGTCTCAAAACACAGCCAAAGCATTTCAAGTCAGCTATGAGTCTACTGCTGACACTATAAGCCACTGGGGAAAATAATGTGGAGCTATGGTGGTGAAATCCTGTGTCTTTTCCACAAAACGAAGAGTGAGGAGTTGAGGGGATAGTTCCAGATGGGAAATTACACAAATAAATACGGTATATGGAAATGTGTCTATGTCAAATCTGAATCCTTTTAACAATCACGAAAATTCTCTTCAATCTAATATGTCTGTTCTCTTATGATATACGAGCACCATTTCGTCTCAATTTCTTAAAAACAGAAATGAGTTAATTACCACAGCATTTCTTATTCACTGCTAATCATATGACAAAATTTTCCCATTAGAAAATGTCCCACCCAACTTTCAGTTTCAAGGCAGACAGCATTAATGTTGCCAAATATCCTTTGGGTTGGTCTTTGAGGATACTGGTTAGGGGCTGATGATAATGGGGATGATGGGGAGCCACTGGGCTCCTTCTGCTGAACAGCTGCATTGAAATGGCTTGGAAGCCAGATCAGCTGATTTGTAAAACTGTATTTATCTGTACATGTATGGCTTTTTATTTCCACCACATAAGAGAGAAAATACCTATTTAGTTAAAACCAAATTTCAGTTTCCAAAATACCTTCCAACTTATTTATTGGTTGTTACTCAATTGCCTATATGTGTGTGAGTGTGAGTGTGTGTGTGTGTGTGTGTGTGTGTGTGTGCGTATATTATCGGGCATATGCTTCTAACTTTTCGATAGGGGAGGAGCAAAATCTATGCCAGATACTGTGTATTCTACAATGGTGCTAATCTCAGAGCTAAATGAATTACTCCACTTAATTTAAAAAAAAAAAAAGAGTTTTAAATAATTATCTATGTGTCTGTGTTTCTCTTTTGAGTGTTGCACATCACGTTAACACATTAGTGTAAAAGCAGATGAAACAACCGCGTACTCTAAAGTGTAGGGATAGTACTATAACCCGTATTTAATTCAAAGTTAACTAGAATTTTTCCATGTGAAATGGACCCAACTGGCATTGTTATTTAAATACAGAGTTTTAAGCAGTATGACATCCCACAGGGGAAAAGAATGTCTGTAGTGGGTGACTGTTCTCAAATATCTTACAGAATACCATGAATGGTGAATAGACTGGTAACTTTTTCGAGTTTCCATGATAGATTTGAGACTTGTCAATAGCAAATCATTTTTTGTATTTAAATTTTTGTACTGATTTGAAAAAAGTCTTATTAAATATCTTTAAAAGAATGTTTCTCATCTTGTTCCTATTACTCAGCTGACAGTTTGAACCTCATAACATTTTTGTCCCCAAGTGTAATAATTAGCAGCTGAAATGGAGACCTAAAACAATCGTAGCCTAAACAGGACAACTATTTCTCTCTGACATTACAGCTCTGAGCATAAGCAGTCTCGGATTCATTGGGTAGCTCCAGTGAAGACCCCAGGTTCCTTCTAAAGTAGTCTCCCCTTGTCTGCAGTCTCACCTGCCGTGTTTTCAGTTACCTGCAGTCAACTGTAGTCCAACAATATCAAACGGAAAATTCCAGAAGTAAACAACTCATACGTTTTAAATTGCACAGCATTCGGAGTTGTGTGATGAAATCTCACAGCATCCTGCTGCGTTCAGCCCCAGATGAAAATTATCCCTTTGTCCAGCGTATTGTCGCTATATACACTACCCACGTTTTACTCAGGAGTCTCTTACTCCCTGTTATCAGATCGGTTATCAAAGAGATAGACCACAGTCACATAATGTTTTTTCCATATAGTGTTATAATTGTTCTATTTCACTATTAGTTACGGTTGTTAATCTCGTACTGTGCCTAATTTATAAATTAAACTATCATAGCTAAGTATGCATAGGGAAAAACATAGTATATATAGGGTTCAGTACTATCTGTGGCGTCAGGCATCCCCTAGGGGTCTTGGAACTTATCCCGGTGGATAAGGGGGACTGCTGTATCTTTTTACTCTTCTACTCAAAGGTGCTGTCCCCATCTCCAAGGTCCAGGCTAGCTAACCATCACAGCCACATTCCACAGTGCGCGGGTGAAAAACTCAATGAAGGGGAGAGTACGCTCCCTTCTTAAAGAACTCCACCCAGCAATTATTTATATCACTCCCTCCTGCGTCCCATTGCTCTGAATTTAGTCACATTGCCACAACAAGCTGCAAGAGAGGGTGGGAAATGGAATATTAATTCAGGGTAACCACACGCCCAGCTAAAAAATCAAGGGTTCTACTAATATGGAAGAAGGGAGAACAGATGTTAGGGGACAATTAGCTGCTGCATCTGTCATATCTATCATAAAAGAAAAAACTGCCACACACCTCTCTTCTCCCACAGCCTTCAAACACTCTGTTCTATTTTATGTTGCCACTCAAGAGCCGAATATTTTGAGGGGTCATGATGAGTGGAGCTACAGAGCAGCAGCAGATCTGGTTCAAGATCCTAAGGGTCTTAGTAAGCAACACTGATAAGGAAAGGATTCTTTTGTGATGACTTGTCAAGCTCAGAATGATCGTAACTCTGGGATGTCTAGAATACGATAAAGGGATTATTCAAATCATTCAACAAGGAAGTACGTAGCACCAGTGTGGCTGGTTAACTCAGTCATTTAACATTCAACCTGGAAGCTCAAGACCACACCTTTCATTCCCATCTGGGCCAATTAGCATTATTTCATTCCACAGGCAAAGACGTTCATAATATGGACCAGTTATCTTGGGTACACAGTGTTTATGACAGAAGTAAACGAAGGACAGATAGATACAGGAGATGGAGGCAGGAAGGACGACACGGTTAGAATTCAGAACGCTGGACAAGCAGGGCAAATCCATGACAATGGGGCTATAGTATCCCTTTATGTTGAAACAAAACAAAGTACCCCCTACTTTGCACCTGATATTATAAAGAAATGTGAGGGACACAAAAGCCATGGAAAACATGACCCTTTTTCCTTAAAAAAAAAAAAAAAAAGTATCTTCTGTTTGGAGGATATCAAGATGTTTGTTAAACGAGAAATTGATTTCCAGGTGAATGTGCCAACAAGTGCAGGGTGGCATGGTGCCAACTGATACACAGGTGCTGGAGAAATTCAGAAAGAGAGACAATTCCCATTCTGTGCAGCTCCCTCCCTGGGAATGCTCTCTCTGACTTGTCTGCTGCATAATTCCTCCTCACCCTCCAGGGCACAGTGCAGGCTCCTATTCCCTACTGCTCAGATTTGGTGACTTTCTCCCCATTTCACCACCCTGTTTTGTATAGTCTTCTCTCCCTTCACCTTTCCTACTTTGTAACGAACTGTGTCTACCTCCCCTATTAGAGTGTAAGCTTCTTGAGAACAGGCACCTTGTTTCACCTTTGCACGTAGAGCCCTCACAGAGCGCTGGTCTGGTACCAGGTTTGAGGGAAGAATGCGTCTCTCAAGGTAGTTGTGGGAGGCATTGGTAAACTGCTGTGAGGTGTGACTGAATTCAGCTCTGAGATTCCATACGATTATACAGAAGATTATATATTCCAAGAGAAGCTCACTGTAGGATGAAACTTAGTCTCAGATAGTTTTTTTGGAGATAATTTTTAAAGAAATCATCTTTAATTTAGATGGATGGAACATGAGGCATCCCCAAAGGAATAGCCTCTCCTCTGATAGACACAGAGATGGAAACTGTGTGTGTGTGTGTGTGTGTGTGTGTGTGTGTGTGTGTGTGTGTCCTGGGGTAGGGTGAGGGATGAGGAGGCTAAGAGAAGGCAAATGGCCTAAGTAGATCCTCTGATCTGCTCAGGGACTAGTAAAGGAAACTGATTTACTGATTTAATAACCAAGGAAGGGCCAAGTGACGCAGGACTTCATATATCAGGGAAGAGACATTTATATTTAATCTCATATGCAATAAGAAGACATTGTATGTTCTTACGTGGGAAAATGGTAAGAAAATAAGTCTTTTAGAAAACTTATTTTGATGATTCTTTGGAGAAGTTAAGATATAAGTAGTAAATCCGGTGAGAAGATCCGAACAGCTACACCCCAGGAATGGGAGGAGGGGTTGATGGTGAAGGGTTCTAACCAAGCCTCAAGAGTGAGAATGAGATGTCAGACCAGATATCAGGGTTTCAGGGCTGCAAAACAATGGAGCTATTTCAAGGGCTAGGAAATGGAATGAAGAATGGAAAACTGAAGACAGTGGCAAGGCTGAACTGAACTTGGGGGCAATCCCAGGATGGCCTTGTGAGGGAGAAGGAAGCTTGACCCAAAGGTGGTTTCTTCACCTGGATACACTTGGAAGAGGGATGGTGCCACTGACAGGAACGGGGAGTCCAGTAGCAGAGCCTGCTTCAGGCAGGGAAAGGAGAAGACACTCGGTTTATTTAGAGTCTTGTGGGATTTGACCTAACAGTGGGAGACGCCTGTGCTCCAGGTGGGCATTTGGCAGGAAGATGACAAGTGGAGCCGTGAGCCTCAAGAGAGACCTGATGGTCTCTGCAATAAGAGGGAGAAAAAAACACCAACTTAAAATTAGTAGCACTATTTGCAGACAAAAATTATTAAGTTGCTTTAAAATCTCCTTTACTTTCTGCATGAATTCATTTAACAGACCCTTTCATCATAGATATGGCAAAGGTAAATGTTATCCCAACCCATATGGAATTACAACTAATTCCAAATATATGGGGCCAACAGAGTGTAAATCCATCATGTTTTACTATATTTCAGAAAAGTCTTTCTCCTTAATGGTCCTTGTGACTGAAAATGCAAATGTTCATGCTCATGCTATATCACGAAGAAGAAAAATATCTGTGGAGTAAGCCTTGGGGTTATCTTTCTTTTAACAGAGTTACACAGAATTTCTGATGCTTTCTTTCATTTTTGAAACGAATATTTATGTCAGGATAAATTTTATCCTCAAACAAGTTATTCTTTATGATGTAAAATAGTGGTTAATAATTTTTTATTATTAGAAATTTTTTTTGCTAATTCCTGGAGATAAGTGTAACGGAATTTCAATCAAAAGTGGGGTACATCATCCCATTTTAACAAGTTATTCAGAAGTTTCTCATGTGTGTTACTGACACACAGGGCCATCTAATCACATTTTCCTTCGAGGCATCCAGAACCTTCCCAGAGATTTTTTTTCCTTTGCTATCTTACTGCAAGTAAAAATAGATTTTTATTAGACTCAAAAGCACTTCTAAATTAAAGTTGATGAATCTTATGGAGACCTACATTTCATATGTCTTGTTAAATCCACGAAGACCTAAAAATTAATTTTGTAACGAGAAGGCCAACTCAGTTCTCATCTGACAAGTGAGTATCTGGCAGCAGTGGTTCGCATCTGCTCTTCATTTGTGGGATGAGACACACCATGGGGAAAGCTAATGGAATGTTGACCAATCTCCAACTGCCTACTACTAATAATAGTTGCCTTTCCTCACCAGAAACAATGCTGTCATTGTCATTTGTTCTGCCAAACCAGACTCACCAATATAGAACATGTTAGGAGAGGGCTCTGGGGTCAGACTCAGAGAACAAATCTCAGCTCCTCTTTTTACCGGCTATGTCATCTTCAGTCAATTACTTAACCTCTCTAAACTTTAGCTTTGCACCTGTAAAATAGTAAGTGCTATAGTAACCACCTTAGGGTAGATGATGGGGTAGGGTGTGGTATGGAGGGTAGACAATTGCTATTACCATCTACTGAGCATCAACTCTGTACTAGAAACTGCTTTAAGTGTTTTTATGTATTCATTTAGTTACTACTCATAACTCTATTATAAGCTCCATTTTAAAGCTGAAGAAAGGGAGGCATAGTCACTTGCCCAAGATTTAATAAGTGACAATGCCAGGATTTTAATCCAGGTATCTGGCTTCACAGTCCACGCTCTGAGCTATTACACCGTATTGCCTCAAGGCGGGAGGTAAAAGTTCTCAGCTGTCTAAGCAAACAACTGCCAGTGAGGGTTCAGAATACTAGATTGCCTCAAAAGAGAAAGCCACTGCTTTCTCAGTTATTTCTGTTACTGTCCTTACAATAGGAACAGCCAGTTACCAGAAGACTATATTGACAAATGTGATAGAGACATCTCTACCCCTGAAGAGATAGGAGAGTAAATATACATGGCTTTCAAAACTAAAGGGGTCACCTCACACCCATTAGAACGGCTACTGTTTAAAAAAATAAAATTAAATTAAAAAACAGAAAATAAGTGCTAGCAAAGATGTGGAGAAATTGGAATTGCACAGCTGGTGGGAATGTAAAACTGGGCAACTACTATGAAAAACAGTATGGAGGTTCCTCAGAAAATTAAAAACAGAATGACCAAATGATCCAGCATTTCCACTTCTGTGTATATACCCAAAAGACTTGAAAGCAGGGACTCAAACAGCTACTCGTCCATTAATGTTCATAGCAACATTAGTCACAATATCTAAAAGGTGGAAGCAACACAGATGTCCATCAATGAATAACTTGATAAACAAAATGTGATCTGTGCATACCATGGAATATTAGTCAGCCTTTAAAAAAAAGAAAATTCTGACACATGTTACAACGTGGATGACCCCGAAGGGCACAATGCTAAGAGAAATAAGCCAATTACAAAAGGACAAATATTGTATGATTCCATTTGCTAAGGTACCTAGTCAAATTCATAGACAGATAGTAGAAGGGTGCTGGCCAGGAGCTGGGGTGGTGGTGGGAATGGGGAGTTATTGCTTAATGGGTATAGAGTTTCAATTTCACAAGATAAAGAGAATTCTGGACATGGGTGGTGGCGATGGTGAATGCATTTAATGCAAATGAACTGTACAGGTAGAAAATTGTTAAGATGGTAAATTTTATGTTTGTTTTGCCACAATTTGAAAAATTAACACTAAGGGAAAACCACCTGTTAATAAGAATAACCCATGATGTAGGAGGTAATTAGAAATGATCTCCAGCAGCTGCCCTTACCCCCACGTTCACCACAGTATTTATCAAGTGGGTAAGGAAGACGTCTAAGCATCACTCCATGGTGGTCAGAAACCACATGTCCCAGCCTCTCCCAGGGAGACTCTGCAGACCACTGTGGGCACTGCTGCTTACCAGTCCTCCTCTACTTCAGTGGATGTTACCTCCCAGGGACTGTAAAACCTGCCTGCCAGGCACTCCCTCTTCACCCCATCACCCCAAAGTGCAAGGGAGAATGAAATTCCTCTGTTCTTCAAGCACAAGCATGCAATCTACACGCCAATTTTCTAGTTCCAAAGGTGAAATTAAAGATCAGGTGTTGCTTCCTCTAAATGAAGAAGAGCCCATACATACGCAAGAGATGAGATACACAAAAGTAAGTTTTACTGCAGTCATCTGACCTCACCAGGCCCTGTGGGGAGAAGGGGAAAATTCACTGCCATGCAGATTTGCTTAGGAGAAGGGGAGTGAGCATGTTTTCAGCAATTGGCGGGTCCCCAAGGAACAACTGCTCCCTCTCATGGCCAGCGGGGAAACAGCAGTGCCACAAGCAGGTTTTTTTTCTGACCCACATGAATTCAGTGGGTCAGGAATTCAGAGCGGACACAGTAGAGATGGTTTCTCTCTACTCCGAGATAGCTGGAACCACACCTGGGGATGAACCAATAACTGGGGCCTACCATCATCTGGAGGCATCTTCATTTTACAGGCCGAGCTGTTGATGCTGGTTGTCAGCTGAGACGACTATCAGCTGTGCGCCAGAATACCCGCCTATGTTCTTTCCATGTCATCTCTCTGTGTGGGCTACTTTGGGTTTTCTCACAGCATCGTGCCTGCTTTCCAAGTGAGGATCCTGAAGTAGCAACGTGGAAACGTACAGACATTTTAAGATCAAGCCTCAGAGTTCACGGAACACCCTTGTTACCATATTCTATTGGTAGAGATGATAAAGGTTTGCCCAGGTTCAAGGAGAGGAAATGCAGACCTCACCACTCAATGGGAGGAATGCCAAAGTCACATTGTAAGAAGAGTATACAGGATAGGATATATTGGAGGCCACCAATCTGCCATATGTCCACGTGGGAAACAGTCTGCCATATGTCCACGTGGTTGCTCAATGTCTCGTCTGTGGTAGATAATCACTGGTGGACCTAGACCTGGGGCAAACATCCACACACTTTTGCCCACTCCCTTAGGTCCCTTCACGTGCCTCTTCCCAGATCTCTTTTCTGTTGAGTTTCAAATATTATATCTTATAGGCCCTTGACCTACTCAAACAAACCATTCACTATTGCTCAAGACTATGTTTATCCTTATCTCAGATTACTTCTCTCTCCACTTAAAGATGATGACTAAATGTATGTTTTGAAGCTCTGCCCACTAGAGCATTCTTTTCACTGTCATTAGGGCCACTCCCCGAGTGGGACCGTAGTGCAATAGCAATCCATTTTCAGCTCTACCAACATACCAAGCCCGAACTCGTCTTGAGCATTCTCCTCCATCATCAGCTGGTCATCGGGAACACGTCATGAGGCCATAGGTATGAGCTCAGGAGTACAACAGACATGCAGATGGGGGCTATCTGCTCTGGACTTCTTTAGATGTGCTCTCATGTGTACCGTTTCTATTGTTCAGTGGACTCTTGCTGTGCACACCTGACCTTACAAAACCCACATCTTGAAGGGCAGCTCTGGTCATATAACCATTTGATATTCTATAGTCAAGTGCTCAGTTTCTACTAGAGCTCAGTATCATGTTAGCAGGTGCTTTCTGAGTGGTTTGGCTGTAGTAGTCATAGCCTTACTCTAGAACCCTAGGAGTCTGTGCTGTGAGTCTCTTTTTAGGTCCTGCCAGATTCCACACAGCATCATTACCTATCACCTAGCACCTTGGGATCTAGCACATCATTGTGAACAGAGTAGAAAAGCAGCTTGTGTCACAGCCTGGACATGCTGCCAAGCCCCCTCTTCTCTTGACCCTACTCAAAACTGGCAGCCTTTTGACTCACTTGGTAAATGAGTTAGAAAAGTATTAATATTTCCAAGTGTGGCAAAGGCTATCTGTACAGTGCAAAGAAGTGCACAAAAAATATTGTTTCTATTTCTTAGTGATGGGAGATGAAAGATGCAGTAACTTTTCCTTTACCTTGAGAAGGATACGCAGGCATGCCTCAGATATCCAGACTCCTAAAAATGTGATCATTGTGGCAGACTCCTGAACAGCTGTAATTTATCTCTCACCCTTTGGCATGCGTGTATTTTACTAGGGCACCCAGAGCACTTGCCATTTCCTGCTCCCCACATCCAATTAAATACTATGTCATTAATAAAATGGTACAGTATGATGTTTTGAAGAAGGTCAGATAATCAAAGTCCTTTTGAGCTACATTATGACAAAGAGCAGGAGAGTTAACTATGCTTGAGCGTGTACATAGAAAAGCTTTCACAGCTTTGAGTGAATATGAACTGAATCTTCCCAAGTGAATGCAAACTGCTTTTAATCTTCTCTCCTGATGGGAACTGAACACGAAGAGCATACAGTTGACAGATTAAAATCACACAACAAGTACTAGAGGCTGTGTTAATTGGTTCAACCAAAGCTACATCTGGTACAGGCTCTATGATTGAGGATGCCATTTGATTATCGTGTTTCCCCGAAAATAAGACCTAGTGGGACAATTAGCTCTAATGTGTCTTTTGGAGCAAAAGTTAATATAAGACACGATATTATACTGTATTATATTAATTATATTATATTACATTACATTATATTAGACCCGGTCTTATATTAAACTATTATATTAAAATAAGACCGGGTTTTATATTAATAAGACCCTTATATAGGTCAGAGGATCAATGTGATGGTTCTACCATCTGCTCAGTATATCCATCTCAATTATGCACTCAGCAACTGGAGAGATGACCATAAGTTGATGGATCCATTGGAGCCACCATGAAAGAGATTTGGGCCAGGATTCTCTTTGGTCCTTGTACGCCCCACTCTAACAGGAAGTTCTGGTGGCAGTTTGGATTCCTTGCATCAATGTAGGTTCACCCTATATCCAATATCCCCTGAAAGAGCTGGACAGTCTCCATTTTCCCAGTGTACAATTACTCTGAAAAATGGATATCGGTTCTGTTGGAAAAGGCATGAGTATACATTGTATATATTGGTGGCGTTGAGGAGAAGTTCCTCATAGGGATCCATATTCCCCTTAATCAGTGGGTTCTGGGTCTAAGAACTGGCTCATATCAGAACAGGTCCAGAGATCATGCTTTTCCCTTTGGCAGTTGACATCTGCCTCCACTCACCAGTTTTTATTTTTTTAAATAATTTAAAAATTTTTTCAATTATAGTTGACATGCAATATTATATTAGTTTCAAGTGAACACCATAGTGACTAAACATCTATGTAACTTATGAAGTGCTCACCAGTTCTTGATTGTGTTCTGTTGTTATGTAAATCAATCAATATCCTCATTAGCTTCTGACTCTCTTGCCCCTAGAAACACCATGGTCTGTGGAACACCGCAGATCCCCTACACGGCAAGGATCCTGGGGTACTTTTTCACATATAACTGACTAATCCTATCCTCTTCAGATTAAGATTCCTGGTCTTTATCATTTCTGAAGATATATCCTATCATTAATTTAGACTTGAATAAAAGTTGGTCATATCTGGAAGGCGTGCTCATATCCTATACATCTTTAAACCACTACTGCAAGTATAGTACCAGGCACAGTGCGTGTATTTAAAACTTTTTTCCCTATGATTTTATACCACTGTGTACGAAGATCGTCCTGAAACATAACGTCCACACTTACTTCACAGCTGGCCCAGCCCTCGGCGCCCGGCGGGTTTTCCTGGATCATCTCCGCCACTTGACCTTGAGGGAGACAAGCAGCGTTGTAGGTCTCATCCCTATAGTTAGGTAGCAGTGGGCGCCCTTCTTTTTCCCTTGTTTCCAAAAACCGGGGTGGTGGGGTAACACAACTGAAAGCGGTGTGGGAAGAGTCGATTCTAAACTCTCCCGACAACTCGAGTCTTTGTGGGCGAGCCTACCCGGGACAATCACGTTAACTCACATCATATAACAGCAGCAGTACCCACATCGACAACAAAGACCCCATGTTTATGGTCATGAGCTCTTGTGCACATTTTGTAGGAGCAAACTGTACAAACACAGTTGTACAAAGACGCCCAAACACTGACACACAAACGAAAACACACCCACGTGCTCGGGTCTGGTCCCGCGGCTCAAGTTCTTTGAAACCGAACTGAGAAAACTTGTCTTAGCATCCTGTTCCGCACTTTCGACAATATCTTTTCAGCAAAAAATAAAACCTCACCATCAATTTTTTAAAAAATGTATTTAAAAATATAACCACCTTTTTTGTTTGTTTGTTTATGTGTTCTTCCTGTCTTTACGCTTTTGTGAGGATTTATTTTGAGTCTCCCGACGGGAGCCCGGCCGGGAGCACAGATGTGGAATCTGCGGGAGGCGGGGCGGAGGCTCTGACGTCATCGCTGCGGGGCGGAGGCGACGCTGTCTGAGAAAAGGTTCCGCGTGTTAGAACGCGGACCCGGGGCTGAGGGACAGCGCGAGTGCCCGCCGCCAGCCGCCTTTTCCTAGTGATCCGCCCCCGTCGATCCCGCGTGGAGATGGCAGACGATCTTGGAGACGATTGGTGGGAGGACCGGCCGGTAGGAGCGGCCAGCAGCCCAGGTACCCACTGCGCCCGCGCTCCTGCCCCCACCCCCACCCCACCCCCGCCGCCCCGAGCCCGTCCGCGCGCCTCAGCCCCCCCGCCCCTGGCCGTCACCCGGTCGGTCCAGCTGTGGTGCGCGCAGCTGTGGGAGCAGGCGAGCCTCGCGGAGGGTGTGGTGCGAGAGGCTTCCTAACACGTGAAACAGACGAATGGGATGCTCACTCAGCTCTTCCCCCGCCAGTCAGGGAGGAGCCTTTGCCAAGCTCTGGTTTTCTTTTCCTTTTTTCCTAATGGAGAAGACGGTTTTCGTGAAGACAGACAGTTTGGGCGTAGTGGTTAAGAATAACTCCTGGATTAGGTTCAGACGACTTGTGTTCAAATCGTGACTCCAGCCGTCTACTACCGATTCACCTTGTTTTTTTCTTTACTCATATGTGAAATAAGGATAATAATAATGCTAGTTTCATAAGGTTGTAGTGAAGATTAAATGAAGATGCACTTTTAGCACAGTGCTTGGCACATAATATGTGCGTGGTGAATATAAACTATAGTTTTTCTTGCTGTCATCATCATCATCCTCATCATGTAATTTGGGCTTCTAGAGCCTAACAGGCTTAGATAGAGATCATCTGTTTGAGACTCACGCATTTTACAGGTGAGGAGCATGAGACCTAAAGATGTCAAGTCACTTGCACACAACTAGTTGGTGTCAAGAAACAAGACTGGAATTCAGTTAACACAATTCCAACAATGGTTACCATGCTCTGTGTACCCACTACCAATGCAGTGGACATCTTATCCTTGAATAGATAACATGAAGTAACTCCTCACCGTAGGTCTGGCCTTGAACTTTTCAAGTCCCACAAGCTTAATATACAGTTATGTTCTTTATCACTCTTCAAAGTCTGCCTCTCTTCTCTGCTGGCTTCTGAGATTTTTTTAGGACAAAGCCAAGTCTGATTCATGTCAATATAGTCCACAGGTCCCTGCACATAATCGACACTTGATACATACAGAAGGTGCCAAAAATATGCATACACATTATAAGAAAGGAAAAAACTGTATTAAAATTACTCTTTGAGCACCTCTTGTAATTGCAGAAGTCAAATGTAGACTTGTACTCATCTTTTGTTATCGATATATATTGAGTATTACAATTGTAACACAGTTTTTTCCTTTCTTAAAATGTGTATACATTTTTTTGACACCCTCTGTATTTGCTGCAAACATTAACCTTGAAATATGAGTTGTGAAATATCCATTAAAAACAACAAAATTCTATAGCATTGTTTCCACAGGAGTGGCCTTCAGGTACAAACTAAGCAGATGTCATTTTTTAAAAGATAGCCAATATAATAACTTCCTTGATTAAACTTCCTGACTCTTTTGCAACTTTGTTTCTAGCAATTGTATCTCTGCTTGAAGACACATGTATCTTTCTTTGTAGGCTGCGGTGTCCCGTGTTTACTTTAATAACCCCTGTCCCTGTAACACAGTTTTGCGTTAAAAGCTGTATTTTACGGTATGATTCAAGGATAGAGGCCATTTAAGAAATAACTGAATTCGTTTTGAGTAGTGAAGGGGATCCTGCTTCTTGGTTCTAGTTCTGCCTCCTGCCTCCTTAAAGGGTAAGTGTTTCATTCATTTTTATAGATGAGAAACTGAGAAAAGTTAAATAATGTTCTTAGGATCACACAGCAAGCAAGAGGTCTGGGAGGGGGTTAGTCATGTGCACCTGACTTTCTAAATCACACTTTTCCCACTATTACTACATGGCTTCTCTGGGCCTCACTATGTTGATCTATAAAATGAGGGCTCATTAGAGATTATCTTTTTAACGGTTTTACCCACCAACCATTGTAAACATTGAATCTAGAACTTTAAAGCGTGACAGCCTCCTTCATGTAAGTTGTCAGGATCCTCATCAAGATAATATGTTGGAGTTCCCAGGATCACCCTACTTTTAGGTTCCCTCTGGCTGTATCACTAAGCTTTGAAAATCGCTAGCATTAAATTTGTCAGAGGCCTTTGCTCGGTTAACTCCTTTTAAGTAAAGTGAGCATATAGGCTTCTTTAAGAGCAATAATCTTCATTGATTGTTTACTGGTAATTTGCCTAACTGATCTGTATAACATTTCTAATTTGGAAGAGATCACAGCTGAACCAATTCAGATTTGCTGATTCTTCCTACATTAATGGGGGAAGATTAGCCTAAAAGGTGTGAATTATGTTTTGTTTGGAAGGTGAAAGGAGAAATAGTGCCTTAAGTCAGAGAAAGGAAAGATAGTTGTAATAATGCTTTTGTTCCTGTTGTGTATTATACTACTTGCCTATAAAAATAAACATCTTTCCTTATCACCTGTTCCCAGTTTACACCTATGGTGGCAATGTAATGGAGCATTTTAGTCATTTATTCAACAAATACTTGTTGGTTTTACACTATGTGTGACACCTGCCTAGTGTATCCAGCTGTCTATTGTGTGTCTAAGGAAATGTGCTATGTTATTGTTGTTCTCATGTTTTCTTACAATGGGATGTAACTCAGAGACTCTTACTGAAGCTGTTGATCAACATGTGACCCCTCTTACCTACATCTTATGGCTCTTCAAGACCTGTCATTTTTATTAGAATCCTACATTGCACTAGAGTCCAGTGTGGGACCTGGCACTTGGTTGGTGTTTGTTAGATAATTAGCTGAATGAACATGTATGCATGCAAGGTGCTGCAAAGCTCTTGGTGATCATATACAGAAGTACACATATAATTTCCCATACATCTAGACACTTTTGAGAGTGGAAGGCCATGCTGTTTAGAATTTTGCTGGCACTTTCCTGGTCCACCTGAAACGTCTGATCACCCTATTCCTGACATCGTTGGTGGTGAGCGGTGTCATGGCTCAGGATAAGACAGCTGAGAGCTGCCTCTGTTGAGGACTGTGCAGCCCAGTTTGCCTCAGGCAGCAGAGACTAGGAGTCAGTCATCTAGTGGCATCTAATATTTTATTTCCCTTATTATATAGGAAAATAACTTGGGAAGTTATTTGAACTGATTTGTAGTAAACAATACACGCAGTAGAATCATGATTGCAAAACATTAATGCTAAAGTGAGCAGATACAATGCCTGAGATTTCATGTAGTTGACTCTCAGTGTGAAGCTGAAAAGTGAGAGAATGTCATTCACTCCATGGATTTCATGACTAATGGAGCAGAGCTGAGAGTTTCTGCGGTTGGAGGTGGTCGCTTTGTCATTCATTAACTGAAGAGAACACTGGTTGTTTCCCCTTTTTATTCCAATAACATGCCTATTAAATTACCAAGTCAAGTGTCCAGTAGGCACCGGGGTCTGGAGTTCCAGGGTTGGGTCAGGGCTGGAGATAACACTTAAGAATGACTGGCAAATATACAGCTTACTTTTTCAAAGGACAGTCTCAGCAATCTGCAAAACTCTTAGCCTCCACTTCTTTTAGGAGAGTTTTTCATATGCTTCTCGAAGTCCTTCTGAATCTTTGATATCATCTCTTACCAAGCATTTAACTAGAAAACTAAAGTGGGAGACCGCAGATAATAATACTAACTTGAATTTGTTGAGTGCCAGCTATGTGACTGATAGCTGTTGTGATTGCTTTTCATGTACTAGCTCATTTAATCTTCATCAGTACACCATAAGGTCGTTAACTATTGTTATCCCCATTTTATAGATGAGGAAACCGAGGTACTAAATGGTTAAGTGATTTGCCCAATATTATTCACTTGGTAAGTGGGAAGGCTGTCATTCATTGGCAGGCAATCTGAAACCAGTCAGTGCGCTTAAATTTCTCATACATAATTATCCTAATTATCAATGGTAAGAATCTCATCTCTAAAACAACAATCCTTTATCAATTTAAAGAGGCTCATAGCTTATAAACCCTTCTGTTTTTATGTATGATTGTTAATCGAAGTGTGTCCGTTAACCCTTTGTCTCCCAAAGTTTACTCTTCTAAAGAACACTGATTACTCGGATGCAATAAGCAGGTTGTAGCATTGGACTTCCAGAGCCTTTTCTTTGCCAGGAATTCAAACTTGATCCTAGAGTACAAGGCTTACATGCTTGGCGATCCTCTTGAAGTCTATCCCATGGGAATGTCAAATGCAAATGAGACCCTGTGGGGACAGAGCCCCAGAAAGTAGTTGCCAGGCTCGCAGCCTCACATAGACAGGTGCTGGCTCAGGTAGTAAATGGCCATCAACTGTGATTGCATGGCCATCAGCTGTGGCTAGTTGGCCGTCAGCTGTAACCAGTGAGCCAATGGCCACTAATATAACTGCTGTGGCTAGGCTAGAGGGGAGAGAAGAATGGGGGCTAGCAAGGAGATGGCGGCTGGGCTGGCAAGCGTGGATGGCGGTTTGCGGACAGTGTGGATCCAGCCTCTAGTGAGAGTATTGTGCCGCCAGAGAGAATATAGTGGTATGACTCCCCTACCTATGGCTCCGTGGGTGTTCCTTTCTGTCCTCACCATATCCTGCGTTCTTGTGTGGGGAGTGGGAGCAGAGACCCCGCAGGCCACCCCGCATGACAGACCCAACTACTGAATTTTTCCCAAAGCAAGTTTTTCTCCTGACTTCCCTATCTCAGTCAATTAAATCACCAACTACCCAGTTTCACAAATAAAGGCCTAGGAATATCCTGATTTATTCATTTATTTATTGCCTTCACCCCTCATATCTGATCTATCAAGTCTTGTCTCTACCTCCAAAACATAGCTTAAAACTCCCCCCCCCCATTTTCCCTCTTTGTTAAGTCCATCAGAGTACATTATCATCCTGTATCCTTCACCATTGCAGTAAGCTCCTCATAGGGCTCCCAGTTTCTGTCCCTCTGTGGACTGTTCTTCACTCAGCAGCCAGCGTGATCCTTTTAAAAGAGAAATCAGATCATATTCCTGCCTAAACCCTCCAGTGGCTTCCCCCTGACACACAATAAAACCCAGATTACTTGCCAGGCCTGGAATCTTACTGCTTCCTCCCCTCTAGTTTACGTGGTCCAGCCACACCACCCTTCCTTCTGTCTCTCAACAGGCCAAGCTCATTCTGTTTTAGCCTTTTGCAAGAGCTGTTTCTTTTCCTTTCTGAGCTGTCCTTCTGAATTCCAAATGGCTAGCCTTTTCTTAACATTAAGACCTGAGTTCAAACATCACCAGTAGACAATCACTCCCTGGTCATCTAGTTCTATTACATTATCATGTTAGGGTAATTCTCAGCAGAGCACTTAGCACCCACTGTTTTTTCCTTGTTAAATGATGACAGTCTCCTCACTCTAGAATGGAAACTCCAGATGAGCAGCGGTTTGTTTATCTTGTTCTTTGCTGTATCCTCAGGGCTTATGGTAGTATCTGGGTATACACTCGTTAAGTATTTGTTCATTAAGTAATTAATTGTTAATGTTTTATGGCCACATTTTAGAGACCTCAACATAGGAGTTCCACATCCAGAGAAACTCGATCTACTGGAAGGGTTGTCAAAATCCTGCCTAGGCTTTTGACAGATTTGGCAGATGCTGCCTTTCTCTTTCAAAACTACATTTGAAATCCTTGTTGTACAACTCTGCCTAACATTTTATTCTAACCATATTTGGATTTAGTTTTATAAATTATGTTTTGAATGGGGACAACAGACTTTTGCTTTGTAAATGAGCTGATAATTCCTACAGGTGACAGCTTTTGTCACCTAGAATTAATGTGATTGTTCATTTTGTTAGAGATTGCTGAAATGAGCATTGTAGATTTTTTTTTTTGTAATATTTTATAGTATCTCCTTCAAATCACATTGCTTTATGCTGAATTCCTTCTGGAAATAATGAAGTAGGGGAATACCTCGGATCTTTCCTTTAAACCTGAATAAATCAGGTTTTGTTTTTATTCCCATTCTCACATCAAAGTTAGGTCTTTATTAATTTTACCTATAGACAGCCATGCATAGTAGATGTTTTAAAGCATTACCTCTACATAAAACTCAGACCTGGAATATTTACAGTAGGTGTCGATAACGTACAACAAAGGATCAACTTCAGGGCACGTCATTTAAAAAATCATTTATTGAGCTCTCATGCCTATTTTAGAACCTAATGGAATTAGAGGGGAAAAAACAACATAATCTGCTTACATTACGGGATTTATACATTGATGTAGTTCAATCAAAATGCAAGTAACATTTTAAGACAGATGTTCAGGGGCAAACAACGGGCAGGATAAAATTTTAAAGGCGAGAGGAAGGCGAATGGAGAGAGAGCAAGCACTACATTATTAGTCATTTTTTTCCACTTGAAGACTAACTACGGACCTACAGATAACCTTCACAGGCTATTTTTACTTTACTGTATACAATTTCCATGATTATTGCAAATGATCAAACAAGTGACCCTTGACAACGGTTATGAATGTTTAAAGGTACTAATTTACACATCTTTCTCCAAACCATAGATATAATAGTTTTGCTATAATAGTTCTGCTAAATGTCTGTGAACCTCTTGAAAAATATCAGGAATTTGGAAGGCCTAGAAATACTTCCGTTTCCCCCCTCAGGTTCAACTGTCACACATTACATTGTTGTGTGGCACCAATCCTTTGGCATGTTCTTATCTGATATTCTCCAGTTGAACACTTTAGTGCATCCGTAGAAGTACACATTTTGCTAAAGACATCACAAACAGCTTGAAATAGAGTTTCCCCATTTTCATCAGCTTTCATAGAACTCTTAATTGAATTTTTAAACTGCTAGTATTGATTTTAAAAATTAGCTAGGTGTTTCTTAAGCTCCTGCCCCTGGGTTTTTTGTTAATCTAGTTCACACTAGACTAGAGGTCAGTGAACTTCTTTGTAAAAGGTTAGATAGTACATATTTGAGGCTTTGCTGGCCAGACAGTTACTGTTGCAACTATTTGACTCTGACATTGTAGCAAAAAAGCAATCATAGACAATATGTATGGAAACAAATGAGTGTGGCTGTTTTCCGGTAAAATTATCTATGGACAACGAAATTGGAATTTCATGTAATTTTCACATCTCACATACAGTAGACGAATTTGGCCTTCAGGCCACAGTTTGCAGACCCCTGCCCTAGACTCAGAGTCTAACACCAAGGTGTACGTCACATGTCTCCAGAAGAAGAAGGAATTTAAACATACCCCAGAAAGAGTGGTGTTTTACATCAATGACTCCATAATTATCAGTCATATATTAGGTCAGTCACATTCCTGTTAAAATCAGATACAGGCAGACCTCGAAGATATTGCTGGTTTGGCTCCAGATCACCGCAATAAAGCAAATATTGCAATAAAGTGAGTCGTGATCTTTTTGCCATTGATGTCTTGCCTTTGATTTGTAAAAAAAACAAAAAACTCAACATCCGTGAAGCGCAATAAAGCAAAACACAGTGAATCGAGGTGTGCTGGTACATTATTTCAGTTACAAGAGTAGTTCAGAAATCACTGAAGCTGAAATAAATGAAGGGCTGAGGAAAGACTCCAGCATAAAAGTATCCATTACTAAAAATTTTGTTGCATATTGGATTGGTTTTCATTCACTTGCATTTTTATCTGCTTCCTTTTTAAAATTTAAATAAAGTCACTCTAGAATTATTATGACAACTTCTTTTATTTTCATTGTTTTTCAGAGGGGCCAACTTTCTGCAGAAATGGGATTATACTCAAGAGGCAGGATTCTTTATATTTCGTTTGTGTTATAGGCCCAACACCATTTTATTGAACTCCAAATAGTATTCCCAGTTCTTAGTTGCCTATGTATTTTTGTTGTATTACGTGTTGCTTAAAATAAGTATGGTTTCGGTTGGTAATCCTTTGGTTAAAATAGACTTTGTTAGTTTAGTGACCTTTCTCATAATGGGATTAAAACTGTATTACCATCTAAAGATGGGTTTCTGCTGCTTGCCATAGAAATATCACTGTTATTCTACCTTTTTTAGTATTTCGTACAGTATCTTAGCCCTCCTTTATTGCTTGCTCTTGAACTTAGGCCAACTTGACATGAAAATATACGTGAAGGAGTCTCCTGACATAGGAGAAAACAATCTTGGAATCACTAACATAAAAGGTAATTTGTGCTCCTCTTCCAAGTAAAACGTTCCCAGGGTATTTTGTTTTTCTGGGACTCTCGTTGGTACTTGTTTTTTCTGTTGGAGGCTTCTTTTCAGTCCGCTTGGTTTCCACTATAGGAGATCTAGTTTTGTGTTTTTCTTTCTATTAGTATAATTATCAGTGTTGGATGCCATCTAGTATAACTGCATTTCCTTATCCTGTCTTACACCTCTGTCATCTCAGCACATTTTCTCTCTTATATCTTCAACGAATAGCCCTTCTCTCCCTCGTTCAGTCATCCTCTGTTCACCTAACATTACCTGCTTATGTCAGGCCCAGTTCTAGTCTCCTGACCCAATGTTTTCCCGCTTCACTCTCTGCCTGCTACTGCCCTGCATTTCTCTCTGAACTATCTCTCTTGTATTACTTTTGGTGTCACAGCATCATCACCTTTTGTAGTCTACTTCCTTAGTGCTTTCCTTTAACCTAGACTTTCCCACTTGAGGTGTTTGATTCACCTGGCCTCCCCCGCCATCTCCCTCTGCCACTCGCCTGCTGGGACTGGCACTTCATCCCTCTCTGGCTTGTGTGGCTCCATCCTGCCCAGGCTTCCATGCCTTCTCCTCCTCCTTGAAATTGGAGTGGACCCGCGGGTATTTGTACCGTCGCATCAGTGCACTGAAGCGGGCTCGATGGATGAGTGTGGAGAACGGTCTTCCTTTGCTCCTGCTCTGCTGAAGCACAGTCGTTAGCCAGGAATGCTTCTCCCAGCATCACGCCTTCAGTTCTCCGTGTCAGATCACAGAGGACGTTGGGTCATGCTCTTTCATATTTTTTTCTTTTCTGACTGGAGCTTTGTGAAATGTAACTGTCTCTCATGTCAAAAATGCCTTCTCTCTTTTTTTTTTCCTCCCCCTTTCTTCCGCCCCCTCTCCCCCATCTGGTTCAAGCCGTGTTTCTCAGTCTAGTTGTGTAGGACACAGCTCCCTGGCCCATGCTGGTGTTATGAGCCTTGCGCTCCCCCCACTGAGGCAGTAGGTCGCCTCGTGGGTTGGCCGCTCACAGCAGCTCACGGCTGCTCACGAGGGCTGCTGGCCACTCAGGCAGGCACCGGCCACTCATGGCGGCACACCGTGGCTCACGGCAGCACACAGCAGCCCACGGCAGCCCAGCTCCAGGGAGAGCCGTTGTTCACAATCTTAGCTGTAGGGTGCAGCTCACTGGCCCACGTGGGAATCAAACTGGCGACTTCAGCGTTAGGAGCACAGGGCTCCAAACGCCTGAGCCACCGGGCGGACCGCCAAAAATGCCTTCTTTTAAAACGTCATTGTGTTACTCCATCCACACTGAATTACAGACGCATCTTTTTCTTGATTCAGTGAGAGAGTTTTCAGTGTGATGAAAAGAATTACTTTAGCTTACTGCCAGGGGACTGAGTCCTTCCTGGTAGATGACTGGTTGAATTCAACATTCTGCAGTTGGTCATATTCCTGGGTTACCAGAACTGGAAGAGACCTGAAGAATCACTCAGGTCTCCTGTTTTACATACGAGAAACTCAAAGCCTCAACTGCTGAATGCCAAGCTCGGTCAAATGAGTGAAAAGCTGGGGTTGGAATTTGGGTCTTCTGATGCCAATTTTTATTGACTCAACTGACTTTTCTATAGCATTGATTCAGGGAAGAGATGTTGATTAAAGAATGTCCTTTGAAATGATAAATTGTGGGTTGTTGTTTTTTTTCTTTCTTTTTTTGACACCCAGGACAATGATTCCTATCTCCCTAAAAGATCTCAGTGAACTTTGACTCCCAGATGTCCTGATTGCTATAGAAAAGCAGCAGTACCAATCTAAAATGGTTTGCCTTACAAACCTAGCAGTATGATTTCATGGCCTGGTATATACAGGGGGAGCAACTGACCTGAAAAACAGGCCAGAAGACTAAGTGCCCGCAGCCAAGTGTGCTCCCTACGCCAGCGATTGTCAAGTAGGCCACACGAAGGATGTGTTCAGCTGTTACTCATTTTTCTTGTTCCTTTCCTCATTGTAACAGAGAATTACCACTTACTTTTTCTCCTGCTTCTAAAGAAATCATAGTTTTAGACCTTAAATATGAATTTAATTGTCCTGCCATTTTGATGGAAATAATATGACTTTCTTGACGCAGATTAAGAATTCTTGCTAGCACATCTTCTTAGCAAAATACGAGTATGATTCAATAAAGATCTGTGGAATGAAGGATTACTTCTGGGTTCACCAGAAAACTTTGGAACTGTTTTAGTCATTTCAGTCCTATCGCAGGGTAATGACAGTCCAAGTTTGCTGTGGATTACAAGTTGAATGAGGAATTGGAAGGATTTGGTGGTATGTCTTCCTGTGATTGTGTGTATATGCATTTACACATATGTAGGTAAAATAATTTTAGATGTGCTGCTCTTTCAGTAGATCCAGCAGGTCCCGCAACCTGTGGATAGACCATCTGTCAATTTGCTGCTTCGCCATTTCCTGGAGAGATGACTTTTCCTCTTGGGCCTTCCGTAGTGGTGGCGCCAGTTTTCCAGGTATCTCTGTAGGTGAACATATCCAGGCAGTGCACTGGCATGACTTACCTTTTCCCTCCCATGTGGAGGTAGGTGTTGGAGGTGACAGTCCTTATGATGTGCAGCTTCCTATAGCCAATGTGGTGAACAGGCTTATCCATAGGCCCTGGGGGAGCCTTAGGGGACAGCTTAGTGATGCCTGAAGGTTTTGGTGTTGGGATTCTCTGCTTGCATGCCTCCTTGATCTTGAATTAAACAGAAGAACAAAAGGTAGTTAATGGTACAGTTGGTGGGGAAGCAGACATTGTTCAGGACATGGAGTCAGCTTGGAGGAGGTGGCTTCTTTGACAGCACTAGGTTCTGGGGACACATCAGATTAAAGATTGTCAGACTGAAAAAAATTTCTTCCGTAAAGCAGTTCTGCCAGCATGTGTTGATCATGTGCTTATGTGCATGGCCCTCAACAGTCTACCTAGTATGAAATACAGAGACCAGTAGGTTATTTTTCTTGCTCTTTGGCAATCGCAATACTGTGATGGGAGATAAACAAGAATAGTGACCCAAGTTAATCGCAGATGGTCAGGAGACTGCCAGAGAAAGGTTAGTTTCAACTGAGGGGTCTGAGAGCTTCATGAAGAAAGAAAGGGCTTCCAAAGACTTTGGATGTTTAACAGCAAGAATGCGAGGGTAGTCCAGAGTAAGGAAATACTTTTGACAATAGGCTAAGGGAATACTTTTGGCAGTGTCCCTGAGGTAGAGTTGAGAAACGAAGTGACTTCAAGTTAGGTTGTATTTGAGAGGTGGACTTGGAATGTAGACTGGAGCCAGACAGAGAAAATTGTACTGATTCTATAGATAGTGTGAGTGGCAGGGGTGGGCCTGTGGGATAGTAAGGACATGGGTTGGGGGGGGACGCATTATGGAGGTAGAAGTGTATTGATATTTGTTCACTACTAACACAGGAGGGAGGGGTGAGAGAAGACTCAGATGGTTGAATGAGTTGGACTGGGAGGGTGGGTTGTGGAATGTGAAGCGGGAAGACTTCATTGAGTTCACATTCACTTAGAAATATGCTTGTTTTATTTATTCAGGAAAAATGCTCTTGGATAAGAATACTTATTGCTAAAGACATGGGAAAAAGGTCTCAGCTAATTGTAGTTCTTCCATTGTAATCCACAAGAGATTGTTATTATTACTTCCCCCCTCTTTAGTTGCATCTTCCTTTCCTTGCTATGAGCTCAAAAATATAAATCTTTAAAAAATGCATCGTAGTTTTCATCATAGGTTTCTAATACTGTTTCTATAGGAGCCCTTATATTTTTTTTCATTCTATAGGAATTTTGTTGTACTGATAAAGTGCAATGAAATGCCTTTATCTCTTCAAGTAAACATTCACTTATTGAAATTGCCCCCTAACTTTTGTAGCAACCATATTTAGATTTTCAAGTAAATACTACACAGACTTAGCTAAAAATATGAGTCTTTCAATTAAGGATCAACTATATAGGTAATATGCTTTCTTTTGGTACATTTGGTCAATCTTTTCTACACATAGGTGGAGAAGACTGGGCTTTAGTTTTCTTACTGACTTTTTTTTTTTTTTGGACTTCATCTTCAACATAGCAAATGAAATATTGATTCTCTGATTCAGTCTCCTCCTTATCTATTAGGTTGGTGCAAAAGTAATTGTGGTTTTTGCAATTTTTAACCTTTTAAACCTCAATTACTTTTGCACCAACCTAATAAATGATATTCCTACCTTTCAACCTGACCTCATGATCTCATCTTCATGCTGAAATGCTCACTCAGTGTTTCTACCTCTCAAGCAAAGCGTTTGTTACTGTGGTTTTTTTTAAATGACAAAACTCAATGCCCAGTATAAGTTTGGTGAGATGGGCAGCCTCGATGATTATTAGGAGAGTAGTTTAGTTGTGTGTATCAAGATCCCTAAAACTCACACCTACCCTGTGACTCATTCATTTTGTTGTTAGAATTTTTTCCTAGGACATCATCAGCAATACAGACAAGGCTATTTGTTTCAGCATTATTTGTAACAATGAAAAATGGACACAGTTTAAGACTTCAATAGTCAGGATGGAATAAATGAATTACATCATATAATCACATGAAAGTATCATTCGGTCTTTAAGTGATAATGCTTTTAAAGATATACAAAAGTGTTTATTCTGAAATGTTAAAAGCAGGATTAAGAACTATACATGCTTTAACTTTGATTGTTGGAAGAGAAAATACCGGGAGGGCATACACCAGTGCTATCAGTGGTTAACTCTGGTTAGTGGAGTTACAGATTTTTATTTTTCTTACATTTGCTGTATTCTCTGCATTATCTACAGTAAGTATACAATTAGAAAAGGCAACACCAAGTTATATTAAGGGATAAAAAAGGAAGGAAACACTTCAGAAATCAGAACATTTCTGTGAACATCAACAATATTGTCCAAGCTATCAGTGATGGACTAACTCAAGTCAGCTGATCTTGTGACCACAGCATTAATAATAGCCTTTGCAAGGTAGGTTTCTGGGGTGTCCTTTAATTCTGTCAAGATTTAGATTGGTTCCTCCTAGTTAGTGTACAAAAATCTATGTTGGAATCCTATTTAATTTGTAGATTGCTGGGCTTTACCTCTAGAAATTATCATTCATTTGTCTATGAATACTACCAGTAATCCACATTTTTAATAAACTCTCAGGGTGATTCGCCTGACGCTGGTCATCAGCCTGGCACACTTTGAGAAACAGTCGTAGCAGAACCTCCTTCAGATGTAAGCTTCAAGTTTTCTTTCACCTGGAACTCGGGCCTGCCTGGGTGTGGGTTTAACACCGAAAGGCCAGGGCTTCACTGCCCACTGGTTTCCTAGATGCTCATCAGAACCACCAGTGGGGCCTTTAAACCCCTGCAGATGCCCAGCTCTCATCTCAGAACCTACTGACTTGGATTGTCTGGGAGGGGGGTACGGGCATATGAATTTGTAATGAGCACCACAGTGCAGTTCTTCAGAACTAAAATCTGTCCAATAAACCAACTGGTATGGAACATAGTACTGTTCAGACTTGTTTCCTCTAAGCTATACTGACATGTGTTGGTGAGGACAGGGTGACTCGGGTTAGTGGTCACTGGCAGGGCTGCAGCTGCCCAAAAGTTACGGGGCTGCCCTTGTTTCTACACCACTGATGCTGCACGTTCATTTTGTTTTCCTGGTAACTCTGATTTCACTGCATAGTTTTTACCTCTAGATGGCAGCAAAGGCTGGCTGTTTTATTAGGATAACCCTAAATGTCTTTTCCAAATCTTTCAAAAAAATGATGCTGTTTTTTAATTCTCTTGTATGAATTTTATACTTGGTCATGTTTCAGTAAACGAGGTATGGCCCTTTAAAATGTGTCATCTCTTGGATCATTTTTATAGAACATTATGTCGAATAGCTCGAAGAAAGGTTTTATCCAAATTTGGAGTGCATATTGAAAGAGGAATCCATGCATATGGCTCTTTTAAGACCACACAGGGAATGTTCTCGTCAGTGTCAGAGACTCCTGGGTTTCATCAGAAAGCAGATGTCTTGGAGGAGAGTAAGGAAGTTGGAAAGCTCATTCATAGAATAAAAGATTTTTAAAAATATTTAACTCAGTTCAGCACAGAGATTGAGGTTTGTTTCAGAATGGATTACGAACCTGACGGATGCTGAATTCAGTGAGGCAGAAGCACTGGTTCTGTCTGGGGCGTGCTTGAAAGAGAAGGAGCACGTTTGTGGAATGTATTCATTAAATTCTTAACATGTTGGCTCATTTGGTCCGTAGGTTCTAAAAAGAGCTGAGCAATGTACAAGGCTTCCGTGTTACGTCAAGTCGTTAGATGGCCGTGAGTTTTAGTGACCGAAAGAGGCACAGAAAGGTGAAGATGTTTTCAGTTTTATTCGAAGCCTTAGTTGTACAGCTCGGTCTCTGCTTGATCCTTCTTCTCATTCACATTTTCATGGAGGGCAAGCATCTGAAAATGCACTAGAACAAAATCAGCATTTGTGGGCGGCAAGTTATCAGATCCTAGTTAGACAGCTGGAGTCAGGATGTTTCCTTTTCTCTAAATGAAATAATTTTGTAAGCGCTTTGAACTTTTGGAGATGTATTGGCAACATATTGTGTAAGAAAGCAGTCTTCCCTCAGCAGTGTCACTAATTCCAGGGGCCGCAGGGCCCTCATTGCAACCTTAGCCCTAGAGGCTGAAGGTTCAAGACTCCTAAAGACCTGGGATCGTCTTGATTCATGGTCACTGGGGTGGAGCAGGGCAGGGGCGAATTCAGGGCTGCCTGACTCCCTCAGGGACCCAGCTGTGGAATGCTGGGTCAAGGCTGGGTGTTATCAGAATGACAGTGTGTTGTATTTTTGTTTTTATCTCTGTTTAATGGGAAAGTGCCTAAGTAATGATGATGGATATGGTGATGAAAAAGAGGAAATGCTAAACTGGAGAAAAAATATCTTTGAAATATTACTGCCTTCTTTTTCTCGTCTTTTCTATTATTTGGTAAGTCACTGCTAATTTGTAAAATAAAAAAGAAAAGAAATAACAGATAATGAATCTGGCAGATAGCCTAGTTTCATATGCGGCTTTGGCTTTTTTTCTTTCAATTTTTCTCAGAATTTCCTCATTATACAGTAGAACTAAAGATTTTATAGTTTTACATGGCAAGAGGTCCTTCCGAAGGAAACTGTGGTTTGATTGGCTGATTCCCATTAACTTCCTGTGAGAGAACATTTGGTTTTAAATGTTGTTGCAGTGCTACGATTTATATGAAAGAGTTGTCCAGTTTCTGAGATGAAGATTAGGGGAAATGGGTGCCTTTATTTTATAATGTAATATGGTTTTTGGTTGTTCCTAGTCACTCCCAGTCTCTCCGTGGTAATTACACCGTGGGTAGGGAGGGTAATCCAAGAATAAACATTGAAATACAGTTTTCAGAAATCCTCCTTAACCCCAGTTGCTTCCGTTGTGTGCCCAGACACATGGCATCACGTGTAGAAACAGTTACGTTAAAATAAAATACACTAACCTTGAACTGTTGTCTTCCTCGTTT
This sequence comes from Rhinolophus sinicus, assembly GCF_036562045.2. NCBI lineage: Eukaryota > Metazoa > Chordata > Mammalia > Chiroptera > Rhinolophidae > Rhinolophus > Rhinolophus sinicus. The sequence continues at coordinate 79,655,760 of NC_133751.1, read as the reverse complement.
ACCCTCTTTCTTTTTATTCATCTGTCAGGTTTTCCATCGTAGGGTTTTTTGTTGTTGTTGCTTTCTGGTATCCTCACTCTTTTCTTCTTTCTCATTTCTTCATTTGCACCCATTGAATTATTTTTAATTGTTTTCAGGCTCACATGTTACAGCCACCGTGGGTTATTAGCTAGAGCACAGGCTTTGGAGCCAGGGAGACTTGGGCCTCCATTCTGGTTCTAGTGCCAACTAGCTGTGTGTCCTTGAACGAGCCAGTTCCCTTATGCAGACCTCAGTTTTCCTCCTCTGTGGTCCTTATCTGGGAATTAGAGTACCTACTGCCAAGTTCTTTGGGAGCAGAGATACTGCGTAGGAAAGTCCCTGGCACATCCAAAGTGCCAGAGGAGTTAGTTGTTACTAATGTCAACATTATTATCATCTTTGTGTTTTTCCTTATATCTTTTCTTAAGATGCCTATTTCTTGATCATAACCATAACTTATCTTCTTTGATCATTGTACCTTTCTAGTTTTCCTGCTCTATCCCTTGTTCTCTCCTCTCTTCCCTTAGTTATTGGAGACAAGTTGCTAATCATACGAGTTGAGGCAGCTGCACAAGCTGTGCAGATTCCTGAGCTGTGTTTCTAACCACCTCTGGCCCAGAAAAGGATCCCTTCACACAGCCTTTCCCTCCTTATTCTCCTTAATCTGGTCATTGGGAGTCTTTGTTTTATAGTTCACCTGTAGGCACATTATTTTTGAACTGTCTTTTCCTTTATTTTAATTGTTGGAATAATGAAGCAGTCGTACTTCCTATAAAATCTTTCAGCCCTGACATTCTGTGATTCTATGAAAAGCACAAAGTCTAGTCCACTGTGGCCCCCGGCGTGTTGTTGGCCCTGCGAACCTTTGTGGAGCATCGTACCGGCAGTACGTAAGCCCTGAGTAATGTAGGACGGTGCTTCTGAAACATTACATGCCCAACAGTGATCACGGGAGCTTGTTAAGATGCAGATTCCCTGCACTGGATTTAATATGTCTGGGGGTAAGGAAATCTGCGGAGTCCTAGGTGATTCTGTTAAAGGTGATCACTGACTGCATTTAGGAAAATATTGATAAAGAGTTTCAGAAATAAATGATAGCTGATTCTTGCTCTCAAGAAATTGTAGTACCTGAGGGGCAACAAATGATTCTAACAAGAGGCAAAATGAAATACTATAATAGAGGTACAAAGAAAAGCGTTTTGGAAACTCAGAGGAAGATTGTGAAAACTAAGGAAGGTTTTCCGGAGGAAGTGGCACTTGGGGTAGCAGGAGGATTTCAGTAGAGGAACAAAGAGAAGAGCTTTCCAGCCCAAGGGACAGCATACGTGGAGGTGAGGGTAAGGAAGTCCGATGGTATTTGTGAGGATGGTCAGTGCCGTGTGCAGGGGGCGAGCAGTGTCAGAGGGAGAGGAGGGGAGATGGAGGCCTGGGAGGAGGTTTGGACTTTGGGCACTCGGTCATGGAAGTGCTGTTGGGGGAGGCTGGAGAATTGCTGTGATCAGGACAGGGAGGATCACTAACAGCACTAACGAAGGTTGGGTTAGAGAGGTGAGGGGTCGAGTATAGTAGATTACCTACCCGTCTACTGAGGGCTCGACTTGGGGCATAGGAACACAAATAAAAGGAGGAGGGCAGAGAAAGAGCCACAGTGCACTGCGGTCTGGGCACATGCTTAGTTTGATTGTGGTTGGACCTTCCATGTAGAACTGTGGAAAATTTCCATTGAAAATTTGGAGATGTTGCTTTGAGAATCATCAGAGAGAAATTGTTGATATTATAGTGGCTGAGACAGCCCAGGGAGAAAATGTAATTCCTCCTTACCGACCACTCTTGTCTTTTCCCACCATGGGTACTTCTCCATCCCTTGGCCAGAACCTGAGAGTTGAGCTTTGTTGGGCCCTATCCCATGCCCACATCCCCTACACAAAGCCATTGATCGTACTAACTGATAAGAGTGTAATTAGTCCTGACAGCAGCCCCCTAAGGAGGCATTTCTTTCCAGGACATGAACAATGCACAGTGAACCATTATCCAAGCACTGACCGGCCAGCTGGGGCAGAGGAAATCCTGCCCCTCTCCTCCAGTGACCAGGCTGGCCCTGGGGCCATTGTGTCTGGGCAGACCTGACACATTGCATAAATGTGCACACTGTGTGTGGGGGGGTGTCTGCCACTCCTTGGCCCCGGGGGTGTTCAGTAAGGACAGGATGGCCCCCTGAAAGCACATTTCCTTCCTCATTGGCAGTCTGAGAAAACCTGGACGAGGGCCATTGTTGATAGGTTGGCCCAAAAAAAAAAAAGTAATAATTGTCCATTGTTCTCCCTAGTCCTCTCATTACCCTTTTTAGAAGCTGAAATCAGCCGTCCCGGCAGCGTTTATCTTCTCCAAAATTTTTGTAACAAATACGTATTATTCTTATAATCAGAAAAAATTTTTATGTAAAAAATATTGTGCTGCTTATGTCTGTCACTATAAGAGATGTCATCCTTCTCAGTATGATCCCCACCCACTGACCCTGTCCCTGTTGCCCTGGAGGTACCCTCAGGCGTTTAAATGTCTCTTATGTTATGGACCCTTGGGGAATCTGTTGCAGTTTTTAGTTAGCTCCTCTTTTCTATAAACCTGTACTTTACTGAGGCCTCCAAACTGATATCAATGAATTCGGCAAGAACAGCATTAGAAGGCAAAGAACAGAAAAGGAATAGCTCTTTTTTTTTTTTTTTTAAGAGAAGGTAAAAAACCAACCAACTCACTAATAGTGAAGGACAGCAGTTCATTCTTGAGGAATTTCTTTGAGTCGTTTGAGGAATGACTGCATTGAAGCAAGGTTTTTATATGTATTTAACTGTTACGAGAGATACATTGGAGACCAAGTTGAAGAGCTTACTCTAACACAGCAATTTTATTTGGGGTGCTTCCTTGGTTAAAGTGATTGTAATCCTGAATTGGAAGCAGAATTTGGAGACTGACAATGTTGAACCCTAACACCTCTCTCTCTGATCTGGGAAAATACACAATGCTTTTTTTCTTTTTTTCTTTTTTATAAATTGTGATGTTGCTTGAGAAAAGGAAACCCTAATTTTGAGTGTATACCATCTAGGAAAATTTTGTAGATTTCTACAAAGGCTGAAGTCCCAGCACCTCTGGGCTAAGTTGGTGGTGACGAGACCTTGATCCCAATTTCCTTTTCTGGAGGTCGGGTCCATAGCAGGACTGTAAGGTGGCCGCCTACTCCTAAGCTTTGACATGCATGGTTGTGATGCTCCTGCTGTGGATCATCTTCACTCACTTCTGATGTGTTTCCTTCCAGCTACCTCTGCAGCCCCTCAGGTACCTCCTGCTCCGCAATGCTGACAGCCTGTCCAAGCTCATTCTCCATGCCTGACCCTTGTGCCTTTGTTTATAGACTCTTGCTTTCGAATAGAGGGGAAAGTGACTGCAGCTCTAGTGCTCTCTGAGCAGAGTCTCCTGAGGATGAAGATTTGTGCTTCTCCTTGGTCACGGTCCTCCCATCTCCTGTGCACAGCGCCGTCCCCAGGTCAGTCTTCCCCATGCCTGCCCACGAGTGTGGAGCTTGGCCTCTCACATTCATTGTCTCTTGTTCCCCAGGAGTGGCCTCAGGGAGACAGGAGGAGTGGGAAGGGGAGGCAGGTCACCCTCGGCTGTGGTAATCACGGAAGGTTTCAGAAGGGGTGAGGCTTGGGCCAGACCTTTCAGTGTGGGTGCCTTCATGAGAGAAGAGAATTCTATGCGTGTAGAGCTGTGGGGAGGAGGGAGAGGGAGACCCTGCGTGTATGTAGGGGCATTCTGAGTGTTCTGGCTAAAATGGCAGACGTGTGAGGCAGTGCAGGGAGGAAATGTCAGGTCACCTGTCTGCCCGCACAGGTAGTGCAGAGCCTTAAATGCAGTTTATTGTGCTTCCTCTTTGCAGTGCTGCAGCTTCTCGGTATGTTGCCATGGAAAGAGAGCAGGACCATGGAGTTAGACCTGTATTCATACCTCATTTTTGTCACATACTATCAGAATGACCTGGGGAAATGTTCCTTACCTCTTAGAATTTTAATTTCTTTATGTTTAAAATTTTGTTAATACCCACTTTATAGGACTATTGTGAAATGAAACAGCATTGTATGAAGGATTAGTTTTCTCCTCTGCGTTACGCTGTCTCGTGCTACCCAGAAGCCTTCTCTGAGAACACAGGATGCTTCCTGGCACTGCATCGAGTCCTTCATGGTCGGTGCCCTTGCAGCCTTGTCCCGGCACCAGCCACCTGAACTTCAGCCACGCTGTCCTGCTCCTTGCTCCTGGAATGCTGGCGTTCTGCTCCCTGCCTGCCCTCACACCTCTGCTCTAGTGGGCACCTCCCGGGGTTACCTTTGGTCCTCTCTCCCAGTCTGCTTCAGCCCCTAGCCCCTGCCCAAATATCATCTGTTTCTGAACTCTAACCTTGAACCCTGCCCCAGAGCGACCTGCTCCAAACTCCCATAGTACCTGCTGTCTATAGAAGACCTTCTCTGTGCTGTGCTCTGTTACCTTTTAATGTTGTCTTCCATTCCCACCTAGATTCTGTTAGGGTGGTACAAAAGTAATTGCGGTTTTTGCAATTATTTTTAACCTTTTAAACCGCACTTACTTTTGTACCAACCTAATACCTCTGACACCTGCAAAGCTGCCTGGCATAGCAATGAGTAATATTAGGTACATCATAAATATTTGTCAGCTCAGTCTTGTAGGTGATTTCCTGAGGGATGAAGAAAACTTGTATCCTAACAGAAGACATTCATGCCTTTGGTGGTTATAAGCTAACACAGAGGGAATTGAAACTCCTCAGACAGGACTAAACAGTAAAGGGACTTATTTCTTAAGTTCTTGGGAATCCTCCTGAAACCCATTTTTTTCCTCCTTGAAAGCAAAGGTGGTTGGTTGTCAAGACTTGTCTTTATTTCTCGAAGGCATGTGACAATGGAAAGCTCATCTGAAAACTCTAGTTTATAATATGGTATCTTTGAAAGAGACAAAGGTGCACGGTATTAATACAAATATAAATGTTCACATACTCATGCTCTGGGCCAGTCTGTCAAGTGAGTGGAAACAATCCTCATCAACTAAACTCTTCAGTGCAGATTTTGAAAGATGCTTTGAGGCTTACGTTTTGTCAGATTCAAAATTCTAATCTCTACACCCCAGACCTAAGAGTTTTCAAGTGAGCTGTCAAATTTTTCCTGCAGCAAGTAATTTACATACAGGAGGAACTGGCTTATAGAGGCAGTTTGTCCATCTCTTTAATGCAGTGCTTCTCAACCAGGGGCAACGTTGCCCTCTCCCCGCCTCCCTGGGACATTTGCCTGTCAGGAGACGTTTTCTTTGTCGCAGTTGGAGGATGCTACTTGGCATCTAGTAGGTGGAAGCCAAGATGCTCCAAAACATCCCCCACAACAAAGAATCATCTGGCCCAAGCTGTTAATAGTCCTGAGGTTAAAAAACTGCGTTAGTGAACAAAGAGCTGATATAGTAAGGATTAGAAGACATTAATTCATAGATCTTAGAGAAGAAAACAAATCTTTAAAAGCCATCTAGTGTTAAAATACCTACAAGTGGGTTAACGAGGAAGGAAACATTTAATTTCTGAAAGAAACTCATGCAAGTAATTGGTTTATTTATGTGCCAACTTTATTTCCCAAAGGACTTTTTAAACGATTAAAGGAGGGGGGCAAGACTTGGAGAGAATTCAGAAAGTATTGGAAGTGAGAACTAGACGTGATCTTAAAGATCACCAAGTCCAGTTGTCATGATGTCACAAAGATTAAATGGCTTGTCCAGGGCCGCATAGCCGACTGGAAAAGGCCTGAACTGGAACCTGATTTTCTATTTGCCTCAGAGCCTCCCGCCCCAAGTCCCTCCACTTATCCAAGTCTTTCCTTGTCCAGTTTTAAGTCTCGGTTGCTCTATGAAGCCTTGTTAATCTGTTGCAGTCCCCCTTAATCTCTAGTTTATTGTAGGAAATTTAGTTTGCCACCTGATTAACTATTGTCTGATATTCTTGTTTCGCGTCTCCTTCCCTTGCTCAGATTAATAAACTCTTTAAGGACAGTGACTCTTTTGTCTCCATAATGCCATCCCCAGTGTTAGGTAGGAGGTAGGCAATTCCATATGTCACGATCAGTGGGTTGATCAATTGTGTCCATGGGATGCTTTGAAGATACTGCCTGTCACGGAGACACCTGAGTGGTATGTCAGTGAGTAAAGCCACTTCACCTTTCCAGAGGCCTAGGGAATGGCAGAGTGAGGCAGCCTTTATAGGTCTCTAGGGTCTGTATACATTGTTAGTTATCCAAAGATGACTAGCCGTTAAAAAATACAAGTCTGAGGCAAAAAAAAAAAAAGGAAAAAAAGGCTATTTTAGGTACACTTAACAAAAATTTCATACAAGAGCATTTGGTTATGGGGGAGAGAAACTGACTAAAATAAAACTAATTTCAGGCTTTCAAAAAATTGTCTCAAATAATCAGGTAAATATTTCTCTTGACAAATAACTTTGTGAAAAAATAAGTCAAATTTTAAAATGAGGTCACACGTCAAGAGGATTATCCCTAGGATAGCTGACTACAAGGCCCGAGTACATTTTTATGGCACCATTCTAAGTGTAAAACCTGCTGTCCTGATGGAAGGTTGACAGATTTGTATGCGCTGCCATATGAACAGTGTTAATTCATTATCAAATTATAAAGTACTTAGAAGTGTTGGCCGGTTAGCTTGCTGGACTCCCTAAGGATTCCTTATCCTGCAGCATTGCCGTTGGGGGATGCTTCTCATGTATTTGCACAAAAGCTTTACCCTTCTCCTCTGAGCTTGAAGAGTAGAAAGGTCTATCAGTTGAAGTTTAATCTAAGTGAAAATGAATTGTAAGGTTGCTCAAGGTTTGGAGGCTTTAATGAACCACTTATCTTCCTTGCTTTTCCTTGCGTTTGCCTCACTGTGGCCTGAGGTGAATGGAGTCCTTTGTTTTGGTTCATCCAAACTGCTCCCTTTAATGTGTGTTCTGGACCATTCCCAAGAAATGCTGTAGGCTTACATTGAGAGCCTGGGATCTGAGAAAGAAACAGAGCTTGGAGGTGTCAGACAGTCTGCTACCGCTCAGCTAAAGATTCAGGCATCTATGCTTCGCTACAGTTCTAAAACTGGGAACCTTCCCACCCAATAAAATGGTAGTTTTTATTGAGCTTTTCTTTTGAGTAAAAAGAAAACCTGGGCAACAAGCCTTCTGTTTGTCATGCCAGCCACTAGAGGGTGGAATAGTCACACTTCCTGGGACAGTTATAATTTATTCTGGTAGAGTGCGACTCCAGTCAGAACACATTTACTAATGTTTATCAGTAGAGGAATTTGTGAAACAATGGAGTTCCTACTTTAGGGTGGAAAGTGATCGGCAGAGGAGGTTGTTAAAAATACAGCTTCCTGGGTCCTGTCCTCAGAGATTCTGATTTGATAGCTCTGGATGGGATCATGGGATCCCACTCCTACAAGTGTCTTGGATTTTACTTTGAGAAACACTCATCTTAATGTTTTGGCATGCACTGTCGCCTGATTATCTTTTCTCTTAGGATTGCAAAGCAAAATTATTATTTTGAAGGAAAAAAACTTAATAGTAGAAAGCAAGGTATAGGGGCACTAAAATGTTGTTCATTTAAAGGTCTGTCTAAAAAGTTACAAAGGAGACTGGCTTTGTAAAGATTCAGAATCAAAGCTACTAAAAACATGTTTTTGTGTGGAATTATACTTCAATTAATAAGATCATAGAATCCTTAGACTACGAGTCTAAAAAATTTTAATGTCCTTTATATGACCCTCTTACAGTGCAACCTAATTTTATCCTTTGGGTGTCATGAAGACTCCACACATAATGTTTTCACATTGTGAACTGTTGTTGCAGAGACAATTCTGAGTAGAGTTTATGGACTTCTGTTACCAATCTTGAATTAAGTATAGAGACCCTCCTTTATAGTAATGTACATTAATATATTTTTGTCAGTGCCCCCAGAGAGCAGTACATCCTCAAGGGGAAAGTTTGTCATTGCTTTTAAATAGAAAGAAGGATGTGGTAAAATCTGTGATAGGATGTCACAGCTCAAAAAGTTAGAGAGGCGAGTGAGTAAAATGAAATTGGTTCTGAAGCTGGGGCTTTGACCAATGAAAGGAGGATATTATCTTTTCAAATGTATATAAAAACAGCCTATCTTCTATGAGCCTTTCTTTGGCATTCTTTTCTCCAAGAATACAATCTTCCACCCTCACATATTTCATATGAAGATTTTCCAGTGTCACTTCCTCTCTCCTTCCTAGTTTTCATGGTTCTTCTGTGATTATATGTGAATGAAAAAGAGAGTTCTGTAACCTCCTAGACATACATGCACAGCTATTTAAAAATATTTTTGAAATTAAAGTCCAAAAATCCAGAATGTCATTTTAGGTATGATTTTATAGAAAAGAGAAGATGCTTTTTTTTAGAAATGATGCTGTTTTTACCATAAACTGTAATTAGTAGCACTTTTAATAATGTATGTCATTAATCTGAGAGTGTTCCTAAGTTTTGATGGTGATATTTATTATTATACAAAGTAATCATCCAGTAGAGGAATCTCCAGAAGAGGTTTGGTTCATTGAAAGTTTGGTAAATTTCCAATAATGTTAATCACTTGGGAAGCCTATTTATAGTTAATATCTGAAACAGATAATAAAATGATAAATTATGCATTATAATCATGAAGTCCAGGACCTGTGGTGTTAACTTTATTATAGAGAATTGCTCTGGCTCACATAAGATTTAAAAAAAAAAAAATGGGATCCTTACAAAACAGATGAACTAATGAATAGCCCAGAGCGTCTCAAACTCCATTAATTAATTACAGGTGTGCCAAGAATGACTCTTCCCCTCGGCACACGGGGCAGCCCAGAGGAAACTGGGGTGACAGGGGTCTCTGGCTGTCTCTGCCCCTTCATCCGTTTCTCCCAGTGCCATGGAAACATGTTTTCTGTTTGTACCACTATATGACAAAGGTTGGGAAGCACTGGGAGGACTTTGTCCTTTAATTCTTTCTAGTTTCTGTTCATAATTTTATGATCAGTGGATCAGTACCTTCCAAAATGTTACGTGTACCTTCTCTTGATTATTATCTAGAAAAACATCTCATGCAGCAGCATTATCAGTGTCTACCTTGAAATACATAAAATAAAATTTGCAGTTCCTTCTCAAGTTCTAGCCCAAGGTGACTTAAAAATAAAAACAGTTTAAAAAGACACTTAGACCATCATGTATTTTGTAATACAGTTGGGTCACTGCCGATTCCCAAGATAAATGTGTTGAAACAGAAGCTTTCTCATTCATCACCAGCCTCAGCTTTCATCCACATGTATTTAATGATGATGCAAGCCCACAGCACTGGGGGTGTAGTTCATCACCATGGAAGTGTTTCTGTCAACAAAGCTCACTTTGCTATCATGGAATTGATTTTGCAGAGAAAAGAAGGACAATTGTGAAAGATTTCTTTTACTTCTAAAGATCTTCACAGTTTGTCTGGGTGTCTACATGAATTGTGTTTAAAATCAATAGCTGGCAATAAAATTGACCACACTAAATTAACAGTTATGAGGTTGGAAAGCGGAAAATGGTAATGAGCTGCTGTGTCTGAAATCGTCCTTTTGGAATGTGACTTGGGGACCAGATTTGTAATTTAAAATGTTCCTCTGAAAGCTGTTATTCTCTGCTGCAGAAGTATTGATTATGCCCAGAGAGTCCCATGAGCTGGGTAGAATTTTTAGGCTGCCTTCGTTGCAATTTTCTCACCTACCTTGTAAATGGCATAACAATAATCACAGAAGAAACTTCCCTCAACTAACATCTTTTTAAAATATGCCTTTTCTACAACTTGTATTTGTAACTATCTTTGATTTTTGTTTGCTTGTTGAGAGGTTAAAAGAAAAACAAACACGATTAAGTTGCAAGCTTCTCAAGACAGCCACTCACAAGCAAGGTGGGAAGCGCCTCCCTTAAGTAATCCAACCTGTTCTGGGAACCAAATAAGAAAAAGGAACCAACATGACATTTTTGCTTTGAAACAGAGTGTTCAAGACCATATGTCATAGTGGCTGATTCCAGGTTTGGATGTGGACATACATGTTTTATGGGAGTTTTCATCGATGGTAGAAAATACAGTCAACTCCTGATTGTTTTGTATTTCCCAATGTGCTTTTTCTGGCTTTCTATCATATTTCAAAGCTTTTTATTTTTACCATCGGTTGTGTGCTCACAAAAGCGAATTATTTAATCTGATTTTACTGTTACTTTCAGAAAACATTGAGTTCCTAAGTCCCTAATGTGTGTGAAGTTCTGTTCCGGGCACCAGACATAATGAGATACATCTCAAACATGGAGTTAAGTTTGCTCATGAGCGATCTTATAGTTCACTTTGAGATCAAAGGGACATATATTTTTATTTAAACCACTTTTTCCTTCTCTAATATGTGATCAGAAGTTGCCTGTAAATGGGTTTTCTTTTTAAGGAAGAATTAATAGACATTATGAACAGGAAATAAAATTCTACTGTACATGCAGAAATAACACAAAATGACCAAAAGAAAATTCAAGCAATGGTAAAAACAACTATTTACTGCTTTATAATGTTAAAGTATTTCACCAAGGCCAATTGCAGTCAAATTAATGTGAGTTATGGACAATGAAATACATAAAGATGTATTTATACAAGTGCAGACTAAATATTTTCCATACAGGTATGTAAATGAAAAGATATACAGTAAGTGCACACTTGATATGACAATGCAGGCAACAGTTAGTTTCAGAGACTCTTGAATAGTTCATGCACAAACCTTCCCAAAGTACAAGTTCAGTCAGTCTTTGGGGAATGTAGAAGGGTAATTAAAAAAGGACTGCATTCCTTGCCATGATATCAGTATAGACTGGAGGAAGGTCAGTTATATATATTACTTACTGTAATTTGTGATTGTCGCGGAAGAGGTGTGGCTGTTGGTGTGATAGTAATACTGCTGGTGACTTTATTGCTCGGTTTGTTTAGTGCCCCGTTAATTAAGCCTTGAGTCCGGTTATCCTGTGGTGGTGTTGAAGGGCTGGCAGGTCTCATGGGGCTGGCTACAGCTTGCATGTAAGGACTTCCTAAGTGAATGTGGATTTTATTATCCTCAGTAGTTATCACACTTGAACTATTACTGTTTGAACGCTGAAACTGCCATGATGACTGCCGGTCTGGGGAGACTCTGAAAATCGCATGTTTGGCACTGATTTCTATTGGCTCTGGGGAGCGTCCCTGCTCAGGAGAGCTAGCTGAACCAGTCACAGCCAAAACCTGAATAGGTGACATTGTCCTTTCTGGGGTTATAGAACCACAAGACTCTGGGGTCTGTGCTCTGGCAAAGGCTGCCATGGTAATTGGGGACATGCCTTGTTCTAAATTCATGAGGCCTTCTGTAGAGGTTTTGGATTTCACTGGAGTTATGGAGGCGTTTTGGAGGATGGTTATCCTTTGCTTTGGAGTGCCGCAGTTTGGGATCACTGCGGTGCTTGTGTAAGAGTGAGGACTCTCTGTGGTCGGACTGGTGATTTCAAGAGTGGCTGTGTTTTGGACATGGTCTGGCGTCACCTTTATATGAAGTGGCTGCCCAGGTGTGTGGCTCAGGACGAGATCTCCAGGCTGCACAAAGTTGCCATTGGGTTTAGTCTGTATTTTTCCATTCTGAGGATGGCCTTCCTTGGATTTCATCCAAGGAATCCATAGCTTCCTGTTAACAGGACAGGAAGTAGATGAGTTGCATTTGAAGGACAGCATGGATTCCTCCTCATTAGGGTCCTCGTCCTGGTCCTCCGTCTCCTCATAAAACTGACCATTGATGACTGCTCGTTCCAGAGGAATAAGACTCTTGTAGTCGGGGGGTTCATTGTCTACTGCTTCTGTTTGAACTTCTTTAGAAAATACTTGAGGGTCAGAGATTTTTCTTCCATTGAGACTAGGACGGAGGCTCTTACTAAAATGCCGGTACCGCTCTAATTCTTTAGTGAGGTTTTCAATCTCTCTTCCTAAATCTCTGTTCCTGTTTTCTTGTTGGTTGAGTTTCTTTTGCAGAACCGAGTGGTCTCCCTGGAGGTGACATATCAGGTCCTCAGTTGCCACGTATTCATGAATTTTCTCTTTCAGTGCATCCACTTCCCTTGAGAGGTGCCCTGATTTAGCTTCTTCTTCTTGAAGCCGTTTGAAAAGCCATTGTTCATGGCTGGACTCTGTCTTTTCTGCTAACTTGTACTTGGCAAGTTCCATTTTAACGTGTTCCAGCTCTTCAGATAAAAATTGGGCTTTGTCTCGTTCATCAGCGTACCTTCGTTCTAGAGTCTCGAACTCATCTTCCGTTTTCATCAGGTCGTCCTCAATGGCTTTCATATCCTTTAACTTCAGCCTCAGTCTTTCCACTTCTTGAGAGAGCTCTTTAATCTTATTGTTTTCTTGGTGTAATGCTGCTGTGGACTTACTAGAATCTTGATTTAATTTGTTTTTTAGGAAATCTTTCTCAATTGCTTCCAGTGATTGAAGCCTGTTTTTCAACATGTTAACTTTGGACAGAAGATCATTTCCTTTCTCTTCTTCTGCTTTCAGTTTGTTTTTTAGATCATCTCTCTCCTTGGTTACACTGTACATTTTTTCTTCCACATCGGTTTTGGACTTCAGTGCCCTTTTAGTTTCCTCAATTAACTTCTCAGTAACTGTTGTCACTTTATTTTGTTCCACTTGAAGCTGAGAAGCAGCAGCTTGTAATTTATCTTCAGTTTGCTTTAATTTTTCACTCATTGTTTTCCGTTCATCTACCAGCATCACAGTTAATGTTTTCAGTTTAGTTAAATCCTCTTTTAGGGTGAATTCTGTCTTTTCCAGCCGACTTTCAATGGCTTCTAGCTCTTTGATCCTTACTTTTAAACTCTCTAGTTCTTGAGACAACTGCTTGGTGGTCATCCTTTCTTTTTCTAAATTGCATTTCAGAGAGTAGCATTCTTGTTTGCTTTTGTTGAAAGCATCTTCTAGTTTTTCCAGAGACATAATCCTTTTGTTGAGTTTTTCAACCTCGAGTTTAAAGTCTTTACTCTGTGATGTTTCCTTTTCGAGCCTCTTATTGAGATCTCTGCACTGCTCCTCCATTTTTATGAGCTCTTCATCCTTCCCTTCCATTTCTAGCACACGTTTCCTGAGCTCCTCCACCTCTGCCATGATTCCAGAGTTTCCATATTCTCCCTTGTTGATTTTTTCTTTTATATCTTGGAGCTCCTCTTCTGCCTTTCGTAAAGACCTGTTTGTCTCTTCTAGCTCATCAATTTGCCTGCTGAGTGCTGCCAGCTTTTGTCGAAGCTGGCGATTTTGGCTGTCCTCATTGGTGAGCTTCGCCATAATTGTTTCTTGGTTCTGGTGAAACTGTGTGGTCTGCGTCTGCAGTTCTTTCTCTAGTCTGGTTGCCTTCTGCTCTTCTTCCTGAACTCTGGCTTCAGTAAGAGCTAGTTTAGCATGTGTTTCCTTCTCACTTGTGGTTAGGTCTCGGATTTTTTGTCTTTGAAGGGCAAGCTGTGCAGTCAGCCTTTGTTGTTCGTCCACCACCATCAAAGCAAAAGACTTCAGTTTGGTCAACTCCGCTTTCAGGGCAGTGACCCTCTTCTCCTTTTCTTGCTCCTTCTTCTCCTGGGATTCGGTTTCTTGGTCGATCAGCTTCTTTAATCTGAAAAATACAAGAGTGCATTCTGTTTTGTGATTGACGCTTTAGCAACTTATGATCTGTGATTAAACATTTATGTAAGTTATACCAGCTCTCACAGAATACAGAAAGGAATTCCTAAATGTGACGGGGAGTAGATGAGGGGAGGAGAATCTTGATAAACTGTTATCCTGCTTTTCTGCCTTCACTACACCCACCCCTCATTGAATAGTAACAGTTGCAGTTCACCAGGAGCCTTAGTATAAGAGTAAGGGCAAGAATATTTAGGCTGAATTGCTGTGTAAAATAATCAGTAGGCAGTCTAGCCTTAAGTGCGTAAAAACAGGCACAAGTTTGAGATTCAGTTGCACCTGGCTTTAAGAGTGGCCTGGCTCTTACCAGCTAATTCACTAACTAGACCAGTTAGTGAACATCTCTGAGGTTCAATTTCCTCATATGAAAAATGGAGGCAATGATTGTATTATCTCAGGGGGCATTTGTGAAAACTAAATGAGGTAATTCGTCTAAGATTGTCACAGTGCTGGCACATAGTAAACATCTGATAAGTGTTAGTTGTTGCTGTTGTTCTTTTTTATTAATGTGGTTATTACTATATCTATCAAATGGTTTGCTTGAACCATTACAATATGTGTACATTAATGCTTGGTACTCAACTTCCTGATTCTTAGTTAAGATAAAGTTTTATTCACATTGCTTAGAAGTTACGCACTTCACTGTTGGACCTCTCTGCTGACCGACACTTGGATTACACTAGCATGACATTGTGCCAGGGACCACGTCTCATATATCTTTATCCCCACAGTGGATGGTAGTTGAATGAGGGGAGAATTGAGAGGCATCTGAAGGGGTTTAGAGTTTTTATAACATATGGGAAGAGCACACAGTTTGATAGAAAAGAGCTTATTGATGAAAGTCAGATGCTAGAAACGATGGAGGAAAACTATCAGGAACGTAATAATTCCCTCTTAAAGATGACTCTTGCAACGTGCTATTTTTTTGTTTTACATTTTAAATTTGTCGGCATAACAGAAGAGCATTTTACATGCAATATAAACTATCTCTTCCACACACTTTTTTCCTCCATCGTGAGGTCATAGTTTTAAATCTGTGGCACTCTTAATTACATGGGAATGGGCTGATTATAGAGGATGTAAGTACAGCTTTGCAGTATTGTTATACAGAAGCTAAAATAGAATGGAATCCCTGAAGAAGTGAATTAAAGTACTTGTCATAGATGAAAAGTTATAAATATTTGTTTTCCGGTCAAGCATGAAGAATTCATAATATTTTAATATAGCTTTTCTGTTAGGAATGAGTTAATTATCCAATGCATGTCTTTAATCCTTGCCATAGAACTTTCTTTTTGAAAGCTGTTTAAGGGTTCGAGAGGACATTTTTAAAGGAAATTAATTTGGGGCATTCTTCTTGGAAATAGTGTGGTGTGGTTTTTTTGAGATCCTAATCTGCTCTCCTGTAATTACACTACACAAGAGGAACATGTTGAAAATAATTGTATAATGTAAGAATTCCCCAACTTTTTTGTGGCGAGGATCCGCTTTTAGTTTTTCCTGTTTTGAGAACCTGACGGGAGGCTGGTGCGAGGGCTGGGGCCTGTGCAGTTCTGAAGGAGCTGGGCTGGAAGCTGGGGTGGGGTGATGATGATCTCACCCACTGTCTTGGCCAGAGGCTTGCCCGTGGCTTCCAGCCCTGGCCCACTCCCTACTTGAGACAGCTGGGAGCCTAAGAGAAACATGGCGGCTCCTTCCTGGATGGTCGTGGGACCTCACCACCCGGTGGCAGAGTCCCTGAGTAAACTGCTGTGGTGAGGAAATAGTTACAGAGACTTTGGCAAAGTACTTCTTCCTCCCACCTTAGCATTAGAATCACATTTAACAATGCGCCAAACATAACCGCAGCAAAATATTTCCCCTCTCTACATCACAGTTCTTAGAGTTTTATTAGAGAGCAGTTTCACAAAAACTTTTCAGGATTTCTTTTCAACTTATTAAATAATACCATATGTTATTTCATTTTCATGAGGAGATGTGTTTTCTTAGGATATAAAGGAGGGAAGATTGTTTTGCAGTGTAATGAAAAGACCATTAAAATTGAATGGTCCTTAGTGAATCTTGGCAGTACCATAATGGGCAAAATGGATTTTGAAGAAGTTTAAATAAGTTTAAATTGTTTTCATTGTGTTGTGTTTTCAGTAGTAAGCACAATGCACCTTTTTCAGTATGGTAGAAACTCATGTATCTTTCTATGGTTTCTGGAAATGGGCTGGCATCCCCATGTTCCCAAACCCCATCTTACAAGGTAGGCACATACAAATGCCGATTTGCATACACATTTTCTTACTACTGGTTTCCCAACAACCTGCTATTTCCCTGGGCCAGTCTGTTGAGCACACAAGATGACAGCAAGCTAGTCAGGTAGAGCCTGGCAGGGAGGGAAATAATTTATACGCTATTATACCCCCAGCCATCAAGTCCTGAGGTTAGGGCAGGCATGCAGTGCTGTAATTCTTTTAGAGCCAGTTGGGTACTTGTAATGCTCTTACACATTGTGGGGTTGCGTTATATGAGCGACAGAGGCAGAGATAGAGAGAGAGAAAGACAGAGACAGAGAGACTGAGACTGGTTATGCTACTGAATTGTAATTAGCCTTTCTGATACAGTGAAGGGCTTACCCCGAATCATTCACTATTTCTTGCTGTGTATCCAGGAGCATTTGAAGGTTGAAGTTTGAGGTTAGTTTAGTCTTAAAGAAAGGTGTGTTTCTTTGTAAAGTTAGCTGTTCTTTATAGAATTTGAAGCTGCAAACCTGGCCTGTTGTATACAGTGTCCTAAACAAGGAAGCTAATGGTCGCACTGCTAATTACTGATGCAGGGATATGTATACGTATGTGCCTGCATTGTAAGTGTCTGTGTATATACACATGTGCACACATATTTGACTAGATGTACTTTTTTCTTTCATCTATATGACGAATGCTTTCAGCAAATATTTGCTCCTGTTGACTGTAATTTAGTCATTTGAGGTCCACAGTCACTGTCCAAAACTTTTAAAGCCAAATGTTTTGAAAATTCTAAAGTTTTCAAATTTTAGAAAGGCAGTAAGGAGCATCCACCATATATTATAACAGCAGCAGGAAAGCCTGTGGCACCATCTCCTAAGCAAACCTCCGAATATTTCTGCAGAGCCATGTAAACAGTCACATTAAGTGGGATAATTAAGATAATAAATAGCCTTGCCTCTATTCAGGTTTTGCTACCGAACGAGTTCAGGTAAGAAGTTTTGCTGCCAAAATTTCGCAAACATTTTGTGTAGTTTTTAGGTTTTCAAAATTGCAGACAAGGGATTGTACAATGAAGGTTTGGACTATTGGTGTCTTTTGGGCAAGGAGGGTGTGGAGTTAAAGGTCCTAAGTCCACTTCCTTCTTCAGTAGGATTGGTTTTTAAACGAAACGGTAACTTAATTTTCTGTCTCCATTATTTTTCTTTGCATATTAACAGGTTTTAGGCATTGATGCTGGCTGACTTTTTATGCTAATATGGGTTATCACTGACTCTGGGTTTGCAAGCAAAAGCAGATTATGATTTTGAGAGCTTTTAAGCAGGTATGCATAATTTTGAAAGCAGTATAGACCTTGAGATGCAGAATGGCCAGATAAGAAATTCATCCCC
Source organism: Rhinolophus sinicus (assembly GCF_036562045.2). Taxonomy (NCBI): domain Eukaryota; kingdom Metazoa; phylum Chordata; class Mammalia; order Chiroptera; family Rhinolophidae; genus Rhinolophus; species Rhinolophus sinicus. Next base: position 79,638,276 of record NC_133751.1, on the reverse strand, counting down.
TCAGAGCTGTGTAGTCAAATTATTACTCCTTTTTCCATAAGTAGTTCCCATTAATATGCTTTTATGTAGGGATGTTTATATAATTTATGTTAAGATTTCTCCAACTTTCTCACTATTGACATTTTGGGCCAAATGATTCTTTGTTGTGGGGGCTGTCCCGTGTATTGTAAGATGTTTAGCAGCGTCCTTGGTCTCTACACTAGATGCCAGAAGCAACCCTCCTCTGCCCAATAACAACTAAAAATGTCTCCAGACATTGCCCAGTGTCTTGGTGGGGATTGCCCCCAGGTGAGAACCGCTGACCTATGCATGTGTGTGTTTATGGACATGTGTACATGTCAGTCATTCAAGTTAGACTCTTCATGGTCCTGCCTCACTCAGTTTTAATTAAACAGGTGCAACAGAAAGTTCCCACCTGAGTTCCATATACACCTGGTGATTGTATCTTCCCTGTGAAGGGCCTGTTCTTTACCAGTGCTTGTTCACAGTTAAGGTACGTTTGAATCACCTGTGAATCTTGTTAACGTGCAGATTCCAGTTCAGTAGGTGGGGATGGCCCTCAAATTTTGCAATATAACAAGCTAATGATGCCAGGATTGACTGGGTAGCAGGCTTTCCTGTTTACATGTCAGATATTTTCTGGAACGGTTCTGGCTGCATATTAACTCAGCCAATTGTTCTTTGTTAACTATACCCCAGTCTCTGGACAGAGCCTATATTCCTGACCTACAGGGCTGTCCATTTTTTCACAGGGAACATCAGTTTGGAGAACCTGACTAAATGAGCTAACATCCGTCCACATTACTGGAAAAAAATGACTGAATATGCATATCACAGGTCGTCAGTCAGTAGCTAAATTTTCACCTAAAAAAGTCAGTAAGTAATTTTAGTTCCAGTTCGTGATTTTCCTTACCCTAGACCAGAGATTAAAATATAGGAGACTATATAATAGCTACCATTCTTTATTTAGTGTCAATGATGTGTTGCAAGCAGTGAGCTAAGTCAATATACATCTGTGGGTCTAATTCTCATGGTAACCTTATAGGGATTTGGATTATTGTCTGTGTTTTACAGTTATGAAAATTGAGGCTCAGAAAGGTCAGGAAGGGGCAGAGCCTGTGCTATTTCTGCATCCACACTGCCCGTCCAACAGGGAACACAAACTACTGCATGGACCTAGTCCATATACAAAGTGTCCTTCTCAAGGATACTCTCTATATTAGAGAAACTGTCACCTTAGAGAACAATTCTCATCACTGTGCTTGCCTTTTTCGTTTGTCTCATAGAGCAGTGGTTTTCAAATGTTTGCTCTTACATCTCCTAAAATAATTCTAATATATACAACTAGTTTGCTCATATAAAGAATAATCATAGCTCTTCCTTTTAGCACATTATCTACTTTTTAATTTAGCTTATTGAGGTATGATTGAAAAATAAAATTGTAAGGTATTTAAAGTGTACAACATGATCATTTGATATACATAAAAATTGTGAAAGGATTGCAAGTTAACACATCCATCACCTCATAAATCCACCTTTTTGTGTGTGTGTGAGAACACAAATTTCAGTTATATCATACAGTACTGTCAACTGTAGTCACATATTATACATTAGATCCTCAGACTTTATTCATCTTATAACTGTATCCTTTTACCGGCTTCTCCCTATTTTCCCCACCCCACCCCAGCCTCTGGCAACCACCATTCTACTCTCTGTTTCTATGAGTTAAACTTTTTTTTTTTTGATTCCACATATAAGTGATACCATGTAGTACATATTTGTCTTTCTCTTCCTGTCTTATTTCACTTAGCATTAATGTCCTCTAGGTTCATCCATGTTGCAAATGGCAGGATTTCCTTTTTCATTTTTAACGTCTGAATAATATTACATTACATGTATATATACATATATATACACACATGTATATATATGTACATACGTATATACATATATACATTTTCTTTATCCATTCATCTGTTGTCAGATACAACTTAAGTGTCCATACCTTGGCTATTGTCACTAATGGTACAGTGAAAATGGAAGTACAGATATTTCTTCAAGATAGTGATTTCATTTCCTTTGGATACATACCCAGAAGTCGGATTGCTAGATCATTTGGTAGTTCTGTTTTTCATTTCTTGAGGGACCTTCATACTGTTTTCCATAGTGATATACCAGTTTACATTCCCATCAGGAGTGGACAAGAGTGCCCTTTTCTCTACATCCTCGCTAGCATTTGTTATTGCTTATCTTTTTGATAATAGACATTTCAACAGGTGTGAGTGATATTGCATTGTGATTTTGATTTACATTTCCCTGATGATTAATGATGTTGAGTACCTTTTCATGTACCTGTGTTAGCATTTGTATGTCTTCTTTGGAAAAATGTCTATTTAGGTCCTTTGCCCATTTTTCATTGGGTTATTTGGTTTTTTGCTATTGAGTTATGAATTTCTTGTATATTTTGGATATTAACTCCTTATCAGATAGGTGATTTGCAAATATTTTCTCCAATTCTGTAGGTACCTTTTCATTTTGTTGACAGTTTCCTGTGCTGTGCAGAAGCTTTTTATTTTGATGCAGTCCCACTTGTTTATTTTTGTGTTTGTTGCCTTTGCTTTTGGTGTCAAATCCAAAAAAATCATTGTCAAGACCAATGTCGAGGAGCTTATCCCCTATGTTTTCTTACAGGAGTTTTACAGTTTCAGGTCTTACATTCAAAGCTTTAATCCACTTGAGTTTAGTTTCACCATACATCACTTACGATGTAAGTCCAGTTTCATTCTTTTGCATGTGAATAACCAGTTTTCCCAGCACCATTTATTGAAGAGACTGTTCTTTCCTTGTTGTATATTCTTGGCTTCTTTGTTGAAAATTAATTTATCATATATGAATGGATTTATTTCTGGGCTCTCTGTTCTGTTCCAATGGTCTATGTGTCTGTTTTTATGCCAATACCATACTATTTTGATTACTATAGCTTTGTACTGTGGTTTGAAATCAGGACATGTAATGCTTCCAGCTTTGTTCTTCTTTCTCAAGATTGCTTTGGCTATTCGGGGTCTTTTGTGGTTGTATATACATTTTAGGATTGTGTTCTTTATTTCTGTGAAAAATATCATTGGAATTTTGATAGGGATTGCATTGAATCTGTAGATCATTTTGGATAGTATGGACATTTTTAACAATATTAATTCTTGCAATCCATGAACACAGAGTATTTTCCCCTTCGTGTCTTCTTCAGTTTACTTTATCAATGTCTTATAGTTTTTACTGTACACATTGTTTACCTCCTTGGTTAAATTTATCTCTAAGAATTTTATTCTTTTTAATGCTATTGTATAATAAATGGGACAGTTTTTAAAATTTCTCTTCCAATACTTGTTCTAAAAGAATTTTTAAAAACTTAAGTACCCCTTCATACATTTTAAAGCTGGCATCTAGAATTTTTTAGTCAAGGTTAAATACTTTCAAGCGATGTATGTTAACATCTGCCATATAATCTAAAAGTCATCATCGGCAAATCAGTCAGTCAAATCAGATATTGAGGAAATGTCTGACTTCGTTTTTCAACTTAAGAAAATGTGAAAATACACATTCCTGTGGCAACCATTTCAGTTCTAAAAGAGATGAAGCCCTGAGTTGTCCTCAGATGAAGTAACAGGCATGGTTCTATCCAGTGGTGATTCTAAGGCTGCTGCTGCTCTCTTCTCATGGAACTTTCAGGAGTCTTTCTATCATTGTCCCTATGTCTGTGACTCAGAGAGGTTTCCAACCCATGAAAAGGCATATGGTAAGACTTTAAGTAATAAGACTATTTTGAAAGGGTTGTTGGAAAGGGAGAACTCATAGAGAACAAGCACTTTTCTGGCAGATTAGTTTTGAAAGCATAAGTATGTGAATTGCAGATGTAGACATTGATTCCCTTAAAGCTCTCCAATGTTTGTACCCCCTGGAAAGTCTTTGTGTACCCTCTGGGGTATGTGTACTCCAGTTTGAAGACTACTGTCTTGGAGAACTCATATTCATGTTTTAGTACTGACACCACAGGATTATAAGAACATTCACTGAATCCTGTCCAATAAAAACAGGTTGTGGAAGCTGTTTTTATGGACACAAATGTGAGGTAGTTCAATCCAAACTGGCTTAAAGCAGTGTCTCATTACAGCTTTTCTTTATAGAGTTTCTATTATGGCTCAGAACTGTTTTAACTTACTGTGGTTTGTCACTATTATTATGTGCAATACCAGTTTCTTGTTTTGTCAAAAATCACATCTGTCATCTTGAATGTTCTTTGGTACTAACCATAATGCTGGTTCTTACAAATTATACATTCAGAGGGTCTCTTCAGTTTTTATTTACACACACATATGTCAGCACACATGTGTGACTATATTTTATCTCTTCTGTACGAGACACTGAGTGTCAGTAATATGCATCATATAATACACATATGAAACATATGTTGTGTCTAAATGCTATGCCAGTTGTACCCATAATTTATAATTCTCACCACTTTTGATTTTATCTTATTTATGTACATTGCAATCAACCCTACTAAAATATAAGCTTCCTAAGAATAGAACACATGTCTGATTCATTTGGTCTTCTACAGTGCGTGCCACAAAGCCCTTACATGTACAGGGCACCGAATGAATATTTTTTGAATGAATGAAAGAATGAACAAATATACCTTCCCATGGAAAATATTGTAGTATTGTTCTACTTTTATTTATCTTTTAAAGAAGATGCTCTAATGTTTATCATATGCATGGTTTTAGGTATTTAGAAAAGGAGGTGTAAGTGGTTTTCCTGTTGGTCTTCTCCAAGTATACGCTATTGGCCTCTAGGAAGAATCTGTCTCTTTCCTTTTCGGATCCCTACATTAGAACTGAATGTGCTTGCTTGTTTAAGAAGAGAAATGGGTGGTAAATGCCTACATCCTAGCCCCTCAATCTCCTTTGCTAGTTTCATCTCTGTAAACAAGAGTGGTTCTTTTATTATTTTCCTTAGAGTTCAGAAATCTACTGGACAAATATTGTTGCTACATAAGCAACATTATTACATCAAGAGCAAGTGACACTGAAAAGGAAATATTCACCTATAATCTGACCACCCTAACACATCAATTATGTTTCTACTTTTCCAGATTCTTTTCCAGCTGGCCCATATAAACTTAGGGTGATTATCAAGCAATAAAACCAATTCCACAAGCCATTAATGGCACTGTGTTGTTTCTGTTAGCTGTAGAAATCAACCTGTAAGTAGGGAACAGCGTGAGTCAGCTTAGCTTCTCATCTGTTATTTTTAGGAGACAAATATTCCACCGTATTCACTATGTGGATCTTGAATTTAAAGTTTTGATGTTATGAATGTGGCAAGACTTTTGTTCATTTAATTTGCAAACAACAAAGGACTATAGTTAGTACCGGGGCTATACTGAGATGAACAAGGGAGGGTTTCCTTTTCTCAGAGTTTGTAGGCTGTTGGGAAAGAATGAGCTGAGAGCTCCAGTGTCATTTTTTTAGTCTTGTGACTCCCTTACACGCTTAGAAATTATTGAGGATTCTAAAGAGCTTTTGATTTGTGGGTTATGTCTATCAATATTTACTGTATTAGGAATTCAGACTAAGATAGTTTTAAAATATTCATGTACTCATTAAAAATAAGAAACCTGCAATATGTTTATAGAAATAACATATTTTTATGAAAAATAACTTTTTCAAACCAAAAACAGTGGGAAGAGTTACATTGTTTTATACCGTGTTTCCCCGAAAATAAGACCCAGCTGGACAATCAGCTCTAATGTATCTTTTGGAGCAAAAATTAATATAAGACCGGGTATTATATTATATTATATTATATTATATTACATTACATTGTATTATATAAGACTCGGTCTTATAGTAAAATAAGACTGGGTCTTATATTAATTTTTGCTCTAAAAGACACATTAGAGCTGATTATCCGCCTAGGTCTTATTTTTGGGGAAACTCGGTATTTCTGCTAACTCTGATGTCTGGCTTAATTGAAGACAGCTGGATTTTCAAATCTGTTTTATATATTCCATCAGCTGTCAGAGAGATGATGTCACTACACGTCATGTAGCCCCCAGAAAACTCCTTGTACACTTGTGAGAGAATGAGAATAAAAAAGAGTGTTAATTAAGAAAACAGCTTTGACTTTGCAGACTTCCTAAAAGGGGCCATACTTTGAGAACTGTTATGCTCACAGGTAGACAGTTAAAGCAGAAATAGTCAATGTGTCTTTCTCTGGAAAAGCCTCTGGTTTAGGCCATCACCTTCTTCAAGCTGTTACTGAGCGAGCCCTTTGCTTCATCCTGATGAAGTCCCCAGATTGACTGGCTAGTCACTGCTTCAGTGTTTCCATCATTAATAAAACAAGTTGTTTGCGCCCCACCTAGATGGAAGAGTCTCTGCTTTCAGATACCTCTCTCCCAGTCCTTAGAAAAATCCTAAACGACGCAACTGTCTCCATAAGATACTGTGTTTTGTTTGAAACCACAATTTGAAATAAGGGCATGGAAACCAGAGTTGCCTGGTTTTTAAATGGGTGCATCCACGGTGCTGTGCAGGTCAGGGGACATTTCTTTCATCTCAGATCTTTATGAGGCAGTTTCAGTGAGCACCGACTGTATGTGCGAGGTACTATGCTTTTATTTGGCAGTTTGCCTTTTGCTGTCAAAACTTGCTTGTGTGCTAGCATAGATTATTCTGGTCATAACTTATAATAATTTCCCATCAACAACCAAGTAGTGATGATACCAAATTCTATTTGGTCTTTTCTTAAGATATATGAAAATAGTCTCTCTCTCATTTCCATCCTAAGTATGTAAGTTCACTTTGATGGGGCTCAGTTACTCTGTTTACTTTCATTCCTCCAGAGCTAATTTAACAGATGACTTTTTCTTCCCGATTTACATGTAAATTACTAAGCAGAAAATTACATATATAACACTGCTTTATTCGATTTTATATCTTTTCCCAAGGCTAGACTTTGATTGTCTGATTATGATTATATCCCACTATATATTTTAACAATTCTTATCTCATAGGTAGTTTTAATTGTTGCATTGGTAGTAGCTATGTTCTTGGTTAAATAGCCAGAGTTCTAAGAAGTTTGCAAAGTAATTAACATGGAATTTATTAGAAAGTTTCCTTAGGCTGAGATCGGTTCTTGGTAATCGAGCCTGTAATTTATGTTTCCTCGCACTACTGCCTGCTTTTTCAATGGACTTTTCATTGTTTAGTCTAATTTTTAGGAGCACTCATAAAAGTAGTTATGACCAGTCTTTGTTTTATTCTATGTATGCTGCTTCCTTTTATTTTTCTCACAAGTCAAAGGTTTTTAAAAAATTACAGCTACAGCATACCATATTCATAATGTAATGCTCAATTCATTTGACTTGGTCAGCAAGATATAGGAGAATGGTAACACTTGTTTTGGCATCTGCTGGCTGCGTCTGAGTGTACATCTGTGTCTGCTTTCTGTCCTTGTTACTGAAGATCCTGTCATCGTCACTGAGATCATTTGGAGACACCATAAATGGGTCCAGATCCAGCAAGCTGGATTACTGTTTTCCTTCATTATGAAACAAGAATTAGGGCATCAAGTGACAGCGGAGTCTTCAGCTGGTGTCAAAGGAATATACGGTAAAAATGGGGCACCATGAGTCAGGACTTTCCATTATCTAAACGACCTTGTTTGGCTGCACAGGGATCAGGGGAAGTGAAACAGTAAGATGAGAATACGCAAATGTTCTATCAATTATAAGGAGTTTGGGAACATGTAGCAGAGAAACAGGATCTGGAGAGGAGTTTCTGAAATCCTCAAATTGAGACTACAGACCGGGAGTGGGGCAAATCTTTTTTTTTAAAAGCAGAATAAAGAGCAAAGTAACTAAGACAAAGGGTCCTAGAAAGAAAAACTGAAAGATGAGGTTTTAGAATCCCAAAAAGACCAGGCTGTGCGCTCACAGGCACAGAGCTGGAAGAGTAAGGCTACAAGGAGAATATTTTCAATTTGAGACCATGGAATCTGGGCTAAATACACTCTTCACACCTCGGTCAAAGGGCCAGGGAGAAACTTGAAAAGGTGCTCAGTCGAAGTCTGGGGTACAAAATGGGAATTAACATGGAAATGACAAATAAGAACAGCAAGTATAAATCTGTACCAGGCTAATTACTTACAGCCTGAATTACGTGTTGTCGCTTCTTCAGTGCTGTATTGTCACTTAAGGAGCTTTTTAGAAAGAACTACTGGATGATGGATGTTCATTAATACCGCTAAGCTTGTGCCTCCCCGGCCCACATTTTAATTTTTCATGTTAAAAAAATATCTACCCAGATGGATATTTATTTACTTACTTATTTGCCTTGCTTTGACTATAATATAGCTATCCAGAAGGAACTTTTTAAAGATCAATTACTGTGAATACACTATGTGCTGAAGAACCTACTCATTTTTTTTTTTTTTTTGAATTCTTTTGCCCTGGCCATGAGATTCTTAGTTATTTGAAAAAGAGTCCTCAGATCAACATTTTAACATTTTTTTTCTTTTCCAGACTTTCCATTTTGATTACCGCTGCTACTGCTGCTGCTGCTACACACACACACACCAAACAAACAAAACCTAGCCTGTCTTTCACTGGATTGAGGTTTCAGGGCCTTGGCAGACTGCAAGTTTCAGGTGGGCATCTCCCTGACCCTTCAAGGCCTGTGTAGACCTACTGGAGCCATGATGCCTTCTGTTGGCCGCCTCGCGCTTCTGTAAGGAGAAGCATTCAAAAAGCATGAGATGCCGTGATTGGCACGTGTGTGTGTGTGTGTGTGTGTGTGTGCACTCTTATATTCCTGAGAGTACCGTGCCCTGTAAGAGGTGTGGAGAGCCGCTGTTAAGTTTCAGTTGGTGATGTGATGGTGATACTGGGCTTTCCCCCAGATTCCTAACACTTTCATTGTTGATCACTGTCTCCATTTCTTCTTGCTTCTTTTCTGTGGTTGATTTTGTATTCCTTGTGATCTGTGTTTTTCTGTGTCTTAACCTGTTTGCGCCAAGGTAGCCTTCTTTAGGATAGGGCTGACGTCTCCCTGCAGCCTACTCCCTACTGCCCAGCGGTGGACAGCAATACACAGTGCAGGTGGCGGAGTAGCAAGGGGCAGGCAGAATGACTGAGCAGGTGCACTGGCCAGCCCTGAAGCACCAAGAGGAAAGAGGCACTGGGATACTGCGGGTGGCAGGACAGGGTTGGGGAGAAATGCAGCTTCTGGAGTTTGATTTTCATAGTTGAATCTTGGCTTTCCCACTTCTACCAAGTGTGACTGAGCAAAGGCATATGACCTTTCTTCATCTGTAGACGGGATACTACTGAGCCTCCCTCCTAACAGTGTTGCTCTGAGGATTAAGTGTAATAATCCAGACAAAAGTTCCTAGCAGACTGCCTGGGACAATACATATCAATTATTAGAAGGTGAAAACTGGACTGAAGATGTGGCCACACAGAAGAGCTCCTCAGCCACAACAGGCTGACACAACGTAGGGCTCATCTGGGGGAGAGAGTCCGAATTCACACTAGAAAGACAGAACTACGTAATCTGGTTACTGTGATCCGCCTTCGGGCCCCTCACGCATCTTTTCAGCCAGGTACATGCCGTTGTTTCCCCGAAAATAAGACCTCACAGGAAAATAAACCCTAGCATGATTTTTCAGGATGACATCCCCAGAACATAAGCCCTAATGCGTCTTTTGGAGCAAGAATTAATATAAGACCTGGTCTTCTTTTCGGGGAAACACGGTAGTTAGCCATACTGATGGTCATTTTAGGCCAGGGTCTCTCAGCCTGACACTAATGACATCTTGGGCTGAAGAATTCTGTTATGGGGGCTTCCTGTGTGGTGTAGGATGTTTAGCTGCATCCCTGGCCTCTACCAGCTGAAGCCAGAAGAACCCAGTACCCCCGGCTCAGTTGGGACAACCAAAAAAAGGTCTCGCAACATTGCATAAAATCGGGGGACAAAAATCGCCTCTTGTGATTTTTATTTTAGAGCATGGTTAATTTTTTGGAAAAGTTCTGTTCAATCTTTTTGTGTTAATTGTCCTGACATTCACTACTCTTCTTCATGATCTGCTCTCAAGTGTATTTGGGACCAGCCAGTATTTTCCATTTTTCTTTCGTTCACAGATCTACACCAGATGACAATGGATGCTAATAGGTTACCTTTCGAAAGCCTCGCTGATGTTCTGCTCCTCTTACCCCTGTCCTTTCTGAGTGTGAACATGCATTTTCTCTGCTGGGATCAGATATTCCTGGACACGTCTACCTGGGGACTCTGGTGGAGTGGCCTGATGTGGCACAGTTAGAGGGAACAGTCTTTTTCTGTATGTGCTATGGCTGGGCTTGGTTTCCATAATGAAAAATGTGGAGAAGACTATTGAGGATATTTTATGATGTCTTTTGAGCATGTCAGAAAAATTACAGAGTCATAGTTTGAAGGATACCCAAATTGTCCGAGACACAGGTCATTGGAGGTTTTCATTTGTTGAATAATTAACTTTTTTGTTGTATAATTATACAAAGTTTATTTTGCTCTTTTTTAACCCTTTAAACATATCTGAATTTCAGTCTTGGATTTTAGATTAGCGTTCCTAAATATAAATTTTAAAATATATTTTAAAAAAGGTATACTGTAAAGTATCTTCCTCCCACCTCATTCTTCATCTGCCCATTCTCCCTCCAACTTAGAACCACTGATACTAGTTTCTTATATGTACTTTCAAAGTGTTTTTGAGTAAACAAGCAAATATAGATTCTTATTCTCTCCCTTTTTTATACAAGAAAAAAAAAGCTCACTATAAACATTGTTCATCATCTTGATTTTTGCAGTTAAATATTTTCTTGGAAATCTTTCCATTAGATCAGTGTTTTTAAGAAGGGACAAGAAAAGGGAATAAAAATCTGCATGACTGCCAAATAAATCTTTACAACTTCATGCTAAAATATTTAAATTTATAGGATATTTTATCGAATAAGGTAGAGGAATGGAAGTCATATACTTTTGCTGTTTTGAAACTTGTAATATTAAGATACACTATAATAATATTATCTGATTATAATTTTATAACAGCATTTTGTTGTATATCTGCCTTTATAAAGTCTGTGGGTAGCATCTGCATTTTCTTAGTTGAGCAATTTAGGCCCAGGCAGATTAAAGAAGGTCCAAGGCCATTATTATTATAGCCCTGGAGCTGGAATAGAGTCCAGGTCCCAGCTGCTACCCAGGGAGGGATTTAATTTATAGAGAGAAAGAAACTGTGTATTGAGGGTCTACTCTGTGCCACTTGATTTGACTGAATCCTTATTATTCCCATTTTACAGATGCAGCTAGGGACCAAAAAACTAAAATTCTTTCCACTTAACCAGGCTGCATCCCTGAAAGCCCAGAGTACTGATCTCGAGTTCCGCCTCTTCCTCCCATGCCATAACTTCAGTATTCATTTGTTCATTCCTGCACTTTCTGTCCCTACGTCCTCGGCTCCCTGACCCCTCTGACCATTGTTCACTCTGCTCCAGGCACACCAGCTTCCGATGGCTTTTGTGCTGGCTGCTCCCCAGGGTGCCTCTGTACACTGTCCCTCATCCAGTGCCATCTGGCATAGTGTATTTTACTTATTTGATCATTGGCTATCTCTCCTACTAGAATGTAAACGGCATGCAAGTAGGGGTGTGCATGCACGTGTGTGTGTACTACTCAATAACCGGTCAATTATTGGTGTCATTCAATGCTATATTTCTAGCTTAAGAACAATGCCTAGTACTTAATTGGTATTCAGTAAGTATTTGTTAAATTTTGAACTAACACCTGTTGTAGTTTTGAACTAGGTACTATGTTAGGGAATAAGGGTGGAACTGTCAGCAACAGACACGTAGTAAATCGTAGCTTCTCAACAGTTTGTGAATAACAGTTACCATTTATTGAGGAATTATTATATGCCGGTACCATGCTAGTCCTGGAAACAGTCATAGCAGCAAGCAGATATTGTCTTTATTTTACAAATAAGCAACTGAGGCCCAGAGAAGTTAAATAATTGGCCAAAGATCCTGCTAGTAATTGGCAGAACCACAATGTCAATATGGGTTTTACTCCAAATCCTGTTTCTCACCACCATGACATACATCCACACTTCCTATCTCATATATCTCATGTACATACCATCCTCTCCAGTGAATTTGTGTTGTAATATTCTGCCTGTCAAAAGCAAAGAAAACCACCACCACTTTCAATCTACTGTTTAGTCACAGTATTTTCTGTAGGTTCATGGCTACTTTGAGCCTCGATCATGAGACATTAGCAAATATTCTCTTAATCATTGTAATAATAAAGCAAGTTTAGTCATTTGGCATAAATTCGTAATTATTTTTGGATGGTTTAAAAAATTGTGCCTTCGCCAGTAATAACATCTCATGTTCCCCAGAGGAGGTAGGTTTGTCATAAATACCATTTCCGTAGAACATTTCAAGGAACTTAAAGTTCTCGGAAAATATTTTTAACAGGCAGCCTTTTCTCAGACAGACTTCAAGGGCATGGCACTGTATACCCTTAAGTGTGTGTATGTGTTTTATCTTACTAAGAATATTTATGTTAATTTCTCCTGTTGCTCAAAATCCATTTTGTATCTTGTATCTTAGTAGACTGAGGAAAACAAATGGATTCTTCAGGAGAGCATTCTGATGTAGCTTCAGAATTTTCTTTGTTTTTAATCTCCATTAGTCCTTTTTTTCTCTTCCTAAATCACAGGTTGTTTGCATTTAGATATTCCAAACAGGTATTTTGGAGGATTAGTATAATTCCCTTCTCTTAACACTTATTCTTTGGTAGATTGCTTTTCTTTCTTTTATTCTCTCCCTTTTAAAAAGTTACAAGGAGTATATCATTTTCCAAATCTCATTCTGAGCCAAAAAAATAAAATTTTTTTTAAGCCCATAGTTCCTGTGAGTCTTTAAGAAAAAGGCTTTCCCTCTTTCTTTGGCTTTCACATGTAAACTCACTGGTGTTCAGCTTGTCAGATTTAGCAGAAAAGGCCAAAGCAGGGAGCAGTCACGTGCCTAATGGATGAGTTCACTGGTTTTCTTGCACCTCCTTGTAGAGTGGCTGCCGGCACGGAGGCTAACATGGTATGCTTTGGAAACCAAACATTTCCTAACTTGTTAGTGGGAAATTCAAACTTCAGAAATTTAGAAACCACAACAACAGAAGCTTAGGTTTTATTGTAACTACGGAAGTCATACAGTTTGCTGTGAGAAACAGCATAGACAGGAGCCCAAGAAATGTAAAATGTGAGACATTTTGATTCCTAGAGTACTTTATTTTTCCCCATTTATTTTAGCTACAGTAAAACAGTAAATAAGGGGAAACAGAACTAGGAACATTGAATAGCACTGAACAGTATTTAGAGGTCAGCAGTTGGACGATGGAGGTGGATGCCTGGCTTGGCTTCCTGCTGAGCAATCAGACCATGAGCCAGTGGGCATGCTCTGTGTACCCTTACCCACTTTTCCTACTTCTTGAGGATGACTGCTTTTTGTCTCCTCCGTGATGTTTTAGAGAGTCAGAGTTTGGGCCATGTGTAAAGTTTAATTACAGACAGTTTTTAGTCTAGAATTGTTGAATGGCAATGACCCTTTTTCTTGTGTTTTGTTGTGGTCTGTGTTTTGCATGTCCTCTTGTGTGCTTTGTAAAATTAAAATTATTTTGTCATCTGAGCCTTAATTTTCCCTTGACAGTTCAGAGCGTTTGCATTATAGTTTCCTTTTGTGCCACTTCCACGCATTGAGAAGACAATGCATGAATACAGATTTTCTCTTCTCTAAGTTCGGTTCTTCTAAGATGCACATGTTCTGGAGAATATTAAGCATGTGTAGTGAGGGGCAATTCCATCAAGATGTCACAGTGCTCAGCAACAGACCCGCTAGAGGCGAGAGCAGTGACTTTATACTCCGCTTCCCTTGGCCCTGGGTCTGTCACTGAGCAAGAGTTTCACCCATTTAGTTATGTTTATCTCTGTGAGAAATTCTGTTGATGGTAGAATTTTAAAACGGTCTGTAGTGAACCCCTTTATGTGCTATGTCAGTGCCCATCCATTTTTGCCCTGACCGTATCTTCTCTCGACTGGAATTTTATGAGAGGACAAACTACGTCAGGTTTGCAGTACATAGTGAAAAAAGTGTTTTTGAAAAAAGCACTGACTTCACTATCCCTCACTTTTAAAGTTCACTCATTCACAGCTAAAAACAAAGAAAAAAGCAAAACCCCAATTCTCCAACAACAGAAAAGCCACTTTCAGAAGAGCCATGTATCCAATGGACAGTAAATATTGGACAAAAATCTGCTACTGACTTACCTGTGACCTCGCCTCATCTGCCTGTCACCTCAGCTGCAACATGGAGAAAGCTATACAATTTCGTCTCTAAGGTTTACAAAGCCTTTTATAAATGATCCTCAAACCTCAGTTCCACAGAATGAAAACGCCCACCAAGCTTTAAAGTCCTTTCCTCCCTCACTCCCTCAGCATTGTGTACAGATTCACATGTCAAAAATGTACATTTCATTCCATCAGAAGAGATTTTATGACCCGTCAAGTCTCAGTGGTTCATAACTATATGGAAACCCTAACTGGAATTTCATGGGATTCAGATTTTATTTTTCTTTATATGCCAAGCATTTGTTATAGTTCGTTATAAGTGTGCTGTAAAAGAAGTAAATCGTTTTAGTGTTTGACACTAAAAATGTTATGCTAAATTGAAAGTACAATTAAACTGAAAAATGAACACCTAGGGGAGAAGTATTTAGACTATTAGTTTCTGAAAAGGGAATCTTTATTGTATGAATAAGCTATTTTGCCCAAGTTGTAAGATTTGTCTTACCCATTTGTTTTTATGTGTGTGCCTCTCCGGCATGGTAGAACTTTCAGGGCCAAACAGGGAGATTCCAGGCTAGCTTTCAAGCTTTTTGCTCTCTGTAGTCTTTTAACTACTCAGTAACATATCTCATCTCAGCTGACTAAGATCTCTTTAGGAACACTCATGTGGGTTTCTCCAGGAGGAATTCCCTTCTAGCAGGGATATCAGGATAAAGGATAACCTCATTTTACAGAGTGGCTTGAATTTTCAGAGGTTATGTAATAGGGATATGGATTTTCTCCAACAAGCTTGATCAAGCTACTTCACTTTATGGCTGGGTGTTGGGGCTGCATCTTGTAAGGCGCCTCCTCTCTTTGGTCCTGAGGCAACGCCTTGTGTCAGGCTGGCAGAAGCCTGTGGCCCAGCTGATGGAGCACCAGCCTTGCGGGGGACTGGCCTAACTAGAGAGTATTAGGTACCATCTACTGAGTGTCTGCTATGGGTCTGCCACTGCGCTACCTGCTTGATCACATTTAACCTTCACTTCCAGGATTGAAGTCATTTAAGATGCCTTCCTTTCTACAAAAGTCCAGGTTGTTCTGAAGGCCGAATGATGGATTTAAATATCAAGAGTTGGGGTGTTCTGATCCTGGTTCAAGCCTTCTTTCTCTTTACCTCAGAGTCCCTTTTCATAGAATTCCAAGGAATAAATCTGCTGTCCTTTTGGAATGCTCTGTTCAGTAGTCTCCATTCACATTTCAGTTCCCATCTTTTCCATGAATTTTCCCTAACTTGTCTAACCCTAGCTGATAACTCGCTTTCCGAGTCCCCACAGCCCTTACAGTTGTGTGCCACAAATACTGTTATTTTATACTACTTTCTAATTTATTTTGGTATGTTTGTTCTGCTCTTGAACTAACTGTAAGCTCCCTGAAGGATCTACCTCTATCCCCACCCCCACCATGGGTTTGAGCTTGGTACATATTTGATGACCAAATGATTGAGAGGGGAGAAGAACCATTTCTTAGGAGGGCGTAACCCCCTCTTACTCTGAATAATGTGTCAAGTTCTCAAGATTTACTTGTGATTAGAGCAGAAGAAGCAGAAGTAGAGTGTTGTTCCTCTTGTTTCTGTCACTTCTCAGGAGGAAGAAACCATTCAGTGCGATGAGGAAATCACTTGGAGACAAATTTAAATAAAGTCCAGATGGGGGAAACCCAGCCAGCGAATTTTAACTTTGCCTGTGATTCTTTGCATCTTTGCTCAGCTCAATGAATTTTATGGGACTGTAAGAAGAATCTTGTGAGGCATACTTTTAGGGGAAATGACCGGAGCCCCAAATCACTTCACAAGGTTGTTTTCACCTTTGTCTGAAAGTTCTTAGTGTGCCCCATATAGGCAGTTGAATAAAAGCCTGAAGTATAATATGCGTCCTTAAATATAATGTATTTCTTTTAATAATACGAGTTTTTAACCATCTTGATAATAAATTGATATTATTTTTAAAGAACAGATCATCTTCCTTTTATCAGCAAAGGATTACTCTTTACAAAATTCCAGTGATTCACCTCCGCTGCCATTCCCAGTTAGCACACTACCAAGCTCAGGCTAAGGGCTGCACAGCCTCTCACTGCAGGGCCCTTTGTCTTAAGCAAAACACCAGGAACTTTCTCATGCTCTCCCCAAGCTCCTAGGCCAAGCAGCTCCTTCCTTTTCGTCAAATGTCATAGCAGCAGTCACTTTTGTCAGCCCAAATGTGATGAATGTTTTACATTCCTCTTAGGATTTCTGCTCAGAGATTTGTTTTTGTTTTTATTCATTTAAAAAAAGAATTTTAAAGAGAGAGAGAGAGAGAAACGTAGTTCACCTTTAAACTTTTGTTCCAAGCCTGGTGGACCACAGGATAAGATAAATCTGGCAGATTTGCTCCTGTCAGACCAGCCGTCCTGGAGGGTGACCTCAGCCTCGAGGCTGCTCTTGGTACAAGGGTTTGGAATTCTCACAGGCTCACATGCTGCAGTTATGTTAATCTTCCCTCTGTGTGTGAGTGTGGACTTCTTCCCTCACATTCCTCCCATTTTCTTTAGCTGAGTTGTGGCTAATGATAGGATCAGGAGCTTGTATTTTTGGATAGTCTTTGGCTCTATTTGATCAGAACTCCCTCAGGGGTTACCGCCCACTATTCTGTCCTGACCCAGTATTGAGAGATACTTCTGGTAGAAGACTCTGTTCCCTTTTTCTAGGTTTGTGGAAACCTAGGCCACAGGAAGCTTACCCAGGGAATGGACAGCAAATCCAAGAACAGAACTTGGATTTGTGCACCAGTATTCCGACACTTTAGTCTTAGCCATGAGATAATATTTGTCCCTGTCAATTTAGTGTCACTGGTACTCAAGCTTGGACATTGACTGTATTCTGTTGTATTGTTTTAAATAGCCCCACATTATCTTAATTTTTATGGTACAAGTGACCTCTCTTATCTCCATTGCTTTATCCATCCATTAAAAAAGAGTGGGGAGCCTGGGCCAGGATGAAAGCCTTCGAGCCCCTGGTGATCTTATTATCCTCGCCATCGCATCGGTGATAGGTGTGGCTGGTGAGTGACGCAGTGTGGAGAGAACTTAGGGGTCGTCTTGTCCTGCCTCGTGCTTAGTTAATGTTTGCTGCTGCTGAGGAGTTATGAGCCCTAGGTTGGCTTTATAGGCTGACATTGGAGTTATCTAACTGAAATTATAGGAAAATCACTCCCTCCCCCCTTTTTTTCTTTAAAACCTGGCAGATTTGTGCAATCTGCTGGTTTCTAGTCACTATAAGGACAAGCTGTTTGGACCCAATGATTGCATATTCCGGGCCTTCAGCTAAAGCACAGAGATTAGGGAAAAACAGGAATCTACCCTTCATGAACGACAAAACCACTATACTCTGCTTTCATATTTTGCTTCGAATCCATTTCTTGCTTCAGGGCGATTCACCTGGTACTCTTTCACCACCTTTATTCTCATTATTTTGGGAAGAAGTTAAAGTAAGGTAGGTGGAGGTGGGCAGAGAGCAGAGAAGCATCTGCGTTAGTCTGCCTACACACCAGATACTGTATAGTACAAAGCAGATTTCACTGCCTTGACTTCATCTGAGCCTAATTTGTTTTCTGGTTTTTGTGTTTATAAGTCAATTCAATGTGGTTACTTCAAATAGTGGCAGAGATTTGTGTTGGGCTTCTGAACAAAATCTAGAAGAAGAGTCCCTTCCTAGCCCATTGTTTTCAGAAATACTCTTTTCTTACCCAATCAGAAGCTTCTAGGTTGTAATTTATTTTTGCGTTCATTTATCCAACACCCTTTTGACACACCTACTGACTATATATAGTTAGGGTACTTTTCTACACACCAGGGATACATTGGTTGCAGAATTGACCTTCAACGAGTTTTTAGTTCTGGAGACAGACAATAAACAAATAAGCAATTACTGTGTAATCGGATGTCATGTAGCAATGCATGGTGTGAAGACAGAGAAGCAGGGTAAATATACCAGGAGCTGGCAGCCTTCTTGCTAACTTCCTCTGCTGTTTGGGGGAAGTTGGCTGTTCTAAAGGTATTCAGTCACTTGAAGTTTTGAAAGGGGACCTGCTAGTTGGGGAGCTCTGGGGAATGCAAATGATGCAGAGAAGAGGTGAGTCGTCAAGTTAGTGGTTCAGACATAAATGTCTTTGACTACACAGCACACACTTTCCAGGGCACCTCTCACTTCAAAGTAGTGAGTGAGCTGTACCACCCAGAGAACCTTTAAATACATTGATTATTTGTTTTCTCTGTCCTCCCTTTATCACCCCTTCTCCTCTGTTGAAACCTGGTAGAACTGTATTGATTTCCCCTCCTTTTCCTCTGCCTTACTGCCTGCGCGTATTAACAGGAATTTTGAACCTTTTACTTTCTTTCTTTTAATGGGTTTTATATCCAAATTAACAGTGTTAGGACTTCTTCTGGGGCTTCTGTCTTCTTCTCTTCCTACCACTAATTTAAGGAGAAACCAAGCCTATAGCCCAAAAATGCCCAGGGCCCTGGCTCTGCCTCTGAGTAGCTCTGTGTCAGTGAAGCAAGTCCTACTGTGGACATCAGCTTCTTCTGTAAGGTGAGGCATTTGGAGGCATATAGCCTCCAAGCCACCTTCCAGCTATAAAGTTCTGTGAACATTTTCTTGGGGGGGAGGCGGGGTGGGGAGGGAGGTGTACACAATCTCCAGGGCCTGGGGCATCCCATTGTTCATACAGAACTCATCAAGGCACTTCTCAAACTCACAACTGTGGAGATGGTTGTTTGCTATTCTGATGTAATACATGCTCCCTTTTACTGATAATAACTGTCCTACGGTCCTTTAGGCAAGAATCAGTGTTTATCATAAACAATAACAAAGAGTTGGGTGTATGTTTGTCTGCACCCTTACCGGTCCTAATAATATATTTCCCTACCTGTTCCTCTACTACATACCTCCCTACCTGTACCAGCACATACACACATCATTCCCCACGCTTGTTAAAAAAAAAATGCATCTTTAATATTTAATGCTATTCTGGAAGTAGTAGGGCATCAGGAATGTGAGGATGATCAGAATGGAGAAAGAGCACTGCTAATGTGTTATTCTCTGTGCTTCGACTCAGAATTAAAATGCTGCTGTCCTGTCTTAATCGGCTAAAGCATCTGAGAACAACAATGAAAAGGGAGCGCTTCCCCCATATCAGAAAAAGAACCGAGGGACTTTCCTTGGTGAGACTTCCCACCTTTGTTTGCCCAGCTTTCTTTATCAGATGGAGATAATCTTAGTCAGGGGAGAGAGAATCTCTCTACTGTTTTTAGGAAGAGGAGAGAGGTAGGAGGCCATACAATAGTGTTGGTGACGATCCACTAGCAATGAGTGTACCTAACAAAGTAGAAACTGACCAGCCAGAGGTTCTACAAGTCTTTGTAGCACACATTAAGCTTAAGGATTGGGTTGGTGGCCCAGAAATACTGTGGTGATGGCAGAAGCAGTCATACAAATATTTCTACTTCCTCCCCCATTTTTATTTGTGATGCTGGCTGCATATGCAGTGTCTCTTCATCTCTAAATCTTTATTTAAACATAATTTACAGAAACTAAACAATCAGTTTAAGTTAAAGCTAAATTAAATTCATAGTCAAATAGAAATTAAACTCTAAAAACATTTGAAATTAATGTTATGCCCAAAATGATAAGTAAGATGTGTTAGATTTTTCAAAGATAATGACTGCCCATATGGACAAGAGATTTCAGTTTGTGAAGGAGGTTGAAACCAAAATTTTTTATATCTTTTGATTATTACTCCACAATAGCTAGTCTTTTGTAAACAGTTCTCTTGCTGCCCCCCCCTTCCTTTTTCCCTTAAATAGGAGGCTGTGTTTTTTTCTCTATTCACCTTGGAAAAGCACTCGCTTTGTCCAGAAGCACTAGTTATAGGCAGAACATAACCTAAGAAGAATTAGTGGAATTTTATTATTTTCCCATTTTTCTTTTACCTCAAAATCTGTTTATTACCAAAGGCACTTTTTTTGAAGGAGAAGGGGCAGCAGAGACCCCTAAAACAAAATTTACAGCCTTTTGAGAAAGCAGGTTAATGGGAATTGCAAGTGGACTTGAAAATTAAGAAGCTCAAAGCTTAATTCATATTTTTATATTGGCTGTTACTACAGACTCCATCACAGCATTAGGAAAACATCACAAAAATACCAGTGGCTTAATAATTACCATTAAAGGGCAAATGAATTTAAGCATAAAATTAATGTACGCTTTATTTGGAAATGTAAAAATTCACATTAATTCTATCTAAAACATTTCTTCCATCATATAGATTGTCCCAAGGACTAAGAAATGCTTACTCCGAGAGCCACTGTGAGATTATGTATCCACAATAAATTGCGTAAGTTTGAGTTTTAAAAGGGGTCTTAAGGGATGATTGTTCCTGGAACATGCTTTTAAGTTAATAAATAGGGAAAAGTGTGGAATATTGAAGTGTGTTATTTAAAATTTTTTTTTTAATTGATGCTTGCCTGTTTTAAAAAAAATAAAATGCAGACTCTGGGAAACACAGCTGTTAGAGCTTTGATAGAGGTTATGATTTTCAACAGTTGAGCTATAGTTTATGATACAGATGGTACTTTGGGTCTAGCTGAAACAATAATTGATGGTTTCTGTTTCCCTCCTCCTATTAGATTCAAAAGAGTGGAATACCTTTTTCCCAAGGCAGGAATTTTTCAGTTTTCAATTACAGACTATATCAAATAAACAACTTTTCTATTGCATATACCGTACTTCTCCAGTGAGCTGGGTGTTGGCCCCTCTCGCTTCTCATTATGGTAAGCTTCCCTAGATTTGAAATAATAGTTTTAGGGAAATCCTCCTCCTTGGTACTAACCTGCAGTTTATATAGCCTATCTTCAGGCCAAATAGCATTTCTTTTAGAATACTAAAACCAAAGTTTTGCATTGCTCCAAACAAAATGAGCAAAGAAAACAAAACTCCCATGAAGCAAAAATGGTAGGCATCAATGTCATACCTGTACTTTAAAAAACTCAACCAAAGGAATTACTAGAAACACAGATATATCCTGAATTTTAAGCATATAAAAGTGTTATGTTTTAAATGATAGATAAAACATAGAGGCTATTTAAAAAGGGAAATAATTCTGTCACACATTTCTAAGTTTTGTTTTACAATGTATGTTCAGACCAAAGAAAGTTTGAGCGACGAATCAGTGTTTCATCTCCTAATGTTTTAAACTTGACATAGCATATTTTATTTTTAATTCCTCTGCTGCTTTTATTCTAAAAAGTAAAGTAAAAAATATGTAGATTTTCAACATCTATCAAGTGTTCTTTTATACTGTAAGGATTCATTTATGGTAATAGCCTGTTCAGGGTTTAGATGTAACTAATTACGGTTCAAAATGCCACTGATTAACAAAATTCTTCTATAAAAGGCTTTACCTTTTAGATTAGTATTTGTACATAATAAACTGTTGTCCAAAATACTACTCTAAAGAAACCAGCTTAATTTTCAGTGCAGTTTGTCATTTATCCACTGACTGGTGTTAAAGTAAAAAGTTGTAACTCAAAACTGTGATACATTTACTTCCTTTTACAAATTGACACAGGCTTTTAAGAGAGAGCATTTGTAAGATTTTTTTTGAAGCTTAAAATAGGTTTTACTTTTTAAGTTAGGTTCATCCTAATTACAAGATGTATTTCTAACAGTAGTTTTCTAGTCTTTTATATGAAGATTTACAAAAGGGGGGGTCACTAACAAATCCACTACCACGCGGCAGTGTTTCGCACTCTGCTCTCCTAAGACTTAAGGGAGTTTTAGTCGGAGGAGATAGATCAGATGAGATAGAGCTGTTGTATTACAATCCACTCCCCCACACCCTTTCCCCAAAGATATCTTAATACAGGCAGGATTCAATGTGTAGCTCCCTTGGAAAGCCTATGTAATACATAGCTATCCCCACCTCTCGACATTTAAAATTAAACCTCCAATCTGTTTTCTCCGTCGAAGAAAACTTTTCCTCTCAACTTTTGTCGGAGTTGGAAAAGGTTCTGAACCTACCTAGAGTTCATTGGACGCGCTTTTCCAAACCTGTCTGCAGATCATGATGCTGCTAACTTTAAAAGCCACCTACCGACTACGTGGCTCTCTGACAGCGATGCCCCTTGCTGGAGCAGAGCGGCTCTCCCGGGCTTACCTGAGCTGCCTGCGCCGGGGCCGGCGGGGGCCGGGCGGGGGCCGCAGTCGCCGCGCTGCGAGCCGGCTGTGCGCGCTCCGGGAGTCGCCCGAACAATGCGAGCGGGGCGCCGAGCGCGCCCGGCCTATGGGCGTTACGTCACTGCGCTGCCTTATAAGGCGCTCCGCGTGTGCGGCGCGGGCGGCGGGGGCGCGGGTGACAGCCAGACCCGCGGCGGCGGCGCTGCAACGCGCCCGGGCTCCGCGGATGCTCAGACCGTGTGAACCGACCGTGGGTCCTGGGCTCCCCGCGGAGAGGACTGGGCGGCGGGCCGGGAACGCCGGCGCCCTCCTGCCGGGCAGACCAAGTCATTGGGGGTCATGGTCGATCCGCTCGTTACTTTTCTCTCTCTGGGACTCTAAAGCTTCTGTTATTGCTTTGGACTCTTACATACACATCCTGTTATTCTTATTTAAACTTTTGTAAATAGATTTTTGTTACATTTGCTTTTTGGTTGCTGGGGGCCGTGGGGGCTGGGACTGGAGAGGGAAGCCAGAAGATTTTTTTTGAGACATCTCTGGGGGCGATTTAGACTTCAAACCTTCTCTTTCCTCTTTGTAAAGAGTAGGGGTCCTCAGAGGATAGTATTTTATTTCCTGATGATGTAACTACCAAACAATTCTTCAAGTGATGATGGGAAGGCCAGATGAGATTTTTTTTTTTCAGTGTTTTTCCTGAAAGAATCTCCTCGTTCCTCATTTCTGCTTGCTTGTGCTTTGATGAAAGTAGTTAAAACTAATCAGTTTATTTGGCAGGGAAAGTATTTATTAAAGAAATTAAATGTTTTGTGCTGTACTTTCAAGACAAAGTATAAAAATAGAACTTTAGAACCGGTTTTAATCCAGTTGTTCTTTTCTACTAGCAAACAAAATAAAAAGTACAGACATGAGAAGAAGGACACTGACCAAATATGACTGAATTAAACCTGTTTCCCTCCAGTGTGGGGCAGATTTACTTATGTGAATCCTTTTTCTCATAAATGAGAATTAGCCCCCTAATTACTTTGCACATCAATAAGAGAAGTAATCGGTAAAGCCCTAGCCAAGATACAAATCTGCTAAATAAATTAGATACGTGGCTGCCTTATTGCAAGCTTCCAATTGAGTAGTTTTAATAACTTCAGTCTATTTAACTCATTTAAAATACATTTAGATAGGATTGCTTCCTATTGTGATGTACATATGTCTATAGAATTATTGTTTCCATATGTTTTGTCAAACAGGAATAATGAAAATAGTGTGCTTGTTTCTTTTCCTTAGTGTGGATTGGAGGAAGTGGGGCTGCAGAGAATGTGCAGTGAGTGAAAATGGTGGGCAAAAAGATGCGGTGCCCAAAAAACTGTGTGCCATCTTTGCCAAACTGTGGGCTCACTTTGACAGCTCTAAAACACTCTACCTGTCCGCTGCGAAGCCTAAATTAAACTAGCCTCTGCTTTTCATATATACTGTTTTAAGAGACATGAATGACCATACCCTTCAACTGAACTTCAAATTTAATATTTGATTTGCAGTTTTGTATTAACCTTTTAGATGTTGGCCTGTTAGTTTTATTATTCTATACTTATAAAGTGCATTTGAATCTTTTTTCATCTCCTATGCTTGCCTTGTGCTTATTAAACATCCTTTTTGAGACTTTTATGCTAGATTTGATTTATTACAACTGAGATGAAGTGACTAGTATGAAGCATGAAGTATAAACACCCCCCTGAATCTCAGCTGCAAACTGGTGACATAAAAGTACATTTACCCCATAGCTAGTATTTTTGTAAATTGTTTTGCCTCCTTTTTCCCTCTGACGGGTACACGGTTTCTTAACATTTGCACTGCTCTTTATTTCTTTCTCACATTTCTGTACTCATGCTTTGCATTTATATTCATTATTTGGACTTTCCATTTCCCCTGTAAAATATGTCAGTATCATTTCCTCCTTTTCTTTAGCTGAGGTAACTGAAGAATAGAGAAGTTCAGTGGGTGTAAGAGTTGTCTAGGGGAAAAAAGAAAAAGAGTTGTCTAGGGCTCTTGAGGCAAGAGAAGACAGGATTGGGATACCTACTTGTGTGCCTTGCTGTGCCCATGCTGTTACTCCTTGAAGGACGGTCTCTGACCCAGCTATGACTCAGTCATCCAACTGAGTTGTGATCACTCTCTTCAGAAACCAGTATTGACTCTCGTTTGCTGAGCTCATGCTAGTCACGGTGCTTAGTGCTCTGCATGCACTCTATCATTTAATCTGCACAAAATATTATTGAGGTGGTATTAATCATACTTTTCAGATGAAGAAACACTTTTTTTTGGAAGGGTAAAATGACTTGACCAAGATCACACAGCTAGTTTTTACCTTGCAAAGCTTCGGGCACACAAACACGATTTCAGGTTCACTGACACGATTCTCTTTGAGATGTAATTTTTGTTCTCTTGGCTTCTAATATATATGTATTAGGGAAAGAGTAAATAGAGTTGTGACTGCTGTGCCTCAGTTTTAACTGAGAAAATTTTACTTCCTTTTACAAAAAATTTACTGTTTAATTGCTGTATGACTCTTCTTCTTTTATAATCAGGAATTTCCTGCAAATAAGCATACCTACGAAGTAAAGTCCTTTCTACAATTGGTAACTGAATTTATTATCCCAATCAGCAATAACTTTAAGTTGTTACTTAGAAATAGTACAAAATGATCTTCTTACCAAGCTAGTTGCTTTCTAATGTGGAAGAAGGGTTTGTAGGCAACAATGCTGGAAACTAGGATATGTCAATTCAGTTGAACTATATGAAATCACTTTTGTTAGTCAAAAACAGTTGAATATTAGCAGTTTCCCATGGTTCAAGCGAACCAGGTTATTAGAATGACCACAGCAACTCGTATTAGTAATGTCCACAGTGTCTTATTTAACTGTTTTAAAATGCCATTAACACGTCACTAAGCATGTCAAAGCCAGTTACTCTTTGTGAAGTGACTGCCCTGATTTTCTTTCATGTTCTGTCTCCTGGCCTTTGTTTCTTCTTGTGACTGATGCAGTCTTTCAGTCATTGAAATACGTGCCAGACAAAAATTTTCATAATTAACTGAATCTTTCTTGCAGCTGCCCACAATTTTCATCACTGGTTCTTTCATCAGTTAAGGGGTGATATGCACTGCTCCCTGAAAGCTCTGCTGCAGGCTACGGGATGGTAACGCTAACTTTGAATGTGACACATGTGCTCTTTTATCTCTAGAAAATAGTATATGTGGAAACACTATAACATGCAAAGAAAAACAGCAGTTATTATGGGCATGGTCCTATAGGAGAAGCTGAACAGAGTGGTGACAGATCTAGGAGGGCATGGGGAGACGCAGAATTCTGTGGTCCTGCATTGCACTAGGCTGCAGTTGATTGTCCAGAGTATGAGCTTGTGGCGCTAAGGTGTTCCACCTGACGGAACATTTTGACACCTTTCTGGCGTCCTTCTTGCAAAGCAGCGTTGCCTCTGAGCATTGGGCAAGCCTGCAATGGATCCAGTGCTGAGGTCTCTTTTGCTGCTGTACGATTTAGGAAGAAGGCTGAAGGGAGTGAGCACACAGGTGGGCGACTGTAGAACGGGGAGCCAAAAGGAAAGTCTGGGGAGCAAAGCACCTCCTCTCCGTGCAAGGGACAATGCATTTTCTAACTAAGCTCTTCCTTTCACTCCTCCTCCTGTTCCCCATGTGGCATCTGCCACAGTCTGTACACATCATTGCCCACACAAAAAGTACCCTGTCCCTAGGCAGCACAGCACTTACGCTGCACTGAGAGCCTTTCACCAGTAGTCAATGGCCTGCAGTAAACTTAGCTTTACATGTAGACCCTTTCACTTACCTGCAGCCCAAATCTCTGGGCCCAGGCCTCCAGAGTCCTTCAGGGTTCTAGAGGCCCTTCAGCTGTTCTTATTTATACTTAAACTGATTTTAGTTTTTAAACAGGGGCCAATACCCAGAGCTGACTTGGGCTGATGACAGCAAATGGTGTCAGCGATGGTACTAAGGAATGGGAAGCCCTTTAGTAACATTACAATGAATGATATTTTGTGGCTTTAAAAATTATAGTTCAGTGACCATGATAATTTGCAAAATGTAGAAGAGGAGGAGACATTTGCTGCCAACTATTTACAAATTCAGAGTACTGCATTTCTTTTTAGTCTTTTTCTAAGATTGGTAAAACATAATTGTTTCAAATTGAGGGCGTATGTATGCATTGTGTGTCTTAATTTTTATCTTTAGTATATATTTATTTTACTAACATTCGTGGCTTTCCTGTAGACATTGGATTATTTAAAAGCACATATTTGTATGTTTTCCCTAAAAACAGTAGTCACAAAGCCAATCACTGCCTGCTATGCCCCTGCTAATGCCTTGATTTTCACTCTTCAAGTGAAGCAGGGAAGTCTGTATGTAATAGAGAATCTTCTGTTGATCAGAGACCTTCTGGTCTCGATTTACATGGGATGCTATGAGTTGGCTATGGGACTCTAGTGAGCTGCCAGTAGGTGAGCAGAATGACTTGGAAGAGAATGAAGACTTGATAATATGATACCACCATAAGATTATTTAATCGGAATCAGGAAAAGCCTGCTATTTAGGTCTAGTCCATTTGCTTATTTATTCCTGCAAACATTTTGTGTTTCCTTGGTAACTAATAATAGTTTTGAGAAATTGTTGAACTCACAAGTATTACTGCAGGAGTGAAAAAATCCTCGAATCACAGAAATTAGAGACGGAAAAGACCTATTAGGTCATCTTCTTTGTGCTTTGCCAGTACAGATTGTTCTCAATACTTTCTGTCCAGTCCATTTTTTAAAAGAAACCTTGTTAAATAGTTTGTACACCTTATCTGTTTTAAGTAATGCATTTTTAAAGAAAACACTCTGATAAATTTTCTGTGTAGTTGTGGAGCTTGATTTCAGGGTAAATATTTGTTAAAAAAGAAAGAAAAAAAGGCCTTTGGGTTCAAAGTACAGTTGAATAAGTTTTATTGGTTGAAAGTCATTGGAACTGTTTAGAATGTCATTGGAATAGTTGGCCAACTAAGGGTAAAATAAATGGGTCAGTTAAATTTAGTATATGTGTTTTTTAATCATTGGAAACTCCAATATAGCAAATCATGAGAATTAACTTTTAATCATGTAAACTCATTGAAATGGGTCTAG
This sequence comes from Rhinolophus sinicus, assembly GCF_036562045.2. Classification (NCBI taxonomy): domain Eukaryota; kingdom Metazoa; phylum Chordata; class Mammalia; order Chiroptera; family Rhinolophidae; genus Rhinolophus; species Rhinolophus sinicus. The sequence goes on along the minus strand of NC_133751.1, from coordinate 79,610,414 downwards.
AAGGCCTGAGGAAATAAAGCATCTACAAAGTAAAGTAGGAGTAAAATGGTTCATTTTAAGATTATTTTTGTTAAAGAAACATTTCTTACTCTCTCCTCCTGTCCCCTGTTCTGCTTTGTCTGTTATTTTACAGTCTATTATTGCTTGATGCGAAGGTGCCTTCTAACTGTTAAATCCTTTCCTTCAGTTGGCAACTTCTAAATCTCAGAAGGATAGAATTAAACTGTCTCATAGAGCAAGCAGTCAGTGGTGGTTTTACAGACTGAGTGCTTCAATTCCCTATATTATGGCTAAAGATGTCTTCACTGGGAAAAATAACGAACAAATTAAGAATAAGAAATGTGCTTTGAATTTTATTATAAAAGATGATTGTCTCATAAAATCACATTTTAGGGTGTAAAAAGAAAGGCCTTAGAAAACATCTGCTCTACTTATTGCCACCCCTTGTTCCCACCTTTTTAAATAGATGAGATCATTGGAGTTCTGAAAGGCTAAAGGACTAGCCCCAAGGTCAACAGTAATTGGTGACTCAGCCACTATGTTTCATGGGTTTGCATGTCTGTTGGGAAACATGAAAAATCAAAAGTGGCTTAATTAAACAATGTGATTAGAACTATCAGAAAGAAAGTCTGAAATCCTAATTAATATTAGAGTAATTTACCTATGTTTACACTAGCTACAGAACTAATTTGGAGCATTAATGAACTAGTTATCCACTTCATTAACAGTACAATCTTTTTGTTGCATTAATGTTAAATTGGAGATCCTTATATTGCTGATAATCAACTCAAGCCACTAAGATTGGCCATTCGTTGACAATTTGGGCCAAAAATTTAATGGAAAGGTCTGAACTTTTAATATTAATTCTGTGTTATCATTTAACACCACTGTCTTACATGCTTGCCAACTGGTTATTCTGTACATGAGAAATCCTACCATGTTTCCCCGAAATTAAGACCTAGCCGGGCCATCAGCTCTAATGTGCATTATGGAGCAAAAATTAATATAAGACCCGGTATTATATTATATTATATTATATTATATTATATTATATTATATTATATTATATTATATTATACCTGGTCTTATATTAAAATAGGACCAGGTCTTATATTAATTTTTGTTCCAAAAGACACATTAGAGCTGATAGTCCGGCTAGGTCTTATTTTTGGGGAAACATGGTATTGTAATTTATGTCACTAGGCATCCAATCTATATCATAAAATACAGAATTGGAAGGGATGTCAAAAGTCTTGTGTCCATCCTTAGATTGAATTCTCTCTTGAGTGAGAACTTCAACTTTCTTTCTAGGAGTTGGTGCATATACGGTCCCGTTGTCACTAGTCAGTGCTGAACAGCTCCAGGGGTTTGTTACTTCCCCAACAAGTCCATTTTATTCCGAACTGAAAACTGGCTGCCTCACAAGTTAAACTGTCAAAGTCTAAAGCTGATCAGAATTTTAATCCTCCTCCATAAAATTTAAGGACTTTGGAATACTTTAACTGTGAGCATCCCTCCCAATTTATATATTGTTGTTATATGTTATAGTTCTATCTTTTTTTAATTCAATGAGACGTTATCATCATCTATTATTATTCTTTTACTCAACATTGCTTTAGATGTACCAACATGTTTACCACTTTCTTTTGTTCTAGACTTCCATCTGGGATCACTTTCCTTCAATGTAAATGCATCTTTTTGAAGTTCCTTCACTGGAAGTCTGTTCTTTGCACATGCTGTCTTTTTATTTATTTGAACACGTCTTTGTTTTTTACCCTGGTTACTGGGAAGATTTGTATTTTAAGTATAGATTACCAGGTTGACACTTGGTTTCTATCAGCACATTGAAGATATTATTCCACTTTTTTCTGGCTCCCCATGTTACTGTTGAAAAGTCAGTCAGGAATTGGTATAATTGTCATTCCTTTTCTCTCTAGCTGCTTTTACGATTTTCTCTTTGTCTTTGATATTCTGCAATTTCATTATTAGGTACTTAAGTACATCTTAGAACTTTATATGTAGGAATTCTTTGAGCTCTGGGTTGAACGTGGCTTCCTCTAGAGAGGATTTACATTTGTTTTTACCAGATGCTAGGAGGTATTTTCAGCCCCTAATCTTTATGCCCAGGGTATTTGTTTTTTTGTTTTTGGACCACCTAGTCTATATGAATTGGGGCTGTAAATTTTCATATAGCCTAACTTGTTATTAGAAATTCTCTGAAGTTTATTTCTCCCTTTCCTCCCAATGCCATAGTTCAGGGAAAGCAGTTTTCCCTACAGTTCCTAGAGGTCGGTTTTGTTTCTAAGTCACCTTTACACTGATGATTTAGCTCTTTGCAACCCCAGTTTTATGTGGGGCTCGGGGGACGCTAGGCTTTGTGCTTTGTCCTCTGTGCCCTATTATGCCATAAAAACTAAAATTTAAGTTCACAGAGTTCAAAACATGCTTTCAAGCAAAAGCCAGTTTTGGTGCTTTGCTTACCACACTGGATTTTCACTTTTATTCAGTCTTTGGTCTCTGAATATTCTTTAATAACTTGCCAACTCAGGGATGTATACTTTATACATGCTTATTTAGCACTTAAGTGTTTTGTTTTAGTGAGACAATAGCTTAGAGTAGCTCATCAACTTCCCCCTCAGAAATGGACATTAGCACAATATAATCCGCTATGGAAAATCAACCTGAAAACTGTGCAGGAAATATCTAAACGGAAGTATTTCAAATTAATATGTTAGAGCCAATTATTTGGTCCTTTATGTAAAAAAAAAATGAGTTTTAGTTTAACATCCTAAGGTTTTGCATCTCAGCATTTCCATTCGTTGTTCAGGGTACTAATCGACCACCAGTGATTTTTCAACTGCCAAATAATATAAATATTGTCTCAAATATAAGCTCAATTATTAGCAAAACTTTTAAAGTTTTAGTCTTTGTTAGGGCCATTAACAGAAATACAGGTCTACTGTCTAGGTTAGCTATAATCTACTTCCAGTTACGTTTATATTAAATGTAATTATTTTTCTGATTTTTCACAGTTGTTACTCCTTAGTTTAAGTGAACACGTATTAGTCAGAGTCTGGTATAAAGAGAGATGATTTGAGAGAGTTAAAGGAAGCTTTCTCTATACTTTTACTGAACCACTGTGAGAATCAGAAATCATTGAAATCTCATTCCAAGTGCTTCTGAGGGAAATCATTCTCATGGAAATAATGCCACTTTCAGGAAGGCAGTAGCCCCATCTTAAATTCAGGAGCTTTTGCAGAGCACTAGGCAAGTCTCTATTTTGTGTAGAATACCATGTGATGCAAGATGGCTTCACATGTTGGAAGAGCGCCCAGCATATGGTGACGTTAACTTGTTTGCTTCCATTGAGAACTGTCCTCCAAGTAGTCTAGAATGTGAGTAACCAGAAGGAAATGACACATTAGCTAGGATGCTTCCAGCTGCAGTGAACAGAAAACCTAGACTCCCTTTGTCTCGAACAATGGCGAAATATATAATTTCACAGCAAAAAGCCTAAACCTAGGGCAGGCTACAGATATGACAGATATTGCACATATTCAGATGGACAGATATTGCTTCTGCTTCTCTGGTTTCTTGTGCCTCTGGCCTCTTCCCCTGGATGGCTTCATTGTCACCCTGGAAGCAAGATGGCCTCAGCAGTTCTAGGCATCACATCTGGACATATAACACCCAGAGGTAGAAAAGTGACCATCTCTTCTGGTGTCTCCTAAGGAGCCAGGAGACCTTTCCCATAAACCTCTGCCTCCCCTGCCACCCACCCAAAGTCTTCCCCTTAGTCTTACTGCTTACAACTGTCAGAGGGAAGGAGAGTAACGTGATTGGCTTATAGGCCAATCAGATTTTATCCCTGACCTGGATATAGGTTCTTGCTCATTGTAAGTCATATGGGCTCAGTGGATTATTGTTCTAATTTTTGTATAAATTCTGAATACACTATTGGCCTGTAATTTTCTCCATAAAGAGAATGGAGACTCCCTTGATGATGACTCCCCACAAAGAGAGCTGCAGAGACTCTATACTCAGTATGTGTCAGCAATGCTCACAGACTGGGGGAATTGTATGAACAAACTCATTCAGCTCGTCTGGACCTTCATATTGCTGTTTTTAAATTACTAGTAGATGACTTGTACACAGCTCTAAGGCAGTGAGTGAGCCATTGTTCTATGAAGTGAATTTTAAGGCCAAAATAGGAAGTTAGGAAGCTCTCATATCCAAAATTCTATTTTATCCCCACAAATGAATGATTTTCTTTCTTTCTTTCTTTCTTTTTTTTTTTTTTTTGCCCCCCAAATTAGAGATGATCAGGATTAAAGCTTTAAATGTGGCATTTAAAGCCATGAGTCTTCAAACTAAAACATCACTATCGTTTTGGGGAGGAGAAATCCCCACTGACTTTCTAACCCTTACATTATTTCGAAGACTCTTCCTTGCCCTTAGCCTTTACTAGCTACGGAATAGAAGCAACAGATGTAATGCTTTATTTGTAAAATCAGAAATTTCTTTTTTCCTGTGGAAAGTGAATGTTAATATCGTGTCACTTGATCTTTTTCTCTAGACATAACATTTTTTTGTGGTCTAAATTTATTCTGCTTATTCTCTCATAGAAAATTAAATCTGTTTGATAAAGTGAATTTAGGTCTCTTTACTGACTCCATAAATACTATGTGTGGAAAATTATTTAGCTTACGTGAAGAACATCACATCTCTAAATTTAGGTTCAATGTGATGTTCCATGAAGTTTGTATGAGAATATAGTGTTAGTGCTTCTTAATAATCTCAGCTACAAGGAATAATGTAATTCATCATTATGATGTGCTTTTTTATTTTGCTAAAGCTTAAACTTTCTAGTTGGAAGAAACAAGTCACCTGCCTAAGGCTATTTATTGGGATGTTGTCATATTTTATTGCCAGATCATTGCTTTATTAATATAATTTGGTGACTAAATTTGTTTTAGATATCATAAAAACCATTATTTCTGTTTACATATTTTTATTCATTATATATTGTAGTTAGATGAATGTGAGTATACGAATATGTGTGTAAGAGTTTGTTATAATAGTTGCGTGTGTGTGTGTGTGTGTGTGTGTGTGTGTGTATTATCACGGTATTGCAGTTGCTTTATCCTCAGCTAGGAGTTGGGGGAATGAGATCCTGAAGATGATTTTCAGGAGGGAATGACCTGAAGTCCTTAACAATCTAACAATCGTGGGAATAGGTCTGTAGCCCTCATCCTAAGTCACATTTTCGTGTTTCATGGCCCTGGTCAGCCTTCACACAGCAACGCTTATGGCTATTTCCAAAGAAGAGCCGGTAGGGGGGGAGGGGGAGAGGGGTGCGGCTGCAGTGGTCACTGTGTCCTAAGAGGGGCAATGCCATGCTTAGATGAATGCAAGATGCTCTGTGAGTCTGTTGTTTTGAGGTGTTCCTATGAGGAAATCTGGGGACTCTCAGGACACCTCCTTCTGCATTCGGGTATCTCCATCTCCAACCACAGTGTTTTTAGAATCTAGGTATTTTTGAATGGTAAGATCGAAAACATTATTATCCATTTTGTAGAATTTCAAATCTTCCCTCTAGTGTAAGACTAGATAATAGCTGTTTAAGATATGAGGTTTTATGGATTTTTTTCTATCATAGTGGACATCTAAGAAGTATGTAGTGTGTTTGATGAAAGCACATAGCTAATTCTTTTCATGTACGTTCTCAGAACTGGCTATCTTAAAGTAACCTCCAAATGCCTTAATCTTCACAGCCCTTTATGCTCTATAGATAATTGATTTATATTTTTATATAAAAAAGAAGTAGAGTTCTATGCTAATTGAGAATGATTTTTGTGTAGCAACATCCCTTTATAGAATACATAGATATTTTAAAATATAATTAGATTTTACCACTAACTCCAAAGTCACTTTGAAGGTAATAAATATGACTCCCATTTTGCTGAATCCACAGATGTTTCTATTAACTTCTGTACAGTTTTCTTATTGAAGCTGAGTGACTGAACATTCAATATTCATTTATTAAATTCCTGCTATTTTAAGTGAGACAAATTTGAGGAAAAGAAAGCCATTTAACCTAGAACCAGCATATAATACTTTTCAGTAAACTTAGTGCCTTTCTTTCCTGCTATTATAGCCAAAGTTCTGTGCTCTATGGTGCAAATAAGGCAAATCCTCTGCTTCAAGGAATTTAAACTAGGAGTTGGTTGGCGAGGTATTAATATGGAAGAGGAGATAGACTAGTTTAAATCTAAGTGAATTGCACAGGTTCATAAAGTGCCCTTTCCATGCAGAGGAAGAACTTCTGCCTCTGGAAAGGTGTGAGAGAAGGTGGCACTTAGGACTTCAGGTAACGTTGCACCCCATCGCTCCTCTGTTGTGGATGCGTAAGATGGATGGTCACTAAGGAGGGGCACATCTGGAGCAGATCTGGCCAGGCGCTGGCATTCGCTGGCCACGTGACGCTTACATGGCTGGTGGGCTGTTCTCTTCTTTCCATGAATAACTATTTCTTGGGTTTGTTTTGTTTATGCTTTTAAAATGTGTGTTGCTAATGGTTTCTTTTGCTAGTGGAAGAAATGTAGGATTAAAAAAAAAGAAATTTGGGATAATGCTAAATTTATTATATAAATTTGCATTCTTACAGCAAGGAGGAAAGTGAATACTTTAATCTTCAAAGTGTAGGAAGTTCTCCATTTTGCAAAACGACTGTTTCAGAGGTTCATTGGTAAGTTATTTCCCCACTGAGTAGAGAGTTGATTCTCATACTAGCACAAGGAGGCTTACTAAACCCATAATAAGGCTGAAAACCTGCATGTAGTTAGCTGCAACAGTATGGTGATGTTGTAGCACAGAAATATAGCTCACAAGATTTATACATAATCTGATTATTACAGCATGTAGTAGAGAACAATATTCTTGCAAATGTATAGAATTTAAACAATATTTTGGGTCAGCTAGGTTTTTGTGGACTAGCTGGGAGCCTATGTTTTACATAAAACATGATATTTATTAGCGAATGTGTTTCAGGTCCCCGCTTTGGATTCCAGGTGAATGAATACCTCCCTGCCTTGGCAGCCCCTGGCCAACGAGCCTGAAGAAAACTAAATAACTCTGGAAATACTCTTGCCCTGCAGGTGTCATCCTTTTGAGCAAAATGTATGCTGGCTTTTTATATAGAGGGAACATTCACAAGTCAGGTGTTCATAACCCAGAGAATGCCTGTATGTATTTTATGTGGCCAGCATCATTAAACTTAACATATTTCATTCTTAGCTCTCCCAGGTTCAAGCATGACAGCATGTTCTTTTAGGCAACTTGCAGTCACCCATGTTCATGACTGGAAAAGCTGAAACCATTCCCCTTTAAAGGATGAATCATAATTCAACTAGCTTTGTAGTTGGCTTCATAGATTTAGTGGGCTTTCATTCAGCAGGACTTTTTTTGTGTTTGTTTTTCATCATATTACATAACATATGAATGGTAATATTTGTGGGTTTTTCAGGGTACTATATTTCCTTTCTGCTCATGAACAAGAGCTTATTTTTTGGCCTGTCTCCTTTTCCAGAAAAGATCAAATTATTGGTAATGTCCACCTGATACAGTTTAGGAACTTAGTTCAACAATAGCATAACTATTAATTCATGGCAGTGCTTTTGACCCAGAGATTGGTTTCAGTAAGCCAAAAGAGGACAATCAATGCAGACTGAAATAAGCATCCGTTTCTTTTTACTGTACATATTACCGCAGATTTCCACATTTTATCTCTATAAATCCCCTTCATCTTTGTCAGAAAACCCCTTCTTCTTAACTAATCTCCATGGTGTTTTCTCCTCTTGACTCGGGACAATCAATTCCCTAGCAACCTGAACCCATGAACAGGTGTCTTATTAAATGACTGTGCTTAAGTGTTGGGTAAACTCTAGCAGTGATTGCTAGAAAAGAAAAGAATGTTGATATTTGGTGAGGGTTTGACAAAGGAGCCCCTCACCTATGTTTGATCAAGAGCTAAGCTGTAAAGATAGGCATTCTGTAACGGAGGCATGCAGCTCAGTGGAAGAGAGAACCATTTGCTCTACAGGGAATTACTGTGGTTCCATATTCTAAAGCTTGAGTCACGGATGTCTTTATGATTACACATCCCTCCTAGCATATGAGGAATAAACTTTAGAGAAAGGGAAGTTAAGAGAAAACAGAAGTGTGAATAACTGCTAATGCGGCTCTCCCTGGCTCCGTTCCGTCTGCCATTTCATCATACATAAAGCGGGCAGTTCAGAGATTCCTTTCCTGGCAAATAAGTGGCAACATATGTTTGAAACAGTGAATGGAAACTATAGGGAGAAAATGACAGGCATATGGCAATAGGAAGGCAAGGGAAAATTTGTTGCCCTAATGTTAGCCACATAATTGGTATGCTCTTCCATAGAGGGGCTGTTTTGCTTTAAAAAGTCTGCATACCCCATTAGTAGAGCATTTCTGTGTGTGGAATGTATACATTTCCTAGGGTTTTTGTTTTGTTTTGTTTTGTTTTTTCATGAATGGCAGTCATCTTAATCCATTAAGCTCTGTACAGAGGTCTTGAGAGAAAGGTTCTCAAAGGGGAAAGACCTAGTCCAGAAATAGGATCCTTTATTAAAGTAATAAAAGCAGAAAAATGGGAAAGCACTTAAGAACAATGACTTTGAAGGACCAAAAACAGAGGAATGGGCCCAAATTACTGTCTTCAGTCGTGCTCTTCTTTTAGATGATAATTCTACAATGGCAATGTTTATGTTGTATTTGTTGCCATAGCAACTAAACCTTTGCTCAATAGTTTAAGATTCCACAAGTTACCTTAAATAAGGGCAAGGGGTTGATGTTTTTGTTCCACAGGCTATGCATTAGCCAGTATTTAGCCTCTAACAAATTGAAAGCACAATGATTTACTTTGAAAAAAGTAATTCTCTTAACAACATCGAAAAAACAATGTCTATTAAGGGTGCTGAAGCTCATTTCCAATTGTATGTTATGTCATACATGGCTAATAAATAGGAAATATGTTTTAAGCCTCTAAAATTTAATTACAGACTATTGTTGTATTGAAGAAACGTACTAGAGGAAAACATAATTTGTTTTTCAGAACAAAATTTTTTTTTTGCTTTGTTTGCTCAGAAATGATTATGACAGAGAACATTATCAGCCTTTAACTTTCTAATGTTTAATTAACTGTTTAATAAAACTTAACTTCAGTTGTTCAGATTGTGGGGAAAATATCAGTAGGTGTTATTTTTGATATGGGCCTTGACAATGAATAGGATTAGCATGAACAAAGGACTTTTTAATATGTTGTGGGGACAGAGTCCCAGAGAGCAGTTTCCAGGCTTTCGGCCTCACGTGGAAAGGTGCTGACTTGGGTAATAGATGGCGGTCAGCTGTGGCTAATTGACCATCAGCTGTAACCAGTTAGCCAATTAGCCACTGATATAACTGCCATAGCTGCGTTGGTTGGTCAGTTGGTCGGTTGGTAAGCAGAGAAGCGGACAGCAGGTTGCAGGTCATGTGGCTCCAGCCTCCAGTGAGATTATAGTGCCACCAGTGAGACGATAGTGGTATGACTCCCCTACCTATGACTCTGTGGGTGTTCCTTTTTGGCCTAGCCCTATCCTGCGTTCTTATGTGGGGAGCGGGACCAGAGACCCTGCAGGCCACCCCGCACAATAAATGGCGGAGCGAGCAGGGTCTCCCGCATGACATAGGTATATATCTGTAAATATGATTTAAACACATGACAATACTGTAGAAACCAACTATTGTGTACCTTCTTTCCCAATATCCTACTTATTAGGATTGGCATAATTGGTATGTTGTTGTTGTTTTTTAATGTTCGATCTCATGCTTTAATAAATGGCTCCCTAAGAAGGTAGTCTAAATAAAATGTTTTGTTTGTAGCCAGAAATTTCTATATATATTTACATGTATAATAAAGCAGGACATGGCAGAGAAAAGATATGACTAAATTTTATAGCCTGCCCACTACCAATTTTTATACCGCCTACAAGCTAAGAATGATTTTTCCTTTTAAAATAGTTGGAAAATATCAAAATAAGAATAATATTCCATGATACATGAACATTATATGAAATTCAAATTTTAGTGCCCATAAAGTTTTTCTGGAACACAGCCACACCCATTTGTTTACATATTATCTATAGCTGTTTTCCTGCTACAACAGCAGAATTGAGTAGTTGCAACAAGACCATCTAGCCCACAAAGCATAAAATATTTACTACCTGGCCCTTTACAATAAGTTTGCTGACCATTCTTTTATAGCTTTGGCAGTAAATATAGTTCAAAACAAAGCACACACACAAAAAGGGCAACTAAATGTTTGGCTTTATATATATCAACTAATTTGTGTTCATCTGCCTGACATCAAATATATGATTTTCAGTACTAGTTCTTTTTTAGATCTTGAATAGTTTATATTCTCTGAAGAATAAAATTATTGCCAAGACAATGGATGCCTTTCTATGGAGTATTTACATGATGTGGTGTATTTGAGGGAAAATCTAGATTAATTAAAGTAGAAAACCAGGGTATTGTTTCTGAGACTAATAGGAAAGAATGAGGTCCTAAACTGGTTATATTTAGTTTCCTATTTTCCTGTTACATCACTTTTTCTCATTTTATCTTGCCCAGAAAAGGAATGTCCAGGATGGGTGGTGGCGATGATAGAGCAATTCTGTAAGAGACCCTGCCCCCAACAGTGTGTCAAAGCTTTCTGTTAAGTAGTTGTGTCCAAACAAACCACCATGGAAGTATCCAGTGCTCATGACTAAATGCAGTTTTCCTGTCTCTAACCACCATGAGGACTGCATTAAGAAAAGATACCCTACCTCCAATATTTCCTCATAAATATTAGATTTAATATCCTACTATTGTTGTTTTATTCCTTGAATAAGCTATCAAAATGTATTTCTAAATAAACTTAATCTAATTTATCAGACTCAAAAATTAAGGAAACATTGAAAAGAAGCCTTGGTTTAAATGTTGCTTATTTGAGAGTTTCGATGTGATACATTATTTTTGTTGTATATTTTGAAAAGTTTGTTAGAAAAAAAACCTGTATTTCTATATTATAAACAGCATTGTTTTTAGAGGTGTGTTGTGGGTATATGGAATGAAAGATATTTCAAATAAATTGGTCTACAGGGAATTACATAATGCCTACAGGCTATGTTTGCTCTGATTCTTTATGTCCAATCTCATCCTTTCTAAAGTCTCCTCCATTAAAAACAGAAAATTAGGATGATCAGCTAAACAAAATATTTATTTTATAGTGACATATTTTTAATAGATGGACTTTTGATATATATATATTCACATATAAAAATATATATGCATTTTTCACATTGTCCTAGTACTATGTTTCCCTAAAAATAAGACCTAACCAGAAAATAAGCCCTAGCATGAATTTTCAGGATGACATCCCCTAATCATAAGCCCTAATGAGTCTTTTGGAGCAAAAATTAATATAAGACCCGGTCTTATTTTTGGGGAAACACAGTAGTTCTGTTTTGTGTTAATATGACTTAGACTATCATGCAAGAATATCAGAAGAAGGTACCAGTAAATGAGATATATTCCATGAACATTGAGTCTGAATCTCTCAATAGAAGTTTAGGTAAATTTCAAGCTACTCTATTATTAGATAATTATTAATATTAATACAAATATGATTTCTGTTGGTATTTCAAATCACCTGAGAAGTGATGTGGCTAAAAATGTAATCACTCCATTTTGTTTAGGGAAACAGTTACAATGGATGTTCTTTGATTATACTAGATGGAGATTTTATGTGTGCCTTTATTTTGAGACTTAAACTAGGAACTCATTTCTTTTCATCTAAAAATGTGTTTTAAGAGAAAGTAGTTTTTGTTCATTAATCTTTTATTTTGCATCCTATAAAAAGTCTGTTCAATTTTATTTTGAAAAGAACATTTGGTTATAGTTTTCAAAATCAGATTGCTGGTTTCCAATATCAAGTTATTACACTTTGCAGGTGTTTTGTTCATTTTTCAACATGGTACATCTTTTTAGCCTTAATGAACATTACTAATGTACTAGAGTTAAAAATGGAAATCACATATTTTAAGATCATATGGGAAATGTTTCACCTAATTCTTTCTACAAAGAAGTTCTCCATGAATTATATTGACTATATAATTAAAATAATCAGAAGTTATTGTATGTAAAGGTTCTTGGGTGTTGTAAAATCTGTGTGGTAGCTGTGATGATTGCTGCTATTTCTCTTTTTCTAGCAGTTTCCTAGCTTCTATTGCATTCTTCAACAAAATATCTCTAAGATAAAACATGAGGAATAACATAACGTGCACTGTTCCTGAAATTGTTATGATGGACATTTGGGGCTCCCACCTCCATCTTGGTTGTGACTCCACCATGGTCCACCTTCACGGCCTCTTTCCTCAGTGCACATTAACGTCCCTGCATTTGATCTTGGGTTCTTCATTTACCCATTGTGTAACCTCTCTGTGCCTTTCAGATTCCTCATCAATAAAATGGGGATAGTGAAAGTACCTACCTCATAAGGTAGTTGTATTAAGTGAGTTATGGCTGATAAGTGCTTCGAGTGGTATGTACACATAGTAAGTATTCAACTAGTTAGCTCTTATTATACATTTCTAAGATACCTGTGGTGTTCTGGTTGTATTGAATCCTTGAAACTCTATAATTCTAAGATCAGAACCAATCTGGCAGTATTTTAGAATGAAATAAATATAAATGTGAATGAATGCTTTTTGCAAAGTTAGAATGTAACACACATCTAGAACAGTGCTTGGTACATAGTAGATGCTCAGTATTTATAGAATGAATGAATTAAAAATTTGACATATACACATATAATAGTGATGTCAGTCATAAAATTCATAATGACTAAATTCTGGAAATCAAAGCCATTCAACTCTCTTAGGTTTAGGAGAGATCATTCAACTCTCATCTATGTTAATGAGGCGTGAATAACAAAGATGGTGATGATGAGGATATTAATAACTAATACATACCAGGTGCTTATTGTGTATAAAATACCATTCTGAACACTTTATAATTACATAGATTAATTCATTTAATCTCCACAGCAACCTATAAGGTAGAGACCACTATTACCCTTAGTCTGGGAGGTTATAAATATCCAGGATTGAAACCCAAGAAGTTTGGCTTCAGAATCTATGTTCTTAACTCTATGTTATAGACTCTGATCAAGATGGCAGAGTAGGTAAATACTGTGCTCGCCTCCTCCCACAACCACATCAAAATTATAACTAAACTATAGAATAACCATCAACTGAAGACTAGCTGAACAGAAGTCCTATAACTAAGGATATACAGAAGAAATGATGTCTGAGACTGGTAGGAGGGGCAGAGAAGAAGAGTAAGCAGGCCCCACACCCACGGAGTGGCAGTAGAAACTGGAGGGATATCTCAGCTGCAGAGGTCCCCTGCATCCCTCACCCCACCCCACCCCGAGGAGCAAGGGGTCCCAGCCCCACACCAGGCTGCTGAGTCTTGGGTTCCAGTGCCAGTGCCATAACTTCAGCAGGGATTGTGGCTGAGTGAGATGGAGGGCTGCTGGAGTCCCAGGCGTTCCTCTTAAAGGGCCTATGCATGGACTTACTTGTTGATGAACTCACTCATTCTGAATTGCAGTAATGAGGCAGCAGCTCGAAAAGTACCAGGGACTTACGGGGCTTCAGGGTGAGGGCTGGAGGGACAGCCCCCTCCTAAACGGAATGCTGGTAGATGCCATTGTTCCATGGCTGAGTCCTTGTCCTACCCAGCCTGCAGGCACAGGCAGGCACCAAGTATGAGTCTCCATCAACCTGGTTCACACCATTTGCCCAGCCCTGGTGATTCCCTGAGACCCTGCCTCCAACTTGTGGGCCCAACCAAGTCACCTCCAGTGGCTTTTCCATACAAATGGCCCACCTTGGCTCATGCTGGGGACTTTCCTAAAATCTCTCAAAGGTTCACAAACCCCAAACAAGCAGCAGCTGGCCTCAGCATGCCCCATACCTCTTGCTAAGCAGTCCCAAGCCTGGCACTAGTGGCAACTCTCTGAACATCACTTTGTAGCTCATACCAGGTGACTTGGGCCGGGTACACATAGTGGCTGACCTGGGCCTGTACCAGAACCCCTCCCAAGAGTCCCCAGGACCAGTGGCCAGCTTCAGCCCACACCAGAGTACCATCCAACCACCTCCACAAATGACTCATTCAAAGGGCAGACTTGGCTGGCACCAGAACCCCATTAAAGCAAACCTTGCTCTGTGAGGTCAGGCCCTGCATCACAGCTCCTCCACTGTAGTCATGGCCAGTCCTTACAACCAATCAGCCTGAGGGTCAGTCACAGTATCAACAGCCATCAAGGCTCAACTACAGTAGGAGGGCACACACAACCCACACCACAGACACACCTGGAGCACTCAGCTCAAGTGACCAGGGACGCCTACTACATAAGGCCACTTTTATGTAGTACACCTACTACATAAGGCCACTCTACGAAGACTGAGACATAGCAGCCCTGCCTAATACATAGAAACAAACACAGGGAGGCAGCCAAAATGATGAGATAAAGAAACATGTCCCAAATAAAAGAGCATAACAAAACTCCAGAAAAAGAACTAAACAAACTGGAGACAAGCAATCTACCAAAATACTGGTTATAAGGATGCTCAATGAACTTAAGGGAAGAGTAAATGAACTCAATGAGAACTTTAACAAAGAGACAGAAAACATAAAAATGGAGATAAAAGACATAAAAAAGAACCAGTCAGATATGAAGAATACAATAACTGAAATGAAGAATTCATTAGAGGGAATTAACAGTAGCTCAGATGAAGCAGAGGATCGAATCAGCAATTTGGAAGACAAGGTAGAGAAAACACCCAATTAGACCAGTTAAAGGAACAATAATAAAATAAAAAAATAAAAAAAATGAGGACAGTTTAAGGGATCTCTGGGACAGCATCAAGCATAACACCATCCACATCATAAGGGTACCAGAAGGAGAAGAGAGAGAGCAAGGAATTGAAAAGGTATTTGAAAAAATAATGATGGAAAACTTCCCTAATCTGGCAAAGGAAATAGACATACAAGCCCAGGAAGCACAGAGTCCCAAAGAAGATGAACCCAAAGAGGCCCACACAAAGACACATCACAATAAAAATGTCGAAGGTTAACTCTATAATTTCCCAAAAATTATTTAGCCAAACTTCTTTTTACCTACTTAACATTCATCAGAACAACCATAAAGTACCAAAGGTCCTGATTATTGCTTAACCCTACCTCTTTCTGATCTCCCATTCAAGTCTAAAGCACTGATACTCAAACTGGGCTACACACTGGAATTACTTGGAACTTTTAGCACTATTGATACTTTAGTCTTAGATTCTGTCTTAATTGGTTTGCCTTGGGCATTGGGATTTTTAAAAGCTCCTGTGATGATTCTAGTATCTAACAAACTTTTATGTCTGGTCTAAAGGAGAATGAAATTGGTCTAGACCCTAGAGCATGCCTGAGGGGCAGAGGACATGGGGGTAGAAGGACCTGCCCCAGAACATCCAGGATTTGAAAATGAAGCCTGTTTGTATTGCTTCTTGTTGAGAATTATTTCCTTTGCATGCAAGGAATACTGGGTGGAAATACTAGGGTGACAATTCATTTGGAATTTATCCAGGGATTAAATCGTGTATACTATTCTTTTAACTTTTTATATTAAAAAAAAAATCACATAAGCTTTAGCATTGCTTTAGTCATGGGGCCTTACATGGCCATTGAAAATGTTCAGGAAACTTACTTGGAAAAAACAAAATGGCTACAAGTAGAAACAGAATAGTGCCTTCCTTTAGGGTTACCAGCTTTTTGCTCCAATGAGAAGAGTAGCCTAACTTTACTAAACTGTTTAGGAAAATTGATATTTATTTCAAATGTTTATGGTTTATCGTCTCAGAAGATTAATGCCAAATCCTCAAAAATGTAGTGACGAGCGATGACTCATTTTAGCTCATGTCAAAACAATGCGCTTTTGTAATTTTCCTGTCCCTGGAGAAGCTATTAAATACTAAACAAAATGCCTCAGAATGAAACTGATTGAGTGTTTTAAATTATGTACTTTTGCTTGGCTATTAGCCAGATGTTCTTTGGGAAAGCTCACTGCACATCAGGACCTGTGATTTACGCTGACAATGATACTACACAGTTTACACTGCTTAAATATCAGCGGTGTGTATTCTAAACCTAAATAGTCAAACAAAGCTCAGCCGTTTTGTATAAACAATTTGTGTAACTCTACTCTCAGCCAAGTGATTTTTTTTCTTTGTTAAACTGTGGATGGGATATACCTAATGGATAAGGTATTTTTCTCTGCATTATCTTGAAAAATAACACAGATTCCAACAAGCTTAAGTATAGTAATGTGTATATATATGTATATATATATATATATATATATATATATATATATATATATATATATATTTTTTTTTTTTTTTTTTTTTTTTTTCTTCTTCTTCTTCTTCTTCTTCAAGATTTATATATTTGTTTCTAGGTAAGCAGTACCACATATCTTGTCCCCAAGAGAACTCAACATAGTTTTTTGCATGTAGTAGATACATAAAATATATGTGTTGCTGCTGATGATAATAATACCAATAAACAAAACAAAACAAAAAGATTGGCCTTTTCATTAATTTCCTATGGTCTGTCTGCCAGTATTACATGGGGCCTTTTAAGAATCAGTGTTAAGCTAACTACATTTTACTTTTTAAGAGCAATATATTTGAATGATTGACTTGCTTTCCCAGCCTCTTAAGTAATGAGGATATTTACAATGTTAGATTATACATTTTTTAAAAAGTACTTTATCAGTATAATTGACTCTTAATATTCGTAACCAAGACATTATTAGGTTGGTGCAAGAGTAATTGTGGTTTAAAAGGTTGAAAATAATTGCAAAAACCGCAATTACTTTTGCACTAACCTAGTAGTACCTAATAATACCATGTGGCATTTTTTGAGTAGGCATTTGGGGGCACGGTCTCCTGACAGCCAAAAGTATGGGGTCACTCAGATAGTTTCTGTTACACCCAATACCTAGGAAAGAGGTGCTCAATAGATATTTGTTGAATTGAACAGGTGTCCTACTCATCCTTATTTCTTATGCAGTATGAATCAATTTCTTCAAATGCAGGTCCATGAGAGGGCAATGGAAAAGGCAGTGAAAATTAACTACCTTTGGGGTGATTCTATTACATGGTGATAGACCATCATTGCTAAGGAAGTTATTCTGATGCATAAGAGTATCTAGCTGTCAGTCCATTTTCAAGTAGAAAATGGTGTGAAGGGTGGTAATTCAAGCTGTATCTGAAAAACTATAGTTTTGATCCAGGGAACAAACCTTGGATTACAGTAAGTTGTTACCAGTAGACTCTGGACAGCCAGAAGGGTTAGGTTAACAAGTCCACAAAATACTTGTTAGGAAGGGATTCACACTAAATCAATAGCATCACCTGACTTTTGATTAAAAATGTAGTATATCCACATTAATGTTTTGTGCAGTTTTAGTTACTTGCCCTGAGAAAGGTTTAACCAGCGTTTCACACAAATGCAAACAAAACGGTAATGAGGTAACTCCCATGTAGATAGATGGTAAATTGCAAAGATTAAAGTGGAAAAAGGATATGGGTAAAATCTATAAAATTGTAAGTGCTATGGAAGGACAAACACAGTCTTGTTCACTCAAACCTAGAACTGTTAGAATGAGAGTTTTGCAGGAAGTGCCTTTACTCAAAGAGCAGTGCCCTAGGAGTGGTGTAGCCTCATGGATAAGAATATAGACAAATGGTCAGACAGCCGGGTTCAGTTCACCTCTGCCCACTCCTAGCTCTGCGTCCTTAGGCAACCTGTTTATCTTCCTGGGCCTCAGTTTCTTCATCTGTAAAATGCTGCTAATAATAGTACCTATCTTGTAGGTTTGGTATGAGGATTCAAGTTACGTGAAAAGCACTTAAAACAGTGACTAGCATATGGTAAAGTGTGTGTGTGTGTGTACATGTGCTTGTTTTAAAGCATTTGCTGTATTAGTTGGGTGGGCTAACAAAGAAGTCAGTTTAGAAGAATTTGATAGACTCATGGATGAAATCCAAAATTGGCTATTGAGAGTAATTTACCTATTAAGGTTGCATCTTCACAGGCCCCTACATGGCGTCTTTGGCAGCCACTGTCAGGTGCAGGGACCCTTGGGCTGGTTGAATCAGTGACCTAATCCAAAAAAAGTATTTGTTTCTGTTTTCACTAAGATGCTTCATACAGAAAAATATGCAACCCTCCTTTTTTGTTTCCCAAGCTGAAATAATGATAAAGCTATTGTCCCCTGCTGCTTCATTTACTTGTACTAATTTGTCCTAAATGAAAAACTCTTCATTTGGTAATAGAAAAGTATGGCTTCAAGTAACAGAAACAAGCCTAAGCTAATTGAGTTAAGCAGGATCTTTGGCCGGGAAAAGTAACTATTGAGATACGCATCTTGTTTTTCCAAGCAAATGGTCCTACTTCAGTATCTGAGTGGGCCTTAATCCGCTTACCTGGCTTCAGTTGCCCAGTTTTCAGACAACACTTTACATTTCTGGCAGCAGTGAGTGTGATGAGTGTTTTTGTTATTGTTGCTGTTAATGATAATTTTGTGGTTTTTATTCTCACTATAAAAAAGGGTTTGTAAAGACCATTGACCAGATTGTTTCACCATTAGAGTGTGCTTATTTTGTTATTTCCATCATTTGCTAGTATTTTTGTTCCTAATCTTGGAATAGATCTTTCAGTAGAGAGGGAAAAACATTGCTTTTCAATCAAGTATTTATAACCACTTAAAGTAGTAGAACCTGCCTGGTAAAAATTTATTCAGTTTCTCTCAGACAGTTTTTTTGGCACTGGTATTTTTCAATGACCAAATTAAAATAGGATTTTTTTAAAAAACATATTTAACACACTCCTTTAAAATAGGATAGTCCATTAAAATAAGGTCAAAGAGTCTTCTAAACATTAATTTTTGTTAGTTTGACACCTTCCTAGTGCAAACCTAGAAAGCCTAGAGGTTTCCTTTTCTTTCTCTTTTCCTTTTTTTTTTTTTTTCCTTTCCTTTATGACTACACCTTGCTTCTCAGTCAACCTGAGATTCATGCTTATATCAACTCCCCATCGCTGTCTGGAGAGACTGTGTCCGCCTTTCTTTCCATGCCCACTTGTTTGCTTTGGGACTTGGTTTTATTTGTCCTCTCTTGTTCCAGCATCTTTATCCTTAATAGGCTCTTTTCCCTCCATTTCACTGTTTCTACAAGTGACCAGCATCTCTCTTCTTTCTAGTCAGTGCCTGACAGACTTCTTGAAAGAACATTACCACACTCAATGTATCTACATCCTTACGACCCTCTTTGGATCCTTGAAATTGGATTTTGGCACCTGCCATTCTGATGCAATGGTTCTCGCAGAGGTCGTTGGTGACTTCGTCATCAGATCCATTAGGCTTCGTTCTCTGGCTTCATGCTCTGCCACCTCTCTGCCAGTTAACACAGTTCACTTCCCACCCACTCCTTGAAACTCTCCCTTTGGTTTCCAAGACACTGGACTCTCCAAATTCTCTATATATCACAGGCTGCTGCTTTTCTACCTTCCTTCATCACGTAGCCTCTTCTGCTTACCTTCTGAGGTAGGCATTTGCCAAAACAGTCCAGTGCCTTGCTTTCTATACTACTTCCCCTTGGTGATCTCATCTACTCCTACTGTTTCAACATTCCCCTCCAGGCTCTAATTCCCAAATCGTTATCTAGAACCACTGCTTGCCTGAGTTCTATCTAGTCCCTCGTGTGCAGGCAGTTACTCCTAAATGTCTCACCAGTTTCTCAAGCACAACATTCCAAAGCCAAAAACTCATCCGCCTCTCCCAGTCTTCCAATTGCTGTGATTAGAACCAATCTTCTTGTCACCAAGACTCATAAGAGTTGCTGAGTCCAGTCATTTCTACCTCTTGCGTCTTCAGAATGTGTAACATGCCCCATTTCACAATCTATAATATAAGCATTATTATTTTCATTTTTCTCTTTTATTGAGGTACAATTTACATTTAGTAATGTGCACAAATATTGAATGTACAGATTGATGAGTTGTTACATATGTATGTACCTGTGCAAACTCTATGGAACATTTGCAACTCTGCGGGCCTCCTTTGTGCCACCTTCTAGTTCATATTCACTCCCTTCCAGGAAGTAGCCACCATTTTGACCTCTGTTACCATAGATTAATTTTGTCTGTTTTGAACGTTGTTAAATGGACTCTCATATTAATGGAAATTCAACTTCATATAAATGGAATTTATATTGCTGCCAGAAATGTATGCAAGTTCCAGTTACTCCACTTACTCATCAATGCTTGACGTTATCTTTTTAATTTTAGCCTTTTTAGCAGGTATCTCATTATAGTTTAATTTGCATTTCCCTGTTGATTGTGTTGAACTTTCTTTTCACATGCTTATCTGATAACCTTTTTAATGAGTGTCTCTTACGTCTTTGCCTTTTTTTCTTTATTTTATTTTATTTTTTTATTTTATTGGGGAAGGGGAACAGGACTCCATTGGGGAACAGTGTGTACTTCCAGGCCTTTTTTCCAAGTCAAGTTGTTGTCCTTTCAATCCCAGTTGTGGAGGGTGCCGTTCAGCTTCAAGTTGTTGTCCTTTCAGTGTTAGTTGTGGAGGGTTGCAGCTCAGCTCCAGGTCCAGCCGCCATTTTCTAGTTGCAGGGGCACAGCCCACCATCCCTTTCAGGAGTCGAACCGGCAACCTTGTAGTTGAGAGGATGCATTCCAACCAACTGAGCCATCCGGGAGCTCAGCTCAAGGTGCCGTGTTCAATTTTAGTTGCAGGGGGCGCTGCCCACCATCCCTTGTGGGAGCCGAGGAGTTGAACTGGCAACCTTGTGATTGAGAGCCCACTGGCCCATGTGGGACTCGAACCGGCAGCCTTCGGAGTTAGGAGCATGGAGCTCTAACCGCCTGAGCCACCGGGCCGGCCCCCATCTTTGCCTTTTTTTTTTATATTGGGTTGTCAGTGTTTTTTGTATTGATTTGTGGGAGTTCTTTCTGTTTTTTGGATGTTAGTCTTTTGTTGGTTATAGATAGGCAGATATCTTCTCCCCAACCTGTGGCTTCCCTTTTCATTCAATTGTTGCATTTTGATTAACAGAAGTTATTAATTTTCATAAAATCTAATTTATTAATTTTTTATGATTGGTGTTTCCTGTGTCTTTTTCAAGGAATCTTTACCTTTTTCAAGATCATGAAGAAAAAGTGAGGCACAGAGAGGTTAATTGGTTTGCACTAAGATTATGGCGGACTGTTATTTGTCTTTAAGCCTTCACTTGGTTCTTCCCTCCTGGGCAAATGGCTGCCCAATTAGACATTTCCAGCTTTCGCAGTTAGAGAAGTGGCTGTGTGAGTTCAAACTGGATCAGTGGGATGTGAATAGAATTGATGGACATCTCCAATTTGAAAGTAAGACACCTTTCATGTATTTAACCCGTCTTGCCCAGCCTCTGCACCCCCACCCTGTGCACTGTAACACAAACATAGTAGAGGTTCAGCTTTGGTCATGTAGATGAAGACAACACTCTGAATGGTCTCATGGAGCAGAACTCATTTATTTAAATAATATTTAAAAGTATTTAAATAATAAACGTAGATCAAATGCTTTCATTTCCATGCAGCCATTCCTGATCCCCTAATTAGTGCTCCCCTTTTCCCACAGCCTGGATGCCTTTCTGCTCCTGAGGAGAGAGTAGTGAGTTTGGTACAGCGCCTTGCACATGGTAGGCACTCAGTATTTTGAAATGAATGAATAAATGGCCTGGATGATAAGTGAATTTTTTAGGAGTTAAAACTGTCTATTTCATATTAAGAAATGTGCATCAGTTATGCAGGGGGTATCGCCTCGCTGGGAATTGAAGTTCTCTCCATATTGGTTCTGTGCCTTCTGTGCGATGAGGTTCTGACTCAGCAGTTCTGAATCAGCAGATTTGCTGTGCTGTATCACTTTCATCTGCCATAACACAGCCCATACAGCTGGGGATCTTGATACTAATTGCTGACATAGTGTGACCGTGCCCTCATTTGGCCTTTCAGCAAAGGAGACCGTTCTGACTGCTGTATAGTGAGAAGAGGTTCGCATGGAAAAACAGATGCGATCTTCTATTTGAGGCAGATGATTTGACTTAGACGACTCTGTGACAACTGGCTTCACTCAGTTCTCCTGGCATCTTAAAAGAACATTTGAACCATATTTGAGATGCCATTGTGTTCCTACCTCCAAATGCCACAGTTAGAGATTCTGATTCAGTATGTATGGAGTTGGGCCAAGAAATCTGCATTTTAAAATAGTTCCCCTGGCAACGATGATGATTGCTTACTTAGTTTTGGGAATCAGTGGCAGAGAAGGGTGAAGAGCCCAGATTCAGGAGTCAGATAGACCCGAATCCTAATTCTTCTATATAGTTACTTTCCCAAAGTTACGTAGTGTCTTTAAGCTTCAGTTTGATTATCTGAATATTATAAAGCCAACAATATTTACTTTAAAAGATTGTTCTGAGGATTAAATGAAGTAAGCCAGCTCACGTGCTCAACACAGTAAACATTTTGACAGTAAACATTCAGTAACTATTGTCAAATGTAACTGTTGTCATTACTATTATTATTACTATCATTAATCATCAAAATCTTTGTAAAGGATCTATCTTTCTTTGTATTGTTTTTGAATAGAATGTACAAAATAGGATTTACTGTCTCTACAAAAAAAGGATTCATGTTGTGTGTATATGTGTATGGTCTTTCTCTTAGTGAGGTTCTTAGTTTCAGGCGTTTAATTCAAGTTCTATGTGGGATTACTTTCACTCCAGTTCCTCTTCATGAAAAATTTACCAATTAGCCACTATGCTCTTTTTTTTTTAAATTATTGAGGGACTGTTACTGTGTGTGTGTGTGTGTGTGTGTGTGTGTGTGTGTGTGTGTGTAAGGGAGTATTACAAGGAAATGCTACCTGGAAAATTTAAGAAATGAATGTTTGATTACATCATTTCTCAAACAAGTAGATAGTTAACATGTTATAACTTAGGGATAGAAGTTGAGGCTGCGTGTAAAAGAAAAGCAGAGACACCTATTTCAAGTTCTGGTCTCTCCTTATATAATTCTCTATCTCGTCCAACACCAGAGAATGGAGCAAAGGTAATCTGAACTGGGGTTCAGTGGTGCTACCTACAAAATAAACTGACTTTTGATGTGTGTGTCTCTGTGTGTTGTGCATATGGGTTTCATATGTCCATGGAGAAGTGACGTGGAAGCCTTGGGGCAGGAGGGAGGGACTGGGAGTGAGTGGGGAGAGTCACAGTATCACAAGGTTTTAGCGCTACTCCCTAGCAATTTAGTGATATTTTAAGAATTTACTCCCATGGTTAACAGTGAATAATGAAAAGTTAAATTTCGGAGCAGAAACACTCTTTCATGGCAGAAACAAGAAGAATTCTTTTAAGTTAAGCAGAATGGTGGATTCACCCGAAGAGTCTTCTTTGCATAAAAAAGTAATACTATCACAAAGAACAGGATATCAAAAGAGGAATATATAACCTTTGGGTCCATGTCTTATATGCCTTTCATAGACATGGATTAAAAAGTCCATGTTAACTCTCATAATAGCTTGCAGTTGCTATCAGTTCTAGCCAATTTAGAAAACTTTGGCTTATATTTTGCCACATTTTGATTCCATTTGCATTCAGCTGCTTACTGAGTTTTCAGATTGCCTGGAGAGTGGGTAATGAAAGTCGTGGTCTACAGCTCTTTTATTTTAGTGAACCCTTCACAGCCAGAGTTCATTTATCATCGTCAACAAAGAGATGTCATCATTGGATAGAAATTTCAGTTCTTGGGGCAAGAAGTGTATTTAGAGCTGAAATTTTAATTAGAAATAAGATTGATTAATTAACAGTTAAGGGCTTCATTTGGGGTCAGATTACCCTCATTGCTCTTTTAAGTATTAGACATTCTTAGTTATCCAGAACCCATGGAATCCTTAATAGAGTTGGTTTATATATAATTTCTATTCTTTGACTCATATGAACTTAAATCTTGTCTAAAAACCTGTATGGATTTCAAAGGCTTAGAGAGGATTAAAAGGCTATAAAATGTTAAATAACTTCATCCAGTGAGCATGTTTACCTAAATGTGTCATCAAACTTCTCAGTTTTCTGGTTAGAAAACCGGTTTGGGACAGGCTGACTCACACTGTCAACTGATAGAATGCAAACACATTCAGAATTCTCCTGGCAAGACTAATGCAACAAAAACAGAGTTCTGTGAGCTTGAGGTGAAGTGTTTCATTTTTCTAATAAATCTTCCTATCACTAAGAACTTTCAAAATAAACAAACACATGTCTTCACAGTTGTTAGGTGCTGGGTGAAGTGGCATAGGCATACTACTGTTTCCAATATCCCCTTGCCGCCTTTAAAGGAAATAATTTTTAAAAGTAATCTGGGAAGTATTAGTAATTAGCCCTTGGATTGATATAACTAATATTCTGTAATTCTAGATATTATCCCTATATGTAAAGAAACATTTTACTGGATTTATATTTCACTTTTGATTCATAGATCTCAAACTTTTTGCCCAGTTACCCATATTCTTCTCAATTAACCCTCATGCGAGGGAGGTAGATAGCAAAAATATTTCTGCCCATTTTGCAGTTGGAAATAGCACAGAACTCTAGTTATCATCATCATCACCATTATTATTATTATTATTATTATTATTATATTTTATCAACTTTGCTCAACAAATTTCGGGCCAAACTCAAAGACGGCCAATGACAGTGATCTCTAAAACAATGATATTCCCTAAGTAAGGTTAACTGAGTAGCTCTTTTTAAGGATGAAGGGATGGAAGTTGGAATGTCTTCTTGGCAGCGCTCAGGGAACAGTCAAAATAAATAGACATTCCTGTTCTTTTCCCTTTTCCATTTCGTTATATCTCATTGCCATTTGTTCACATGTTGCTGTAATTAGCCAATTTAAGGCCAGGCAAGAAGGATTAGGTAGCATATTACACCCCCATACCTCCCTTTTTGAGATTTAAGATGGAATGAGATTTTCTTTTCCATTTACTTTAGCCAAATTGACAGGTACTTCTTTAATCCCATTTTATTGTAAACTAAGCCTTTATCAGGAAGTTGTATAGTAATGGGTAACATGGAAGCCATTTCTGAAGAGCCTTGCTCTCTGGTGTGTTGCTTATAATAGTAGTTTTCTGATCATTGTTTCTAATGTTATTATTCTTGATTTGCTTTTCCCGAATTTGACTCTGAAACACCTAACTCAATGCTTTGTGTATGCTGTGGGTTCTCTGACAAATTAACAATGATGGGTTAAGATTTTTCTGCATGCCAAATTTATCTTGGACTCAAGATATAAGGGAAACCTGGGGTAATCACACAGAGGGTCTGCACACCCTGGCCCTAACCTACTCGTCCACAACGGAGATTTAATTCCACCAACTTATCTATTTTATTTCCTTGTACCTACAGGTACATTTTCCTGCCTGGAATACCTTTCCCCTCTGCTCTGCCTGGTAAGAGTCTACTCAGTCTTCAAGCTGATTGCTCCCCGCTGGGATGCTTTCACATTCCCTCCTTGCAGAACTAATCCATCCTCAAATGGGATCCCTGAACATTCTGTACACGTCTCTGTTACAGCCCACAATTAGTTACCTCATGCTACGTAGGTGTGTACTGAGGCCTCACAGACAGGATCCATATAGTATTCTTTATTCTTTTCCTAGTTTCTACTTCCATGCATAGTGTTAAGTTATATAAATGCCAAATGGGTGACTGAATAGAAGATAGATGTCCCCATTTCCCCTTTTTTATATATAGAACAAGAATGCTCTTTCTTCTTTTTCCCCCCAGCAAGTACACTAGTCCCCCATTATCCACAGGGCATATTTTCAAAGACCCCCAGTGAATGCCTGAAACCACAGGTAGCATTGAGCCCTCTATATATTATGTTTTTTCCTATACATACATACCTATGATAAAGTTTAATTTATAGATTAGGCACAGTAAGAGATTAACAACAATAACTAATAATAAAATAGAACAATTATGACAATATACTGTAATAAGGGTTACGTGAATGCAGTCTCTCAACATCTCTTACTGCACTGTGATCATATGAAATGATAAAATGCCTAAATAAAGTATTTTATTTTACCAAGCTAAAAAACATAAGAATAAAATTAGTTGAGCAGAAGCATTGTGATACCGTGACAGGCAATCTGATAACCAAGACTACTAAGTAACCAAATGATTAAGGCTACTAAGTGACTAATAGGCAGGGAACATATCTAGCCTGGGTATGCTGGACAAAGGGATGATTCACGTTCTGGGCAGGACAGAGTGGGACAGCATGAGATTTCATCACGCTACTCAGAATGGTGTGCTATTTAAAACTTATGAATTGTTTATTTCTGGAATTTTCCTTTTAATATTTTCCGGCTGCAATTGACCACATGTAACTGAAACCGCAGAAGACCAAACTGTAGATAAGGGAAGACTACTGTAATCATTAGCTTTGGTTGTTTCTCTTTGGGATATCCTCATCAGCCTATTTCCAAGTTCCTATCCTTTGGTTCCTGAGTATGATCTGGCGTTAAAAGGTCTTCCTTGTAAAGTTTTAAGAAAACAGCTAATCGATATCTCACGAGAAATATCCAGTTGTAGCCGTATGTTCCCTTTCGGTTTTGTTCAGCCATATAAAGGAATGAGGTACTGCTACATGCTATAATATAGATGAACCTCAAAAACATTATGCTAAGTTAAAGAAGCCGGGCACAAAAGGAAATAATTTTTTCCTATATATTGTATGATTCTATTTGTATGAACTGTTCAGAATAAGCGAATCCATAGAGACAGAAAATGGTTTCCAGGGGCTGGAGAAAGGGAAATGGAGGATGACTGCTTAATGGACAAGAGGTTTCTTTTTATTGATAAATAGTAAGTAGTCCATTGCATGGATGTACCACAGTTTTGTTTATCCATTCATAAGTTGATAGATTTTTGGTTTGTTTCCCTTTTTGGCTACTGTGAATAATGCTGCTATGAATAATTATGTGTAAGTTTTCATGTGGACATAAAGTTTTCATTTCTCTTGTATATACCTGGGAGTGTAATTTCTGGGTCATATGATAACTTTATGTTTGACTTTTTGAGGAACTGCCAGACTATTTTCCAGAGCAGCTGCATCCTTTTACATTCCTACCCAGCTGTGTATAAAGGTTCTAATTTCCCCGCATCCTCACCAACACTGGTTACTATCTGTCTTCTTTATTATAGTCATTTTAGTGGGTTTGAAGTAATATCTCATTGTAGTTTTGATTTATATTTTCCTAATGGCTAATAATATTGAGCATCTTTTCATGAACTTATTGCACATTTGTATGTCTTTTTGGGAGAATTGTGTAAATTCTTTGCCAATTTTTTAATTGTATTTTCTTTTTGTCTTTTTTATTGAGTTGTAAGAGACCTTTGATTATTCTGGATACAAGCCCCCTATCAGATGGCGTAAGATTTGCAAATATTTTCAATCATTCTGTGGTCTGACTTTCAACTTTTAAAGCACAAATGTTTTTATTTTGATAATGTTCTTCCTGTTTGTTTGTTTCTTTGCTTGTGCTTTTGGTGTCATATACAAGAAACCATTGCCTAATTAAGGTCATGAAAATTTATGGGTATGTTTTCTTCTAAGAGTTTTATAATTTTTGGTTTTATATTTAGGTCTTTGATCTATTATGAGTTAAATTTTGGTTGTGGTAGAATAAAAAAACTTTATTCTTTTGCTTGTGAATATCCAATTGTCCCAGCACCATTTGTTGTAAAGACAGTTCTTCTTCCATTGAATTGTCTTGGTACACATTTAAAATCAATTGACCATCAACATGACAGTTTACTTCTGGACCCTTAGTTCTATTCCACTGATCTATTTGTGGTTCCTTTTGCCAGTGCCACACTGTCTTGGTTACTATAACTTTGTAGTAAGTTTTGAAATTGGGAAGTATCAATCATTCGATTTTGCTTTTCTTTTTCAAAACTATTGGCTATTCTGGGTCCTCCCCAAATTTCCATATGAGTTAGGATCAGCATATCAACTTCTGCAAAGAAGCCATGTGGGATTTTGATAGATTGAGTCTCATGTTGAATCTCTAGATCAATTTGGGGAGTATTACTATTTTAACAATATTAAGTCTTCTGATCCGTGAACATGGGATGTCTTGCCATTTATTTAGCTCTTCTTTAATTCTGTCAACATTGTCTGGTAATTTTCAGAGTATAAGTCTTATGCTTCTTTGTTTAATTTATTCCCAAGTGTTTTATTCCTTTTTGATGCTGTTGTAAATAAAATTTGTCTTCTTAATTTTATTTTTGGTTTCCTCCTTGCTACTGTATAGAAATACAGTTGATTTTTGTACATTGATCTTGTAACCTGCAACCTTGTTGAGCTCTTTATTAGTTCCAGTAATTTTTTAGTGGATTTCTTAGGATCTAATTATTATCACTCCTATCATCGTATTAGCTTAACTTCCAAAGTAAAAATGTTCTGAGATTGTTCATCTTTCATAAAAGGCAAAGCATTGGCTTTATTCATTTTTGTAGGATTGTACATTAGCTATTTTATCTGTGCCTAGATCTACATTTTTATGATGATTTTATGTTCTACTTTATGTGCATAGATCATCTATCTTAATTTTGTATTTTGAAAAGAAACTATTTCACCCATAAGCTGTGTTAGCATGTTAAAAATATTATCTGTGGAGATTTTTAGTCTTACTGTAAAATTTAAAATAGTTTAGAAAAGAAAGCTATCCTACATATCTTTTTTTCCTGAAAAAAGAAAGGGCCATAGATGGCAGTGACTCATAGGTTCATAATAGTTTTACCTCTTATTCTAATTCTCCAGAAAAAATCTAGGGTCAGTTTGGAGTTCATGAATTATGTCCTGTTCATCTCAGTAGCAGTGCTCTGTCCAAATAAGTGGCATCCTTTGTATTTGGGAAACATAAAGTAAGTTTATGTGGGCTTTGCTTTTAGAATTCTGCTACCTTTGATTCTTCTGGGGTCATTTTGTTACTTTATCAGGCAACTGCTGCAGGTAAGTACACATCTCATTTGCACTGCAGGAGCTGCTGCTCTTGGGTCAAATCCTTGCTGCTGTTGTTTTTATAGGCCTGTCCTGCTAGGAGATCTGAAGACCTCTGGGAAAGGTGCTAACAAGTACATGCGTGGGGTCTGTGGACCTCATTCTGTAACTGTCCATCCCAGGGTTGCCCCCTCACACCACCCCCACTGCATTCGTCTGATGCCTTCAGGGTCCTGCATAAAGTCTTTTTTTGTGTGGGTTTTAGTTCCTCATTATTCAAAAAACAAACACAAAGCTACCAATGATTAACCTGTTTCTGAAAGAAAAGTATCTGAAGTCATTTAGAGTCAGCCAATTCACTGAACAGTGTTTAATAGCAAAAAAAAAAAAATCTAAAACCCATATATAGGGCTAAGTGAATTGCATCTATAAAATGAAATAATATACAGCCACTTATAAAAAAAGGCAGGAAGAATATAATGTGATCTCCTCCATGCATTGTTGATATATACTGCCAATAATTTTTTGGAAAAATATACAGGAAACCATTAATTATGGGTTACTTTTGGGGAGTAGGAAGTGAGGTGAAGTGAGAGGAAGGCTTTAATTTTTATTTTATACTTTTCTGTTCATTTAAGTTTTCTAATTATTTTCATGTGTTATTATTTGTTCATTTATTTGTTCTTCAGTTATTTCAAACACTTACATAAGTAGAGATAATAGTATAATGAACCCCCATGTGTCACTCATGCAGATTCAATAATTATCAGCCCTTGGCCAGTCTTGTTTCTTCTGTACTCGCCCCCCCTCCCCCCACTGAAGGGTAACAAACAGCATATGCCACCCCCAAATATACCTCTTTGACATAAGGGTTATTTTGAGCTGATCATTTTGAGGAACAGCAGATGCAGCAGAGGTTCTAAACATGAGTAGAATTATGCTTTTCTACAGGAAATTTATACTTAATGAAGGAAATCTGTAGTATTTGTAGGAGTGTCTCACTCTCAGTACCAGGAAAAGATAGATGACTGAATCACAAGAGAATCTTATCAGTGAAGAATGCAACAACTTAAATCTGCATACCAAACTTTACCTTTGCTTTTCCTGATAACTTCCCCAAACTGGCTGTCCCTTCCCCACCCTCTTCCCCCATCTTTCTTTTTTGTTGTCTTTACCTGAATTTGGTATTTAATGTGGTAGCTTAGTTCTCTCATAGAGTTACTCATTTTTCCTAGGTATCTCCCATGTATGTATATATGATATAAATACGTTAATAAACTTTTGTTCGTTTTGCTCTTGTTAACCTGTCCTTTATTACAGCAGGTCTCAGCTAAGAACTGAGAAGGGTTAGAGGGAAAATTATTTTTCCTCCCCTACACTGTGCTCTTCAGATTATTTTGAAGCAAATCCCAAATATCCCATCACTTCATTTTTAAATATTTTCAGAATATATCTCTAAAAGAAAAGGATCTTTTTAAAAGTGCATATCACAATACTATTAACACACTTAAACTTTAGGAATACTTCATATTGTAAAATATCCCAGACAGTGTTCACATTTCTCTGATATTCTCTCTCTTTGTTTCTCTCTCTATCTCTCTCATAGTGTCTTCGAATCAAGATTCAAATAAGATCATGCAATGTGTTCTATGGAATTGTCTAAATTTCTTTTAGCTTATAAAGTTCCCCTCTATATTTTCCCCCGCATATTAAACATTATTTGTTGCTGAAACTGGATTGTTTAATACAGAATTCTCAGAATATTGATTTTGCTGCTTGTACTCCGTGTTGTCATTTCAGTTTTTGTTTTGCAATATATATATATATATATATATATATATATGAAATTTGAAGAAATTTAATGTTTCTACATTCATTCAACAGTGTAGAAAAAGTAAAAGTTCATGTCTCTGGGTCATATGTAGAAGCACAAAGAATACATACACTCGGTATTCTTACCATCAAAAAGGAGAGGACCTTTGGGGAGAGTTCTCCACTGAAACCAGCAGCTGCTTTGAAGTCCCTATAGCTGCTGCTACCAATTATACTGCTCATGTTCGTGGCTATATTTGGAGAGAGTAATACGTTATTTATTCTACAAATAATCTATTGGGCATCTCTGTGAGGGGCTCGGGATACAGAGATAACCAGATGTCTCTGCTCTCGTGGATCCTACATACAGTGGGGAAGAGAAGGCAGACCAGAGGCCTGATAACCAGGCTTGTCTCTCTCCCCTACACTCCGAGTGTTGGTGTCCAGGGCTTGCCCTTCTGGTGCAGTGCACATCTTCTGCTATTGGGTTACAAAGAGCATGTGTTCTCTTTCCTCCCCGTATGTATCCGGTTCTCCAAAGCTGGACTCCTCAAGTCTGGCGGCTTCTTTCTGGATTAACTGTGCCATAGGGCCTGTTTCTTATGGGTGATATTGATGATACTGAAGTAATTATTCAGAAAGCTCACCAGGTGGACTTGGGCTTTGCAGGTTTCCAAGGTCTCAGCCATTCCCTGTTGTATATGCCTAGCCTGTTCCTCTCACTTGCCTCACCCTGCTGGGACCTAAAGGCATTTGAGGGTGCTGCCCCCCATCCCCCTTTATGTTTCAGATATATTTTAAATGAAAGTAATTATTAATGAATAAGGCATCTGTGAGAAGGTTTGGATTGGCCATGATCACTTAATAAAAGCAGAATTGGAACATTGTTTGGGAAACATTTGAGAATGTGGTTTCATCTGAATTGCTATGTTTGTGTGGACAAAAAGGGGGTTCTATGGAAAATGACCTCACAGGGGGATCTGGTCACAAATTCCTACCACTGCAGCTCGTGGTGGGTAGTCACGCCACAGCCACATAACTTCTTTAGTTAAAGGTTGGTCTTTGCCTTAAGCAAGCCCTGTCCATGTTTAGGTACATCTAGGTTAACACACCCGTGAAATGCCTCTTTTCAGACCTCTCCTTCTAAAGCATGACCAGCCTTGAGAGAGCACATGATCTTCACTATCCTGTAATCCGACCCCACCTTGCTTTCTCTCCACCTTCATATAATCTTCCCTCCTTAATTCTAAATGCATAAAAGAAGCTGCAAACTGTCATTTCTTAGAAGTATTTATCACAGTCTGTTGAGATCCTGCTTCCAGGCGTATCCAGTTTGGCTCAAATACATTTTTATAAAAATTCTCTATAGATTTGGACATTCTTACTACAATATTTGTATGTTTGTACCATTTTTTTCGCCCCTTTAATCCCCCATCCATGCATGGTATATTTGAAGTCCAAAGAAACCAATTTTCAATGGGTCCTTTGCATGATTTGGTGGGTTTTGAGGGCTCATCCACGGTGCAAGAAACATTATGAACCCACAAATCTCCTTGGATTCCTAAGGTTTCTTTATGGAACTGAAAGTGGGAACTAAGTGAGTGCCCCACATGTTTCAACAAACAAAATATAATCAGTCTGAAAAAATACAGGCCTATCCAGAGGAGACAGGGAGGCATTTTTCAAGATTAAACTCTGTCTAGAAGAGATTTCTGTTTCTGCCATCCAGAGGTTGTTTGGGATGAAGTTTTGTCTGATTTGCTCTGCTTTGTTATTATTGAGACATGCCTCACTTAGAATTCAGCACAGATGAAAATTAAGGAGTAGTTTTTTCCCCCCGTCTAACATTTTTTTGTTATTCAGTGCCTCTTACTTTGTTTATTGATAAAAATCTTAGCCATCAAAGAAATGGTGAGAAGAAGCTGCTGAATTCTTCTGCATGAAGAAGCCAGGGGAGTTCTCCAAGGATGACTCCACAAAAGACCATTCATTTCATCTAAATGCTGTCCTAATGCTTAATGTTATCCTGTTTGAAAGTATGGCTGTAGAACAGCTGGAGTGTTCTTGAGTAGATTATTAGTTGGAGTTTTGATTAATCAACAAATCTGTTTAGAGTAAGAAGTAATTTGACATCAAGCAAATGACAGATGTGCCCTACAGGGAAACGTTTTTTTTTGTGTTTTTTTCTTTTTAATTTCACTTATATTTGGTCCTCACTATTGACACTAATGGTAAATATTCCATTTTGAGATCTCTCTACTATCTTTGAAGGAAATGTTTGCTAAATAGTGTTTTGATAGCCACATGTGATTGTCTTTTTAATATATTTTTCCTTTACTTATGTATATTCCAGTGTTTGTTATGGCATGAAATGCCTTGAATGTCGTATTTATTCAGAACAAAAAATGCATGGTATAAAGTGACAAAACTGTGAATTAGAAATTACTTATTTTTATGAAAACATATACTCAGCCTCATAAATCCTGCTAATGTTTCTTCTGAAACATCTTCTGAAGATATAAATTACTTGTTCACCAGACATCTCACATATTTCATGTTGTTACTGGGAGTTCATGGAAATAAATGGAAAATGCTCTGAGCATAAATGTATGTACATGATAAATAGGGAGGAAATGAGAGTTGGCAAATAAAAATTGAGTTAAATAGGAGAAATTGGTATGGAATTCTCACACACTCTAAACCAGGGGTGTCAAAACTGCGGCCCGCGGGCCAACTGCGGCCCGCAATCCATTGTTAATTGGCCCGCAACAAATTCCTAAAATATATTTAGTTTTCTTAAATAAACCAGGTGAGGCAATACATACTTCACCTCGAGTGAGTGGCCCGGCTGTTTGTGTATTTTACCGCATATGGCCCTTGGTAAAAAATGTTGAAAAAAGTTTGGACACCCCTGCTCTAAACCAACTGAATTATTAGAAGGGAATTTGACAAAATGAAGCTTGGATTCCACAATGCTAACGAAATCCAACTTGTTAGGACCTCTTATGGTCAGTGCTATAACCATTGTGAACTAGTGCGGAATCAGTCATGTGGTGGGAAAGGTGAGCTGGAGTCCTGGATCTGGACTCTAAAGCTTGGAGTGGGATTGTCCTGAGTGAGGAGGTTTCAGACCTTTTAGAGAAGGAGCTGCAGGAGCAGTGTTAGGAAGACCAGTGATGCCAGGCCATCAAAACCTGAATTTGATGGGGAAAAGGAAATATACTGAAATTATATGGACAATGGCAAAATAGTCTTTCAAGAAAAGGTTATGTTTGAGTATGGTTTTGATGACATATTGAAATTTTTTCTTCAGAAGTAACACGTCTCTAAAATAAAAGCTCAAGTCAGTGGGAAAACTTGATTCATGTTACTAACACTCACTTTATATACTTTTTAACCTCATACATATCATGTTTAAGATTAGGTCAGATTCAAGATTAGTCCGAGGTAAAGTTATAAAGTAAGAAATGGGTACCCCCTTCATTGCTTATAATAGTATAAATAGTCTATAGAGTGCTATTTAGCTACAGTATTCAAAATCCTTAAAGGTTCATTACTTTTGACCCAGCAATTTCACATCTAAGACTTTATTTATTCTAAGTCTACAATCAGGGAGGCGTAAAAATGCATTGGAGTATGAGGCTATTCATCATAGTGTCCTTTATAAAAGTGAAAAAGTGGAAGGAATCTAAATGTCCATGATAGGGAATTTGTTAAATAAATTACACTTGTATGATGCAGTATTATTCTTATACTTAAAAATTATGGTATAGAGGAGTTATTGGTGACTTAGGAACATGTCATGATTTTTTTGTTCGTGAACAAAATAGTATATCAAAACTGTGCCAGGTCTGAATGGAGAGAGTTGTTTTTAGCTTTTTTATAGTTAATGTTTCTGATTTTTTTTTAGCTTCAAAACCTCTTTTAGGATCATTCTTTCTTCCAGTTCCTTGATAAAGGACCTGCCATCTTTTCCAT
The DNA here is from genome assembly GCF_036562045.2 of Rhinolophus sinicus. Classification (NCBI taxonomy): domain Eukaryota; kingdom Metazoa; phylum Chordata; class Mammalia; order Chiroptera; family Rhinolophidae; genus Rhinolophus; species Rhinolophus sinicus. Next base: position 79,575,335 of record NC_133751.1, on the reverse strand, counting down.
CTGCTCTCTCTGGGACATTCACAAAGCTTTCAAGCTTATTCTGCTTCCCCTATGAAAACTGATTTGTTTTGTATGTTATTTTCGAAAGCTGGGCTAAGGGAAGAGAACCTATCTGGAAGCTAATGTAGGATAAGATATTAAAGGAAAATAATAGATTCAATTATAACACCTTGTCCTATATTTCAGTCACTTATTCAATAAATATTTATTGTATTTCTCCATGCTTGGGCCTGCAGAAGGAACTGTGAAAAGTAAGCCCACTTACTGTAGCTTATAGTGGGAATATTTGATTTTTCACAATCACTTTAGGCAAGTAGATATGATTAGTGTAGGGATCTTGTGACAGAGGAAGGCCAGAGGAGCACGTGGCGACTTATGGTATACTTCAAAACCATCACATTGGATGGGTCTTAATTTCGCATGTGTGGTAGGTTGTGCTCTTCAGAATACCATTGCATTAACATTTCTGTTTACCTAAGTAGAAGGAGTTCCAAAAGGGGGAAATAAGTTTCCATAGTTTAAAGAAAAAAAAGTTCATCGAGCACAATAGTGCCCAGCTCAGTGCTATAGTGTTAAATCATTAGGACATTCAGTGATACCCCTACGCTGAAGGAAAGAAGATACAACCAAGTCTAGAGAATGATGGCTTGTTGGCCCTCCTCTGTATTCTCTGTTGTCGGCATACCTCTAACGCTACATTTCACTTGTTTTGGTGTCTCTCTCCCCCAGATGGAAGGCTATGCCCCTTGAACTGCTCTTACCCATCATCACATCCTTAGCACCCAGCACGGGGTCTAATTAAATGCCTTGCTGGCAACCCCCAAAATGCCCGGTGATGTGACACAGAGCATGGAAATAAGCTATGTTGCACAAAGGCAAATTTGAAGAAAGATACAAATGCTTACTGAGTGCTTCTGTGTATCAGACACCATACTTAGTAGTTTCTATGCATTATATCATTTGGTCATCTCAAGAATTTATGAGATCCACAATTTTTTTTAACAGATGCTAAAACTGAGACTTAGAGAGAGTAAGTACTTTGTTCAAGGTCAAATAGCTAGTGGGAGCAGATAAGGAGATGGGACCATGGTTCAAAGTTTTGTTCTACCAGTCTCTGCTTTTAACTCTGATACCCTACACCCTTCCAAGGAAAGGCCTTTCTGTGTCATGATATGTTCTCCTCATTTACTCATTTATGCCAGACATCTCCATCCTCATAGCTGGCCAAAGCTATTTGGCTTCAGCTTCTTGTGAGGGAATAATACACTTGCCAGGAAATTTTACCTGCAAGTTGCAAATTCAGGATACAGTTTAATTCTAATGTTCCACCTTGATTTCCATTTATGAGGCAAAAATTTCCATTTTGATATGGTTTAATGACTCTTTTGCTCTTTTTATTTTATAATTAAATGGAACAGAAGTTTGAGGTTGCCTTTCCACATTCAGTCTTTGGCTTCCAGTTTTATAGGGCTGTTAACCTAGTAGCTATGAGCCAGTTAGATATATTTATCCAGTGCTTAATGTATGTCCTGCATTCTCCTAGGGCTGTGCTGGCTGTTGGTTGATTACAGTGATTAATAACCTTTTTGCCTGACCTCCCATAATGTTGCAACAGTGGTGATAGTACCACAAAATGAACCGGAATCCTCCCTGGATCACCTACAGATCATTTTATGAGGGTCTTGTCTCTTCAACTGTATGATAATTATGTCATGAATTTCTTTAGGACCTCCCACAACACCAGGTGCAAGGCTTGAGCACCTAATAATGATTCTAGGGAGAGTCGTGCCGAATATGTTATCAAGAGAGCTAGCTTCTGGTCTGGCTCTACTATTTAGCAGCAACAATGGGGATTTCTTAGCTGAGATTTGATGGGCCTTGTTTTTCTCAATCAAAAATCAGAGGATTGGTCTAGATTGCTAGTTATTTTCTAGTTTAAATTTGAGTTTCAGAGATGCCTGTAATTTTTTTTATAGTTATCTGATCGATTGATTCATGGCGGTGGCATTAACAGGAATAGAAACATTGTAAATTGACCTGGATTTGCAAAGAGGATATTAAGTTCAGTTTTGAATATGTGACGTTCAAGAAGCAGTAGTGTGTACCTGAATCTAGATCTCCTTTAAGAATGGAAATACAGATTGGATTTGAAGTTGGTGGTGGAGATGCTGTCATTCTCACTGACCTCTTTTGATAGTATGAGTTAGAATCATAAGCTTGATGTAAAAGGTACTTATTCATAATAATCACATAATCACAGATTTTACATCTGAAATCATATATCCTGTCCTATTTGTTTTATGCATAAGAGTGGAGATAATGGAATTTGCCCAAAGTCACACACTAGCTGCCAATAATGATCTGCAGGCCACAGTCCCCTATCTCCCAGTTCACCCCTCACTATGCTTGTTATGTTTTCTGTTAGACTGCTTTTTAACATTTGTAATATTCTTTTGTAAGCAATAAATTCACTAATCATTATGCATCCAAATACACACCAAAAAATTATTCGTAAAATTTGAGCTCAACTTTCTGGGAGGGATAACAATCAAATAGTGTCATCATTGTATCTGAATTTTGACCTCTGTAATTAAACGGTATTGTACAGAAACCGCTGAATTGTACAGTTACAAGGGTATGGTTTTGTGATGTGTTGAAAGTTAAGTCATGGTACAATCCTAAGTGGTTTTTTGGTATTTCATGAGACAGTGAATCTCTCTCTATCACTGCCCAGATCCTGTATTAGGTCTGGGGTATATGAACACTGTGCCGATCACACTGTGATTCTCTATGGAATTATAATATCGAAGTGGGAGTTAGTGGTGGGTCTCCTTTTTGTTCTGACAGAGAACTGGATATCCATGATAAAGGTCAGAGGGAGATCTGGCATCCATTTCACTACTTGCAAGACATTGTCTCGAGAATATGTAATACATGTAACGCTTTGCCAGAAAACTGAAAGGAAATGATTGCATTTGAGTACAATGTATTCTACAACAATAGTTTAGTGTGCATGAAATTTAAAACTGCTGGCTTTCCAAATATGATTTTTAAAAAGTGGACAGATTTATTTTTAAAAAACATTATAACCATTGTAATATTACATTATAAACATTGTAATATTCTGAAAAGCTAAGATTTAAGACTACAGAAACAAAATTCTAATGGTAATTGTTGCTATATAATGAATTCTGTAGTAAAGTACTCTAGTTTGTTTATTGAGTTCTCCTGAATGTTCTATTTTCATGAGCATTTCATGTTATCGTGTTATTTTACCATAATAGTGCCTTTTTTAAAAAAATCTACCCATCATGATGTCATAGTGCCTTACAAGAATCAGTACCAAGTCGTAAAGTCTGCAGTGGTGTCTGTTTCACACATGCACAAATTAATTGGGGATTTATGAGGTCGGACAATTAAGTTCGTGAACTCATCCTAGAAAAATGCTACATACCACATTGCTGAATATCACTATGGTCACCTTTGAAGTATTGCCCTTGGGAAGCTATGTACCAATGCCAGTACCTAGTCCACCCCTCAAAGCAATTTTGGAACTCTTTTTCTGGACTGGACATCAGAGCTATTGTCGTATTACCCTTGATGTCCTGAATGTCATCAAAATGTCTTCCTTTCAATATTTCCTTTATCTTCAGGTAAAGAAAGAAGTCATTGGGACCAGATCAGGTGAGTAGAGAGGGTGTTCCAAACTTGGTTAACTGTTTGTCCAGTTGGTACAAATTCATAATGAATAATCCCTCTGATATCAAAAAAGGTTAGCAACATTGTTGTAACAAGTTCGTGAACTTAATTGTCAGACCTTGTATGCAGGTGGAGACCACATCTACTGCCTTCACCTGGTCTCTAGCACAGGACTTGGCATGGAGCAGGCATTTAATTAATTGGGGTTTGGGGAGGAGACAGTAAGTGAAGGAATAAATGAATGAATGGCAAGCAGCACTAACTAGCTAACTAGTTAAACTAACTGGAAAAACAGACAATACATCATTCATATATATATATATATATATATATATATATATATATATATATTTCAAGGGAATATCTAAAGCCTCTGGAAAGAAGATTTTATATTTTTGAGAGATCTTTGAAAGTAGTCCAATATACAGTTGACCCTTGAACAACAGGTTTGAATTTCTCGGCTCCACTTATATGCAGATTTTTTTATTTTTTTTCAATAAATCCCCGGGTTTTCACATCTGCAGATTCAACTGCAGACTGAAAACAGTGTTTTCTGTCTGTAGTTGGGATTCCATGGATGCAGAGCCGACCGTATGCATTTTTCTATGCTATTTTATATAAGGGACTTGAGCATTTGCAGGTTTTGGTATCTACAGGGTGATGTGTGGCAGAGGGTGCAGGTGCGGGAGGTTCCTGGAACCACTCAACTGTGGGCACCAAGGGATGACTGCAGTTAAGTTTTGGGGGAGTCAGAATTTATATGCAGATTTTCAACTGCATGGGGGGTTGGTGGCACTAACCCCTGTGTTGTTTACGGGTCAACTGTACTCATTCAACAGGAGGGTCAGATGTGGCTCAGTGTTTCAGTCATCTTGTCTGATGTCAGTAGAAAACAAGAAAATAGGCCTGGGATAGCAGATACAGGTTGGTGATGGAAATCTTTCTTTACAAAGTTTCAGGCAAACAGAGAGGTAGATGTGCTTTGTTCTTGACAAAAACCCAAACAGCAAAGGACTTCGCCCCAGCTGTGGTCCAAGGCAACACCCCTGGAAACTGGGTCCCTGGTGACTGTCCTGCAAAGACCCCTCTGCCCTTGAGCCACTGCTTTGTCCAGTCACACTTGGGCAGGACAGGAACAAGAAATGAATTCTACCTGTGACTCCTTCCTCACTATGTGGCTTTTGAGAAGCTACCATTTGAACTCCTGCTTGTAAAATAGGAATATCAGTGCTCACCTACTTGGCCAAGATATTATGAAAAGTAATTTAAGGCTTTAAAAAAAAAATCCATGCTTGAAGCCACATTTTTATACAAATTGCCATAACAGCATTTGTTTCCCACTTTGGTGGTTATTTCAAGGCCAGAAATGCAGTAATATATATGGTTAGTATCCATGTTTTGTTTGAGTATTCTAAAAAAGAATACATGGTTTCAAAAAAAGGAAATTATTTTTTCTTCACAGCCTTTTCCCCCATTGAACTGAAAAAGGAAAAAAAAATGCAAGCTTTATGAAAGTACAGACAAAATTGGCATTTCACTTATGGGAAAATTTTGCAAAATTGCACTGACTAAAAGTGATTTTTGTTTTGGCTTTCCTGTGAAGCCATCCAGAAAGGCCAAAAATTACTGGCGTTGCTTTTGTATAAAACCTTTCACATCAACTCCATTTGTAATTCAGCCAAGTATATAATTCAAGTCGTCAGTGACACACATATCCACACATTGGAGCTGGTCAGTGAACAGAAAGTTGTCATGACATGTGGATATAATATTATCTTACGGACAAACCAAACCGCACAGATTACAGTGAAGGAAACTTTGCATTAACATACTTGGGAACAGGGTTTCCTGAGCTGATCCCTACCCCTCAGTCCTTCAGTGGGAAATCAATTGTTTACTGATTACAACGACATCACTTGGCAAACATTTTGGCCCAAACACAACATGTGACATCAGTCTCCTTTAGGGTTTTCCACATAAAGCAAATTTTCCAAAGAAAATACAGAAATTGAGCCTTAAGTATTCAAATTAACTATCTCAGTCATGTATATCTTAATTCTTATTGTATTTCCTAGTAGATATTACCCAACACTTAAAATACTAGCACTAAACTTGCACACTGTTGTTTCAGAGCTTTAATCAGATAGTCCTTTATAGCTGTCGTCACCCACCCAACCCCTTTTATGGGGGTTATGATATCTTTGTTTCTCTGTACTGAGGGTCACCGATTTGGGAGTGGTTTACATCACTTTGTTTGAGGAAGGAAGTAAACATTATTCTTTGACCCCTTAGGACAAGTTAGTGTTGCTTTTGTGAGGGTGTGTGCTTGAGAGGAAATACTCTCACTAAAGTTAGGACTCAGTGACGGTGCATGTTTTGTCATTTGTCGTCTGAAAATGAGACGTGAATGGTATCTCTCCCTCTTGCATAAGCACCACCTCTGTGTACATTTACCATTTACCTGAAATTATTAGAGTTTCTGCCACTTGTGTCTTTAGGTGGTGTTCATTTACTACTTTGATGCACATGGCCGTAAAGCAGGTGGAAGTGATGCCGTATGAAGCCATAGCCTCTCTGCCGAAGGCAGGGGAGCAGCGGGGCCAGGGCACCAGCAGTGCCAAGGGGTGGGAATTGTGATGTTCCACAGGTGGAGCAGCGGAGGCTTTATCTGTATCCAGTGGGAACTGAGAACAGGGTTACCATTCTCACGCCCAGAGTTCCATCTGGAAGCTGTTCCTTGGCAAACAGAAATAGGTGGGTATCCTCACATCTTCTGGAGTGGCTAAGCAGGGCAGGAGAGTCAGTCCAGCCATTTGTCCCTAGTTTTGGGTAACGGTATGTTCACTTTCATTATTCTTCAAGACAAAGGCACTTTGTGTCCTATAAACTCAGAAATATGATCTTTACAATATTTTCTCTTAAACCCCTTTGATGCATGTGGAAATACCCTTCTTAATATATTGATTCCATGATGTACAATTTACTTTAATCTCACTATTTTCCTTTCCCTCTAGCCCATGGCCTTTATTCCCAGTGATGCTTTGCTCCCATGTCTCAGTGTTCTTCTTTGCTCTCTCTTGGTTTAAATAATCCTTGCCATCGCCCCCCCCCCCCCCCCAGGTTACAGTATTACTTCTCAATTGCCCTCCTCAGCCTTCCTACAGAAGAGAGTAGAGCTACAACAGTAAATATTAGAACTGCACCACCACCAGCCCTCCGCATTCCCACGCTAAATCTGTACATCTTGCCTTCGTCATGAATGTGGTAAGCCCCCTGGGCAGGGGTGGCCAGTACCCCTTTGTTCTCTGGCAGGCAGTGCTCTCAGACCATGGTCAATAAATGTTCATACTAATGAGAGATGAAAAGAAATGTCTGTGGTCAGCATATTAGTGCCAAGTAGTGTGGAGTCCAAATGAGGCCACGGGTGCCAAACCACAGGGGTTCAAAATAATATTTAATATGACATTGTCTCATTGAATAACATATCTTATATGGTAATGTCTGAGTCAAATCTTCCCTTGGTGCCAGACTTCTTTTGCTCCTTTCATCTGCCCCTGAAGATATTTCAAGTTCATGAGGGACAAAGGAACAAGACCCTTTTCGACTCAGTGAGTAGAGAACAAACTTCCCGATGAATGTGGAAGAAGAGCTGGGTGTGAGGACCATGGATTCTCTGGCACGCTGACCATGAGGTACATTGAAGAGAAGTGAAAGTTTGCCATTATCCTGGCTGCTATGTAACTTGGGTTACCTAACTAAAACATGAATTGTAAGTAGTTAAATAAAGCAGTTGAGACTACTAGTATTTTGTAAAAGGCAGCTCACAAGTAATTTTTTTCCCTGTAACTGTCAGAATGCAGCATCATTGGCTCTATAACTCATAAAAGAAGTACACATGGAAAAACAAGGGAAGTGAAGATCCAGTAATATGTGACAATGTGAAGACTGCTTATTTTCTATCTTTGTAGTATCAACAAAGGGTCAGTTGTCCTCTCAGTTAATATAGGTGCTCATACTTTGCACATTGATTCAGAACAGAAGGTCGAAGTGGAGCAAATAACCTGCCCTCCATAGAGCTTTAAAGTGTGTACCAACCAATCTCCCAATATTTTTCAGCTAAGCTTCTCAGAATATGAGTTCACATTTTAAGTTTCTGTGTTCACAGTTTTTATTTATTTTTCAAAGCATTATGCTGCCCTCAGTGTTCTAGTGAAAGGGTTCGAGTTCCTCACTATTTTCCTTGTTGCCAAATTTTGGGGCATTTTGTCATCCTTTTCTGTATTATTTGGTGGTATTTCACTGCTCACTCTTTCTCGAAACTCTTTCTTGCTTGGATTCTTTGCTTTCTTTCCCCTCCGGTTCTTCTAACTTTGCACCATTCTTTCTTAGCTTCCTTTCTTGACCCATTTTCCTCCAGAAAACCCCCAAGCATTGATGTTTTCTAGAGTTCTCTTTTCAGAATTCTCTCTCCTCACCACACCAACACCCATAACTTTAGCTCTTACCAGATGCAAGTTTGCATCACCAGCCCACCCTTTTCCAAACCTATATGGGTTGTCTTTGGACACATTATTCTCCCCACTGGAGATTGGACTACATTGGGTACCTCACACTCAACATGTCTAAAGCAGAACTCACCCCCTACCCCTCCCTCAACTTTTGAACCATCCTCCCCCGCCAAAATCCTTCAACCACAATGAGCTGTGTCCCATTCATGTATTCTGTACCTTGGTGAATAGCCAGTACTTCTCAATAACTCCATGTTTCCCTTGCTCTGATCCCTGGTCTCATTTGTCACTAATTACAACTGATTATACATCATACATGTTTCTTGTTTACGCTCCATCCTCCCTAAGCCCATAGCCATTGGAGCACATAAGCTCCTTCTGTCTTTCCTCCAGGCTGTCTTAAAGGTTCTTTAAGAAAGCATACCTGATCAACTCTTCCCCCTTCTCACAATTTGTGATTTGCTCCTTCTTGCAGCAACATGACATCCAATTGCTTGTGGTTATCCTTTCCTTTTCTTATCCTGCAATTACATCCTGTGCTGTAGCGATGAAAGCTTGAGTTCCCTCGGTACCTTACCTCTATGATGTGACACTTCTTTCTGCCCCTGCCATGTATATAGTTTCCATTCTTGTTTGTATAGGAACTAAACTCTGTCACCTCTGTGCAGCTTTCTCAGGGCACTCCCTTGCAGAATTAGGCGCCCAGGATTTATGTTTCCACAGCCTTTATCACACCTGGTTATTTTTGCATTGTACCGATGAAGTCTTTAAACAGATCGTTTTCTGGACCAGGAGATCTTTGAGAGCTGAGGCTGTGCCATGCTCATCTTTGTGTCCCTGGTACAGTGCCCAGCCCATGAGGTTAGTAAGAGTTTGCAGCATGGTTCATTGTCTTGTCCAAAGTGCCTTACCTTTCACATTCCTGTTCTAATAAGCGTATGAATTCATCATTCTTCTCCATATAGTCTTTATGCTTTCTCTTTTCTTCCTCCAACTCCAATATGGTTTGCCTATGAGATTTTTTTACCATTAAAAGCTGTTCCAGGATTCGTCTGTGCGATTCCTTGTGTTTTTCCACAACTTTGTCCAACTACAAAAGAAAATAAATTGATAGTCTGTTAACTACAAATCATTCATAATATTGCCATCTTTCACTCTTTTAGAAATGTCCAAGTTTTGACTAATTAATTCATCAGTGGGTTCTGATCTCCTTGTTTAGTTTTTATCTTTCCTCTTGTTAATTGATACTTTTTTACTGTCATCATATTTTTCTCCAGAGAGAAAAATTGGTGCCTCTGTGGATATCAGAACAGTGTCCTTGTAACCCCTTTCTGACACTGCCTTCTCTCTCTAGGGAAACCGTATCAGGAGAACGATATGCACAATGTTTAATTCTGCAGCTGCACTTGCTGCGCTCTACTGCCCAGCCCTCCCGATGGTGCTCTACCCGTATCTGCCTCTTGGGTCCCTTGCTCTGTTTTTCATTGCATTACGCATCAAGGTGATTGCATATTTAAAAACAAACATGTAAACATTTGTTAATCAGTTCTGTGTTGTTATGTAGTGTGAATGTGACCACATGTAAGCACCCAGTTCTTTCTGGTTTCCGTGGCTTCTTACATGTCTGTTATAAATCTATCACCCTGTGCTGGATTTATGTATTTGTCTCCTCTACTAGACCGTGAACTCCCTGAAGACAGGGCCTACGTCCTATTTTTCTTAACTTCTTCGCATCTAACGGAGTGCCTTATAGTAGGTGTCCAGTATATGTTTACAGATTGAAAACAAAATAAACAAGCAAGGAGTCACGAAAGAAAAGAGAGAAAGAGGCTGATTGAAACAAATGTGGCTCGGGACCTTTGGCCAGTGATAAATTAAAATCCAGTTAAGAACATGGTTTTGAAAGCATGTGACTTTCTAGTTTGTTAAATACTAGGTGCTATAACTGATAATATTGGTTGGTTTTTTTTTTGTTTTTTTTTGTTTTGTTTTTTTTTCAGAACTTTATTGGGGAACAATGGTCAAATTGTTGTCCTTTCAATCTTAGTTGTGGAGGGTTCTGTTCAGCTTCAAGTTGTTGTTCTTTCAGTCTTAGTTGTGGAGGGCGCAGCTCAGCTCCAGGTCCAGTTGCCGTTGCTAGTTGCAGGGGGCATAGCCCACCATCCCTTGCGGGAGTCGAACCGGCAACCTTGTGGTTGAGAGGACGCACTCCAACCAACTGAGCCATCCAGGAGCTCAGCGGCAGCTCAGCTCAAGGTGCCGTGTTCAATTTTAGTTGCAGGGGGCGCTGCCCACCATCCCTTGCGGGACTCGAGGAATTGAACTGGCAACCTTGTGGTTGAGAGCCCATGCTCCAACCAACAACTGAGCCATCCGGGAGGCAGCTCAGCTCAAGGTGCCGTGTTCAATCTTAGTTGCAGGGGGCAGAGCCCACCATCCCTTGCGGGACTCGAGGAATTGAACTGGCAACCTTGTGGTTGAGAGCCCACTGGCCCATGTGGGAATCGAACCGGCAGCCTTCGGAGTTAGGAGCATGGAGCTCTAACCGCCTGAGCCACCGGGCCGGCCCCAATATTGGTTGGTTTTTATTCTTTGCCTTTATCATTAAAAAATTGAAAATTTGTGACTTTGTGAATTAGAAGCCAATTTAAATCATACATCCTTAAAAAGCACCTACTTGTCCAGGAACACAAGGCATAAAATAGCCAATGCATTTCAGAACAAGAGTAGCACAAAAAGTATCCCAGCAAACAGAACCTAACTAATTCTCTCAGACCTCTAAACCCTCAGGCTGGTTGTCTAGTTTTCTAATATAGGTTTATAATGGTGCGTTAACACACATACAATACTAACTACCTTATGTCATACAGGTATTGATTATTTTTAATAAATGTAACCAATCCTTTTGTGGAAGCTGAAAGTGCTAAGTTATGTTGCCTGCTGGCACAGCCACTGTTAACTAATGACTGTCTTCTGAGAGGGAGATTGTATTGTTAGTTGTCCTATGTCTCAAACCCCAAGAGCCCTCTGAAAATTCCTTCTTATCAGATGCCCAAACATTAAAGTGCATTGAAAGAGAAATTCAAATGAACTGCTTTTGGAATTTGAAGAGTGAACTAGTGGTAGGATCAGCCTTCATTTAGGAAATTTGTCAATTGACTTAAAACATTTAATTTGTATAAGATCAGCCCTAGAATTAATAATTAGAGTAGCTATTTACAATACATAAATGAAGGACTAGTGGAGGCTTCTTCAATGCAAGAAAAATGACTTTCCTCGGATAGCTTCTTGTAATCGTGTGGACATAGGTATTCAACTTTATTCAGCCCAAAAAGAGAAAATAAAAGACTTGCTTAAACCACTGTTGTTTTCCATTGTGAGTTTTCCTCACATTGTTTTGCTTGTTTGAAGGGACAAGGAAGGAGGGCTGGAAAGAATCACTGCCCTTCATTTCTTACCTGCCTTCCAAGTTGTCTCCCTTCCTTCAGTCTCACCCCCTTCTGGCCTGTCCCGATCAGTGACAACCCCGATGGCATGACTCCACTGTCCTATCCAGAACCAGAAGGTCATTCCCCATTGGTCTCCTGGCACATCAGCCCCCTTCTGACTCCATACCTTCTCGTCTTTCTCACCCAGCCTTCAACCACGCTGGGCTTTGGGAATTCTGAGAACATGCCATGGTAATTCCAGACTGCTTTCTTCAGTGCTAAAATCTAGAAACCTTTTTCCCCTTCCACCCAAAACTTTTCCTGTTCCTTCTTTGTTACTTTCTCTGATCACTGCTGGGTAGAATTGTTTGTTCCATCATATCAGTGAGACTAGTGCTTCTGTGGGTTTTCTTTCTTCACGTTCCATGACTCTTGAAGGATGGCTTCCACGTACGGCATGCTATTTATTTGGTGCAAGGAGCTCGTGTGTATCAAGAGTGGTCATTGGAAAGCTGTCAAATAGTGGCCTGACAGAGGGAAAGCTCCCAAAGAAAAAAATGACGGATTCTAGAGATGTTTTAACATATACCTGAAGTTTTATTCTGTGCCTTCATTTCTCCATGCCCAGGATGCCTCTTAGAAAATATGTCACTGGTTCTCAGTTCAGTCTCTTACTGATTCCTGACAAATCGAATAATGGACTTGATCTTCCCTGAACTCATTTCATGTCTCACCACCAGTGTGAGCTTGGCCAAGCCACTTAACCATTCTGTACTTCAGTTTTCTCATTTAGAAATTAAATGGTTGCACTTGATTTCTAAGATCAATTCCTAGTGCCCCAGTTTTCTCAAGGCAACAAGTATTTATTAAGTGTCTCTTATGTTCTATGGACTTAGTGCTATGATAGTTGCCGTGGGGAATACAAGGGACGTTTGACTTTCAGGGCTTATGCTTTCCCTAGGGAGATAACACACACACACACACACACACACACACACATACACACACACGCCACAATTAGGAGCAGTGTAAGTGGTATATCATTAAGTACTAAGGGACTGTCAGATCACCAGTGCCCCTTTTTGTATCTATCCCCATTACAGATTGAATGAAGCTTGGGGAAGAAAACAGGGAGACGGCTCAGTTATTTCAGGGAGTGTCAGGGACAGAAAGAATGGAAAGTAATGTTTCCTGTGCTATGACATGCTTCCTGCTTATCATTTTGACCTCCCTGATGTCCTGTCCTACCCCCAGCTCCTAATGCAGTTCAACTCCTTGCCTAGGATGAAGGATGTACAGTGAGTTTTCCTTAGGTTGGCTTTCTGGTGATTGTTTCATGGTCAGAGGGAATGGAGAACAGAGAGGTTTTCCATCTTTTTACTTCCAGTTGCTTAATATATGTTTAGAAATGAATAATGACCTTTGTTTTACCTCCTGAGTCACAGACCACCCTGATTTTGCATTTGATTTTCTTTCTGCCCTATGGCTTTAACACTTTGCTTTTCCATTGGCTCTTTGAAGATTGTCCTTTTCTTTGATTTGCCTGAATATACTGTTAGAGATAAAGGCAATCCAGAGAGCAGAGAAATTGGCCATTTTAGTAGATCAAAGGTAACCAAATATACTATTCACAAATGTCCCTTCTTCTTCCTAGTCTTCACTGAAACCTGATTTTCCTGGATAACACTGGAATCTCTATTTTATAGGGACCACTCATTCTCTCATGACCTCAATATCTCAGACTCTGGAAATGGCAGCGCAATTCTCTTGGCTCTGCATTACCACTGCCAGGCTCTTCTGAACACCCTCCTGTTTTCATTGCCTGTCTGGATGGTGATAGTCTTTTCTCGTTCTCATCTTGGTCACCTACTGAACTTCCGGTCACTCTCCCGACAATCTACCTATCCATGTTCAATCTTGGTAGCATTCTGGGTGATTTTCATATTTAGCTGGACCTTGCCCGTGGCTCTTTCCCTATGCCTGGTCAGCAGCCTTTAACTTTCATCCAGGCGCCAATTTGAAGCCATGCCTCGCTAAGTACTAGCCCCAAATACATCCTTACCTTCTTAACTTTATCTTTCACTTGACTGACGAGAGACCATCAATCATAAATGCTCTATTTTTTTCTCCTACTTCTGCTACTCTTAACTTACCTATATTCTTCTACATTCTTAACCTCTTCACCTGTGTGAACTTCTTTGGTCCGTCCCTATTTGTCTCCTTCCACTTCTTGTTTCCTCTATGAATTTCTCTTTCTTGTGTCTTTGATCCCAACTCTGTCCCTTCAGAGTATGGCTACAAACGTGGTCGGATCTTCTTTTCTAAAAACGTACACATATGCTCACAGAGAGAGAGAGAAGGAGAAGGCTTTTCCATGAAGCTTAAGTTTTGCTGTTCTTCACTTGCTCTGGTGTCATCTGGAGCCTGTCGAAGGCCTACCCGTGTGTTTACCTAGTCATGTATTTTGTGAAATTTCAAAAGTAATACATTTTAATTGTAATCAGCTAAAACCTCTCTTTTTTTTCCACTTGTACTTAGCTTCCATCATATGTTTTTTTGTTTGTTTGTTTGTTTTTCATGCCAGGTAGTTTTAGAGAGGCTGTGAAGAGTTTTGGGGTGCTGCTAAAGGGAAGTTCAGTTGGTCTCAAAGTCATTTCCATGTATAGGCAAGTTATTGCCAGCATCTTCATGTAGGAAAGCGTTCCAGAAAAGCTTTTACTGGCCACTGCGCCAGCTCACCAGCCTTGCCAAATAAAGGTGAAAGGCCGGAGGTTATATTCCAAAATGAATGTGTCCTTTAGTTCCCAGCACTGGAAGTTTGTGGATTGAGAAGAGAAAGGTTCAAAATATATGGGGTCAGAAGCTAGTCTACGGAAATTTCCCTTTTAGTTCCCAGCTTCAGAATTTCTCTTGCTTCCATGTAAGTGCATCCATTCATTGAAGAGTGTGTTAGATAGTTTAATGCTTTTATGTATTTTTTTAGTGATATAATCTCACTGGATATTGAGTCCACAGTGTTACTAGAAGTGGAATTCCTTTATGTTCTACCTGATTAACCCCTATTTACCCTCTGGATCTTGGCTTTCCTGATTCTTCCATCTAAATTCAATCCCCCATTATAGTCTGTCATAACGCTTTGTGGTTTTAACCAGAGATTAGTATGTGTGTAATTGTGTACTTACTTGTATGATCATGTTGTCTGTCACTCTCTTAAACATTAAACACCCTGAAGACAGGAACCACAAGTTAAAACTGTGGTGGACTCTTGAGTTCTCGCGTCTCCCTCCCTCTGGACAACCCAGCTATTCCCTCTTCCCATCTGCACCCTTTGTTCCAGCTCCCAGGCTTCCACCAGTGTTTCATCTTAAGTCAGTGTTCCCATCATGTGATGTAACTGAGCGCAGTTTGTTCTTCTAAGGTATTTTGCCTTGAGAACAGATAAATCCTTTTTACTTTACCCTAGACGTGGTTGAGATTTTTACATTTTCCAAAAAGAACATTGTGAATAAAATAAAAGTGTGTATGTGTGTGTGGGGGGTTAACACTCTGCAGTGGGAGAAAAAAAAAGATTATTTTTTTAGTATACCGATCCTTATTTTGATGTAACTAGGGTACAGTCACGGATGGTCTTAGTGGGAACACTGGCCTCTTTCTTTTCTTCAGCCTTATCTAGGGAATTCTAGTCAGAATTCCCCTGTACTGGTTTTTCTCTGGATATCTTCCTCTCACCCGTTACTTCCTATTAGGTACCGGAGGAGGGCAGACACCTGGTTTGTTGGGTGGGTAGAGTTAATTGTGTGGACTTCAGGGAATTGGATAGACTGATAGCTGAGGAGAGACAAATCTCTAGGGAAAATAGAAGGCAAGAGACGAAAGTGGGCAAGTCATGGAGGTGGGAATGTGAGGTGCGTGCATGGGGGTGGGGACAGTAATCAAAGAAGGTTGGATTGGTAAAGCAGGGCTAAATTATGGGCAAATTTCAGGGACAAGCGTCTGCAGAGGGGCGGGGTATTTCCAATTTTGCACGTGTATAATAGAGTTAGTTTGAAACTAAAAGTTTTTCCTACTGATTTCAGCATCAGTTTGGAATCATCCTGTTTCATTTCACAGTAAGTGTTGAAGGGTTGTGTCATTCATGGAGTTTTGTCAAGATATGTTTAGTGAGAGTGAATTTGCATTTACGCTCATATGGATTGGGGGAATCTGTGCCTAACACTCGTTCCCAGTCACCATGTTGGGAGCCAGCATTCAGTTTTAACACTGTTGACTTGAACACAGCTTCAGCTCCTCTTGTTTAAAATCTGGAATAAAGCACAAATCAACAGACTCTGGGTGGTCTCATCCTCTCCCCTCAGAGAAGCAGGTCCATATGACCAAACTCCTTCACAATTTGGCAAGACGGTAGTCTTCTCTCATGAGACACCCAAGACGAGAATAGCAAGGACATTAGAGGTCAGTCCTAAGGTAGGTTGCCAGCGCTTATGTGGGGGAAATTGGTCCAAAACTTGCGTTCACTCTCTCCAGCCTTAACTCATGCTCCTAGTTGTTTCCTTTTTATGAAAATGAAAAATTATGAAATTTTCCATTGAAGTCTCAGAGGAAAATAGAAGAATAAAATAAAGATGCCAAAGAGTTTCAGAAATGTCAGCAAGTCAAAAGCAAGCCGCACCGCAGCTCTGTGCCGTGGTGGCTGTGTGGGGACTGCGAAGCTTTGCCATTGTCATTGCCGGGCGCGTGGTGGGAGAGAGGTCTCTGCTGTCATTAAACTTTTGAAGGGAAAAAGAATATGCATTTATCTAAAATATATGCTTTCTAAAACTCTGTTTCTTGGACAGTTCTTCAGATCATTTCCATTCATGCTCAAAATTTCTATGACATAATACCTCAGTGTTTTCAAAGAAATTAACCTCTATGGTGAACTTTATCTGTTTTTTATTATAGCCTGAATAGACTTCAAGTCCCCAAAAGAAGTTTGCTCCCGTGTGTGTGTGTGTGTGCGTGAGAGAGAGAGAGAGACAGAGACAGAGAGAGAGAGACAGAGAGAGAAAATGCATTTGTTACATTGTTAGGTTTCAGTCTGGTGTCAAGAAACAAACCTAGTGCAAACATCCTGTCACGATTCCTTCTCCTTTCCTTTCCTGTAGAACATGTACTATTTATCTACCGCGGGTAGATTTTAAATGCCTTAGAATGTAAAATTGTAAATAATCATAAAGGAGTTACATTTCATGCCCACCTGCCAGGCCTACTGCTTGGCTGGCTGGTCAATGTCTTCCACCTCAGATGCACACCCCTGATCTGACACATACCTCGTTCATTGGTTTCTCATAGATGTCCTCCTGCCAAGGAGCAGCCTTTGCTTGAAAAGCATCTCGCTGGAGAGCCTCTAACACCTTTTTTGGAGTAACAAACCCATACTGAGCTTCCAGCAAAGCCAAGTCCATTTTTTCAGCCTTTAAAATGCCTATGACTTCATCTCGAGCCTGTAGGAACAAAAGGCATTTCAGAAAGCTCGCTTTACCTACCAGCAGTCTCCCAAAGTAATTTCTTATGAGAGTTGAGTGCTTTTTTTTCCTTCTCTTTCAAATACAAACAAATTATACTTAGTTATAGCACCTTTTAGAAAAGGTAGCAAAATTAGGTCCATTACAATCTAATTATCCCATTAATAATGTTTTTAAAAGTGATCACTATACAACATTAGACAACCCTACATTTTTTATTGTGTCTGACAGGTAGATAACATGATACCCCTCAATGGACTGGCATTTGCATTTTCAGGGGTAGGAAATAAGATTCTCTTATATGTGTAGCAGCTGTGTTTCGTTCTTCAATGTTGGTTAATAATGCCAGGGCAAGGCTGGGAGCCAGATCACAGGAGTCCAAAAGCACCTGTTGTTATTTAGACCCGTGCAGAAGTCAGCTGGTATTATTGTTACCCATACTTGCCTGTGCACTGGAGCTTGTGGGCAGAGGCTATGGCCTTTCACACCGTGCATGCCAGTCACATGGCATAACGATAGCCCTTTTAGATGTGATTAATTGCCCTTCAGTTTAGCAGAAGAGAATTCTGTGTGTGTGTGTGTGTGTGTGTGTGTGTGTGTACTTACACTTGCTCTCACATATACACAAGTGTGACCCACAGATATATATTTCTGTGGCAGCATCCAAACCCAATTCACAAGCAGCCTTCCCCCTGAAGCGTGATGGGGATCATTGGAACTCAGCTGACCTGCAGTTCTCCCTCCAGAATGCTTAGGAGAAATAACAGGTCGTCTCTGGAGAGGTCTTCTCCTTGGTGGCCTTTACCACTGTGTGAGGTGGGATGTAGAAGGATTGCATCCGACTCACTGCTGGGCTCTTTGTCCTGCTGTCTCTGCTTCATGTCCTCAGACTCTTGGAAACGGGGGTCTTTACTGTGTCTTGGAAATTGCTGGAGGGCTGAGCCCTCTGTGTCGCTGCTTTTGGAACGCATTCTGTAAGGACTGGAAAGAAGGAAGATAATTTGTAACTCTTCATGGAGTGAAGTTTGTAATAAGGGCACCTATTACCACTTTAACAAGCCTGCACTCTTGTTGTATTTACCGCAGCCAAAGACTCCATCTCCCTGAAGTCTACAGCAGAGAAGAGCATTAGGAGATTCATAAATCACAGTCTTATTTACACTTCTGTTTTTAAAATCAACATTTAAAAAAATGTGTTCTGCTTTGATTAAGGCCACTTATGTCCATGGGTAAACAGACTGTATTTGAAGTTCATCTGCCAAACATTCCACCTCAGAGACCCGGGTCATACCTCCAACCACGGCCCCAGTGCTTACTTAAGTTCAGACATACTTAACATAATTGTAAAATGGTATGTTTGCTAATTGTTCCAACGTTCTGCAGATTCGCATTATAATATTTCCTTTGGAAGTTTTTTAACATTTTTATGATCTCTTAGCTTTGGTACATTAAGATAGAAGCATTTAGAATCATTGCTATAATCCTTTGAGTTACTTTGTTGTGATGGCAAAGTCTAACAGCAAAAGAATGAAGGCTGGGTCCTTGGCTGTATCCCTGACATTCTGCTAAAATTCCAGATCTATCCTTGGATAAGTCAAAGATTTATATTATGGACCCTCATCTCCAAAATTGAAACACTACTGTAATAGTTGGCTATTATGGAAACAATATAAAATAAGGTAATATTTGAGGGTCAGATTGGCTCCACATCTGATTGTATAATTATCCAAATTAATTTATAATAGCAAGAAAAAATGGTCTACTTTTGAGGTTTCTAAAGAAAAGAGAAAATAGCAATTGAGCTTATAGTATACGTCAGTAATATACAAACAGATTAATTTTACTCGTCCCTACAAACCATGAAACTTCCATCATCGTTGGTGCTTTGCTTTTACTTTTTAATAATATTTCTTTTAAAATCTGAAAAAAACTCAAGTATACAGAAAAGTACGGCAAATATAATGAACTACTACATGCTACCACACAAACCTCTAAAATCTTAATTTACCATATACTCTAGAAAATAATTTTTTAAAGTAAAATATTACCGATACAGTGGAAGTTCCCTGCCCCATGTATCTCTTCTTTAGCCCACTCTCTACCCTTCCCTCCCCAGAAGTAACCACCCTGAATTTGGTGTATCTCATTCCCATGCATGTTTTATACTTTTTAAAAATATGTATACATGTTGCCGAACAATAGATAGTATTGCTTTGTGTATTTCCAAGCCTTGTGTAAATGGCATATTGAATGCATCTTTCTGAAATGTATCTTTTTCATCCTATATTCTTCCTCGTTCCATTTTACTTCAGTTTATATATTTTGATAGCTATAGATTATTTCATTATATGACTAGTCCACAATTTATCCATTTTACTATTGATGGATATTTAAATAGTTTACATTTTTTCAGTATTAGGAAAAAAACATTCTTATACATTGAATATTCTTACACATTCTTATGAACATTCTTATACATTTTTTCCCTGTGTACATACATTTCTCTAGGGAATATTCTTTAGAGGATAGGAGTGACATTTTTGGAATGTGGAGTATGTATGAGTGTGTTCTCAGCATTACTAGGGATTATTGCTCTCCTAAATGGAGTGCCAATTTATAGCAAAGTATGAGAGTCCTCTTTGCTCCTATCTTCATCAACACTTGCTATTACTGACTTTACAGTTTTTTTCCAATTTGATGAGTGAAATTTTAAATTTGCATCCTGTAATTATTACCGTGTTTCCCGGAAAATAAGACCTAACCGGAAAATAAGCCATAGCATGATTTTTCAGGATAGTCGTAATATAAAATAAGCCCTAATGTGTCTTTTGGAGAAAAAATTAATAGAAGACCGGTCTTATTTTCGAGAAAACACAGTAGTGACATGGGCACCCTTTTTTATGTGTTGAGAGACCATTTGAGTTCCTTCATAAATTGCCTGTTTGTAGTCTTTTCCCATTTTTCTTTTGCATTGGTTGTCTTTTTCTTACAGATTTACAGGCATTCATTACATATTCTATATATTACTGTTTCATTGGTTAAATATTTTGCTATTATCTTTTAGCCTGCAGCTTGCATTTTCACTCCATTGTGTCTTTTATGGTATAGAAGTTTTAAATTTTAAATTATTAAAATTTGTCAATTTTTACATCTGTTTTTTGTTTTCTATAATTTGCATTGGAAACCAAAACTTGAACAGCGACAGTATAAAAGTGTAATTTAAAACCATGGACTTTGGAACCACACTGCCTGAGTTCAAATATCTACTCCGTTAGTTATTGGCTATAAAACTTTGGGAAAGGTACTTCATACTGCTGTGCTTCAGTTTTCTCATCTGTAAAATGGTGGTGATAGTAGTATAGTGTGTTTCTCACCTAAAGTTGCCATGAGGATTAAATGTCAACACATGTCACATCTTTGCAACATGGCTGGTACAAAATTAGCACTCAGTAAATATTATCTATTATTAATTAATTTTTATTCTCAAAAATTTTACCTTTATAGTTTAGGGAAACCTCAAGAAGAAAAACAAGTTTATTTGATTATCTCTTTCATCAAATGAGATGTGAGGCAGGATTACAGAGGCAAAGAAAGGTTGAAAGAATGACTTTGTGTCTTTGCTGGATCCTCCGTTTAAGAAGTGATTTTCACCAACCCCCACTTGCTGGCACCACCTGAGAGATCTAAGGGTCAGGAAAGCTTAGAAACCTTGAGGACTTCACAGCCAGCCAGCTGGGCCTCTGTTCATACCTCCACTCATCCTTCAACAAGCATTTTTTGGAGCTCAATGCTAAGTGGGCCATTTATGGTGTGGTGTTCTTCCTTCCCTTAATACAAATGATACACTTTTACACAAAAGGTTTATAGAAATAGTTTCTAAAACTGGGGTCATGAGAAAGTGCACTGACCTAGACAGAAGTCAAAGGAAGAGAGTTTTAACCCAGATCAGCTGTGCGGCTTCTAAGACCTGACCCTGTCTGGGCCCAGGGCGGGAGAGGGGGTGATCTCCGTGACCCCTTTCCCTGTGATATGTAACAATTCTTGCCACTGTGTCTTTCTTCTAGCATGGGTTATCAGTAGTATATTTAGAAGAGATGGATTTATGAGTCTGCATCTTATAGGAAATCCATAGAAATCTAGATGCTACGTGTGGGTATGCAGTAAACCTGTGTCTGATGATTTCCACCAGGGGAGTGATTACAGTTAAAAGACAGTGTTTAAGGAAGAAATCCCAGTAATAATTTTCAGCCGAGAATTGCTTTATAGCCTCACCGTAATCGGGCAGTAAAAGCAGAACTTGAAGGTGTTTATTGTCTTGCATGCTTATTATTTACATGTTTTATTTGTTCGTAACAGACCAACTGTCAGATGATAGTAGTGAACCACTTTGCCTTGGAGTTATAGCATCCTTCTGGAGAAATTCAACAAGTCACAAAATGTGTTGTCTCTACAGCTCCGCTCTCCTCACTTCCCTCTGTCGCACATTTACTCTATCAGACATTGGAGACAGAAAACCGGTTGTGGTAGTGATGATGGTGTGTGGAGGGGTCGGAGGGGGTAATGATGATGATAGCTAATACGTATTGAGCACTTTCTACGTGCCAGGCATTCTTCTAAGCATTTGACACGTATTAACTCATTCTATTCTCACAACAACCCTATCAGGTAGGGAATATTGTTATCCCCATTTACAGCAAAGAAATGGAAGCACAGATAACTCACTGAAGGTTGTACAGCCAATAAGAGGCAGAAATGGGATTTGAATTCAGGCAACCTGGCTCCAGAACCTGCACTGTGAAAAACCGTGCTCTGATGTCTTTATGCTGTACTGCCAAAGACAAATGGTCCAGACACCCTGTCTTAAAAATGCTTACAGCCTTGCTGAAGAGACTATCAATAATTACAATACAGATGAACAATGATCTGTGACAGTAGTTATCACTGACTCTTCCCTAAGTAGCTAAGGAAAGATCCACTTGCCTGAGAAAAGGGAAGGCATGGAAGCATATGTTTTTGTGTAGGGGTGAAAAGTTGAGGATATGTGGGAGATATGACTGTAGAAAACCCTATAATGTGTATATTTATGTATTTATAAATAATGTTCATATACTATGCTATGTACCTTGCGAAAACATATTTAAAGAATCAAAAGGAAATATTAATTAAAAATAATAAAGTATCCGATTATTTTCCTCTCACCCCACTGGATTATCTTGAACACCCCAGAAAGATCCTTGCTCTGGCCTGTAGCAATAGTGGAAGGTTGTTCATGTAGATTAGATATATTTCAAACAGATAGATATCACATGCCACTGTATGTACAGATATGTTTTCACATGAAGGACAGGGCTATCGCTGTCTTGTGTCCAGTATTTATAAGCTTCATTCGTGTCTCCCAGGTGGTATCTCCTGGTGCTTCTTACATAACGGTATTCAGAAAGGTGCCTGCTTTCCTCCTTCTACCTGGTGGCCTACCCGGAAACGTAGGTAGAGCATAAACAACAGTGGCTCAAAATTGTGAGCCACTCTGCAGCCTTAGTCACCCTGCCACTCAGCTGGGCCTGGACGGTCTAAGATGGGCTCACTCTCATGTCTGACTGTCAGCTAGTTGGGCTAGGAGACTTCTGCGGGGTCACCTCATCTCTGCTCCACATGGGTGAGTTCTGAACCTCCGGCTGGTGAAGACCAGGCTGCCCCACATGGTGGTCTCGGGGTAGCATTCCCAGAGGGTCAGAGCAGAAACTCCAGGGTCTCACTTTTACTGGTGAAAGAACACCACAGGGTCAGCCGCAAATCAAGAAGTGGGGAAATGGATTCCACCTCTTGATAGAAGAAGCTGCAAACTCACGTTGCAGAGAAATGTGAAGAATTAACTGAAGCCGGTTTTTAAAATCTATAGGTTTACCACACCTACCAATTCAGGTTTCTATGAACATCTCATAAAAATCTAGTTTAAAAGAGGGCTAAATATATATTTGTTTCTTTACTTCCTTTAGTTTCCTGGGAGTGTAAGTTTATGATTTATATTATGCAGGCCTCTTATGCACATACATATTCATATGTGGAACAGTAGCCCCCTGATAAGAATCAACCTGTATTCTGATGGTAATCAATAAGTATTCCTCTGCCACTATCAGTTTTACCCATGGTAATGCCTGTCAGAATTCCAAGATAATGTAAGCTCTATTTAATAGGGTAGTTTGCTAAGCTTTGCTCATACCGTGTTTCTCCGAAAATACGACTTAGCCGGACCATCAGCTCTAATGCATCTTTTGGAGAAAAATTAATACAAGACCCGGTCTTATTTTACTATAATATAAGACCAGTTATAATGTAATATAATATAATATAATATAATATAATATAATATAATATAATATAATATAATATAATATAAATATAATATATAATAGATACATATGATAAATATAAAATATAATATTAAGGTCTTATATTAATTTTTGCTCCAAAAGATGCATTAGAGCTGATGGTCCGGCTAGGTCTTATTTTCAGGGAAACCTGGTAAGTCGTACCCTTTGAGCTCACGGGAGCCCTGAGCTGCTGCAGAAAACTGAATGGAACACTATATGTCCTAACTTCCCTCGCCTCCCTCCTCCAGTGGGTTAGGTGACAGCTGCCAGGACAGCAAAAGTCATTTGCCAGTGATGATATTTGTAAGTGATAAAAACGGAATGACCTGAAACATTTTTATACTGTGTTTATTCTCCTTAAATTCAGGAGATTTTTCCTGAGGCCACCAGTCCTCTGAGGGCTGGGATATAATAGCATCAACATTCTTGCTGCCACGCACATTGGATCTGTGAACAGACCCATCATGTGCAGACTTCTGGTCGACCAAGGAGTGTGTCTCCGCATGTTTACAGTGGTGGAGTTTCCTTGCCCTTCTGCCAACAACCACAAAATGATCAGTAATGAGAAGTAATTAAATATCGAGGAGAGGAAAACAAAGACGTGAATTTCATGATACTCTAATGCTTTGTATTATCAGTGACTTCATTGTTTCTCTTGGCAGATTTTTAATGCATCTGTGCTTGGCCCAGGGGTGCGTACTGAGGAAAAGAAAAAAGTTATAATAGCAACAGTGGTTTGGGATTTTCAGGTTACCTAAAAAAAAGGAATGGAAAGTTGCTTTTGTTTATACCAAATAATGATGCCGTACTCTTTTCATAAAGTGCCTGCAGTGACATAATGCCTGATGGTTTTGCAAGGAGAAAAACTGCTTAGATGTGAGTTGAAGCCGTTTTTACCAGTGACTAGCACAGCCATAGAATGGCAGCCTTCAGGAGTGTAAGAGAGCGATAAACCAGGACTCAGGAAACCTGGCTTCTGATCCCAGCTCTGTATTTAATTAGCCAGGCTCAGGGTTGTCACTTATAAAATGAGGATATTGGGTTAGGTTGGTCCCACGAGGCCATACGTGATGGAACAAGGATCAGGGTTCCTTCCTTTGACAACTACCCTGTTCCTTAGCCCTTAATGGATCCCCTGACAGCTGCACTTGGGACTGAGACTAGATGATCTCTGAGGTCCCGGGACTTCCCGCTTTAGAATTCTGTGATTCTCTGTTGTCTTGTATCTATGGATACGGGTACAGTGCAGTTGGCCCTGAGAAACAGATTCTGCTTTGTTTTTTTATGTGGTGACCTCGGTCAGTTTTTCTTGAGTTTAAGCTGGTTGAATCACGGTGGATCTTGGTAAGGATGTGTCCGTGCTAGAGAAGGACTAGTAGAGGATTTGTGATTATTTGCTTAGTTTAGTTACAGGAAATGGCCAAACATAAATAGCTGCCTATTCTACCTATTGCCTTCCCCCAACACACACACACCCCTAGGCAACTCCTTACCATAAAAGTTAAAGTTTCTTAATCATTTTTAATCTTACATATCAAAATTGCTTATTCTGCATAATTGGGTGCTATTTAGACAGAATTTAGTCTCCCTGTACCTGTTTCTGTCCCTGGTTGAATGGTGGAAAGGAGGATGTTTTGCTTATACAAAGGAACTTCAGAAATTGGTTTTGGTCTTGATCATTTACTGTGATACTGAGGTAGCAAATCAAAACTTACTCTGATTTAAAGAAGAAAATAATAGTAATAATGATAGCTTTCATTTATTCAGTACTTACCAAATGTAAGTCTTTTCTAAATGCTTTCCTTTGATCAATTGATTTAGTCTTCACACAAAAAACTTATAGCCCGGTTTTGTAGAGGGGGAAACTGAGCCTTGTAGCTAATAAGTAATTTGACGAAGGTCATACTGCTAGAAAAGGGCAGAGCCGGATCCTAACTTGGGCAGTCTAGCCCCAGAGTCCAGCAAATCACTAGGCCCTGTCTACTTAGGGTCTTATGAGAAGGCAGACGTAGTAAAGGAAAAATCCTGGTTCAACATTAAGTTAATCCGCAGACACATATGAAGCGCCTGCTATGTCAGGTATTGTGCTGAGAAATTTGTGCGAGCTTAGTTTCATATCTGGACTAATGTCCCATTTGTTGATATGGGTACAGTTAATTCTGGGTACCTAGCATTACATACAAATCTGAATGACAGGAATTCACAGCTCCATATTCCTTGCAGCAATTGGTCTATTCATTAAAGATGTTTTCATACATTATTCATGCGCAGAAACTTTGAATGGGTTGTTGTCCTTTAATCTGCTTTTCTCGACCACTTTGCTTGCAAGGAGCATCACATAATGCAAAGAGTATGAGAATGTGAGAGCAGGTGGAACTGGGCAGGATCAGGCTTCCAGTGCGTGAGCTCTGTGGCCTTGGACAAGGTCCTAAACCTCCCTGAGCCTTCAAATGTAAAATTGGAGATAATGGTGGCTGGTAAGAGGTTTGTTGTTCACGTTATGTGAGCACAGGGCCGCTGCTCTTGTTGATCTCTGCGGTGTCCAGCGGGTTGGACCGCAGCAGGAATTCACTGAGCGACTGAATCCTGCAGTCCTTGCAGAGCTGGTCGGCTCTGAGGAGGAACTGCCTCGTAGTAAAGATGATCCCTCTGTGAGCCACTGGCTAGAAATTTAGAAAAATGGTACTGAGAATCTAGTAATAGAAATAGCTCATGTGTATAGATCTCTCACCCATCACATGCTAGGCACTGTTTTAAGTGCTTTGTTTGTTTATCTTCTTTAATCTTAAAGAATTTTGGAAAAGGGCTTGGTCAAGGTAAATTAAGGGTGGAAACTCTGGTAGGAGATATCAAAGACAAAGAAATTAATATCAGTATCAATGCAGGTGCTTACACAAAGTTCAGAGAGAGAGAGGAAAGATGGGGAAGAGAGAGAAAGAGAGGACTTGTGCATGTCCTGGTGAGAAGTGACACTAGATCCCAAGACTTAATAGAAATCTACAGTTAATGTCACTGAACTTTGAAAATCTTTAACCTTGACCATTTGCTCTCCCTCATTCAGCCTCCCAACATACCCTGTTTCCCAGAAAATAAGACCTAGCCGGACAATCAGCTCTAATGCGTCTTTTGGAGCAAAAATTAATATAAGACTGGGTATTATATTATATTATATTATATTATATAGACCCGGTCTTATATTATAGTAAAATAACACCGGGTCTTATATTAATTTTTGCTCCGAAAGACGCATTAGAACTGATTGTCCAGCGAGGTCTTATTTTCGGGGAAACACGGTTTTCACCCTCCCATGCATAAAATGACCTGAACACCCACTACACTCTTCCTCTTTATTTGACAGCACCTGTAACAATCATTAGTCCTGTTTTTATGTATGTGACCTTTTATAAAGCAGTGTCATTCAAACTCGGTTTGGTAGGATATTTGGGGGGATGAATCGTTTGGGTGGCAAGATGGCTGCGTAATGCAGAGTGAGTCAATGCTGACTGGAGGTTGCTCACCACCAAGGGACAGAGCTGGGATTGAGCCAGGGCCTTAAGTTGAATGTGTTTAACATCCCACACTTTGCTGAATTTAGGGAGCAGGCTATCCGCTGGCTTTTACATTTCCACTTGGATTCCCCCTCTCTCTGCATGGAGCCATTAGGCTATAACTTAGTTCCCTAGAAGGGGAATGGAAAGAGATGTAGTAAGATTAAGGGGTTCTCAGCAGAGCTGGTTGAGCCCTTAATATTAACTGTCTCATGGTAAATGTGATTCATCTATGAAAATACTGGCTATAAATAGATGTTAATAGCACTCAGTTGCAAAACAGGTTGTGCTTGCATGGCCACATTAGGGAAAAAAATCCTGTTGAGTATTTTATTTGATTTCTCTTAAAATAAAAAAGTGAAAAAAAATGTTTCCTTTTATTGCCCTAATCACCCACATTTGATGACACTAAATTCAGCCAGCTGCAGTAAAGCTATCTGTGGCTAAAAAAAGACACAGTGAAAACCAGATAACCTAATTTAGTAATGGCCACCTTTATCTTTTTCTTCCATTTTCAGTAAAAATCATTGAAACATTCTCTCAATGGTTTTTTTCCTTGTAGGGAGGGCATGGACAGGGCTGCAGAGAGAGGAACGGAACTTGGGGATGTGTGATTCAGGTTCGTATTCCCAAGGATTCTTAGTCCTAAGAGAATGTGAAAGTTGCAGAAAGAGAAGACTCAAATATGAGGTTTAGAAGGCAGTGTGGTAGTTACCTCCCCCATCTCCCACGGCACCAGGCACTGGGCATCTTCTCTGATCACCTGCTCAACTGTTACACAGCTCTTAAGTTCCCAAAGTGCTTACCTGGGAGCTGGAATCCAGCTCCCAGGAACTTCATTCATCTATCCTGCTTCTGCCTCCACAGCTAAAGCAGACAAGGCTACTCCTCTTGCCACACTGCAGTCCTGCAATGGGAAGGGCTATGTTCTTTCTTCCAGATGAAACTCGCAGCTTCTTCAACCACTCTTCACACCACCTAGCTTAGTGTCCCTCACCCAACACACAATCTCACGCACACATTATGGTCATACCCCACTAGACCTCCTCTTCATTAGGCGGGGTGTTTTTAAAGAAATACATGGAGGTGGGCAACGTTTTCCACACAACTAAAGCAGTGATCCAGTGAGAGTATATACTTAGAGAAGATCTCAGTGCTTCTGATGGTGGATTTCAGTTGGAATTTTAAGTATAGGTGTAGAAATTTGATAGTAAACATTTAATGAAGTTTTTTTCCAGCTTATCAGGTGAGTGCTTACAGTACCTTTTATGTGTACCTTGCTCGATACGTCAGTAGATAGGTAATGATTTGTCCCGTGTTCAAGGTGGATTTGAGATTCAGAAAGCTTAAATAACTTTGGCTAATAAAACTTAGACAAGAGATGAAAACTTAGGTATTCTGATGCCTCTTTCTTTCAAGGCTCATGCTAGACTCATCAAAACTCGCACTTTTTCTTTTTTTTTTTTTTCCTGGCCTGAATGTGTTATTTGGTTACTTATCCACTAAGTGCTGTAGTCAGAGAAGCTGCTAGGCTGTAGATACAGAACAAACAGCCTGCCGATGAGGTCTAATAGAGCACACTTACATCATGGCTTTTCTTAGCTGTGTGTTCTGAGGAAAGGACAAAAAGAAATATAAAAATCTCAAAGTATAAATAGTTGATTTATCCGAGTTTTCCATTACAAATCAGTGGCTCTTTAAAGATTCTTTTCTCATTTAAGGTTGACACAGGGCTGGGAATGTTTTCCAGATCTTTGTGGAATATAACAGAAAAAATTATTTTCATATAGTCCAAGTTAGCTTTAAATGCATTTTTAAATGCTGTACTCCCAGCACTAGATCAGAGCTCTTGAAATTATATGATTCTTATAACAGTTTTTAAACTACATCACTTTTCATATTTCTTCCCACTCTCTGGTTTTTTGTAAAAGTGTGTTGATATTGAGCTAGTCACTTAACCTTTCTATTCTTTTTGAATTTTTGTCCCTCCAGCTCTTGGAACCAGTTTTGTCCGTTCCCCTTATTCTGCAGCTGAGGCTCAGCAAGGTCACCTGGTGTGCCCGTGGTGACACCCAGAGCCAGCTTCAGAACCCACACCTCTTGCTTACACTCTATTGCCGTTTCCACAGCAACACTGTATGGGCACAGGCAACCCCTGTTTCTTCCAGCTCTAGAAAGATGTGAATTCTAAAAGATAAAAACGCACCTCTCAGAGTACCCAGAGTCTTCCACAAATACTTAGCTTTCTCGACCTCTTCCTCACCCATTAGTCACCTTGAGAGCCTGTAGGCCTCTAGGCTAGACCCACCCAACATACGGTAATGAGGAGCTCAAGGTGAATGAGAGATTCAGAGTCAAGATGTCCCACCTACAGATCCCAACAGGACATCTTTCTTTCTCTTCTTTTATCTAAGGACCTGTAACTAGAATAAAGAGATTGTGTCACAGAGAAAACATTGCACCTGGTGAAGTCCCTGGACAGCACTGGACCTTGCGGCCATGTTCCTCCTGTCCCCGCATCTCTGGTACACTCAGTTTATACTCACTTTACCTGGGGAAAGTTGAGCTCCTTGCCTCCTCAGCATGTAAGCCTAGTCTGACACATTTATACTTTCTCTTATGAGGGGAAAAGAAGGAAACTAACTTTTGTAAAGCTCCAATTGTCTGTCACATAATATGATTCCTACTTTCTCTTCTTTATATCTGTTTCTAAATTCAGACACATGGAGTTGGTATATTCCTTATTTTACAGATGAAAAAACTGAGGTGTTGAGAAACCCATAACTTAGTATGATAGAAATATAGGTTCATGACTAAATACAAAATCTCAATAAATACTATTAAAAAATGTCTAATGTGCAAAGTGTTTTGGGAGCATTTGAGAAGAAATGACTAACTCTGCCAAAGGAATTAGGGAAAGTGTCTCAGAGATAAATTGGGCCTTGAAGGATAAGAAAACGTGTCCAGGTCATAAGTACATGTTGAAGGTAGATGAAAAACACAGTGTGTGGTGAATATAAAATCATCCTTTATGGCTGAAACAAAGGAGGTATTTGTTCATTGGTGAAAGATGAGGGTAGAAAGGTACACTGTGGGTATGGTTAAGGCTTCTCCTCACAGGGTTGTTTATAATAGTGAAGATGAAACAACCAAATGTTCGACAAATAACAGGAGTTCCATGATGGAATATCTATCTACTGGCTGATTAGGCAGCCAGTGAAAATCAAGTATTCAAAGAATATTTAATAATATGGGAAATATTCTCAGTATGTAATGATAAGTAAAAACTTTTGGGGAAAGATTAAAGTATTCAGTCACATAGCTTTTACATTTCACATTAATATGGAAAAATATTCTCAATATATAATAAGTAAAAAAAATTGGAAAAAAGATTAAACTAATTTATTCAGTCACATTACTCTTACATTTTGGGGCATTCTGAGGAGAGAAAATGACAAGTGAGAAAAAGCCTTGAAAGTCATCAATAAGGCAGTGGAAGGTTGCCTTGGTATTAGCTATTGATTGTCCATGGGGTATGAGAAAAGAAGACCAAGGAAATTTGAATGTGGACTATGTGTTAGATGATAGTAAGAAGTTATTAATTTTGTTAGCTGCATTAATGGCATTAGATTTATCTGAGAGAATGTCCTTTTTATTTCCCTAGATACATAATAAAGTCTCTAAGTGCAAAATAACATGATGTCCCAGGCCTTACTTTTATATATTCTAGAAAAAAATAAAGGCAGAGAGTAGAAGAGAAACAAGTATGGCCAAGTATTGAGGGTTGTTGAAGATGGCTGATGGGTACATGGTCTTCATTATATTTTTTCTATTTTCTGTTTATTTAGAAATGTTCATAATAAAAGATGTAAAATGAAAGCACCAGGGACATAATATTGGATACATAAACATTTTAAGAAATAGTTCTCTTTAGAGAAAAAAAAGTGTAAGGTAGAGAAAAGAAGAAAGAAAGAAAGCCACCAATGCTTGGGTGTCCGGCAGAGATAGAGA
Source organism: Rhinolophus sinicus (assembly GCF_036562045.2). Lineage (NCBI taxonomy): Eukaryota > Metazoa > Chordata > Mammalia > Chiroptera > Rhinolophidae > Rhinolophus > Rhinolophus sinicus. The sequence goes on along the minus strand of NC_133751.1, from coordinate 79,544,266 downwards.
AGCAGAAGACTGAGCTGTGTCCCAGGAGCCAAGAGAGAAAATGATTTCAAGAGGCAGAGACCTGCTGTGACCTCATTTTAACAACATTGCCACTAGTCAGAAGTTTTGGAACTCCACTTTCAGAGTTTTCTGTTTTGGAATATCCCTCAGCCGTGGCAAAATCTGGTCCATTGAAGGTGAATTTGACTTCTGACAACAAGGAAAAGTTTCTTGGAACCAAATCTAGTGAATCAAGTTAGAGTTTTGGTCAGCTAATACTGGTTTTGGTCAAAGAACCAATTGTGACCTTAAAATAATAGGATTGGCTTTTTTATGTGGCTTCGAAGGGGTTTTGAAGACATTTCCAAAATGTATCAACCATGACACATTTTCTGAATTAGCTTCCTAAGGGAAAACTGTTGACAAAATGACACATTTGGATTTATAACTTAGGGCTTTTGTTTTGTTTTTAATATGTCACTTACTTTAGTTACACATCAAAATTTTCATGTCCTGAAGCTTCTGGTTATTTTCTAGAATCCCAGTATAAGAAAAAAAAAAAAAGTAGGAAACAGCATGGTATATGGCAGGGGAAAGAGGACAGGCTCAGAGCCAGCCAGGCCACGTCACAACCCTACCTCTATCACTACGCGCCGTCCAATTTGGGGCAAGTTACTTCATTTCTTTGGGACTCAATGTCTTACAGGTTGTTGGGAGGATTTGAGATCGTATGTATAACATGCTGTGCCCATTGCCTGACATATGACAGGAACACATCACTCATCTTGGTAGAGATATAATGAATACAATTTTAGCTCTTGGTTCATCAGACATGCCTTCTATTTTGGGACGTCAAATGGGATAAGAAAAGAACTAAAGGATTTTTGCCTTTTAGCATCACCAGTAGAGTATATTACTCAGCCTTACGTTCCTGACAGGGGAGAGTTCTTTTAGTCAGTGCTAAACCTGTATTTTCAGAGAGTGTGTTATTTTGTGCCTTGCTAAGCTGGAGATTGGCAAGCTGAAGAATTTGGAATTTTGCCAGGAACTGGTGCCTGTTGTTTAGCAGGGAGGTGATAGGGAACCATGATCCTGCCAGTTTGGAGGGACTTAACATGAAGTGACTAGCTTCTTGTCCAAGCTGGCCATAACTGTTCCAAACAAGATGATGAAGGCTGGGGAGTCAAAGGGGTTTGCTCACCCAGGCTCTCGCTGGAGTGCCTCTTCACCAACCAAGACTTTTAAAACCTTGACACAATAGCGATACACAACTTACTGTCTTCCTGGCCAGGCACTGTGCTAAGTATGGCACGTTACAGCTTTATACCCTTTGATACTGAAAACAGCTTTGTCAGGGAAATGCTATTAATTTGTGCTTTATGGAAAACTGACATTTAAAGAGTTTAAGTCAGTCTGCCCCAAGCCACAGAGCTGGTAAATGGCAGAGCAGGAATTCCAGCTGGGTTCAGAGCCCACCCAGTCTTTGCAGCCTATGTTCTCTTGTTTGAGTTCTTATTAGGAATAATGGTCTGTTTAAAGATGGGAGAGACATCTCTTCAGCACTCATGGTACAGCTTTGACTACATCAGCAAAATCGAAAAGGCCAGTGCCCTTTCCCCAAAGACCTGCATCGTGCAGTGGTGAGAGGAGAAGAGAACAGAGAGCACTGGAAAGAAAGAAGAAATATCTAGGCTTGGTTGACTCTGCGATTAGGGCACAGTGTGAATTAAGGTCATGTTCCTCACTGCGCTCCATTACTCAACTCATTCTAGGTGGTAGGGAGGGATTTGTTGTAAAGCAGGAGGTCTGCTTAAGTCAAAAAGCATCAAGGAGCACCATATAGCATCCAGAAAACCACATGCAGTGGGGTGAACACGTCCTAGGTAGTGTGGCTCTGGCTAGACCCGAGAAGTTTGTGTCAAACTGGCACCGTGTTTCCCCGAAAATAGGACCTAGCTGGACCATCAGCTCTAATGCGTCTTCTGGACAAAAATTAATATAAGACCCAGTATTTATATTATATAATATATTATATTATATTATACTAAGACCCGGTCTTATATTAAAATAAGGTCTTTTATTAATTTTTGCTCCAAAGGACGCATTAGAGCTGATGGTCCGGCTAGGTCTTATTTTTGGGGAAACACAGTATCACAGTTCTTCAAACTGATTATCAGGGCTCTCTTTACATCCTCCTGTAAGAAGCGTGGGCCGAGCACTCTCCAAAGCCCTTAGCCCCATTGATCTCTATGGAGGAATGTATTTCCAGTGCTCTTTAATTAGGGGGGACCCCTTCCCAGCCCAGTTGAATAGATCTGGACCTCCAGAGTCTGTGGGACTGGGATAGACTGAGCTTGGGGGTTCTGCCCACTGTGTGTGGTTCCATGTAGCCCTTTGTTAGAAAGCGCCCAAGGCAGCCGGGAGCGCAGTTGACCAAGGAGGGTGGCTGCTGCTAGGAGCTATAAGTAAATAAATGGATGTCAGAAGCTTACAATTAAGGGGGGGTTGGGGAGGGAACAAAGAATCATTACCCTCCCTTGAGTATGTTGCTTTGGATGTTTTGGTAATGATGGTGAAGCATTTACACACAGACTAAACTAAGCTCTTTGTGTTCTTTGCAAGGTGGAGAGCTTGCCAAGTCAATTTCAGCATGCAAAGCTCAGACAATTATTCTTTTGGCATTTAAGGCCCGCCCCTGTTTTTGTTGGGGTTGGGGGCTGGCAGCCTGTTGACACAGGAAGGCTTTATAAGGACAAAGAAAGCAACTTTACGCCATACGTTTTAGAAAAGAAACCCCCCTGTCAGGATTCTCATATCCCTACCTCCCAGCTAAAACTCTGTCGCAGAGCCAACAGAAGAAATCCTTGGGCTCAGAAGCGACACACGACTGGGTGCCCACAGCGTATGACTTCTTCATGGCTAAACTCATTTCCTCTGCCTAGCATCTCACCATGAAATTGTGTATTTCTTTTGTGATTGGGTACATGCAGATGGTTGATAGCTGTATTTCTAGTGATGGCCATTGGAGAGAGAACGTTCTGGAGATTATGGACTTGGCCTATTAAATAATACATGCTTTGTGGTAGTGGTTCTCAACATGTGAACCCGGAACCCCTGGGAGCTTTCACAATTGTCAAGGGGCCTTCCAGTCCGTGTTCCAGAGCATTGTGAGAAGCTGCACATGTAATGTGTCTCCAGGACAGCTCTGGTGTTATTGTGATTGATAGCATACAAGCCAGTGACATGGTTTTCTGAATTTGTTGTAGGCTTCTGGGGTTATATCTTTTTTCAGTCCATGCATAGGAAAAGCTGCAACTACTGTCAATGGGGAATTAGGAAACTTTTTGTTATGGAAAAGGAGTTCTCATCCTGGAAAGGATGGGTAAACAGTGTCTGAAGGTCTTTGTTGTAACAGTGAAACCAAGGCTCCTGTTTCCTTGTTATTGAACCTTCCAATGCTCTTCCCTGATCCACATGGTTTTATGTCTGGATCGGAATTCCCTATGGGTTGCAGTTGCTGCTGAGGAGTGGGCCTTGCAGATGTTGATCTTCAAAACTAAAGGATGTATTTTTTATTAGCCTCATAAGAGACCACACGCAGCCACCCCACCTTCCTCAGTACAAATTACCATACACACGCTAATTACTTTCAGGTGAGAAATGATTGCAGTTTAACTTGATGGTGGCTACACGCTGAGGCCGGGTTCCCTAGTATTCTTATTTTAGCCTTTGGTAGAGTCCACTTCTTCTAGCATCTTGGCTATAGTTTGTTTTGTTTTTTTAAGTAGAAGCTTGCTGGCTCATGACATAAAGCCCCAAATTGCCCCGCATACACACTGTGTCCATCGGAGGGGTGCAGCTTTCATAGCTCAGGTGCTAACACCAGCCTGCCTTCTCCTGGGAGTGCTTTGTTATTATTGTATTGTTTGCTTTTCTTCCCCCTTTTCTGTCACTTCCTTTTTCTCAAAAAAATGTATTTTTTCCTAATTAAAAGTTAGTATGTGTTAAGCACTAAAAATGGGGAAGCAAGCATAATGAATTTTAACAATTATCCTTCATCCAACTATGCTGAGATTTCTACTCTTCATCTTTTCGTGTAGTTTCTTCCTGGCTTTCTTCTCTTCTGTGGCTATTATAATGTGCATGTTGTTTTGGAAATGTTACCCATGTCACTATGCTCCTACACCACCGTTTTTAATGGCTGCATAGTATTTCGTTGTATAACGGTGCTATTAGTAATATAACCATTTTCCTGTCACTGTCTGTTTGGTCCTCTTTTGTGTCCTTCCTTTACCCCTCCCTTCACTTTCACCGTAGAGGCCTGTACCCTACGGACTCAGAAGGGATCCAGAGCTAACAAGGGATTCCGACCACTTGTCTGGACTTTAGGAAACTGGCTGGAGTCCATCAGAACTGTCCTTGGCTCAGAAAGATATCTCCTTGTTATTTTAAAGTCATGATTTTGGCCTCTGCGGTATATTTCATCACAAGTCATATCGTTATGCTACCTCCCTTCTAAATTCTTTCCCCTTTACCAAATTAAAAATATCAAATTGTTTTGAATACTTTCAAAAAGGCAAAACTATATATAAATAGAGCAATGATTAGATACTGTGAGACCACTGTGCCATCTTTTCAGGCAGGCCCGGAAAGTTGAGAATTTAGAAATGAAATAATTGGAATATGTGTAGAAGTAATTCATCTTTAACAACGGAAGGACATTTATTTTCACCAGTGTTTTCCCTTCATGGAAGAGGCTGCTATTATATTTACAGATTACTTCATTATGTAGACTTGACTTTCAAAGATGAGAATCAGACTTGGGGAGTGTATTTCAAACAAAAGTAAAAGCAAAGCTATATAGACATTGGTGGTGGTAAGATAAGAAACACTTTTCCTTTCAAAGGAACAGCATTCTGTTTCTTATCCCTACAGTGAATGGGTCACCGTTTTAATAAGTTTTTGGTACCAAAAGACAGTACTTGGTGTGTAAAACGTGGTTACCAAGCAATGTACCAAATATTGTTATGTGACCTAGGACATCCAGAGAAGGACCAAATTGGCTTAGAAATGAGTCTCAGAATCATAAAACATTGTCAGGATTGGAAGAGCTCGGAGATGGGTTTGCCCAGCTCCTTCCCAGCAGGCAGTGAGGCGGGAGGCACCGTCTGCACCACCTTTCTGTACAACCTCTCTGACAAGCACACATCCACTCCGTAAGGGCTCATTTTTAATAACGGCATGCTCTTAAAACCTGGCCAATTCTTTCAAGGTGGGTCTAGAGTTCTTTAGCCATTTTATTTCCCATGACACTGTTGTTAGTTGAATGCCACGTGATAATATAAATTACGGTGAGTAAATTTCAAAGAGTTAGGATGAAGATTTTCTAAATGTGAAAGCTAAGAAAAGTTTCCCCCAAACTGAGAAAGTGGCCAGAGTAATTTATCACGACGGTATAACTAAAGACAATTTTGCTACTGTAAGTGCCTGGTTCTAAAAATGCTGAGGCTAGGCCTACGAAGAAATCTTAGGCTGTTTCCCCACATTCTGTTTTGACGTATTAGTACTAATCAGTTGGTTTGTTTTTAATACGATAACTTTAAATAAAACCTTCCATAATTGGCAGCTGGCTTCTTGCTTAAATATTGAAACATGCTTTAGATTTTTGTCCTTCAACTTTATCTGAATGCTCAGTTGTATAGCATGGTTCGATTCTTGGTTTGGGGGAGCCAGGAGTCTGTGACTGTCTACGCCTCCACCTATAACACCACCTTAACCAGACCACTTCCCTCTCGCTGCCTTCCATCAGTTGAAAGAAGGAAAGTAAACAATCCAATCGCAACCTTGGGCTCCTTCTCAGGGCACTAACCTGGCTACATTTCAAAGTACTTAATATTTTTCAAAAAATGTACAAAGAAGGGCATGGAGTGCTTACGTTAGCATTTCCTAATCAAAAAGGTATAACACACTTAAAAGATGATTCGAGTTGCACAATAAAACATTTGTATTGGTTCTTTAAGCCATCTATGTCTCAAGTATAATTTTTTCCTTTTTCGTTCTTCTGAGTTCTGAGAATCAGAGGAAAGCTGATTTCATATGTAGAAGTAACCATTTCCTTTGACATTGCTAATCTCTGCCTTAAAAATCACAGTGATTACCAAGGGTATTCTTAGCTGCCTGGTGTGCAGCACATGGGAGCATGCCGGGAACTAGGGGGGTGGGGTGGGGGGGAGTCAGGCTGAGGTTTGTTGTCTAATTTATAAATAGTCTCGAATGCGTCATTAAATCTTATCCAGAATAACTTTCAATTCCATAATCAAAGGTACATCTCTACCTCTCACTTTTCGCATTTTTGTTACCTGCGTAGAATTGGGGACAAGGTCACTTATAAGGTATTAGTCATTTTGAGTCAAAATGTAAAAGAACAAAAAGTTGGTAAACAGTATCTGAAGGTTTTTGTTGTAACAGCTAAACCAAGAAGGTAAAAGAACAAAAAGTTGGTAAAATTTACAAAACACTGTAACTCAACAAGGAGCCACCTACTACGGTATAACTGCAGATGAGACTTTTCCACTTTTATTTCCTCATCTATATCTTCTATTGCCACTTGCCCTGGTTTCACTGTCCCACAATATACGTCAGAAATAGCCTATGCTATTGGGAAAGAAAGAAAACAGTATCAGATCTCCTAGTAGATGTTAGAAACTTTTACATTATCTTACTTAATCTTCATAACAACTCTGTGATGGACACCTGACTATACTCATTTTTACAAATGGGGAAACCAGAACTCAAAACGTAAGCAACTTGCCCAAGGCCATAGAGTTGGTAAGTGTCTAAGCCATGGTTTACATGCCCTGTTTTCGTTACTCTGTATTACCTTCTATTTTCACTAGTCTCCCCTGGTGCCTTTCCTTGTTTTTCAGCTACAAAATGCTGTATTCATCAAATAGTATAATTGAAGTTTTAAAATTTGCTGTTCCCGGCAGGAAGCAGCCTGTGGCTATGTGAATATTTCTACCCACTCACCTCACACAGAAAGAGGGATGGAAGCAGCCCACCTAATTCTCTTTATGCATGTTTAATACATTCACAAAAGCTACTTAGTAAATTCTTTTTTGTTGTTTTCTGCTTTCCAACTTATTTTTTCCAGTTTTTAAAGATATTTGACATATAACGTATTTCTTTAAGATGTACAAGTAAATTCTTTATTCTCTTGCTTTCTTGTTTTTTGCTCACTGAATATGATGAAGACTTAAGTGAATATTCAAAACAGAACTTGATTTTGGTTCAGGATTTTTGAAAAATGGAAAGGGAAGGAAAGGGAAAGGAAGGAAAACAGCACTAACTGACCGTGAAGACAGTAGTGGCTCTCGGGGGAAAGACTGTCCCCCAGGGATTACTAGGTTTAACTCTGCCGTTAGACTATCTCAAAACTTGTTTATAGCATTTCCAAGACCCTGCCTGATCTGGGCCATAATTTCACCTCATTCCCCTCCCTTCTTTACTCTTTGAGCTCCAAATGGACTGGTCTTTTTGTAGCTTCCACTCACCAGTCTCCCTCCCACGCGGGGCCTTTGCCCCTGTTATTCCCTCTGCTTGGACTGCTTCCCTCTGCTCTTCACCAGGTTAACTCTTCCCGCTCAGCCCTCAACCCTCAGCTCTAGTGACACTTCCTTCTGAAGTTCTCCCTCACCTTTCTGATGACTAGGTCATAACCCCATACACACTGTAATGGCACCATGACCTCTTTCTTAAACCAATTACAATTTTGTATACAGCTGTAGTATCTAAAAGATGTCAGCCTCCCCACTGGACTCTTAGTTCCGTGAGTGCGACATAGTCTGTTCACCATTATGCACCTGGTACCTTGCACTTAGTATGTGCTCAGTCTGTTGAATGAATGAATGAATCAATGAGTGATTGAGTTTGTCTCATCATCAAATGACCAGGTTTTGTTTTAGTCCTGTCTCCCTGACAAAATTCGCATGGACTTAACCTAGCAAAGCTCATGTATTTACAAAGCTGTTGGAAATTAGATAAAGATGGGGAAAAGCAACGAGGCCAGTGCTTGTGGGGCACTGTTTCTGCCTGACCCCCTCCCCTGCCACACACACCGCCCACCTTGTGGAGCTTGGCTATGTGACATCTCTTTCCTAATGACATTCCGGTGACTTGTTGGTCCAACAGGTGCCTTTAGATCAGGGACCAGCAAACTTTTAATGTAAAGGGCCAAATAGTAAATATTGTAGGTTTTGCAAGCCATGTAGCTTCTGCCACAACTACTCAGTTCTGTCTAGCCAAAAAGCAGTCATAGAACAATCACAAATGAATGGCCCTGGCTGTGTTCCAGTATAACTTTATTTACCAAAACAGGTACATTTTGCTGACCCCCAGCCTTAGATAATGTTTTGAAATAATTGGGAGGGAACCTCGGTATAAGTCAATCTGAAAGAGTGACTCCCCACACCTTAGAGGAAATTTGTGCACAATGTCGTTATTTATTCCAGTGGGATATGTGTGACTGTGCATGAGAGCCAGGGCCACCCTTGAACCTGTTAAATAGAAGAATACATGTGGCACAGGCACCACCACAGGCTGTGACAGGATGTCACATAGACCGTGGTCTCCTGTAGATGAGACTTCTTCATGGATTTAATAAGGTTATAAGTGCAATTTCTACTTGAGATCTGATACAGTCTATCTCTGATCACAAAATCTGTGTCCTAAGTCAAACCAGGGCAATTTCAGTGGAATTGTTTTTGGCTTCAGCTAGATGTCTGAAGTATTTTCATACTGAGCAAATTATAGTATTGCACTGCAGAATTTGAACATTTTTCTCAGCTGTTCTTCAGCAGTCATTTTGTCTGTTCAAATCCAAAAAACACAAAAGAATTTTCTGGCTAATCCTACCCCCAGCCCAGAAATGTCCAACTCTCAGAACCAGTGTAAGGAATTCAGGATCTGTATTGAGTTCATTCATGGTTGGTTTAATCATTGTGGAATAGAAGTGGCAAGGAATGGATCATTTATATTCTGTTTATTAAGCTTCTCGTGCTACAGAGAACACTGTGCCTTAGTTCTTGTAGAAGTATTAGGTTGGTGTGAAAGTAATTGCGGTTTAAAAGGTTAAAAATAATTGTAAACACCGCACTTACTTTCACACCAACCTAATAAGTAGATACACAGCTTTTAAACACATATACACACATAGAGAGAGCAACAGAGGAAGCGCAAATTTCCTTTTCCTGCCCCAGATTTCCTTATGATATCTGTGTTTACTACTTTTGAGTGAAGAAGGAAGAAAACATAAACACTTCAGTCTTTTATTAAATGGCTCATTAATATTCCTAAGGGAACATTAAAGAAATTTTTTCTCATGTATTTGGGTTGCGGTGGTTGAGTATATTAATCTTTATATTTGGAATTGCTTTTCTGCTGCATGGTGACAGTGAATACCATAAAAGTATCTTAAAATGGGCAATAGAAGTGTAGATATGTTTGGAAAGAATCCAGAAGAACATTTTATTGAGCTGATTTTTGTTAATCAACCAGGTTGTCTGAGAAGGTGAATTTCCAAAAACTGTTTTCCCTGTCAAGTGCCAGAACTTAAAAAAAAAAAAAAAAGTTTTAATGTTTGATGAATATTTTTAAAGGTAAATCCATACTTCCTGCTTACTTCAAGTTCAGTATTATTTATATGAACAGCATTTGAGGTATTAAATAATAATACCTTTTTGTATTTTGTTTTCTACCTCCTCTGTGTCAAATGAATAGCTTTGATTTGCTCTTTCGTTTGCTCTTCTCACCTGCCTCCACCTTCTACCCTGCTCCTGGTTTTTGCTTTGAGGTCCACCATGGAGTGAGAAAGCAGGTAACCAGTGAGGTTCTAGGTAGTGAAACAGTTTTTGCTGCAGAGGTTTTGAGAGAATCATTTGAAGTACAGATGTCTTTACATCCTCTTGTCTGGATTGGAGTTGTATAAAGATTGGGTTCCAGTTATCTGTCTCTATTTCATGATACAGTGGACCACTTGAGCAGGGTCCTAAATCTCTACATTTAAAAAGAGTAAATCAAATCAAACCAGTGTCCCCTGCGGTGACTTTGTCCGTATCTTTGTAAGGGCTGTCTCCATTGTCCTGCTCTTAGGAAGATGCTATAAATATCTCTGAAACACTTCTTACTCATCATTCCTGCTGGAAGGTGCTTTTCATAGATATGAAACCACAGAGATAGGCTTCCTAGGAATTCGGTTGATATTGACAGAGAACTGCCTCAAGCAATCCACATGAGCAATTAGCCAGCTTGTTCAGTTATACCCTTTTATGGCGCTCCTGTCTTTTCCCAGATGCCCAAATAATCTGCCCAGGCCGTAGTCCGAAGGCAACAAGGCACATCTCCCACACTGAGCTCCTCTGCGGTTAACCAGTGCCTCCTTCCCCACATAGTAGGTCTCGTAAACCTCCGCTGCAGTCTTCTTAGAAGTCATGTTCCTTATTTTTGTTGTACTCTTAAGAGAGTTACTGTGTGATCCTCAAAAAAGAGAAGGAGACGGTTTCTCGGTTTGCAGCAGCCTTTGGCTAGGGAAGCTCTTGATGAGGGATCCTCTCTTCTAATCCTCAGTAACTGTGAAGAGCAGATACTGGTCTTCATATTCTATAGGTGAGGAAATTGAGGCTCAGGGAGGGTGAAGTACGTGCCCGTTGTCACAGCTAACCGGTAGCAGAGCTGGGCTTTGAGCCCAGGTTACCTGATCCACAGCCCAGGGTCATTCTAGTGTCTACTGTACCTCCAAGAAGGGACAACAGATTCATGAGAAACGTGCTTTGGGCCAGCGTCTCATGGAATCTTCCCATCCACCCTGTGAAGTAGGGATAGTAATTGTTCCCAATTGACACAAGGGCATGTGACATTAGGTAACCTGATGACGATCACACATCCGTTAATGGCAAAATCAGAACAGGAATTCAAGCTCTACTTGGCTCTCAGCTTTGCTAAGCCTCAATTTCCTGATCGTAAAATAAGAATAATAATGTCCCCAATCTCTTAGGATTCTTATAAGGACAAAATGAGACAATCCTCGTAAAGTGCTTAGTAGCACAGTGCCTGGCACATAGTACGCCCTCAGTAAATGTGAGCTGGAGTTAGTATAGCACAAGCAAAGGCAAAATCACTTTGGGGAAAAAAACAAAAACAACCCTGGTCTTCCATGATCTATTTCACTATTGCAAAGGTTCTGTTATAGTAATGGTAAGGACGAAAGGGTGCCTTCTCTCACTTAACACAAAAAGTTAGATCAAGTGCTGGGTAATTTGTCCTTCATCACCTAAGTGATCACACAAGTGATTGCGAGGTCCCTTCCAATTCTGTGACTGGCCCATTGTAGCCGCGGAGTGCTGTTTTTCCTATTAAGAAATCTTAGGTAAGAACTCAGGTCCTCGCTGCAGTAATGAAGTGGTGTGCTCACAGACACGAAGGAACAGAGCCCATTATCAAAGCCGAGTGCAGACTTTACTTTTCAGAGTTGTAAATGACAAGGAGCATGAACAGTGAGGCCTTTGGAGTATTTATTTCTCATGGAAAGATAAGATACCTACAGCATTTTTAAGATGGAAACAAAGCCCAGATCATTGATTTTTTTTTTTTTTAGCAAAAGGCATTTGAGAAAATATTTGCTTTATGCTTGGCGCCAGGAGAATAATAGAAGACAAGTAATTATTAAACCGGAATTTAGTGGCCCAAGTTGAATCCGGAAGCCAGTCCCCCAGAATAGTTCCCAGCAGTGCTTGAGGGCTCTAACAAGAGGTATCGCCACAGCCAGACACTTTGTTTCTTGTGAAAAGACTGTGGTATTTTTTTGTTTCTATCATATTCCTGTGGAACTCTATCTTGCCTGTCTAACTCATTGGTGATCATGAAAATTATATCCTCAAGCACTGATAGTCACGACCCCTCAGCGCTGCTATGTGAAATCCCTTGATTTCACATGGGGCATGGTTATATACCTTTCTCATTAGTGTGTATCCTGGAGGGTAATGAGATGGGATTCCCAATTGTCCTTTCTCTATTCTCACAGTTTATAGATAATACTGTGTTAATAATTTAAGGTACTCCCCCGCCTCACCTCTGGATTAAATACATCTTCTCTCTTGTCCCATGTGTCCTATGTAGACCTCTCACATCGAGTTTGCTACCTTGCCTTCAGTTTACTTTCTGGACTTCCCAACTGGATCCTGAAGTCCTTGACTAGGGCTGCACGCTGCCTGGAACTTTGGGATGCTCGGTAAATGTTCACTGACCAACTGACCGACAGACTTAAAGAATATGTGTTTAAGAAGTTTCCAGCTTCAAGTGGGCGCTTACTGTCAGTAATGGTTTTATTCATTCCTTGTTGCAGGAATATGTATCATCCCTAAACCCTGATGGTAAACCTTTCCCACTCAGCTCACTCCCACTCTTGCCCTTTGCAGATAACCGTTCTTTGCTCTCCCCCTTCTCTCCGCCTCCCAAACCTCTCCCCTTCTTCACACATTTCTTCTCTTCCTACCTTCAAAGAGTGTCCCTCCTGGTTTCCACATCTGTCCCTTCGTCTGAGCTTTGGATCAGAGGCCTCGCCTCTGGAATCTTGCCCCATCAGATACCTCCTTTCCTGGCATACCTATCGTTTTTGTTGTTGTTTTCTTTTTTCTCACTGCTGATTCTTTTTCTATGATTTCATCACATGTCCAGTTGTCCTTTTTCCTAATAAAATCTTCACTTTCACTGTTGCCACCTCTATCAGTTTCCCTCCCATCTTCACATTTGCCCGACCTCATTCTATTAGTCTCAACTTCCCACCCCGTTACTTGTAGCCCAGCTTCTACCCTCACCAGTGCTTTTCTATTTTCCAAAGCCACGAACCTGTTCTTAGTCTTCATATTTCTGCCCAGGCTTCTCGCTGGACGTAATAATGCTATCTTTTCCCCAGCTCTCCAGACGAGAAATCTTGGTGCTGTTTTCTGCTCCCTTTTTCCCCTCATAAGAAGAGAAATACTTGTGTTTATATTGATACGTTTATTTTTTATGTGGTGTATAACAAAAGATAATTTATAAAGCAGAGGAGTGACTTGAAAACACCCATCGAGGTATTCTGATTTGGCAGTAAGATGCTGTTACGAGCAAAAGGCCAAGCGACTGAGACAGTGTGAAAAGCAGTAAGCGTGGTGAGTGAACCATGTACGCTGTATGCACACGAGGTTTTGTTCTTCAGAGTTCCAGTTTCCATATGTTCCAAGCACTGACAGAAAGTATCTAGTTGAAGAAAGGCCAGCCCAACCAAGACGTGGAGCCAGACTGCTCTGGTTTTTCACAAATAGTTATGACATTTTTTTGAAATACTAACACAAAATGTATGTATTTACACATATACAAGATCCTCATTATGTTTCTGTGTGGTAGTATCGGAAGTCTTTCAAAGGCCAAAACTGCTTTTAATCACTTCGTCAATACCATAATAAGTCACTGGAATTTCTCCCTTTGGCACCTCCTGTGAGCCTCTGCAGAGCGGTTCTGTCCTCGGCCTGGAAATTAAGCTACAGTAGTCAGCACGCCTGTCACTCTCCCTCTTCCTCTGACAAAACTGAGCCATCTGCCCCCTTGATCTCATGTGTCCCTACCCTCCATGAGTTTGCCTTTTGCTGTTTTTATGAATAGACTAAAGAAGGTTTCATTCGAATTTAAGGGGATAGTACCAGAAGGGGAAAGTAACCAGCTTCCCAGTGTCTGTTTTTACTGCCCCCACTTGGGCAGAGTCAAGAAGATGTAGAACTAGGACTCGTCACACTGACCGTGAAGAAGCAGGGTGTTACTGCGGCCTCGCAGAAAACTACTGACGTAGGACTCTGTCCTACCTGTTAAGAACTCACAAAGGAGACATTTGTGAACCAAGAAAGAACTATGCCATGTTGTAGGTGCAACCAAGGGGTAGGAGGGATCCGCAGGAAGAACTGGTCACAGAGGGTCTACAATTAGTAGACTGAAACAGCATTTTAGAAAATACTTCAGGCTTGTTTGAATCTTGGTGATCATGCACAGGAAAAAGACGGCTGGGGGCAGAGGGCGTTGTGAAGCAAATGATTGGGGCTAGATCTTGAGGTTGTGGGGAAGCTTGTGCTGTGGTGGAGGAGGTGGGGGAGACATCAGAATGAACTGGAGGGAGCCATAGGGACTCATCTACCGTGTTTCCCCGAAAATAAGACCCAACCGGAAAATAAGCCCTAGCATGATTTTTCTGGATGACATCCCCTGAACATAAGCCCTAAAGCGTCTTTTGGAGCAAACCTTAAAATAAGACCTGGTCTTATTTTCGGGGAAACACAGTAGCATCTTAAGTTGTTTTTACTTTATGTTTAAGGCAGTGGGAAGCGATCAGATGTTTCTAAGCACGTCTTTTTCTATCTGTAAGATGGAAATGAGCTCTGCAGCACTGAGTTCTTATGAGTAATAGTTGATAAACATTTGATCCTTATCTTCCCATCATATAAATTATTGAAATATGTCATAAATCTAACAGAATTAAAAAGCATATTAGGCTATGGTCATAATTTTCTTTTAAAATATCACTGTATAAATGTTCAGGGCATTCCCATTTTCCCCCACACTTTAAATATTCTGTGTTCTGTATAAATATAAAAAAGATGAAGAGGAATTCGGTTAATTTTTGTCTGGTTCTAATTCATTTTGTCTTACATCAAGTCTCTGGACTTCCCTGAGCCTTGGTTTTCTCCATGTAAAATTTCTTTTGCAGACTGAATTGAATTTAGTAATCCATAGACCAAAATGCTACAGCCCATAAAGAGGCGTAAGCGATGAAAGAAACAAAATTACGTATAGTAAGGACACTTTATGTCTGACAGACTCCAAAGGTAGAGCCGTAGTGAGTCTCCAGTAAACTATCCAATTAGCTCCCAGAGGACATGGGATAAATTGTGTAGAGAACAATTAAAAGAAAGAATTGTACTAGTATGTTTTTTTTTTTTTTTAGAATTACCCAACAGTAAGAGTATGAGCATGGTCCTCTGGCTGAAACCCAAGCTCACTCGTGCAGTAGGAATGACTTGGACTGTCCCCAGGAGGCTCAGGGGACGGTGCCCGAGGGTGCATGTCGATCTCTCTTGCAAAAACAAATGTCGGGATTATGCCTAGTGCATTCTTTCACCTTTTGTCTTTTCCTGCCCCCCTCCTTCCTTCGTACATTAATTCCCTACCGTGTGTATAGCATTGTGCCTCTTAGTTTCACACTGATGGGCTCCACGTGACTGGGGCCACGTTCCGCATCGGAGCAATAGTGATAGCTCAACCTCCTAGGTACCACAGAGGGAAGCAGTTCTTTTCTCCCTCAACAAACAAAGTCATTGAGGTTTTCTGTGTGTTTTTCTAGCTGGATTAGTTACCCTTGCACACCTGGTTTTAGTTCTTCCTCTCAACCATACTATGAGGTAGGTTTTAGGGTCACCGTTTTACAGATGAGGAAGCTAAGGCTCAGAAAAGCAAAGTGGCAGAACGTGGCTAACAGTTATAATGTCAATCCAAATTCTGTGCATCCCAGCCCAGCCCTCTGTCCACAGCTGCCCCTCAGTTATGCAGCCCAGGTGTTGGAGATTTTGAACACGTGTCAATGCAGCATTTCTGGTAAGGAATATAAAAGCCCGTGGGGCTGTGTCGTGCGGGAGACCCTGCTCGCTGTGCCATTTGTCACGTGGGGTGTCATGCGGGGTCTCAGCTCCCACTCCCTACACAAGAACACAGGATATGGTGAGGCCAAAAAGGAACACCCACGGAGCCATAGGTAGGGGAGTCATACCACTATAGTCTCACTGGAGGCTGGATTCACACGACGTGTGACCTGCTGTCCACTTTTCTGCCACTTTTCTGCCAACCGACCAACTCCCCTCGACTCCGCCGTGCAATCTGCACTTACTAGCTCAGCCGCCACTGTCGTGCGGGAGACCCTGCTCGCTGCGCCATTTGTCGTGCGCGGAGGCCTTCTCGCCGTGCCATCTTTCAGGCGGGGCGGCCTGCGGGGTCTCTGCTCCCACTCCCCACACAAGAACACAGGATATGGTGAGGCCGAAAAGGAACACCCACGGAGCCATAGGTAGGGGAGTCATACCACTATGGTCTCACTGGAGGCTGGGCCCACCGGACGCGTGACCTGCCGTCCGCTTTTCCAACCGACCGACCGACGACTCTCCACTCTCTCGACTCTGTTCCTCTCTCTCGGCTCTGCTCGGCTCCTCGGCAATCGCAGCAGTTATACCAGCGGCCAATCGGCAAACCGGCCACAGCCGATGGCCAATCAGCCACAGCCGACGGCCATTCACCACCCGAGCCAGCACCCTTCCACGTGAGGCTGAGAGCCTGTAAACTACTTTCTGGGGCTCTGTCCCCACAGCCACCTTCTTGCTAGCCCCCATTTTCTGCTAGCGTAGCCACAGCAGTTATATTAGTGGCCAATGGCTCACTGGTTACAGCTGACAGCCAACTAGCCACAGCTGATGGCCATCCAATCACAGTTGATGGCCATTTACTACCTGAGTCAGCACCTTTCCACGTGAGGCCAAGAGCCTGGAAACTGCACTCCTGGCTCTGACCCCACAGGCTGCCTGAGGTTCGGTGTGAAATGAGATTGCCTCCCTCTTCCTCCCCATCTCCTGCAGGTCCTGCTCAAATCATTCTTGGGCCCCTTTTTCTATCTCTCCCTCTTTCAATCGTTTTTTTTTTTTTTGCCTGTGGAGGAGTTGGGTACTGGGATGGGGGTGGGGGGATCACTTTCACATTTAGGGCAATTGTTCAGCTTCCTTTTGTATGATGTAGTAGTTTCTGTTACTCATTTTGTGTTTACTTACTGTCTGAATCCATGTCAATTTATGTGCCCTTGACTTTGAACCACCGTTTATATATTTTTGTGTTGTTAGTATTTTTAATTGGTGTTTTTAAAGTAGATGTACTCTGCGTGTTTGGCAGACCAACAAAGTGGAATGTAAAAGGGGGTGATTTTTTTTTTAAGTAACCATATAAGGTGAAAAGTCCCTTTTTGTGTGGGTGCGTGAGTGCATGTTATAGGTTTTATCAGGTACAATATTCGTTAATATTTATTGTAGCAGTTTACAGCGTGGCCCCTGGAGTCCCTCTGGATTATGCATAGCCTGAATGACGTAACCTTGGAAAATGCAATAAATCTAAAGTTGAAACCACTTCTAATGGGAAGTTTCTTGAAAGTTGTAAAGTTAAATTGCCTCCTCCAGGATGAAGGAGGTGGTGTGGAGAATGGCCCAGGGGACCTGGATTTGCCTCTCCTCAGCCTTGTCCCCTGTGTTGGAATGCTGGGATTGGGGTTGGATTACTTTGTTTTATCTAAAACCCTCTGACTGTTCTTTTGCCCCAAGTACTCCATGGTGTGGCAGGGCCATGGTGACATTAATATATAACCTTTGATCATCTCTTTTATGTACCCAGGGTGATTCTTATCGTGCATATGCGTACCCAGGTGCCCAGAAGTACAACTTTATGAGTCACAGAATCTAACTTGGCAAGGAGACTGGCCACACCAGTGTCACCAGCCCCTGTGTGAACTTCTCCAGTTACATGCAGCTGAATACTGGCCAGCGTGTCTCCTGCTCTACATTTTAGAAAGTTCTTTGTTGTGTTGAAATGTGGCTCCCCAGAGCCTATACCGTGGGTCCTGGTGTCCCTTTCTGAAGCTACATAGAATAAATATTATTCTCCCTCCATGATATTTGTGGATGTTTGAAGACATTGACAGGGATCTTGCCTTGTCCCCTTTTTAAACATCGCTAGGTCTGTCAAACTGGTTTCTTACGATACAGTGCATTTGTCCATTTGTAAGTACAAATTATACATGGTAGGCACAGCTAGGAACTAGGGAAGCAGAGAAGACAAAGGAGGCTGTGATCCCCGCCCTCGGGGAACTCTGATCTAATTAGTAATAGAGTGAGAAGGGCTCTAGAAGAGGCACCAAATTCAGCTTGGTGATTGGAGGTTAGGGGGTCAAGGACAGTTTTCTGGAGGATGTACCGTATAATCGAAGTCCAGCATAGTACTAGGTGTTACCCAAGGGAGCAGAGTAATTGAGGGGAGCAAAGTGTTCAGGTGGGAGGGCCAGCTGGTTGGAAAAGCTGGAGGTGAGAGAGTGCATGGGAGCTCAAGGAAGTGAGGGTGGTTCAGTCTGGGTGGGGCACTAAATGGGGAGGTGGTGAGTGGGGAGAAAGATGCAGAAGTGCTGGAGCAGAAAGCAGGGCTGACAGGTGGTAGGATGGGAAGACAGGATCAGATATTATCGGAGCGTAGAGAATGACGGCTAGTCCTGACCAGGAAGGATATTTGTTATTCTCTTAGTTGCACAGTAACTATGGAAAATAAAGCAGGTTCTGTATGAGATCATATAGTTGGAAATATTGTGTGTATTATGTTTTGTTGTTAGAGAAAGAATGTATTCAATCATTACGGTTAGACAGATACAGCTCATTCAGTAGCAAGACCAAGTCTCCATCAGCAGTATATTTTAAGAAACCACAGGAAGAAAGAGATAATACAGTGTTCACATTCTTATGACTGTGAGAAAAATCTGGGTGACTTCTATACATAGGGCAACAACAACAACAGTAGCAAACACTTACATTGCACTATGGGCGTGGCACTGTTATAGTAACAAACTTAATGCCCACATTCGCTCTGTGAGGTAGGTATTGTCCCCCCATACAGAGAGTTCAAATCACTTCCCAGAGGTTATGAAGCTCCGTGGTAGAGCTAGGATTTGATTCTAGGCCCTGAGAACATGTAGGAAAAGATTTAAGTTTTAGATAAAGGAAATGAACTGATCCTGTAAAATTAAAGACATCTTTAGACACGGCTATTGATGGGCATGAGCAGCGTAAACACAGCACGTATTCACAAATCCGTCTCTCATATATTCCCCACAGGCGTTACTACGGGAAGGAGGTCGCTCTCACGATGGCTGCAGGAGTTGGCCTAGGTTTCACTAGCAGTTGCGGTTGCCTGCAGCTGGCTTCCCTTGATCTCCTGTCCCCTGTCACTGTCACAGAGGGTTAGCCTGCCTGAGAGGGTACAATAATTAAGGTAACAGTGAACCAGAGAAGGTTGGAAATACTCTTCCTTCTAGGGAAACAGAAAGGCCTAGCAGCGGTTCCAGGCCAAGCCAGTTAATTCTGGCAACCGTGAATGTACAGTTGCCCCAGTTTCAAACGTGTGTGATTTTTCTCTAAGATTCATTGCTTCTGTGTTGCATGTGTGCAGCAAGGGTTTCTTGGGGACAGAAGGGATGAAGATAAGTAAGAGAGAGGTCTCACTGATGGTCCATGGGGCCTGTATGTAGGATAGGAAAAGCAGTGAAAATAGAAGTGGGCCGATACATAAGGATCTAGCAGAGAAGTAAACGAATTAGGGTTTCTGTGGGTCTAAAAAGAAGTGAGGTGGGAGCACACGCTTGAAAGGATTAGAAAAATAGCAAAGAATGTTGAGTGAGGGGTATGTTTGAACTTTTATTCAGGGCAGGACTCTCAGCATTCCTCCTTACGTTGGTCAGTGTTCGCTGAACATACATCGGTTTGTTAATGACTTAATTAAAATATGTAATAATGGAAATGATGATTAAGCCAGGCCAGAGCTCCTAAGTACCACCAAGGTGAAGCTGATTTCTTAAGACCACATCACTTTATAATCTTCGAGCACATGTTTGAATATTTGAACATGATGATTATCCTGTCGCAGGAGTCAATAAAAGCAGAGCTCATCAACTCCTTCTGTGATGCGAGTTTACACTATAGATCTATATGCCCGGTAGGAAGTGCCTTGAGATACCATAAGCAGTGATAGTTTTCAGTGTTCCAAACTCATTACAATTCGATTAGATTTTATATTTACTCATTACTATTCATCTTCATTAATGATCTTATGTCTAGATTACAGGTTCCTTGAGCATGGGGCAGAGTCTGTGTCAATCCTAAATTTCCCCTACAGCCCCTAGCCCACTGTGAGTGTGACGGCGCTCACAGAAATCGGGGTCTCATGTTAGCTGAGCACTTAAGATCAAGGCCAATCAGTTGATGTTACAGGTGAGGCAGTGGAGGTCCTGTCAGGTAAAGTGTTCTGCCCCGGGTTTAGGGCTAGGTAGTAAGAAATGTAATGGCTGTGTGCGATGTCAGAGGGGTAGTGGATGGGGGCCGGGGTTGTCACTGGGTGAGGGATATAAATGATAAATGTCTAACTAATACATTGTTTTGTGCACCTGAAACCAATAAAAAAAGTTATAAAAAAAAAGAAAGAAAGCCTGAGCCACAAGCCAAATCTTATTCCCACCTCTGCCCTTTGCACCCTCTCACACCTGCACAGCTCAATGGATCAACTGCTTGCAGTGATCGTCTGTGTATATGTCACATGCCGGAAGGAGGTTGGTGTTTGCTAAGCTGGTGCTTCTGAGCCAGCGTTTCCCAGTGTGGCTCACAGAGAAAAGGGTCATGTTTGTTTCGGGTAAACGGAGGAGGCTTTGAAGGACAACCGAAGCAGGGAGTCCTGAGGACACTGGCTGACCCGGGACAGCCAGGCTTCCCGGAGGATCATATTGTCTCATCCACTGAGTTTCCAGCAATAGTTGGAAAATGCTTCCCTGAGTTACCATGACATCATTTGGATACCAGTTCTATTGCGCATGGACACGATAACTTACCAGGTTTTAAAAAACTTTATGTATGAAAACTTCTTCCAACAGAAAAGAAACGTGACCCTTTTCGTTGTGTTTATTGGAATACCTAATGTATTTAGAACAATCTACTGTATCTAGAAATAAATTATGGTACGTTAAAATTTATAAAATAAATTTGTAAATAAACGTATTTTCTGGTAATTGCCTTGAAAGATTACCTGGGTCCAAGAGAATGTTTTTTGAAGAAATTTAAATCCTGCTAGCCAAACATATCTCTTAGTTCCCACCATGAGATAACAGATATGAGCTTCAATTGTGAAAAAACAAATACGTTAGTCAGGTATTTTTCTTTCAGAGCTAAGCAGTTCATGACCTCTTTTTTGTGTTCTTCATATATGTGGGAGTTTTATAGTTTTTTATAAAGGATGAAAAGTTGGAATAAGTTTTTAGCAGTGCAGGCTGTTACATTTATCGGTACTGCTCAGTCATGTTATGATGTGTATATTCTGTGGATATGCACTATGTTCTCTCAAGGTCATGACTGATTTGCCAGACTTTTACAATTGAGATAAATAATAAATGTGTAGCTCTGAATTTCTCTCAGATACTTTTCTGGATAGGTTTGTGTTTTAACAGAAAAATGGATATTTACAGGGAAATCACAGTGTCTCTTAAAACACATAAATAAAAGTTTCACAATTTATAAGTAAATAAGTCCTTAGAGAAATTGTTTGTTAACTCAGAAGTAGATTGGAAAGGCACCCCAGCAGGCTGCATAGGCTTTGCTTGGTAGCTTGAAAGGGCTGGGAGTTGAAATGGTCAGCTGAGCAAATCACTCAGGGTGAAGTTGGCTCCCCAACCCGTGGCCCTTCCTTTCTGTACCTGCCATCTTGTCTCGCCTGAAAAGCTGCTGAAACTAACAATACTTTGAAGCTTGACAATGCCATTTAAATGTGGCGGCATCTTGAATCCAACCGTAGATATAGAGGGGAGAGTGTTGAGTAACAGGAATAATAATAGTCCTATTTGTCGAATGTTTATAAAGTTAATAGTGATCAGCAAACCCAGTTTGTCGGACTTCAGCACCGGGCTGCCTGCTCTGCCATGCACGTGGAGGGGGGTGTAAATTACTGAGGGTCATTGGAGAGAGAGAAGAGGGCAAACGAGGGGTGCCGTAACCTAGATTAGCTGTTTCCGATCTTGGTCTGGAAGGGTCTTGGTAGGATAGGGAAAGGACAGCAGGGAGGGAAGCCAGGAACAGCTTTTTAATCAGCATTGGTCTGGACTCCTAGCTCTGCCCCGGGTGTGCTGAGCGTGTGAGTCGGGGGCTGTGCTGGAGCTGACCCTTACTCACTCGTGACTGCTACATTTTTCAGAATTTTGTGAGCTGTTTGTTAAACACAGTCATTATTCAAATTAAATTATTGTAATTGCTGTTAAATAAACAGGTTCTTGAAAACAAAGATAGCAAGTGCTCAAAACACACCACTTCCTAATTATTTGACTACATGGTGCCCCTGAGGTTATTTATGTCTGTTCTCTTCCCACCTCAGTGGTCCGTGGTGGTAGCTAGAAATCAGCCATCATCGGAATATTTGCACCATGGAAATCATCAAATGCTACACATCAGTACTTTGTTTTTCTAGAGCCAGTTGTTAACCATTTATCAGCACACCAGTGGATGTTGTTATGGTTCTGTGCCAACCAGTGGGAAAGAGGGATGCAGTCTTCATCCAGGTGAAACTCAGTCTATTGTCTCTAGGTTACAAATCTTCATCCTAAAGTCTGCTGCCTACCTGGACTGAGCCTAAGAAAGGCAAAATGAAAGCCTCATAACTTTTCTAGTTCCTTCCTCTCTGTTTCCATTGAATGTATGCTTACTAGGAATTAAAGCTATTAGCTCAGTGAATTATGATAGTTTACATTTCTATTCATCTTTGTATCCCCAGTGCACAGTATACAATCAGGCCTAATTCAGTTAATAATAAATGATATGTTACACCCTTCCCTCACAGTCTGTAAACATACCAGTCGTCAGCTGTAGCACTTGAACCACAAAGTACAAAAAACAAATTGTTTTGTTACTGGGTTTTTGTTTTGTCTTTTAACAAAGGAAAGTATTGTTCCTTCTCATCTTTCTCTCTTCTTTCTCTTCTTCACTTTCTTATTCTCTTTCCCCTTTTCCTTGTCAACCTAAGGCCGACACCCTTCCAGATAACTGATTTGGGGGTGGGGGAAGCTATGCAAAGTTTTAGGGCATGGAACCAGATACAATTCGGTCTAGTAGATTTCTACTTCTCCATAAATGATCGCTGTTGTGCGGGTCCCATCAAAAGTAGTTTGGAGACTTAGAATCATCTTAATAAATGTAGTGTGTCAGACTTGAAAAACTATTTGGAGAGTAGGATCTCTGGTAAGTTCTATGGGCCACCTGTACGAGACGTAACTGCAGAGAATGAATTCAGTGGAGCATGCCATATTTGGATGACACTGCTTTACTCAAACTGAATGAACTCAAGCTGGCAGAGATCTGAGCTTCCTTGATTGAGAGCCATGGACAGAAGTTAAATGAAGTATGCTTGACTAAAGTGCACGGGCCCAGATGTTGTGCAGGTGGGCAGTAGATGCCTAGGTGACCAGTGCATTCTCTTTTGGTTCTCTTTTGAGAAGGAAAACATGATAAGAGGGAAAGAGGAATGGGGCAAGAACAGTCCAAAAAAGAAAGAATAAAATTCTTGTACTCTCTTCACACCCTAAGAAAGCCTTTTTGCAAAGCTTGTATTAGGTCTGGCAGTGGATACCGGCACAGGACTTTTGGAGTGTGTTCTTGGCTCTTACCACTACCTCTGACTTTGAGCAAATCAGCTGACTTCTCCGCCTGTAAAATAATATTCCCTCTGACATTAATTCTTACCTCATGAGGTTATCTAGAGGATAACGTTAGTAATAATGTCTTACGTTTACATCATTCCTTTCACAGAGAACTCATAGCATTTTATATACATTGAGAGTGAAGCTTGTGAGAAATGAATAGAAAGTATTCATTTTTGGAAATGAACTTAGGCATTAAAAGCCTGAATTTAATACATTGCAGGAAGACATATGGTACATAGTGATCCAATGGGTCAAATGAATTATTTATTCCACTGGGAGTCCCATCTTTTCTCCTTGTTCTATGAATTGAGGAAATGTAGTGAGTCCATATACATGGATGGGAGAGCCCACATGTGCAATCAGAGTGGTCTCTCGTGACACAGCCAGATCTTGAAGAACGGGCTGAACATCTCTGATAATACTCTTTTGGACTTTGGTTGTGGCAGACAGACACCTGGGAAATCTTAGCCATGAACTGCACACCACCACTAAAGGATTTCAGAGATAGAAGATCTAAATATGGGAGTGTTTTCTCTGTTCATTTCAGCTCAATTCAACCAGTATTTTTTCAGTGCCCATTCTGTACATAATTTTGGGGAGTGTGGAGAACGAAAGAGGCAAAGCATGCTCAAGAAAGTTCAACCAGCATTAGCAAGGAAAGGGGGAGGAGACTTACAAATAGATATACGCAGCAGTATTAGGGAGCGTTCGTAAAGCACCGTAGTACTTGGGGTGTTTCAAGAGGGGAAAGATTACATCTAGCTGGGTAATGAACATTTGTTACCAAGCTATCTGCTGTTCATTGGAGAGATATAATCCCTGCCCCAGAGATGCAGTGGGAAAGACATGTTCAAATAGATAGTTTTAACATATCCTAGTCAATGCAGTGATTAGGGCACTTAGCCCAGGATGGGAATTTACAGAAGGCTTCTTGGAGAGCAAGACTTCTCCTAAAGTCTTAAAAATGGAAAAGAACATGGAGAGGAATTCCAGGCTGAAAGATTTTCATGTTCAAAGACCCCTAGTGTTTAGTCTTCTTTCAACAGAAAATGGCAAACTACAGAAAGTTTGGTATTCTTACAGCCTAAAGTTTAATGGAAGGTAGTAGTTAAAAATAAGGCCTAAGATAAAGGGCCTATCTTGCTGTCTTGTTTACTGCTGAATACTAGTATGAAGTGAGGGTCGTCAATAAATACTTTTGAAACGCTGAATGAATGATATGCTGGGTTTAAGTCCCTGTGGACTATCCAAGTAAATAAATGTGACAGGCATTGGGAGAGAATCTGGGCTGGATATATAGACTTGTCAATAGTGTTTAAAATCAAGAGCAAATAAAATTGTGCAAGTATGATGACTGGATAAAGAAGATGTGGTATATATACACAGTGGAATATTACTCGGCCATAGAAAAAGATGAAATACTACTATTTGTGACAACATGGATGGATCTTAAGATTATCATGCTAAGCGAAAAAAGTCAGAAAAAAAATCAAGAATCATGATTTCATTCATATGTGGGATATAAAACTGAAAGCAACAAATGAACAAGACAAACAAATAAAAACTCATAGACACAGACAACAGTTTAGTGGTTACCAGAGAGTAAGGGGGAGGGGAGGGTGGTAGATGAGCATAAGGGAGGACAAATATATGGTGATGGAAGGACAACTGACTCTGGGTGGTGAACATGCAATGCAATATACAGATGATGTAATATAGAATTGTACACTTGAAACCTATATAGTTTTACTAACCAATGTCACCCCAATAATTTTTTTTTAAAAATTACACAAGTAGAGTCTGTAGAATGAGCAGAGTACCAAGGGTGAAGCCTTAACATATACAAACATTCTTTGGGGTAAACAATAGAAGAGGAACCCATGGAGTAGACAGCAAAGGAAAAACACAGTGAAAGAAGAACAGAACGGAAGAGAGATTTGATATGTGTCCATCAGGTAGGGTTCATTGGTGGACTCATGAGAGAAGCTTTCAGTGCAATGGCCAGGGCAGAAGTCAGATGATGGCTTGTGGTAGAGTGACTGGGAAGAGTGAGAAAGTTGAGATAGTGAGCACAGATCTCTCTTTCAAGTCACTTAGCTCAGCAGAGAAGGAAGGGGATGGTTCCTAGGGGGGCAACCCAGGGTCACGAAACAAAACAAATTACTTTTAATATGGTGAAAGATTTAAATAGGCTTCTCGTCTTAGGAGAAAGAGCAAATGGGCAGTGAGAGATTGAAGATTTAGGTAAATAAAGGGGATATTGATAGAACAATGTCCTAGAAGACATGAAAAAAGACAGCGGCCATGTGTAAAGAGCAGGGCCTTGAACCAGAGGAAGGATACCTCGTCCTGTGAGTTGGACGAAAGAGTGCAAGGTTAGCTCCAGAAATACCTAGAAAGGGAGGGGGAGGATGCTGAGATAATGTATAGGTAACTGTCTCTCTGAGATAGAAGATGATGTCATCTGTTGAGAAGGATGTGGCTTTGGTTGGGGTCTTGAGCATGATGACAGTTTTGAAATGTTGCTGAGTAAAATAAGAGCAAGCTAAGCAAGGACGAGTGAAAGATTGAGCAGAGTCGATTGCCTACTTGAAATTGAGGGCTGCAAATTTATAGTGGCGTCAGTCTGAAAGCTGATTTTCTGCAACTGTGCTCAACAGCTGGGTCCCAGAAATAAAGACACTGTTTTCTGAATTGATCCTGAGTTGAGGTTTTGTTAAACAGGTGAAGCAAAAGGCCAGACGTCCAGTGTAGTTGAAGATACTGATGAGAGAGTGGTTTGGGCAATGAGTCATGCTATCCCAGCTGTGGAAAGCGGTGAGGCCAGGGGAGGGATCGAGACACTGTGGTTTTCCTGGGATTGAAGAGCAGCGGCAGTGAGAGCAAAGGCCGGAGAAGACGGGAAGGATGGAAGATTGTGGTCATCTTTCGATATTGGATGGGAAACAGCCCCCCTTGGTGATGGATACAGGGTATGACCTTGCTGTGGGTGACCTGGAGGTGAGGAAGATGAGGAATTGGATGGGTTGTCTTGATAGATACAGAAATCACCCAGGATGATAAGAGGATAAGGAATATGGTAAGGATTGTAGCCAAGTGCCCTTGTCTTGTTATAAAGGAACCAGGAGATTAGTAAAGGGACATCAATGAGGAAAGACCATTGGGTGAGATAAACCTCAACAAATAAGGGCTGTTACATCAGAGGCATTAGGGAGTAATGGTTTAGAAGAATCTATGAAAATAAATAATAACTTTTTGAGTATACACTATTCAGTAAACATTGTTTTAAATATTTGGTTGAATCATATGAATTTGCTGATATTTGATCATTTTGACCTATAAAAATGGTAATTTCATACAGTTCAACCTCATACTTTGCATGTATTAACTCATTCATCCTCACAACTGGCTTCTGAAGAAAATTACCATTTAGCAGCTAAGGGAGAAGAAGCACAGGAATGATAAGTAACTTGTCCAAGGTCATCTGATAAATAGTAGAGCCTAGTTTCAGAGCGCGGCAGTCTGGCTGCAGAGCCTGCAGTCGACGTCTGAGTAGGGAACGCCCACCCTTCTGCCACTGCCCCTGAAGCCTCACGGCACTTGAGGTGTGCGACTGAACAACTCTCTGTATACAATAAACTGAGGTAAATGCCGTGAAGGAAATGAACGTGGTGCCCTCGTCATTCCTGAAATCTCATACCTCCATGCTCTGTGCTTCCCCACCCCTTTGTATTGTGTTCTCCTTCCTTCCACAACTTCCTAATGGCAGAATCCGGGCACACCTCAGAGATAGTGTGGGCTTTCTTCCAGAGCACCGCAATAAAGCAAGTTAAAATCTTTTTGCTCATGGAGGGTCTTGCCTTCAATTTGTAAAAAGTATCTTTGAAGCACAATCAAATGAGGTATACCTGTAGCTTTCTGTGCCTCCTTGCCCAACTAAGACCTAGCGTGTCCCTGGTTTCCTTGTAGGAGTTTACTAGTAGAGAAGCAGGGAAGGGAATTCTAGACATTGCACATACAGGAATGTCGCAGGAATTTGAGAAAGAGTAAGGAACACAGTCCATTCAGAAAATAACAAGACATTCTGTATATGGGACATGAAGCAGGATAGTGGGAGAGGTAGAGTTTGTAAGAGAGAGCAATAGAGTTTAGTCAGAAGCCAGGGTGGGGCTTGAAGGACTTTTTACCATTTCAGAGAACTTAAGCATGAACCTCTTTGTTGTAGCCAGCCATCGAAAGATTTTAAGCAGCAGAATGCCATGAACAAATTATAGGTAAGTGTCAGTAAGGAGGCAATTAGAGGTGAAAAAGACTAGAGGCAGAAAGATTAGTTAGGAAACTTCTGCAATCTTCCCTGTGAAGGAATCGGACTCTGACTGAAGAGGATGGGTTGTATGCATGAGATAGTCAACAGCAAGAATTGGCAGGTTTGGTTTCAGAGAGAGAGGGTTGCTGGCACCAGTAGTTGAGATCATCATGCGAGAAAAGAAGTCAGTTCGGAAGGAGAGATGGAGTCCTGTTTTTCTATATGTCCACTATGAGATGTCTATAGAATTCAGACTGAAATACAGGTCTGGGATTCAGGAACCCGTCTCACAGGAGATACAGTTGGAAATGTGTTAGCATCCCTTCATCTCTCTGAGGCTCACGTTCAGAATTGCCACTTTCTCCATCAGTATCTGTCCTGTGGTCACTCCTTGATGTAAGTCAGTACTAGTGTGGGGACAGAGACCTGGGTGGGCTCTAGCTTTGGGCTACGTGCGTCCATCAGGACCTCACCCTGTGGAGTCATTAAAGGTCTGGGATAGGTCATGGGAACAGTCTAGGACACCCATTGACTCTCCAGCTGCTGAAAGCAGCCCTCTCCCTGCAACGTCATTCTCATAAAAGGGAGCAGAGTAATTTCCTAGAATGAATGAATGAATGAATGAATGAATGAATGATCACATTGGGGCTGTTGGATTTAAGTCATCCTAAAAAGCCACCTGTACACTTTTGGTGGGCCTTGTACATGTAGAATTATATATACCTAGTTCCTGACCTAGGTATACTTAATCTAGATGGGAAATATGGATTAGGCATAGAATTATCACATTGACAAGGAGTATAGTCAACAAATGGATAAATTGATTAAATATTGATAATATAATCTGGCTAAGCATTAAGTGAATCCATGAGAATATTATTAATGAGGCACCTGGTTCTGACAGGAACAGGATAATAATTGCAGAGACATAAAAAGTATTCACTAACATGTAAAGCATGGGAAAGATGTCATTTAAACAAGTCTTTTCATGAGTTTAATAAATCTGATAAGAATAGGAAGAGTGCCTGTCTTGCTTTCCCTTAGGTTAAAGTAAACTTGACCCAGTGGAGTTCCCTAGTCCCCTTCATTTGCCGAATCAACTTAGATTCCAGGGATTTGCATGTGGAAAACTAATGGCATGGCAGGATTACCAGACTGTAAATTCATCAAGAGGTCTGATAATATCATAAACCGTGAGAAGCCAACGTCCTGCAGCAGCGTTGGAAACCTCCCAGTTTGATTTAGTGCTGGTAATCCATTTTATTCCTCTCCATTAGTTATTACAATAATAACAGATTGGCGACACAGCCCCATTTTCTGCCTCAAGAGTTGTCTACTGCTGGTCACAGCTGCTCCCTGTCATTCTTTCCAGTGTAAATAATGGTTCATGTTTCCACGGGCTGTCGCGAGATGTTTCTGTGCTTGTGAAAGGACCCCATGTCACCACCCTGTTGGGGAAGATGGAAGGTATGGGTGAAGCGGGGAAACTGCATAAGAAAGCCAGAGCTGCATCCCGTCCCGAAGAGGTCGTTTGCTCTTAGGGACATTTAGTTTGACTGGATGTTGGTGAGGGGAATTTTCATGAGTGTAGGGCAAGAAAATTCTATCCCTTGAATCGTTCAGATGCAGGCCTTCTACTTTTGGAGCTTTTCCTTTCATGTTAGATATAAACAGTGAACCCCTTTGTTGTGAGAGGGTGTGTTACAAGGCTGTAAACACTTCAGCAAAGAGCATCTTTTGATCTTTCATGCCTTTGGTAATAAAAGCTGAGAGCCAGAAACGGCCAAGAATTGGGGACAGAAACCACTAAAAGCTTCCCTTTTATCTATTCACAAAATTAGGTGCAGAACTGTAGGAATAATGGATGGAATGACAATTTTTAAGAAAGATGAAGGACAAAATGAGGCCACCTGCATGATAAAAGCTGAAGTTTGGATTTCAAGATCTGTTTTAGAACTCAGTGAATTCTGTGAAAAAATTAGGAACATTATGTAAACACAGCATAAAGGAAATGAATAAAAATGTTTCTTTCTCTTCCTGTGATCTCTATAAGGAATTAGTAGATGTGTTAAAAACTTTTAAATAGTGGTTTGAGAATTTGTGAGTAGGTAAACACTCATTTGGTGTGTGTGTGTGCAGTTATATGTTTCAAAGACTGATCTGTTTTAGTACCTTAATTCTGCAAATCCCATTTCAATATGATTAATTCAGTCTCCTTCTGAACATTAAAGCATATATTCATACAAAACAGAAATCTAAAACACACATGCAAATACATATGCAATTCTTCTTTTTTCATCTTGCTTATTTTGACATTTTAAATTGTATTGCCCGATGTTATCGATAGATATCGAATGTGTGCTTTATTACATAAAACTTATCAACATTTCCCCCTCAGGTCTTACAGAATTCATACTCACATTGTGTAGGTTAGTAATAGACTGAACATCTGAACACAATCCCCACTGGATGAGAGATAAATGGACTTGAACTTAACCCCCTGTTGAAATGCACCTCTTTCCCCAGTCTCTGTAGCAGTGAGGAAGGCAGAGATTTGCGATGCAATATCCCATCACGTGTTCAGTTCCCCTTTTCCTAGGCCTGGTGTTTGTGGTCTGGGATGGGGATATGAGGCAAATTTACTCTAAAGTTCAGCTGTCTTTGACTCATAATGTATAATTGATAAATAACTTTTAAAAGATCCTGCATAGTTTCCCATTTTATTTTTATCCCCCAGTTTCTTGTAGTCTACAGTTTCAAATAGCTGGTGAATTGCTTTATGATAAAAGGAAATCTGAGACTATGTACTGTATTCCTTCCAAGCTTTAAGACCAAGAAGGTTCTCTGAATGTTTTTCAGAGACAGATTGGGGGAACTGTGTTCCATTTTAATGGCCTTTTAATTTGGAAGTTAAACTCAATCCTTCTAATTGCTTGTAGGTATTGGACAATATGAGTATTTCCATTGGATAATATGGAGAGGACAATTTATCACGGGAGGACTTGTCGTTTTTATCTTAGCTGATTCAGGTGCCAGTATATACAGTTTGTGCTTTCAAGCACAGGTTGATTTATTATGGTGTGGACCTGCAGTTTTTAGAGGGCTTCATAAAACTGGATATTTTTTTGTAACTTTAGTAAAGCCCACATTTTACCTTGTTGACTTTAAAGCTATCGTTGATAGGTCAAACAAGTTAGAAAGTAAGGATGAAAACCCAAATTTGGAGAGTAGAGGCTGCTACTTTATGACATATATTAAAAATCTGTTCAATTTTATTCAACTAAAGATCATAATTTAGCCCTCAGGAGGCAGGATGAACTAATAATGAGGTCAGGAGGCGAGCTTCAAGGAGCTAGACAATGGGCATCAGTGTTCTCTCCACCACCACCACCATCCCATGCCATGGGCTCTAGTGTCTGCCATACCTGGGTGGGTTCAGCTCCACCACTTCCTAACTCTATAAACATGGACATGTTGTTTGACCTTTCCGAATGTGCAAAACAGGAAAATGGTAGCATTCTCATAGGTTGAATTCATGAGATAAGAACAACAATGAATAATTATAATTACTAATACTGAGTGCCTGCTAATGTTCCCAAGATTGTGCTGAGCATCTTAGACGATCGCAGGTAAGCCAGGTAAGCACCTTTCACATAGGCATTCAACTTCTGCCTGCTTGCACTTCCCTACCCCAGGTTTAGCAGCTTCCTTAGGTAACAGGGATTTCTCTTATTTATGCATAGACTAAGGGTGCCAAAAATATGTATACAAGTGGACACTTTGGTCAGTGTTGCTCAAGCGGTAATCAGAAGTGTCTGGACACGTATGGTAACCACTTTGAGCACCTCTTGTAATTGTGCAAGTCAAATATGACTTGTATTCACCTTTTGTTATCGGTATATATTGAGTATTACAATTTTAAGTTTTTTCCTTTCTTAAAATGTGTATACTTTTTTTTGGCACCCTCTGTATTGATGCATTCGTTTGTGCATCTATTCAACAAATATAAAATGAACTCCTTCTAGTTCCAGAAACTATTCGAAGTGTTGGAGAGTAACCAACAGAGGCGAAGTCCCTACTGCATACATTCTAGTGCAAGACACTTGCAATAGACAAATAAAAAATATAATACTTTATATAGTAAGAAGTGCTATAAAAAATAAACTATGATAAGCAGACAGAAAGTGACCACAGTACCAGGAGCTATGGAAGAAGAGAAAGTTCTGTTTTAGATAGAATAGTTTAGGGAAAGAGAGATTTCAGCAGTCCTGAACATACTCACATCGAGGTCACTCCAAAAGTAACATAACATTCTAACTCAGATGTGGAAGTCAAATATGCAATGAGTTGTAGAAAGAAAGTTTACAAAAATCAGCAGCATACATTATTGCATATTTTCTTTGGGCTAGCAAGCAAACAGTAATACAGTGTTTCTTTTAATACTTATAAAGCACTTAGAAAGTAGAGCATAGTAAAGCTATATAAGTGTGTACTATTATTAGCCTACTTTTGATGATTAAAAAGATACTGTGATCTACATACACTAGTCCTTCCTGCTTAAACAGCAATCGTACAGAAATCATGCATATAGAATAGAATTGGATGGTAATGCAGAGATATCTATTTATTAGATGTTTTAGGTAAATTATTAAGCCATGTCCAAAACAAATATATAGACACCACAAACTCGGGAACAGTAATTCCACAAGGAAACTATACCCAGATTACTAGTAGGACTCTTGCTGGATCTAGGCTATATACCAGGAACTAAGTCTTAGCCCAGTGGTTTTCTTTCAAAATTTTAAAGATGTCACTTCGTTGTCTTGTGACAAGGAATTTGCTACAATTCCTATCTTTGTTCCTCTCTCTATAATGTATTGTTTCGTTTTCTGGCCACCTTCAAGATTTCCTCCTTATTTTCAGTTTTCAGTAGCTTGAGTGTGATAGGATTTGTGTTGTTCTCTGGGTTTCTCCCATCTATGGATTAATGTCTTCAATTATTTTTTGGGAAAAATTTTAACTATTGTCCCTTCGGACATTTCTCTTGTCTTGTTCTCTCCTGTTCAGAGGTTTTTCTGGTTCCCCACCCTGCCCCTATGTTTCTCATGAGCACCTGGGAGAGACCCTGGAGAAGTCAGGGAGTGTCTTTGACTATCTCTGTGCTAACAGCTCACAGGATCCTTACTCACTCTCGTCTATAACTGTCCTTCAGGAATTCTTAAATGTTTGCCTGAATTCTTCTTAACTACCTGTAGTACCTGGTGTCTCTTGCTCTGTATTCTGCCAGAGGTGAACCAGTCTACAGGTTCCATATGTCCTTGGAGGAACCTGTCCCTTCTTGAATTTTAGGCTATTTATCCCAAGACCTCAGCTCTATGGGCTTAAGTAATGTTTTTATATTTTATTCAGCTTTTTCTTCTTTTTCAGGTGAGTCCAACACTGTGTTCAATTTTCTGTACGCTATGTGGAATCAAAATTCTAGTTCAGTGTTTTTCTTAAATGGTTCTACAGACATGCTTCAGGAGTTCCATAAACATGTGATTTAAATTTTATTTTAACTGTGTAAAAATTGTAATAAAATAAATCACACCAAAATGTTTTATATACTAAAGTCATGACATTGGAGAACTACCAATTTAAATAATTGTGTTGCTCTGTTAATTTTTTAATTTTTTTCCTCAGACCTCATTTCTTCATGAGGTCTGAGAAAAAGAATGCCACCACTTCACATTATCTTTGAACTTCTGGTGCCCATGGCATTGATTAGGAAGCGTGGGGCTCTGCATGCTCACACTCAGCCTGTGAGTGTCCACACATATCAAATTGGAAAAGCACAGGTCACCATTGCAAGCACATGTACGTTACGTAGCAGTCAGTTAAATGTCAGGCAGTATCAGTGAGGCCCACCTTTCTGCTAAGTGCATACCAAACAGTTATGCAGTAACAGGTAAATGGATAGCATGCTGCATTATGACATTATGTCATTAGCACATATTGTTCTTTTCCTGATTTACCCTTGTAAGGAATGTAAGCAGTTCTTAAATATTTCTAACAGTTCTCCTTTGAAAAATATTCTTGCTGTTCCTGTTTCAAGCCTTTAGATCAGTTTCATTGAAATCTTTTTTTAAAAAAAAGCTTTTGAGACTACTTATCTTTGTAAGTCAAAATTTTCTTGACACTGTACAACAAAAATGAAATAAGTGAGATAGAGGTTGAGGATAATTGAAGCATATAACTATCATCTCCCAAATTATAAATTTTTATGTGAAAATGCCTTCATAGCTAACACTGATTAACTTAAAACTACATCATACATTTAAATGTATGAGTTCAATTTTTTAAAGTCAAAACTGTTTTTATCTGTTTTGTTTTTTTTCATTGGGGTCCTGCATAATGTTTGGTTTTCAAGAAAGAATTCCACTGCCATAATATGCCTGCCCCCACCCTAGTTCCGAAAATAAATTTAACTGGTTTGGTGGAAAGAATAATAATAATAATGGCAACCACTTAAATAGAACTTATAATGAGTCACAGTTTTCTAAGCATTTTACGTATAGTTTCATTTAATCCTTATATCAACTCTGTGAAGTAGGTATTTGTCATCCCCATTAATTGGATGAGGGAAACAGGCACATGATGTATGTGAGATCACACAGCCAGTAAATAGCAGACCCAGGATTCAAACCCAGGCAGTCTGGTTCCAGAGTGTGAGTTTCTAACCATGATCTATGAACTACTTGTATACGGGTAGAATGTTAAAGTGGAATTCATTGTGAAATTTTGTTTCTGTTTCCTGTGCAATCTCTCGCTCTCTCTCTAGCTATACTTTCATTTTTCCACTTGTAGATTAAGTGATAAGTGTGTTAATTTTCCTTTGGGACACAATGCGATTTAATAAGTTAAACGCTTTTAAACGTACTTTAAGGGTCAGAAAGTAAAGGCCAAACAACTGAAGCACAATTATTGAAGGCAGCTGGGTTTTGGTCTGTTCCTATTTTCTTTTCTGAGTGAACTTAAGATATTGTATATACCATGTTTCCCCAAAAATAAGACCTAGCTGGACCATCAGCTCTAATGCGTCCTTTGGGGCAAAAATTAATATAAGACCCAGTCTTATTTTACTATAATATTAGACCGGGTCTTATATAATATGATATAAAATAATTATAATATAATATAATATAATATAATACCAGGTCTTATATTAATTTTTGCTTCAAAAGACGCATTAGAGCTGATGGTCCGGCTGGGTCTAATTTTCGGGGAAACACGGTATCAACAGAATTTTATTCATTCTACTACCTCTACTTGCTACTATGGACGACGTTTTTATTCATTTTTCACTGAAAAGATTCTCACTGAACACTCAGTAGGTGCCCGAGGCACTGAGCATCAAGGACTGGAAAGTTAAGTAGCTTAAGACATGACCCCTTACTTGTAGACACTCCTTGCCCAAATCAAATCCTGAATGAGTGGAACTTGAAAGGACTTCAAAATTATTTACTTTTGAACTATGTATGCCTATTGGTTGTATTTTTGTTAAACATGGTGGAATGGAAAGGAGGAAAGGCCACATTGTATCTAAGGCTGGCATGTATTCTCTCATTCATCTTCATTGTGAAAGTCAGCTGATAGTATATCCTGGGTATAAAACATCGCAAGTAGTCAATAATAGACATTTTACTAGAAAGTTATATTTTGCATAAAGCACATTTGAAATTTTCCCATCTTAGGAGACTGGAGAGCTCAAAGTTCATAAGGATTAGATGCTAATATTAAACATGAATATATACTTAGAGAAATCATATTTCTTTCAAAGACTGGCACTCATTTGGTGTATACAGCCTAAATTGAAGACATTCTCTACACATTGTTTAAGAAACTTCCTTTCATTCATAATTTGACAATTTCTTTCCTCTGTAGAATATGCCTCTTTGTTGGCTAACATTTTCCATAGGAAAATTTTGCTGAAATTCTTTGCTCCAAATAATGATAGAGAAACATAACTACATACTGAAACCGTGTTAAATGAATGAAAAAGTTAAATATTTTTATGATAGTGTGGTTTGTTACTGTAGAGTGATTCAGAATTACTAGTGCTAAATACTAAAGCCTGAGTCAGTTTTAGATAAGAGCAGTGTATATAGGATCTGTTATTTCTGGTGCGCTTCTCCTAAAAGTCAGGTTCTAATGAAATGTTTGGTAGCACTAATAAAAGTGATCCTGATGAGTTTGCAGATGAGCTGGGGACCAATAAAAGTTGCCATAACAGCCTGAGTCCAGAGAAACCAGAGGCTGGACCTCTTGAGATGAGACTGAATGTTTATTGGAAGCTCCACGCCTTAACCCAACCAGCAAATGTCAAGAGAAGTAGTTAAGTTTTGAGATTCGCTGCTATTTCTTGTCTTCTGGATAAAGAGAGCAGCATGGGCACTTGTCTGAAGGGATGAAGCAACCTGGCATTAACTGTACACAGTTCCACTGCCAAGAGCATGAAGCTGGAGGAGAAATCAGGCAGCAAAGCATGGAAAGCAAGTCTGTCACACAGTACAGCTGACCATCCCAGGAACAGTGAGAAGCCAGGGAAGAGGTTTAAACCAGGAAATGACATTAATGGCTTTACATTTTAGAAAGGTCATTCGAGCCGTTGAGTGGAGGGCAGATGAGGGCAGAGCGATCTGAGGCAGGGAAGCAAAGTAAAGGAAGACCGCAGTGGTCAGCGTGGTCTGGTAAGTGTTCAGAGGCACGAGGAGCAGGATGGATTGGATGTGAGAGAGGTTAGGGAGGGTAGTCATATACCTAAGTGAATTATCTTCCTGGGATTTTTGCCTTTGAAAGGATAAAATTCTTCTTTGGTGTCTCCATGAAATACATTTCAACAACAACAGAAAATAGTTGATTTTGATTTTAGCATAGAGACCCCAAAAATGTGTACTACAAATGGTACTACATCTTAACCAAGCTTATTCAACTTTCAAATTTTTCAGAAAAATAAAAGAATGGAATCTTTTGAATGGAGCGTGATGCTGCTAAGATTAGGACTGTTGGGTAGGTTTCGCTATGGACCTTACTTTGTTTGGTGGCCTAATCCTAGCCAGTCATTTACAAAAGTGGATAGAATAAGAGGAATCCATTACCATTCGTGGAAAGCCAGTTCGGAGCACATAATATGAATATAGCCATCATTAACCTAAAAGAAAAACACTGCAAGAAAAATAGAAATAGGCCAAAATGTCCATATGCAAGTTGTCAGCTGATCCTCTTTAAAATTAATATTCTGTTTTGAAGTCCCTCATAATTCCACCGAAAATCATCTTTTATATAAAATAGGAAATGGACATTTCAGAAGAAAACACTTTTTAAAGCCCTACTTCTGGAAAATATTAGACATAAATTCTTAACAGTAAAATATTTAGAATTTGTATAATCAGAATAGTAAATAAATATAAAATGTTATCTTCGATAATTCCCTCATGGAAACAAAATAAAAATTCTCAAAAATTCTCATTTCCTAGAAACTATTTAAGATTAGAAAAATGAGAAAGACTCTACCTAAAATTCCACTGTGTTCTCTCTTCATGGCCAACTTTTCGGGCAACACTAAAAAGATATAATCGTATCTGGATATATGGCTCAGTTAAAAGATGCTAACCAAATTTATCCAAGTGGAAAGTTTCTAAAGATGTTATATCATATTTGCTTTTCTAAAAGGATAATTTCTGTGTGGGAACTAAAGTTCAAGGTAACGAGCCAGCATTGGAGTCTAGTGGTTCATAAGTGGAAATGGTTTATTTTGCTTTCCCTTTTTTTTTTAAAGGCTCAATCTCATGAGAAACAGGAGAGAATTCTTTCTTTATGAAAATTCCACTTGACAATGGTAATATTTTTAAAAGGCAATGATTAAAGCTGGTATTGTATGAGTGTTAAACATCACCTGTACTTATCAATACAAAATGATTAATTAAAATGAGCCTTTTATTCTTGCAGACAACATTTATGAAACAATGGCAATATTCATACCGTCACCGGTCTAGTGCTGTGGGTATATACAGATGAATGGGACGTGGGCCCTCCCATCCCTGAAAGAGGGCACAATTTAGTCGGGAGAGAAGTTCACAAAAAGCTGTAAAATGGAGTTGAATTTGTCTAGTGCCCTAAAAAAACGAGGTGTGAAATACTATAAAAGGGTGAGGTAGAAAACTCATTTGTGGTTGAAGAGAATCCAGAACATCATTGAAAAACTTGACACTTAAGTTCAGCTTGAAAGGACAGGTAGGAATTGTTAAAGCAGCATTGGAGGAAAGGGAATTCCGGGCAGAGCATACTGAGAAGTCTGGAAAGCAGAGGATATGTCTTAGAAATGATGAGAAGCCTCCTTCAGTTGAAGCAGTAGGGATAATAAAGTGAGACTCACAGTACCTTAGAGCTGTCTTTGGAGGTCTTTGGAGTTTATTGGACAGTCAGAGCAAGGTGAGTTCAATTGTTAAGAGTCTAGCAGCTAGAGCCAAATTGCCTGGGTTTGAGACCTGGGTCTACTAAATCTTATCTGTGTGGCATTGGACAAGTTACTTAACCTGTCTGTGTCTCTGCTTGCCCATCCATGATATCTGAAACTCTTTCATCAGATGTTTTGAAATTCAGAATTTTTTAGTTTTTAAGAAGATTATGCTGTATAGTAATTAGATGTGTTACATACCAGTGCCTCATAACCAACACATTTGTATTTCCATAGTGGGCAGTATTGAGAATATATGATAAGTGGAATAAAAATTATATATAGCCATACATACCTTCAGTTCAGGTGTTATTCAGGTGAGTTGTTAGAAACTCCTGAAAAACTATGGGCTTTTTAGTACTCTAGATGATGTCATTGTGGGTAAGGGATGGGGTTCTATAGTAGGATCATTCTTAAAACATTTTTGTGTGAATCAAATGGGACAATCTATTTGCAGAGCTTGTACCCTTCCTGGCACTTGGTAAGCTGTTCATTGTTCCTCTTTCTGCATTATTAGTTACAAGTGACACGCGAGAGTGAGTCACATTTCTGAGGTCCCTAGCTCTTCAGTAGACCAGGACGGACCTGCCCAGGCCAGTGCTTCTTCCCGCCATGCTAGGCTGGAGTCAGGCAAGCATTCAATACTTGCAGAAGTACTGTGTTTGCTGAACAGCTTGACTCTTCCAACCAAATGAGGCATAACGAAGGCGTGAACTTTGGTAGAATGGTGAACAAGAGATACTGAACTTGCTAATAAGATATCGGGGTGAAGAAGGAGGCAAAGATGACACCAAGGTTTGGAGAACCTATGACCCCTTTCATTCATGTGGGTACAGACTCTCACCCTGTCAGAGCTTCCCAACGGCCCTGTACGGGTCTGTGGTGCTTGTAGTTCTTTGACGCCTGCCCCCAGTGCTTTCACATTTCCAGACATGTAACATCCTGGCGTGCTCCCATTTAACCTCAGGACTAAGCTTAAATATTACCTCTTCAGTGAAGCCTTCCTCAAATGGTTTAGGAAGAGTCAAACCCTCCTTCCTCCAGGCTTCCGTGGCACCCGTATTTGTCACAGCATTTGTCATGCGGCTGTAGTTCCTCACCTGTCTGTTCTGTCTTCCGGTCATTCTCCCCAGTATTCCCAGCACCCTCAGTGATGAATAGTTGGCATTTAATACAGACTTAATGAATGTATGCATCCCCACTTTACAAGTAGAAAATTCAAGGTGTTTCAATAACTTTTCAAGTATTGTACAGTTTACTTGGAATTGTTAAACCAGGTCTGCCTGATTTGAAAGTCCAATATTTTCTCATCTTCACCCAAAGGAGGAAGAAATGTATACAGATATTTAATCACATGCACAGATATAAATACTAGTGAAGCTACATGAGAGGGTATTACAAAGCCAAGCATACTGATTTTTGTGTTGTACTTTTCTGACAAATACAGTATGTTATTTTAGTCATTTATAAATATACATACAAGGTCTGACAATTAAGTTCGTGAACTTGTTGCAACGATGTTGCTAACTTTTTTTGATATCAGAGGGATTATTCATTATGAATTTGTACCAAAGGACAAACAGTTAACCAAGTTTACTATTTGGAAGTGCTGAAAAGGCTGCGTGAAAAGTTAGGTGACCTGAACTTCTCGCCAACAAATCATGGCTCTTGCATCACGGCAATGCACCAGCTCACACGGCACTGTCTGTGAGGGAGTTTTTAGCCAGGAAACAAATAACTATATTGGAACACACTCCCTACTCACCTGATCTGACCCCCAATGACTTCTTTCTTTACCTGAAGAAAAAGGAAATATTGAAAGGAAGACATTTTGATGACATTCAGGACATCAAGGGTAATACGATTACAGCTCTGATGCCCATTCCAGAAAAAGAGTTCCAAAATTGCTTTGAAGGGTGGACTAGGCACTGGCATCAGTGCATAGCTTCCCAAGGGGAGTACTTCGAAGGTGACCATAGTGATACTCAGCAATGAGGTATGTAGCACTTTTTCTAGGATGAGTTTGCGAACTTAATTGTCAGACCTCGTACATGAAGGCATACAC
Organism: Rhinolophus sinicus; assembly: GCF_036562045.2. NCBI lineage: Eukaryota > Metazoa > Chordata > Mammalia > Chiroptera > Rhinolophidae > Rhinolophus > Rhinolophus sinicus. The sequence goes on along the minus strand of NC_133751.1, from coordinate 79,503,828 downwards.
AGCGCACTTAGAGCAGTGCCCAGCACACAGACATTCAGTAGATACTTGTCAAATGAATGAAAATTTATAGAACAAAGAGTTCTGAATACCGTTTTATAGCTGGTTGGTTGAGGCTTTGTCATCTTATTTAGTAAATTTATATGAGCTAATAAATTCTTTAGTGTTTAGTGAACTCAGCAATAAATAGAGCTGCAAATATCTTCCATTTTTACTTAAAAGACAACTGAATAGCCCTGGCTATTACTGTCTGTTTCTGAACCTGCTACCATTAGGAAATAGTACTATAGTATATGTTAATAATATTATACCTAAGTACACATTTTTCCATTTTTTGTTGTATCATGGTCTCTTTTCTTACTGGCATCATGCTTATTACACATTTCGCATCCACCAAACTAACCTGATTCTGTATGTTTATGAGTGGGTGCCGATTATTGTTCAGGTAATTTTGAAATTATTTTTGAATCATTGAATTGTTTAATCATGGATGTACCCAGACCACCATTCATTTGCATGGCTCTTTAATGCCATATGTAGTATTTCATAGAATGATCCTTCCACATTTTTCAAAAATGTGCTTATAAAATTTGTGATGACAATTGAACAGCCCAACCCTATGAAATGATAATTTATGCAGCAATAAAAAATAAATAAATCCATGTAATGTGGGCTTGCAGCTGAAGGCAGCTGTGTTAAGCATGTTTTTTAGTCTCTCACATCAAAGGAATACATACGGTGCTGTATGAAAATGTGTGGGGCGGACGTCTTTGAAGTACCCCCATATTCGCTGTGCTTTTGACCCATTCCACAAATATGAGGGAAATCATTGTTCTGTGTCCATCGGGAATGATATACACAATAATGAACATATCAGAAATGCTTTTCCTTCAGAGGGTTCAAAGCCTTTTTACAGCCATTATATCACTTGTCTTCAGTGCCTTTTGAAAATAATTTCTCAAGGAAATTGTTCCCTAACTTTTCTGAGTTATTGAAGTAGCCAAGAAAGATATCTCTAGCATTGATGTAGAGAAATGGAAGTTAACACATTATTCACCTAGAATCTCTGTTCCGAGCTCTTCAAACCAGTGTTGCGTGTGACTCTATAGTAGTTACTGAGAAAAGTAAAATCAGAGGATGAAAGCAAAGCAGAATAGACGATCTGATGGAATAATTTCAGAATATAGGATGACTTGCCAAAAGAAGCGAGAACACGGATTTGGTCTGAAAACAGGAGGATGGCCAGCAGAGGGGAAAATCCTATATTACATGATAAAAATCAGTTACCTAATAGTTTTTATTATTATTATTATTATTATTGTTTTGATAGTTAATTTCTTGACTTCTGTGATACGTTGGTCTGTGTGAAAAAAGTGTGTGTGTGTATTTTCAGGTATACAACACAGGATAAAATAAAACTGACTTCTACCAAATGTTCAGGTGTGAAATAATTGATCCACATTTCTGGAAGTACATCACAAATTGGCCTAAGCAGATTTTTTTAAGTGACATTGGAATGTGCCTGGGAGACAAAAATACATTATTGGAGTACAGTTTTACTAGTAGCAATTAATTTATTTATTATGTAGTATGTCTTGTCAAACCAAATTAAAGGTTATATTTTGTTTTCTTTACAAGTAATCTAGAGCCAAAAATGAAAACCCCATAATATATTTTTAGGATTTAACCACTTATTACTGACAGATAATGGCAAAGCAGAAGCAGAAGGCACCAGCTAGTCTGCATTAGGTCATGTACCCTGGATAACATTTTTGTGACCTCGAAAGGTTTGTGAAATTCTCTCACTTGTATTAGCTTTCTAATGTGATCAGTTGTCCTGTGTCCCTGGTCACTGCAAGTTACTCTGCACACTGCCGAGGGGCTTCTGTTCTCAGATGATCTTTGCCAAGACTTTCCCCCTTCAGATGCTTTTTAGAAAGAATGAACACCTTTGCCAGATAAGCTAAACCTCCTCTTTGGCCAACCACTGTGGGGGAGGGATCCCAGCATGTAGAAAGGAAAGAGTTATGTAGTAGTAGTAGTAGGAAAACCTATTTTTTTCTTAGAATCCTGCCCGATTGAGAAGCTAAATGTATGATAAAATCAAGAAACTGTATATACTGCTAATATTTATTGAGGGCATTCTATGTAGACAAACACCAGCTCAAAACACAGTGTGTAGAATGAACGCTGAAATAGTCCCATAATTCTATGCACATATAAAATAACACATTTAGATCTCAGTGCCATATTTTAAAAGGGATATTAACAAACAAATGACCACAGTGATAAGGAATTTAGACAACTGGGATTCCAGAGTTAAATAAACTGAGGACATGCTCTTGGAAGAAAAGATTTAGTGGGAACAAGATAAATCTTGTTGAATATTTAAAGGATTTGCCATGAGGGAGGTCGAGGGGTGGGGGTGCAGGACATATGTGGTTAGTAATGGCATATTCAGTACATCATTTTCTTGGTAAAACATAGACTACCCAAAGTAAAGCTTAGTAAGACTTGGGTAAATTGGAGTAGCAAGAGGATTGAGTAAAAAATCATCCTAGGGGAGGTCATAGTTTATTTTTTTTAAAAAATAAAAGTTGAGCTCCAAAAATGGAATTGGTTATCTCAAAAAACAAATCTCAAGAAAGTATGCTCACCTCCATACTGTTTTCCATAGTGTCTGCTCCGATTTACAATCTCACCAACAGGGCACAAGGGCTCCCTTTTCTCCATCGCCTCCCCAGCACTTGTTATTTGTTGATTTATTGATGGTAGCCATTCTGACAGGTGTGAGGTGATATCTCACTGTGATTTTAATTTGCATTTCTCTGATGATTAGTGATGTTGAGCATCTTTTCATGTGTCTTATTTGGCCATCTGTATGTCCTCTTTGGAGAAATGCCTATTTAGCTTCTCTGCCCATTTTTTTAAATCAATTGTCTTTTTTGGTGTTAAATTGTATGAGTTTCTTATATTTTTTGGATTTGTTTGTTTGTTTGTTTCCCTGGCCCAAGGAGACATATCTAAAAAAAATGTTCCTAAGAGTAATGCCTGTGTTTTCTTCTAGGAGTTTTATGGTTTGGGGTCTTACATTTAAAGTCTTTAATCCATTTGAAGTTTATTCTTGTGTATAGTGTATGAAAGTGGTCCAGTGCCATGTTTTAGCATGTATTTATGCAGTTTTCCCAACAACATTTATTGAACTTTCATATTTTTAAGTTTTATAAAAAGACATATTTAAATCATTTTTATTTTAATAAGAACCAATTATTCCAAATGTGTTGAAATTATAAGACACATAAAGATAGCTTACATCAATAGGATGGTTGATGGATGGTGCCCATACATCACTATATAAATTGTGCTATATCTTGGGATCATGAAGTTTGCCATGTTAAATACATGGCCCTCCATTCCATGGCTATGAAGACATACCATTGTAAAATAAAGAGAATAATGATATATATGTGTGCTTGGTAGGTGTTTTACCTTTAAAGAAAAAAATAAAGAAAAGATGTAACACCAGCATAGATTATTTTCAACACCAAAGTTTGAGAAGTGGTGATAAAGATTAATCTTTGTAAAAGTTCCTAGTGAATGAAAACACAGAGGACAGTAGCTGTATCTGTTGCAGAACTTACTTGAGGTTGGTTGATTAGTATGCTTACGTTTTCTTAATGGGGGAGAGAATTTTCAAAGAGAGAAATCATAGATTGCAAATGGAAAGATGGAGAAAGAGAGAGAGAGAGATTGATATACTGAGATAAACTAAAGTGGTAATGGGTATGGGCCCAAGAACTCAAGTAGAGAGAAGAGACTATTTCTTCCTCTAGTTAAGTAATTCTCAGTGGGGACACTTTTGCCCTCCAGGGGACATTTGGTAATGTCTAATGACAAGTTTGTTGTCACAACTGTGGTTGTGTGGTGCTGTGGCATCTAGTGAGTAGAGGCCAGGGCTGCAGCTAAACATCCTTCAATGTACAGCACAGCCCCCATTACAAAGTTATCCAAAAAAAAAATGTCTATAGTGTCAAAGTGGAGAAGCCCTGATATAGTTGGGAGAGCAAAATTATATTGGGAGACTGTGCAAAGAAATACAGTGGTACCTCAGTTTTTGAATGTAATCTGTTCCAGAAGACGGTTCGAGTTCTGAAACGTTCAAAAACCGCTGTACGGTTTCCCCATAGAAAGTAATGCCTTTAAAATCAACCCCTAAAACTGCAAATTTAGCATGAATTTTGCTATCTAATGATACCATAGATCCATGAAATTTACGGCATTCGTAAACCGAAAGGTTCATCAACGGAGACGTTCGAAAACCGAGGTCCCACTGTATTTAGGTGCTAGTGATCTAAACTACAGAAGCTTGAACCACTATGGCCTTAATCTTATTAAAACAGAAAGCCTGTCTGACAAGATTAACAGTTCTGTTATTAACATGAACCAAAAGTCAGAATTAGTTTAGCACAGTCTTGAAACCTGTTATTTTCTACATGGGTGGATATAATAAAAGTATTTTGAAATTCCATTTCAAATTGTATGCATATGTCCAATGAGCAAGTTAGCAAAAATGCTTTTGTTAACTTAAAAATAACACTCCAGCAGTAAACATTTCATTAACTTTATCTGGCAAACAATAGTATACATAGTTTTAAAACAGAGCTGCCAATCTCTCATCCTGTGTGATTCTTAAAAGATTTCCAGAGTAGTATTCTTCCAGACCATTATTCTGTTTCTGAGGAATAACTATATTTTGCTAATCAAATCAAAGTAAAAAGAACTAGTACACCAGACTGCAAAGACGAGCTATAATTTCATTGTTAGTCAATACATGCTTCATAATAATCTCATTTTTACTTTTGTTCTATTTCAGCAACTGTTTTATTCTCTAATAAATGAATAAAAACTAAAATAATTGTTATGAGATCTTTCATTTTAATCTGAAACATACTTTTCTGTTAGAAAGTCAGTAATTTTAATCTGAGTTTTTCTTATAAGAAAAAAATTGTTTTAAAAAGCCATTTCTAAAGTCATAATTTTAGTTCAATCCTGACTGGCAGCTAAAATGGTGCAAACAAACAAACAAACAAACAAACAAAATAACCCTTTCTGTTTGCTTCCTCTAAACACAGGAAAGTGGAATTGTCTGGATGTCTCTATACGTTTTACAGAAACACCTGTTATGATAGCACTTTGACTCCCACCATTGGCCAGTTGTTCTTGGGACCAGTTCTTTCATTTTTCAGTTTGTGCCTTTGTCCTAAATCTGGCACGTGCCTTCACTCCCCTGGCTTCTATCTTAGATTCTATGAAAGCTTATTTCAGAGTACCAAGTAATTGGGAACTTTCTGTGTTTCCAAATTTCTGTATAGAATTGTTAGAAATGTGGTATGCCTGTTTATACCTTTAGAGCAGGTACATTTTCTAAAGGACTGCGAAGGAAAAATGAGGGGTGATATATCTTTTTCTCAACAAATTCTCCAGTCTAATAATAGAGTAAACTAACAGCATTTACCTAGTGATTCACAATTCATAGAGCACTTTCTCATACATTATCTTGTTTGGATCCAGCCACAGCTGTGTGAAACATTATGATATCCTTCTTGGAGAAAAACAAACTCTCCATTTAAGTGAGGCTTATGACTGCAGCTCACAGAGTCCAAAGTGAGGCTCCGGAAATTAACAGCCAGTGTTTCGATTCCTGCTTTAGGTTCTCTAGCCTGAGTTCTGCTGCTCTACTTTCTCAGGGACTCCTGACCACATTTCTAGAACTCTAGGCAATAAAGCTGGGAATGGGGGGAACACAGGGAAATGCGCTAGAAAAGAAGTCCATCTCTTGCTGTCTAACAACCCGTGTGCCATATCCCCCACCTCCCACCCCTCTGTTCTTCTGGAGCCCTCGTTCTGTAGACTTCTGTCTGTGCCAGTTTCTCCAGGTTACTCCAGCGCTCAGACTTCATTCCTTGATCCACGCTGTGACCCTGTTCTCTTAGCCCTGTTCCTGCATTTCACTGCTCCTGCAAGCTCCTCTGCCTTTATAATGATACATTTTTGAATTGTGAAATCAGTTTTTAAAAAATATTCATCACTTCAGTCTCCGTAATATCTTTTCCTGCAGAAAAGCACCTCAGGTGTCAAGAGTAAGGCAATCATGTTTTAATGTGCTAGTATGTTGTAAATATGTTAATATTAAAAATTAGGCATTAATGTGATAGAAGGGAGAGTAGAAATAACAAATGTCTGTCTATATTCAGACTGGTTTTACCATAGCTATGGTTAAGACTTCAGGTGGATCAAGAACCTGGAATAGTCCCTTAGTTCTAAAGCACTAGGCGCCCCCATACTAGTGGGAGAGTGAATTATACTCAGTAAGAGCAATAATGCTAGTGTTTTATTTCTGGAGATAATATTAAGAAGGCTGAGTCTTAAAGTGGTTAGTTTTGCAATTCTGTATTTGCATTTGTGAGTTTGTGTGTGAGAGAAAAAGTAATACAGTAAACTCATATTTACTGAGCATCTGTGAAATGCCAGATACTGCTCTAAGCCCTACAAATACTGTGATGCACAAAACAGAAAGTGCCATCCCTAAAGTTATTTCCATTGAGAGGTGGGGAAGGTGATCAAGAAGAGGATAGAAAGGATAGAAAGGCAAAGACAGAAATGGACACTGTTTTCATACCAGGACCTGAACCAGCAACCAGAGCCGATTAACACACATCAGAGAACTTGACATGGATCCATTCACTCACCTGCTCACTGTGCCATCAGACTTACACTGAAAGCCTTTTACCATCAGGCACTTGATAAGTGCTGGGGAGAGAACGAGATGAGCTATCAGCTCAACCCCCCCATCCCTACCACACCTCCTCTCAACTTCAAACCAAATTGACAAGTGTTTATTGAATACCTATTCATGTGCTCCAACAGTCCTAGCTACAATTAGACTGGCTGGAGAGCCTTTTTTAAATACCAGTGCTTATGCTCCACTTAAAACCAATTAAATCGGAATCTTAGGGGTGATATAGCCTGACATTGGTATTTTTTCCAAAGCTCCCTGATGTGATTCTGATATGCAGCCAGAGTTGAAAACACATTTCCAATCAGTGTCCAAAGGGAGAAAAGAAAAACATAAGAAGAAAAATCCACCCATGTCTGTAAAAGATAGTACCTTTTTGGAATTCCGTAAAGAAGCCAGGAGTGGGGTGCAAGGAGGGAGCAGACACTTAATTTTCCTTCATATTTTCATCCAACAAATATTTGTTGACTCCTTCTATGAGCAGGGGGGAGTTGGAAGAGTATAAAGCACGCCCCTTCCCTCAAGGGGCTTAAATTATGGGTAGAAATAAAAAGCAGACTCTAGAGAATTGAAAAATATCGGAGTGCTCAAGCAATATCCCAAATGGCAAAAGACACACATAATCTGGTCTGTGAGTTCCCATAATGCAAAGACACTTGAGAGTCAGGAACTTTCCTGATGCAAAACCAATAAAGTCATCCACCCCCGCATTAACAATAGAACAGTTACTGTACTAATTCGTTTTGAGCAGAAAATTCCCGCGCATTTACAAATAAGCAGCCCATGTCTTATTTAAAGAGAGGATGTTCTCCTTAGAAATAAGTGTGACCGTATCCAATGGGTGGTCCACCTATTTGTGAACGTGATGCCACTTTCAGGGGCATACACCTCTCCAGAGGGTTAGAACAGTCCATGAATGTCCCCAGTGAGGTTTTTAGAAGTAAATAGGATTTTTTAGAAATTTACTAATAAATGGTAGTAAATTTAAGAATGTAACAATAATTGTTCAAGAAATATTCCCATTGCTGAAAATATATGAAGTGATTTTTATGTGTTATTTAATCCTTGGCCAGTGTATTATTGAGAAAATGCATCACATGTCACCATTAGGTGACAAATCCAGGTTTTGAGCTTAAGTCTTCCTTCCCCAATAGTTCTGAATCTTAGCTACACATAGAATACTTAGGGAAGTTTTTCAAAATTGCCATGGCACAGTTCACCAGTAGTTCTTACAATAGGTGGAGGGAGGAGGGGGACATAATAGGAAATGTGACAGGGAAATAATATAGGTGCTTCCAAAAAAAAAATACTTCAGTGATCTTTACTGTCACTCCCTCTGAAGTGAATAATAGAGTAGATTTGGTAACAGTTAAAAACTTTGTACGCAGCTATGAAACTAGAGAATGTTCTTCGAAACATAAAATAAGAACAGCAGGAGGTAACAGAGTTTTGATAATCCCATAAATACCAAATATCTGACAACCTAACTCTTCAATCAGACTCTTATTACACAACCTTGTTAAAATGTAAATTAAATATAATGCATTCTGAAGCAAATGGCTTTGAAAATATGGGCTTGAGTTTTTCACGTCAAGAGTGAAGATCAAGTTGAACAAAAATTTTTCGGACGTGTCATTCCAGGTTCATGATAGACCACAGCATTGAAACCAGCTAATGTTGTATGGAAATTCAGAATCATACTGCGTCACTGAAGGAGTATTTAATCTAAGCAAGATTTGTTGCCATCTGAAAAATTACTTAGTTCCATAAAATAATATGTATTTATAAAGTATAATCCTACCCTAGATATCCCTATTTTAGACCTGAAAGTATTTTTTTTTTTTTAATTGGGGAACAGTGTGCCTCACCACGGCCCATCAGCTCCAAGTCATTGTCCTTCAATCTAGTTGTGGAGGGCGCAGCTCACTGGCCCATGTGGGAACCAAACCGGCAACCCTGTTGCTCAGAGCTCATGCTCTAACCAACTGAGCCATCCGGCTGCCCCTAGACTTGAAAGTATTTTCTTGTAATATTTTCTAACTAAATGGTAGCCCACTGTAAACATCTTTAAATAGGATGAATTTTAATCCATTTTGCATGTGTTTAAATGTGTGTGTATCAACACATTCTATGATAGATTGATAGATAGATAGATAGATAGATATAGATATAGATATAGATATAGATATAGATATAGATATAGATATAGATATATAGATATCCGAGAATGTGTATTTTTGGAATTAGACATTTACTAAACACAGTTTCCAAAAGAAGTAGGATTTATGGGTGGCCCTACTTTTCTAGGAGAAAAATGCAGCCTATTCACAACTTGGTAGAGCTAGTTCTCTTGTAGCTTATGCAGACCTTTGATCATCCTCTTACTTCTTTTATCTCCTGGATGCCTTTTGATCACATAACTTCTTGAGAGTTCTTCAGGCTACTTAAGGAAAGATGAAACTCAATGCTGTCATTCTTTCTAATTACTTGGTGTCCATTACCAGGACAAAAGGGTTCCTCCTCTTACCCAAGGTAAATCTGCTTCATCTCTAATCTATATTCTTAATTCCATTATTGCTGATTTACTCAAGGACAGAGACCTTCACGTTGGCCCTCTCTCCTGTGTACCTTCATCATCCCCTTTTCTCTCCACCATCTTCTTCCTGTCAACCAAAGTCATGGTCGGACTTTTTCATCTTAACTAATGGTGCTGAGGAGAAAGCGCCCTCAGCCTGCCTTTACTTCCTCGCACCCGATTTCTCCTACAGCCCTTTTCGTTCCTCCAATCAGATCTGCTACCTGTCTACCTTCTCTTCATTCCTCAGCCTATACTTGGGCTTTCACTGCAAAAGTTACTTCCAGCCTCCTTGTAGTCACACCCAGAGGACACTTTTCTACCCTCATTTATTTCACATCGCCTTTCAACGACATTTAACACTATAGACCACTCTGTCCATCTTGAATTATTCCTGTGCCTTCTGTGACCCCTTTTGCTCGGCATATTCTCCCTACTTGCATGACTGCTTTTTCTTAAGCCCCTCTGCTGGCTCATCTTCTGCCCAACTCTTAAATATCCATATTTCCCAGGGTTTTATTCTTGCTCTTCATTTTAGCCCTGGATAATTTTGTTCATCTTTGGCTTCTGCCAGTGGTATGTTGGAGCCAGCTTCTAAGAACAAGTTGTATGCATCTTTTCTCTACCTTTGGTTCAATGACTGTCATGTTGGTAGCTTAAAATTGGCCGAGATGAGGGTATTTATGCGATGGAAATCAGCAAGTGCTACAAATCGAGGTAGGGGGGTTGTTTTGTTTTTCTCTGAAAGCTAGTTTAACAGCATACCAGTTACTTCAGTAATGACATATATGCTGCCAATTCCCGAACCTGTGTCTCACACTTTCTGAGCTCCAGTCATTATTTCCAGCTGATTTCTGACCAGCTCCACTTGAATTCCCAAATGGGATTCATTACAGTACTCTTCCCTTATCCATGGTTTCCCTTTCCATGGTTTCAGTTGCCCACGGTCAACCACTGCCTGAAAATAGTAAACAGTAAATTCCAGAAATAATTCATAAATTTTAAATTGTACACCGTTGTGAGTGGCATGATGAAATCTCATGCCATGCCAGTCTGTCCTGCCCAAAATGTGAATAATCCCTTTGCCTGGCATATCCACTCTGTATATACCATGTACCGTGAGTCACTTGGCAGCCATCAGGTCACGGTATCGCAGGGCTTGTGTTCAAGTGCCGCTTATTTTATTTAATAATGGACCCAAAGCACAATTGCAGTGATGCTGGCCATTCATAAAGAGAAGCCGTAAAGTACTTCCTTTAAGTGAAAAGGTGAGTATAGCACAATAAGATATTGAGAGAGAGAGAGAGAGAGAGAGAGAGAGACCACATTCACATAACCTTTATTACAATATATTGTTATGATTGTTTACTTTATCATTAGTTATTGTTGTCAATCTCTTACTATACTTAATTCATAAATAAAACTTTACATAGGTATGTAGGTAAAGGGAAAAAACAGTATATATAGGGTTTAGTACTATCTGCAGTTTCAGGCATCCACTGGGGTCTTAGAGCATATGACCTAGAGATAAAGAAGGACCGTTCTTCTCCCAAACTAGCTCTCCTTGCGCTAGTCCACGCTTTGGCTAATGGCCGCACTACTTTGCCTGTCTTCTTTGTAGAAAGTCAAAATTTCTCTCTCCCTGGACCATTGTATCTGATTGCTATACATATAATGTCTCCACCTTGTTTCACAAAAGACTTAAGTTAGCTTAACAATACACATAATAGGACAGGACAGAATAATTTCTCTCACAGTGATAGTAAAGGAGGGGATCTGGGCAAAAGGGGGGAAAAACACAAGAAAAATAGATGAAGTCAGACTCACATGCCATGACACCCAGCCAGCTGCATCCTGCCAGTTAATTAAACATCCTGAATTGCTCTGGACCCATCTTTTCTAGCAACTGTAGTATCACACACTCCCTTTTGACCCTCCCTGCGACCAGACTTACTGCTTTCACACCCTCCCATCCACTTTCCACAATGTTTCAAGAGAGATGATTCTTCAACTCTAATCTGATTCTATCGTGTCATCTTTTTCTTCCGCATAGAAACTTTGAATACCTCTCCACTGCTTTGCAGACAGTTCAAACACACACCTGGAAGAAACCTGCTCCAGAAGATTTTTGGTTCATCCTTTAAGATTCATCTCTGATACCACTTCTGTGTGAAGCCTTCCCTAGCTCCCGTAGGCACTTCTTCCAATGTGTATCTATATGCTCATATGTATCTGCTATTTGATTCAGTTGACAGTTGTTGAATGCCTACCCTATGCCATGAATTGTATTTGGTATTAAGGATACAGAGTAACACAGTCTTTGTTTTTTAAGGACCTCTAGTTGAGAAAACATTTAAGTACATGACAGAAAGTGTGGTAAGCTCTACACTGCAGAAGAGAGTGCAAGGTACAGAGGTAACAGGGAGAAAGTGCTCTGCCATTCTGTTGCAATTATTACTTGTGTTTCTCTCTCACCGAAATGAGAGGCGGGTATGTTCCATGCACCACCTGAGGAAGCACACAGTAGGTGTGTAATGCTAGGTGTGTAATGTTGGGTGGATGGTTGGATGGAAGTTGCAAGAACTGTCTAAAATTATTTAGAATATTATTAACCAATTCCAGTGGTTCTTGCTTTCCTTGTCATCGGTTACCAACTTTATTCAGACTTAGGTGAAGGGGGGTGTATGGATATGAGAACAAGCATATTCGTACGCCTCATACACTAAATCCTTGCCTTGGGAACCTCTCTCTGTGGTTCAGCCAGTTTTGAATCTATTAGCCTTCAAGGAGGAGCTCAGGGCCTAGCCTTTTCAGTCAGCCCTTTGCTAAACACATCAAAGAAATCTGTCACTTGACGGTTCATTTGCTTTACAGCTTGCCAGAGGCTCAGGCAAAAGGTCCCAATTAAAAGATCTGTGTGTTTCTGTGGTCTCTTGCTCAACTGTGTAGGGAGAATCCCCAGGGCTTCATCACATCACCGAACAATGCATCCAGTTAATCTTACTGGATTAAAAAAAAAAGATCCCCACACCATTCTCAAACTTTATAGTTCGTTTTCACCCATAGTGCAGTTCCCGCTAATCTCTGAAAGCTTCTGTTCATGCTGATATAAAAGTGTCTAGACTCTAGAGCATTGTTGCTCAGTCCTGGCTTTTTTTTTTTAAAAAAAAAAAGGAAAAGCAATATCGGACTCCACCTCCAGACAGTTGCTGGACTGCCATGGGGCCCAGGTATCAGTATTTTTGGAAGAACCCTGGTCTATTTTAATGTGGAACCAGGATTTGAAAACAGTGGCTTTGAGTCACGACCAGAAAACTTTACATTGAGCCTGGAATTTACTTCAAAAGACTGCCTCCTCCTTAGCTCTCAGGTCTCTATCGAAACATCACCTCATTGGGTCCTCCCCGTCACCTAGTCACTCAGACCACTCGCTACAGTCCGAAAATAATGTGCATTTATTTGTATTTCTCGCTTTTTCTCTATCCCTCCTTCCAGTTTAGGAACTTCATAAAATAGTTATTGTTTTCTATCGTGGAGTGAATGTGAGTTACAGCTCTAGGAATGATGCTAGGCTGAATCAACGGAGGGGAGAAGGAACTGGAAGGAAGAGTAAAAGCAGGTGAAAGTTTAAAGGCAAGAAACACTGTACTTAGAAGAGAGTCACAGAACGCCTTCACTGGGCGATTCAAGTCAGTAGTTCTAAATGGCAGTGCCAACGATCGCCTACCCCTACCACTTCTTTACGAAATAAAAATCAAACACCTTTTTATTCACAAAGTAATAGGTGTTAGTGAAAAATTCAAACAACAACGCTAGAAGTGAAACTTCTAACCCCCATTCTCCAGGAGTAACCATTGTTTATAGCTTAGTGTCTCTGATTTAAAGCATTTTATAATGTGTACACAAATAATATACAGGTTGGTTAAAACAGAATTGAGAACTTTCAAAAATGTATTACTCAGTAACTATGTTGTATATAAACATGTAATTAAAGCCTGGAGTTGCCCTATGGCAAGACACCTGAAAGGGTAACTTGAAGATTTAGTACAAGTATTTTCATAAGATAACCTGGTTACTAAACGATACATTCTTGAAAGTGTTCAGTTTCTTTTGAATTACCCTGTAGTTTACACACACACACACACACACACACACACAATTGAAAATTCGTTTTTATCATCCCTATTATTAATGAAGATTAGTTATTTTAGAAGATAGATCTCCCAGAATTGAAGATTAGATTTAAATTGTTTTAAGTGGTAAAAAATATGGTAGTACCGTGTCACGTTATCACAGTTCAGCTCTTTGGAAACACACAGTCCACAAACTATGCCTGCCAAATCTACCTCTTCACCTGTTTTTAAAAGAAAGTTTTATTGCAAGACAGATATGCTCATTCATGTACATATTGTGTAATGGTAGGGTGAGTAGTTGCAGCAGAGACCGTAGAGCCCTCAAAATCTAAAATATTTATTATCTGGTTCTTTAGAGAAAAAGTTGGCTGACTCCTGCCCTAGTTGACAAAAAAATTATGCCATCAGTAAACAATCAGAACAAACCACCTGAGCCCAGTGTATGAGAATGTGTGGGTTGGTGCTGATTTTACGTTTCTCGCTGTAGAAAGAGTGGACTGTCCATGTCTGATTGCTTTTCGTAGGAAGCCTGCCAGAGCATCGGTAAGCAATGGGGTGGGGAAGGAGTTGGGAGACGTGTTCCGTCTAGCTGGGTCCCGTCTTCCTGTCAGGCAGGTCACATCTTCTCCCTTGCTATTCTCTTCCTTCCAAGGGAAACAGTGCTCATTACAGATGTGGCCAAGGTTTTCAGACTTGCAGTTTAGATCCTTTGAATTTAAACCAGTCTGCCCTGTCTTTGCTGCCAAACTTCATAAATCATTTGGTTGAACAATTAAAGGGCTGGGCACCTCATTGAATGCTGTTCCAGGTGCAGTGGGGTGATACCCCCCACCCCAGCTGCTCAGCATGCAAGGTAGGGGACCCCACACAGTGTCGGCCATGAGGAAAGCACTGCAGGCATTTGGTTTTCATCTCCACTGGGTTTGTCTGTTTTCTTCGAATCCCAAATTTTATTGGAAATGCCCCTCTCTGGAGATTCCACTGTGGATCTTCCAGTGATAGGTCTGTGAGTGTTTGCATTGACCAGCTTTGGAAAGGTGGTGCCCTGACACGTGGAAGGTCTGATGGCAGGACCGACTTGTGGGCCAACCACCTCCTCCCGGCTCTGTATCCGTCTCTAATGAAGAAGGGCCTCCTTCCTGTGAACCTGGTGGGGTGTGGGCTCATAAGCTGCTCTCCCGGGGAAGTCACGTGCAGACTGGCCCCGAATTTGGTTTAGAATTAGGGTTACAGCGTCCCTCTTAAGTCATGAGTTATTTTCAGGTTGGAGTCGCCTCCTTCTCCCCTCCCCCTTTCTTCCTTGCATCCCTTACGACTGCTTAGTCAAACATCACCCTGCTGAAAATAGATGTTAATGCGTTCTATGCCCTGATGAGCATTTGCTTGTAAGTTTCTATGGTTTAGACTAGAGTAGCCCTATAATTTCCAGTGTGAACGTTCACACTTTCTAGGACCACCGATTCCTGCCACATTTTCCTTGCTTTTGCAAGCTTCATGCATAGCTACACACTCGCCTAGTGAGTCAGGGGGTAGCCAAAACTGTGAATGCTCGTATAGCAGAGAATACATACATAAAGCTGCTTTTGTGCCTGACTTGTACAACTAAATGTTTATCTGCCCATTGTGTAGGTGTGATGGGCCTGCATTTTTAATGATGAAATTGCAGCACTGAAGGAGACCTTGAAGACCATGTAGTTTTATGGGTGTAGAAAGGGCCTCTAGCCCTAGAGCGACTCGTCCAAAGTGATGAAGCCTAGTCCTCTGGGCTTTCAGAGCAGAGGCTTAATCTATAGTTTCACATTCCACCCATAAGACTTCCGCTCTAAAAGCATGGCTTAAACAAAAGGAAATACCAGAAACTTCAGTTGGGTTCATGTTGCTTTCTCTGATGAGGATGTGTGTGTTCTGAGGCTCTCTCTGCTGTCTGCAAATCAGACATTCTTGCTGGGTTGCATCAGAGCCCAGGCGACATGATTGATGAAGAAAGGGCAGAGGAGGGATGACGTAATGGCTCGTGCAGCGTTTACCTGTGAATTATCTCTCGCTGTGTACTGCTCGGTGTCTGTGTGACTCATGCACTGCGGCACTGCCATCCCTGTTATTCAGCACCGTAGCCTCACACTTACCTCACCCTGTGTTTCTCTCTTTTTCTTGCCAAATCTGATTAGAAGCACTTTTGTTTGAAGCCCATGTTTATGAAGCCGTAAGTGGACTTCGTACCAGTGACCATGTGGAGAAAATAAAAGACTGTTAGAACAAGCAAATTACATACCACTTTGGTCAAATCGGCTTGATGTCTCTCTCAGTAGAGTTCGGTAAATACTTACATAGCACCTACTATGTGTCCTGTCGTGTCGATGCTGATAGTTTTCTTCCTTATATGGCTGTGTTGTCTCTCAGCTTTAGTTCAAACAAACCTGTAGCAGGTACCTACCTGCCTGCATCAGTGACTATGGTACAAGCTTTCCTGTGCACTTTCTCTTGTGACCCTCAAAGCGGTTTTACTTGTACCCATTTTAGAGGTGAGGACACTGGCCCAGCTCACTTAGCAAAGAGGTGTCAGAATTGGGATTGGAATCTTAGTCTCTCGACACCAAGTCCAGTACTTTCTCCAATACATCACATGTGATTATGTACTCAAGGAATTCTTACAAAAGAAGTGTCCAGTCCTCTCAGGTTGACCTTCATACCTGATGCAGTGTCTGCCTCTGTTCTTTGTTTATCCTTGGGATGCTACAGGTCAAGAGAATAGGCGTACATATATATCCTTTGGTGGAATCGTATCATACAGACACTAAATTTGTACAAATTCAGCTACACCTGCTCAGCAAATGAATATAAACAGAGAAGGGATAATGATTTCCATTTTGCAGACAAGCTCATTCCGGTCATATCCGTGTGTCTACGCCCAGGAGTGAACCTGAGATAAATGACGGGTACTCGTTTTTCTCCATCCATGTTCTCTCTCAGAGTGAGCATCTTGCCTTGCTCCGTGTGCTGTTTTGTACAACATGCGTCCTAAACACAAGCCAATTATTTCTTCTTGTATCCAACCAAAGACATGATCATCTGTGCCAGTGCCAGAGGAAAGACCCGCCTGGGGTGGGCACTGAGAGAGAGTATGTTGGCTTCTAGCACGGACCTTTCTAGGGGTTTTCAAGGTGATATTGATGCAACTTGATTTTTTTTTCTTATATGTTCTTTGTTGTTTTACTAGTTTCAGGTGTACAAAACAATGTACTAGACGTTTACACCCCTCACACAGTTCTTACATATTCTTTAGAAAACCTAGAGCTCAAGTAAAATGCAGCTCCTATAGGTTGATGTTGGTAGGAAGGGAATTTTTGTTTAGGTTGGACTGAAACTCTCTTGGGCTCAACACATTGTGTGTATTGTTGGCTGAGTATATCTTCCATTTTCTGTTTGTAGTGCCAGGTTGGAAGGATTACTACCAAGCAGATCAAATACTCACTATGTTCATAAGAGAATTGTGTTGTCACTGAAACCAACGGAAGGAAAAGTATGACGGGGTCCACCCAACAGAGCGGTGGAGAGAGGCAGAGGGTTAAGAAAACCCCCTTTGAATTTAGCCCCTCGTAATCTTTGAGAGAATAACTGTGACCAATCATGAGGTCAGAAGCAAGGTACAAGATATTAAACATTATCTAATATTAGGTCAGAGTAGTCAACATGAATCCAAGAAAGGGGCAGCAGGAAGAGAGGGTACAGGGGCTGGAAATTGAGGTCTGAGGATAAGGGCTGGATAACGATAGTATGTAAGAGGTAAGATTTGGAGGCTAAAAGCAGAAGCACATGTGCCATCAAGAAGAATTCTGGTCTCAGATTCCCCCTATGATGCTGGTGGGAAGACCAGCCTCTGAAGAAGTAGAGGCAGGAGAATCATTGGTGTCTGTTGGCAAGCAGCTTCTCGCAGCCTCGCACCCATTGCATATGGGATTTCAAGTGATTGTTACTTGTCTAAGTAGTTAGGTTCTGATTTGCTTGCAGTTTGGGAAATCAAGACTGGCTATGCAAGGCTGTCAGTGGTTTAGGGAGAGAGCGCCAGCAGTCAGCGTACAGAACTGGAGAGCCAGTAAAGGTCCAAGTCTCATGAATAGAAAAACCAACTCATTCACAATACCAAACCTCATCATAGACAAGGAAGTGGGATTGAAACTAGGGCACCTCCCTTTCTTTCCTGTATTTGTGTAGCTGATAGCACCTTATTAAATCTTGTCCAGGACCATTTTCGTTCTCACTTTGTATTTTTGACTCACTGTTCAGTATGAACTGCAGGAGACTGCTTGACTAGTGTGACTAAGAAACAAGCTGCCTTGGGGAAGTTGAAGCTGGGAGGCTGTGGCTCCCAGATTAGGACAGGGTCTCACAGTGAGGCCCCTCTATCCCCCATGGAGGTGTGTAAGAATCTCCTTGGGTGCCTAGTAAAAATGTAGATTCCAGGGCCCCACCCTCGACTGATTAAATATAAATCCATGATCAGATGTGGCTCAAGAACATGCATATTAATAAGCACCCCTGAGGAGCCGTATGGAGCTTAAAATTTAAGCACCACTAGTCTAGGAAATGTATATGTGGTGTAATGAGCCAAATTCTAGAAAAGTAACCTTTTTATAAACCGAATTCTCATCATTCTAAAGTTAAATTTTATTGATGTAAAATATGGCCAGGCATATTTGCTTTAATGAAAATTTATAAACCTCTTTGAAACTCTTAGGAGAAAAATTTAAATACAGGTACATTCAAAATGTTAGCAGTAGCAATAAATTAAACACTCTTGGGTATGAGGAAAAGGAGACTGTTAGGAACTCAGAGAGGCTGTGTGTTTTGTTAAATTCCTGTCATTTCCCATGAAGGGGAAGAGGTGAAAGGAGGAAAGAACACAGGAAAAAAGCCTCCCGTGGCTTTGAAGAGCCAAATCTTGCCTCCAAAATGTGGCTGCTTCCTACTCACAGCTCACAGCCCCTTTGCCACAGGCCAGCTGTGTCTCATTCCTATCCATCTCCACTGTTGCTTTTCAACCCTTATACACCCGAACTAGAATGGAGAATCAGAGGAAAGAGAAAAGGAATTGGATAGAAAATAGAATTGAAGTTTTATAGAAAAGAGGGAGGCAGGATTCTGAGTTCTAAAAAAAAACCTAAAGCCATAGACCTGAAAGCCTTTAGCCATAGCTCTCTGGTAAAACAATTTGTTGTAGTTATAAACTGTGGATATAGGTATGTTTGTGGGGTATTAGGCCAGGAGCAGTAAGAGAGACTGGCTCCAGTTGCCCCATTTGAGATAAACTCAGAAAGTAATCTCTCCCTCTACCCTCAATCGATTTTTGGCTCTTAATTAAATTTTGTTTTTGTTGTCTTTGAATTGTTTCTTTTGTATAAATCATTTCCCTAAATAATTTCTAAATGTCTTCATAATAGGAACTGTTAACACATTTCCTTTGAGTACATTACCAACATACTTCTTTCCTCCTTCCGTGTAATCATCACTACTACCCACAAATGGATAAATTTGAGTCTCACTTTTCATCCCTTTTCAACAAATTATCATCTGTAATTTTCTGCTTTAAAGTTTACTTTTAAAAAAATTTTCTTCTACAGAGTTGTAGATGTCATCATTCAAATCCCAGAAGTTTTAGTTTTACTCTTTTTATTTTATATTATTAAAACTCAGCCAAGGAACGATAACATTCCAGCTTCTTTATCTTGTATCTTCTCTTCCTGTAAAAAAATTCCAATTCGGGATGCACTGAGCCCTTAGCATAATGACTCCTAGAATTTGCTATTTAGGCTAAGAAATTAAAGCCAAGAGCAAATGTTCCTGGAGTTGTTTTGAAGTAGATAACCAAATAAATAATTGCAGTATGTCAGCCAAAGTGAGCAAAGATTCTTGATAGGTGCATCGTCTTGATTACTAAACCACTGCAAGCCCTTAAAATTGAGCTTTCTGCTAATGTGCATTGTGAGGAATTAAAAAAAATAATAATAATTTGCTTTTCAAGTATTTTTGTATGGTCTTATTTTAGGTACTTTGTCCAAAACCTGGCCATATTCATCTTCATCATTCTCACAGTACCACTGGCTCGCTTGTATCTTACTTAGCTGATATTCTTTATATGAGATTCACCCCATCTCGTGGCCTCTAATTTTCCCAGACTCGCTATGTTTCTGTGTCCTTGGCCTTCATTAGCCTATTGGCAGATGTTTGAAATGGGAAGAAAAGGAAAAATCACCTGGTTTTTTTTCTGCTCTAAAGGACTTTGTTGCTTTTCCTGTTTTCTCTTCATCAGCATGACAGTCAATGACTTAAGTCTCTCAGATTTGGTGTTTTTATCTTTTACTTATTGAGATCCATATGTCTTCTTGCCTGAAATTTTCATTTGACTAGAAAACCATGTAGAGCAGAGACTTAGTGACATGTTCACAAAACTGATTTTTGCGTGTTCACCTATCCATTTTGTATAATACCAAATTCTGGACATCCATGCTTGTAAATCTCCCACCAGAAAGAGGTGGTGCAATGAGAGAAACCAAATCATGAAGGAGGCAAAAGTCAGCAGAAACCGTAAGAGATAATGAAGAACACAGTTAGGGACAAAATACACTCTCAACTGAGTGGCTGAGGAGCAGAGGCCCAGAATTGGCCCACAATGTATAGAGATTTTGCTCTGGTTGCAATTCAAGGCCACCCTCCAAAGTGCTTTAAATCAGACAGGTGCTTCACCGATGGGAGCGAGAGTGTTGTGTAAGCAAAACGGACCTTGTTGCTTTGAGTGCCATTGTTATAAATTGTAATAGAGGACTGACAGGAGTCATTGGGAAAGATATATTAGTCATCCGGTGGCAACAGGAGTTGGCAGGAACTGGCCACTGAGGGGGTAGAGGCGGATGGATATCTGTTGGTCAGCAGATTCTCACGGCCTCGCACTCATTGGTGACTGCAGAGCGTGAGGTTATTAGTTTGCCAAATAGTTAGGTTTTAATTTTCTTGCAGTTTGGGAAACTGAGGCGTCCCTTCAGATTAGAGGTAGGAGTTGGTTTTCCCAGTACAACCTTACCCTGAGACCTGTATAGAGGGTGTTGCCCTTCTCACCTACTACGTTGTCATAATATTTTCCGCCTTCCTGATCTTTGTGCTAACATAATTACAATAAATTGCCGCTGCCCTTGGAGATAATCTCTTCTCTCACATCTGGGTTTTAGTCTTTCAGTAAAGCTGCTTAAGCACTGGAGAGGAAAGAGCCTTTCCATAAAGTCAAAGTCCTTCCTGATAAAGGTAACTACTCCACCCCTTCTTCCCAGTTAGTTCCCTGCCAGCAATAGCATAGACTTGAGCCAGTGCCAAATGTTTTCATACCATAAGGACTCGCTTGATAAAGGCTATGCATGGCAAAGGGGAAGAAACAGCCAAAGTTCCTAAACTAACATTTTCCAAGATTTCCATAGGAGATGCAGCCAGGGTACCCTTCATCTAATTATTACCATGTGTTTGCCGTAGTCATCGGGACCCTGCAATTCTCATTCCCCAGCACTTTTAGAGATTAGAAATTACAGGAAGTGCTGGCCATGTCAAGATGGAAATCTACTCTAGCTGCAGAGCATTTGGTCTTTGACAAAAAGAAGTACAATGGCAAAGACAGGAAACAACGCTGGGATGAATACTGTGATCTTTCCAAATAATTGCTAAGTAATTATTGGTCTGTTGGTCAGCAGCATTCAGTGGTGTATTTCATTGTTCCATTAATATTTTGCATGTGTCTGCTAGCTCTGCTTCCCTTATTGTTATAAGGTCCAGATAGGAAAAGGATTATTGTCTTGCTCTGACCGTTATATTTTGCGTGGAGAACTGCATCGCACAGGACGTTCCAACACTAAATAGTTGTTGGTATCTGACTAGTTGAAGTAAAACGATTTTGTAGCTCTGGGGGCATAGGAGAGATGAATTAATGAACAATAATTTCAAAATACTCAGACAATTCAGAAACCTGAACACCTATAAATAGAAGAAAGAGATATTTTTCTCTATTTGACTGATAGTGATGTTCAGATCTCATGTATAATGATAATTTTAGCTTCAACATCCATCAAACTTTACCATCGTTGCTACTGAATAATAAAATTGACTGGTTTATGGTAGACTCAAAAGGAAAAACAAAAGGTCTATGACCGTTAAATATTAGAATGTCCCTGGATGAGAATTCAGATTGCAGGTGACTGAATTTAGCAAGGCCTGTTTCAACTTGACTGCTCAAGACTTTGCCTCCTATTTGAAGACGTTAATGGATTTTAACCAAATCTGCAATATTAAGAATATAATATTCATCTTCAGTTCAATTTATTTTCCTATTGTCCTGAAGCAAAACGATAGTTAATAAGTTTCCACGTAACTTTTCTGAGGAAGTAAGAGCTCACAGGACTGGTAGTAATAATAATGGTAGCATTAAAAACAAGAACAAGCTTGCCTCCCCCGTCAGCAACCGTAACAGTCAAAAGGCATTAATGGACCATGAAAACTGGAGAGCTGGGGTGACCGTGGGTCAGAGCTAACGTACAGAGGCAAGCACAGTGTAGGGGAAACTTTCATCACCTCTACTACACTGAGCCTTTTCTCTTGATAGAGCAAGCTCTTAATTTCCCCAGGTTGTTAATCTGGCACCTTTCATGAACATCAGTGTTCACTTTGGAAAATAAAAAAGGAAACAGCCAAAACATCTAAGTGTTAAGGGGGAAAGAAAATCAACAGAGGAAATTACAGTAGCACTCGATACAGTGGCACCTTTTCCTTGAGTCATATGAGGTGAAGATATTTGAAAGTTTGCAGCTTTGACAGTCTCTCTTTAAGACGGTAACCAGAGGTCTTGGGAGAGAAATGTGGCACACATGTACTGCCACACTTTAGCTACGGCCTTTATGTGCACATGTGTCCACATTTCCAAAACTGGCCTCTTAAAATATATATGAGTCAAGTGATTTGAAAGTAAATACCACTTCCTTTCCCCTTTGCTTTTGCTCCCTGTTTGCCATTTCCTTTCTGATGTTAATTACCGTTTCTAAAGGAATTGGTGTTTCCTGGCCCGGCATAGTTTCTGTTTGTTCTGGACAGTTGTTCAGATACCTGCCATGTCTTATGGAATCTAGTCTGTTGAGAGTTGACACCAAGTTCTCACGTTCTTCTCTCTTGTTTTTTAGGTAAGTCATCTGATTGGAATAACATTTCATGTGCTGGAATTTTCCATTTGGTAAAGTATTACTATTTTTATCAAATGATGTAAACTTTCATTTTTGTGATTTCTCAATCTGTATTTTCCCACACATTTGCCCTCTGTAGTATACTCTGTCTCGAAGCTAGGGAGAGGGGGGGCTGGGCAGCAAGGGAAAGGGCAAATAGCTAAATATATTTATATGTCACAAAAACACTCTTGAAAGAAACCTACCTCTTTATGGCTGTTTTCATCAAATTTGGCTTTTAGAACTTCAGGAAATGGAAGAGTTGTTATATTTAATTATATTTAGAAAGGATTGAACTTATTTTAGACACTCTATCAAGTTTAGAACAGTGACTTTACAGCTGTTTTTGGTGAAAATCTGGCATTCCTCAAATCTTGGGAAAAGCATTCTATATTATCAGAGAACTTTTCTTTTGAATCATACTTTTAAGTCTTTAGATGTTTGTTCATTTGAAAACAGTTAGTAAGTCGAAGAAACAAAGTACACAATCTTGAAAGTGTAAAGCCAGCCTTCTGTGGCACAGAGATAGTACCAGGGCTCATGGTCCATCATAATAGAAGATCAAAGCCTCCAAGAGTGAGTGTAATGAGAGACCGAGGAGAACACCATAACATCGAATGACTTCTCCTGACGTTCTGGATCTTTTCACTAGTAAGAAAGGTGTCTGTATTAGGTACACTTTCTGCAAAGGCAGGTGAGTCATGAATCCTAGCAGTTCCTTTTCCCTTGGGAGAATGTTTCTCTTCCTATAGAACTAGGCACATATTGGTTTATTGAGTAATAAGCAACCAGAGCCCCCAAATCCTACTCCCAGCATCATGCTTTTCCCAATGTTTTTTTGACTGGGAATTTTTTTGTATGTTTTATTCTAGAGATCAACTCAATAAAAAGATATAACTTAAAATACCTACAGAATCAGTTGGATGCCATATTTCTTCAACTCTACTATTCTAGTGTCTCTTCCCTCTCACCAGTTTTAATTTTTTAAACTAAATACCTGGTAATTAATAGTTATAAATCCCGTTGAGACCATGGAACACTGACATTTATTGTTATTGACTGAGAGAAGTCACAATCCTCATATATTGGATGAAATAGTGATAGCGTGACATTGACATTTTACTGAAAAAGTTTAGTGGTTGCAGCAAAGTTCCTACTAGAACAGTAGGCTACCCATCTCTTCTTCAATATAGGCTCACCCCACAGGTCCAGGAGCATGGAGGTGGGGACCATTTCTGTTCTGCAACGCACCGTGCTTTGGGTTGAATGAATGAAAAGATGGATGAATGAATGAATGAATGGATGGATACCTGTATATTCACGTACGACTTTTTAAGTGAGTTTAATATTTTAATCTTAGAGACTTTCAACTGGCTCTTAAATTCCCTGTGCCTCACTTTCCTCAATCTGTTTGCCTTCACTGGGCTGAAAGTTAGGGACTGTGTATGCTTTTGCTCATGTTTGTGCCTGGGCCACTTGCCATACTGCCTGATGAGCAGTAGCACTCACTGAATGTCTGATAAATGAGGGGAGGCATTATCAAATGGAAAGTAATCTCAACCACACATGAGAGTTGTGAGGGATATGTATATATAAATAATGAGAGGATATAGCTATATACATATATCTATGTATATCTATATATATCTATATCTATATGTGTGTGTGTGTGTGCGCGCGCTATAGTTAATGGAGTTAAAAATCTGTATTGGAAAACAAATTTTTTTAATTATATATATAAATTGCTATTGTTTCATATTTTCACCATAAGTTATTAAGTTTAAGTATTGCACTCAGAAAAATAAATAATGAAGATATTTGTACTATAGGAAAATCTCCACTCTCTAGAATCTTTGGTGATTTTGAATAATACAATTTTCTTAATACTTGGAGACCACCCCCCCACCCCCCAACACCACCGTAAGCTCCAAAACTTTTAAAATGTGTATTATTTTAACTGGTTTAGATGAAAATATTTGCTAAAATATTTCCATTTATTTGCCTTAAAAAAACCATATGCTGACCATAAGTTAAACACGGTTTCCGAGGACTCAAGGTCATCATCTACTTCATTTCCGCAAATGTTTATTTACCAACTCCTGTGTGTGATGATCCTCTCAGGCCCTTTTGGATACTCAAGTCTGTTTACCACTGTATTAGACAGCGTCTGAATGCTGTGCTTGGAGCTATTGGGTCAGCTTTTTACAGCATTTCTGATTTCCTGGCTGTAAAGACCAGCAGACACCGGTGACGGTGCCTCACTGAACATCGCTCCGTAATACTATGCCTCTAATCTTCTGTGACTGTGAAGCTGAAATAACCAGCCATATGAACATGCATATAAAATAAGAGCACATTAGGAAGCCTTTTGTGAAATTTGTAGATTTTGGCTACTCAAGAGTCCTTTTTAATCCCTTCATTTATTTCTTGAATCTCTTGAGTTGTTCAAACATATTAGATACATGAAATGTTACTATAAATTTATGAGGCCCACATTTCTTGTATCCCCTTCCTTCATAATGCTTCTAGGAACAAATTCAGTTTACAACACTTGGATCTGTGTTGTCTAATGACCAAGTGAGAATTTGTTGTGTCTAAAATATTAATCAGCATATTTCCATCTAATTGAAGTCCACAGCTTCCTTATGAACCATTTTATATTTGCCTGAGATTTCGTTTAATTTTGAACTATAATGGAAACCTTTAAATGGATTGTTAATTCGTTTTTTCAAGTTCACAGTCTGTGAATGAATAAATAAATATATATAAAGATATATATATAGATAGATATAGATATAGATATAGATATAGATATAGATATAGATATAGATATAGATGTATCTCCCAGAGGTGCCAAAAAAAATGTATACACTTGGCTTGTATTCATCTTTTGTTACCAGTATATATTGAGTATTACAATTTTAATACAGCTTTTTCCTTTCTTAAAATGTGTATCCATTTTTTTGGCACCCTCTGTACATATTTTTACAGTTTGTGATGTTACACACATAAACCATAGAATCCTTAATAAAGACTTCTATAGCAGGCTCATTTTGATACTCTCCTTTGTCAAGCTGATGTGTCCTGAGAAAGTCTATCTTTAAAAAAATCAGTATTTACAAAATATTTGTTAAATTATATGATTCTATCTGATTACCAATTAAGCTGACAATGAATTGCATACTGGAGAGAAGGCCAACCCGTTGTGTACATCATACAGAGCTGAAAGAACTGACGTGTTAGCTCAGGAAAGGTTTCTGAGGCTCTGATATAGATTGAAGCAGTCAAGCTAGATGAGGTTTCTAGCACCTGCCAATGACCATATTAATCATATCTGTACTGCAATTACTGTTCCCATTATGAGTAACTGTTAGTTAGCTCATCACGTCCCTGTAACACTTTTTTATCCTCTTTAATCCTGTTTTATTTATGTGCCTAAATCTACCTGTCACCCACCTTACCAAATGAGAGCAAGCAAGAAGCACCATAGTAACCAAAGAACGAAATCCCTCTGTATGTGGTTTGTATCACCAGCAACATGTATACTGAGGCCTTTTCTGAAGAGTCAGTTAATGAAGACATTTGAGAATCCTGGATTATCTGCCATTGGAAGTTTAATTGTGGTAATTTGGTCTACTTAAAGAGTGTAGCAGATCCTTTTTTCTCTAAAATTATTTCTAGACTTCTTGAGTATAGCTATGGATTGTTTTTCCATTCCTTTTCTATTTAAAAGGCTTCTCTTTTTAAACAGTATAAATGTAAGCTGATGTGTGTTTGGATAGGAGTATGATGTATGTTTGCATAAGAGTGTAATTCACAGTCTACAGGACTATATAATCTTTCTTTGAAGCTGTTATCACAACATTAAGGAGTAAGAATTTTCACCATATTGTTATCTAACTTCATGGCTTATTTTCATTTTATTTCTTTCCTTTTCATTCACTTGGAATTTATGGAAGAGAATTCCAGAAAGCTGCATTGCTACTTTTTTGTTTTGTTTTTGTTTTTTCAGTTACAGGAAGTGGCTAGCATGAGACTGAGGGCAGGGAGAGTGTGGTACCAGGAAACTGGCTTGAAACCTCTACGTATTATATGCAATTTTATTTTCTGAGTAATAACTCTGATTCAATAATCTCCCTGGGTAGTCGCCATACAAGTTTTATTCCTTGGAAAGCCTTACTATAATCGAGAACTTTGCTAGCATATCATGTACCTTGTAATTTTATTTTCTAAAATTATGTGGCATTTAATGTCTTCATTTCCCTGTGCAAACTTTTAAACCCCTTGTATCTTCATTTATTTTGTTGCTACCACATTTTTCTATTTCAGATAATTCTTTGCAATTTACTTAGCTATTCTGCAAATAAATCTTTGGCATATTTTCTAAAAGCTGGATTATCTCACTGTGGTCTAGTGCTATGGTTTCTTAGTAGAAGACAAGTTTACAACCGGAAGCCATAAGTTTCCTGAGTTCAAAATCTATACAAATTTACATGAGAAAGCCAAAATATTTCCTCTGTACTTCCAGAAGAAGATAGATACCATCAGCTTAGAAACCAAATCGATTCTTTAAGCTTCTGGGTATTTTGAAGTCCTGAGATAGGGCATGTGACACCCAGCATTGCTTTGGCCATTCTTTTTTGAGAGCTGCAAATGGAGTGCGATCTTTTGTCAAGACCTAAAAGACATAAAAATATAAATTGGCAGCAAAGTAGCCTCTCTTTCACCCTGTTCTTACCAAAAGGAACAACAGGTTAAAAATGAATAATGAGCGATAACGTTTTTTTCAAGTAGTCTTAAAGGGTGTTTGTGTTTATTTTTAATGACTTCATTTGAAATTTACCAAGTTGGTGTACATGTTGCTATTTACTTACTAAGAGCTATTTTATTAGAAGGGAATGAATAATTTTGAGTTTTGTTCGACTCAATGTGCTCTACTTTCCAAGTCCTGTCTAATGCCTGGACCTCAAATCCCAATGCAAAATTCCCCAGCTTACTGTTCTCACCTAGAAAATTGGAGAAGATGATCATCTCAATGTCAGCGGCTATTCTAGGCATCGGACATACTCTTCAAGTACTTGAGTTTCTCGTGACACAATCTAGAACTCTCCTTGTACATTACAAGTTCATTCTTCTTTGGACTTGCTAAGAAGTGAGACAAAGTTTTTGTTTCCTCAAATATATCCTTCTCAGTTCATTGTTTCCTTCCAAGTTAAGCATCTTTAATACCTTTACTTCAAGAAATAAGCTAATGGTGCGCAGGAATAGGCAAGAAGCTTCAGGAGAGAAGGAACCCTCTCCTGAATTTCAGATTTGCCTCGTTGGAGAGAACATTCCTAAACATTTTGTTTTCTTTGGAGAATCCAAGTGTCAGGACAAAAAGGCAGGAGAAGAGCTATGTTGAGCTCTTGAGTTTAAAACAAGATCTACATTATGAGCCCATTTTAGATAAGTTCTGGTCCTTCATCAAGCAACGCTTTCAACAAATTAGTGAAATTTATATCAAGTATCTTGGTTGCTCATACTTTAAAATCTGAGACTATACAGAAATATAATTCAATAGAAACAATGATTTGCTATCTAAAGAAAATATCTGATACTTTATGAAACTCTGGTCTTTTTAATGGAGAAGGGAGAATAGCTTTGATGCTAGGTGTGTGTGTGTGTGTGTGTGTGTGTGTGTGTGTGTGTGTGTGTGTGAGATAAAGGAGAGAGAAGACAGGAGACATACCAATTTACACTGATCTCCTTTATCCACAAAGCATTTGTAGTAACTTGGAAACAACATGCAATAAAATTCATATAGGGATTTTAAATAAAAATTAAGGGGGGAGACTAGGTGGAAAGAATGGTATTAGAATAACTTCGAGTCCCTCGGGGAACCTACAGATATTTTGATTCATGTGCAGTAGCAGTAGCATTAAAAGGGAAGTCAAGGCACAATCTCCTTCCTAAGAAAACTGCTGACCGTCCCCTGGTCCTCCCATCCATGCTGGCCCAGGTCGAACCAGTGCCAAGTCCACGATCAGCCCTTGGGTTTCATCTGGCCTGTGCATTCAGTCTAGTTCCTCTGGCTCTGCCTGCATGCTTGCTATGGCTTGGCTCTGCCAGAGCGTTCATTCCATTGCTTTGGACAGGCCTGCAGTTTCAACAATGACACATCCCGTTCAGGAACAGCATCGAGCATGATTTTGGAAAAATTGCACTCGCATCTTACATTAGGCTGGAGTATTCAAGAGGCCTTTCAAAGCATCACTCTTGGTTTATTATTCCATTGGCTTCATGGGTGCTTCCATAGGACCGACATAGGTGAGGGACACCCAGACACGAGCCAAGCTCAGGGGAAAGGAAAGGGAGAGCGAGTCCGTTCTGCCTGATTTGGCTGGAATAGGTAGAAAACCTAAGGATCCTTTTCGTCAGTGAGCATCATTTGTTTCCATCATTTGTTCCCATGGTTATTTTCCACTGCCCAGTTGTTATTTGCATTTCTTTAGAAACATCATTGAGTGAGCCTTAAGAGGCAAAGAGAATCAAGGTGCTACACCAGAGTCAGAGAAAATTCACTTTTGGACTGAAGTCCCACTAAGCTCATGCTTTTTTTTTACATTGTAGTTGGCTGAAGAGCTGACACGAGACTCACTGTAACCATCGCAAAGGCAGTGCAATCTCTTGCTTCCTAGATTTCCACTGGCATTTTTACCTGTTGTTAGGGCCACCACGCCTTTCCATCAGTTTCGGGGGTTTTAGCCATCTTGGAAAAAGAGGGGAGGGGAAGAGAAAAGAACTGGTGGTAAAGAGATGGCACCTGAAAATGGAAAGGTCACAAGTGAGAGTGGAGTATGTGTTACCTTCTGGCTCAGGCCAGGAGGTTGGGTGTGGATGTCCTGTGTGTCCCCAGTGCAGTCGCCCTTGCAGTGGTAATTCTCCCAGTTTAGCCACCACGGAGTATTGTTCCTTGTTTTTCTATAGTGCTTGTCAAAATGCTATGACAACTGGCTGGTTTTATGCAAACAGAGCCTGGCTCTCAAGAGACAGTGTGTCTGAAAGTCAAACATGGATGGCAGCCATTGGCATGCAAAGGAGTCAGAAACCAGATTGTTTTCTCGTTGGATGAACAGCTTAAAGTAACGTAAAGTTAATTGAAGAATTCCTTGAAAGTGAAGTCAGACTAAAAGAAATGCTCTGAGTCTATAATTTACTAAATGTGAAAGATCTGTAAGTGGGTAGTGAGACTAAAAGTTTAGGGGGAAAAAAGAACATTTTTGTAAACAGATCTGGCTTGTATTATTGCCTCGGCAGTTTTAATTATTTGCTCTAATAATGTAGATTTTAGAAGAATCTCTAATTAGGTAAAGCTTGATTTATAGAGTTGGCCTCATATAAACCATGATGTCATGGTGTGCTGCAGAAAATTACAGGCCTGGTCTTGCCGTTGAAAACTTCTTTCTACCTAGGACTTCTCAGGCTCTGCATGTCTTACTCTCACGAAACCAAAGCATCCTGTGTTCTCGCTCTCAGTGCCCATTGCCCAGGTAAATCCAGTGTCTGTTATTACTCATTAAGTAATTTATCAAATATGTATTTAAAAAACCGACGAGGCAGGGGCAGAGTTTAACTCCTAACTCGAGTAGTTAAACAGATCTTTACTTCTTGAGAATTTAGGAGAGACCAGCCTGTGATCCTATGCAGAATGGATTCATTCTCCCTTCAACTGACGGACTGGCAGAGACTCGCCGGACTGTCAGAAGCAGTGTCTGTGTGTCTGTCTGCCCCTCCTTCTTACAACCCTAAAGCCGTCCTCCATTTTTCCTCTCCCTCCCTAGCCACTTCCTGGAAAGTTGTTTCAGTGTCATCATGGCCTATTTCATCTGGTTTTAAATAAAAGGTTGGGCTTCTGTAACATTTCACCATGGCTATTCCCTTTGCCATTGAAGTCGAGCCTTGATGTAGGGCCAAGGCCTTTTCTTTGATTATAGGTCTGCTGATTATAATTTCCTAACTTTTTTTCTTGCATTAATTATACCTTAATGATTGCCTTTTCTATGCCTTCCCATTTCAATTTTGTTAAAGTAGAAAAGACTTGAGAAAGAATCCTTGTGGATTTTTACAATTTTTTTCATTCTTTTAGAATTGTCTGACCTACATCTACCTTCCTAGCCATTGTAAATGATTTGCCTTCATCAGGTCTTCCAAAACTGTTCAGTGTACTTTGCATAGAAAACAACTCCCGCCTTTCACTGTCGTACTTCATCAGTTTGCATAATATTTGGTTAAATTATGTAATTATAACAAGTCCAACAGGCATAAACAGGTTCGGGAACAAACACAGCTCTTTCAATAGTTAGAAGAAGTGCATGTGACACACTAGAGAATAGCTCTCTAGCCTCCAGCATTCAGTATGTGTGGGCTTGGTCCTGAGTTAAACAAAGGGATACAACTGGGTAAGTGGAGCTCAGTTCTGAGAACTTCTGAATCTGTGTTCTCCACATTCTCTTCATTCGACAGATGCGACCCGGGTGTTTACATGACATTCCCAAGGTCATGAAACTAGTTGGGAGCCAAACTGAGTGTCCCAACTTCCAAGCCGCGGTTTTTCCCATGACACCAGAGACGGACTGATATGCTGGCCTTTACTATGCTTGTCTGGCTGCTGGCTTGATGCAGGTTTATAGAGTGTACTTTGATTTATTACCACAGAGTATCTGTCTTGATGCTTACTTTGCCCACAGTTTTTGAGTTACTAATTAACATACGTTTTTCTTTAAATTCTTCTTGCTATCAAAACTGATCCTTCCTTATTATTGGGAGTTAATCCAGGTCATGAGATTTACCACTTCTGTCTCTAAATGATCATAATTAGATAAGAGGGAGAGAGAGAGGGTCTGCGTGAAAGCATTTTCCTAGCAGGGCTTGCCCTCCTCACCAGTCTGTAGCTCCACTCTGTTCATAGCTGCTTTTTTCCATCCAAAGGCAATTTTTGAAGCTCAGACGTCTCTGAGACAAAGCTGCTTTGGGGTTGAGTCAGGGCTCTAAGGTTTGTATTTATTTGATCTCTTTCACAAGCCATATATGCTGACATTTGTAATATCAAGATAGAAAGATTTAAAAAAACGTCACTGTCCTTTTTCCACTCCTCCTTTACAGGGCTTCCCTCCTGAAGCTTCCCTACCTCCTTTCATAAAAGATTTGATATTATCTAGAATCAAAATGCACCTACAACTGGGCGATGGAAAATAAAATCAGAACTGTTAGGATGAATGTGAAGGAAGGGGACATGGGGTACTCAAAGCCCTGAGGCAAAATGGTTTTGCTATTAATTGAACATTGCATTTAGCTCTGAGCCTCCGGGTAGACAAAGCAACACAAGACATTTGGGTTCACGTAATTTTTGTTTGCTGAAAGGAAACATTGTTACCTTCCACAGAGACATTGTTTTAGGCACTTGGTTCCAAGCCAGTGACGCTCATGTAAGTGAAGCTGAGGCACCATCTAGAGCAAGGGACCCCTGCGCACATTAGAGTTTGAGAAGCCCTATTGCAGTCCATCTCCATTCTTTGTCCATGAGGGACAGAAGCCCAGAGAAGATAAGTCATTTGCTCACCACGCCTGTTGGTCATAGCACCAGCCTGGAGCCAGTTCCCCCCAGTGCCAACCTGGGTCTCAGCGCGCCCTTGCGTGGAAATCCCAGGTGCAGTAAGATGTGGCCCAACCCCAGACCTCACTCCTGGGCACTGAGGACACAGACGGCCAGGCGAGTGGGACTTAGACTGATGGAGTCGGAATATGCGGAAAAGCGGTTTCTTCAAGGAGCTGCTCTTTTCACTGAGAAGGGAGGCAGAGGTGGACGTCTGTCCCAGGTCACTATCAAATCACTTTGGAGGCGAAATCTAGAATACTAGGTGCCCTTTTTCTACCCCATGTCGAAATAAGTGCTTTGTCAAAACTTCCTTTCTTTAGTCAAAGTGATGGGCAAATTTACATTACATTTTATGACACTAAGTTTATGAGAAAACTTTGGGGAGGGGTCCCAGACTCCAGCTGCCTGCAGCAGTCAGGCAGATACAAACAGCTGCCTGTTACCCAGAAGGCCAGGCAACAAGGAGCTGGGCCCGTGGTACCCCAAAGGGCCAAGGTCCTGCCTCCACGGGGCAGCTGCTTCCCAGCTCCAGCTGATTTTTGTCTTATTAAAAATGCAGATAGACAGTTGACTATATCATCTAGTGTTTTGAAGGAAGCTGGAAGTCTGGATTATTAAATTAAATCTCCTACTACTTTTAAATGTTGGCAACTTCTTTCCTCCACTTGCTCAAGCCAGAAACCTTGGAGTTGTCCTTGACTCCACTCTTCCTTTCAAAACCCATATGTAATCCATCTGGAAATCCTGTTTGCTCCACTCTCAAAATACAGTCAGATTCTGGTCACTTCTTATGTATCTCTGTTGCTCTTCTGTCACCCACACCACCATCATCATCTCCCTCCAGGATTATTGCAATAGCCTCCCACCTGGTCTCCCTTCCACACTTTCTCTCCTGCAGTCAGAGGGATCGTATTCCTGCCCTGCTCGCAACCCTTCAAAGGTTTTCCTTCTCATTCAGTGTGAAAGCCGGACGCCTCCCAACCCCTGTAATCTGACATCTCTGCAGCCACAGTGGCCTCCTGACCTTTACCCTTACTGCTCTCTTGCTTGAATGCTCTTTCCCCAGGTATCTCCACGGTCCATTCACTCCTTCCAACCCTTTGCTCAAATGTCATCTTCTCCCCAAGGCCTTCCTCAGCCTCACCATCTAAACTTTTACGCACATATCCACACACCCCACCTCTCCCCTTCTCAGTTTGTTTTCTCCTTAGCACCTATCATGATCTAGTATACTGCATATTTTTCTTGCATATTCCCTGTCTTCCACATTAGAATATACGTTCCAAAAGGGTAGGGACTTTGTATGCTTTTGTGTATGTGTTCACTGCTATATCCTTAGCATCTAGAAGTGTCCCTCATACATAGTAGGTGCTCAGTAAGTGTTTGATGAATAAATGAATCTTAAAAAGAAACAACTTTTTTTCACTTTGGGCCGAACAAAATTCTTCAGTGGGCCAAACCTAGCCTACACCCCCTTTGCCCGAGGGTCCAAAAGAAGAGCCAGCGTTTCTCCAGCTACACCTTGGAGACAGACTTCACACAGCATCCTGACCCGTGCCCTGCTCAGGAACCTGCGACGAGCTCCTCCACTGCGCTCTGTGCGTTGTGTCTGCCTGCTCCACCCTGCTGAACTTGAACGCACGCTTGTTGTTTTCTGCCTCAACACCGTTTTCCCCAGTGCATTGCTGTTTAGAATATGGAGAACGTCCTGTGAGTTAATTCAGCTTCCTGAGTGAACTTCCAAACCTCTGAAGGCAGGAAACATTTGAACAATTGGACTTGTTTTCCACAACACACAGTTTAGAGTTAGACAAGCAATGAGGAAGAGGAAGAGTTCTACAAACAGAGGCAAAGCTCATGTAAAGACACTCGGGTGGAAGAAACCTTGATGCTTTGGTAGAGAACAAGTGAAACCAACAAGAAGTGAAGCAGAAAAATGGTAGGAAGGAGGATTGGATAGGTAGGCAGGCCAAATCTTGTAGGCCGTGAGAAGTTTGGATGTTATTGTTAAGTTCAATGGGAAGACCAGAACTCATGAACTAGTGGTAATTTTTTTAAAATACAGCTTTTTAATGAAATATGACACACATATGACAAAAATATCCTGGTGATGTTTTTAACAAGTTAGTCAATTGTTAGCAGTCATTTCAGCACCTAAACTCCCTTTTGTTTAAAAAACATTTGTTGGACTTAATTGGCGGAAAAAAATATTGTTTATATTTTTAAAATATTGTTTATAGAGGGTGCCAAAAAAATGTATACACATTTTAAAAAATGAAAAAACTATTACAATTGTAATAACATATACCGATAATGAATATAAGTCATGTGTACACATATTTTTGGCACCCCCGGTATTCACTGTATACCAAATGTACATTAATTGTAGGTTTGATAAAATGCATAGCTTTTCCCTGAGCTCAAGTCTTATTCCAACCTATATGTTCTACTCATAAAATAGAATCAAATATTAAGCAGTCTACTAACATTCCATAGAAGATAGAACAAGGCTTTTTTTACTTCAGTGTATGAGAACAGTAAACCATAACTCATGTTTTGAAAAAAAATTCACAATTCTGCAGCCAAACTGAGCCACTTGGAGGGATTTGGTCGCTTGGCCTTAGCTATCCAGTGACTAAAAGGGCAGATTCTGAGTCGTGATAACATTTGTGATTTCAATAGTCAAAGCAAAATCAAGCTGTAGATAATCTGGAAAGCTGCAGTAAACACCAAGTGTTAGGATAAAGTTTAGACAGTCTTGGAACATTCATAGGCAGCCCAGGTGTGACATAAGGGAGAACTATAATAAGAAAAACTTCACAGCTCTTTGTAGCTGCCTCACAACTGATTTTCATTTCAGTAGCATGAAATTGAGATTATGGAAGTGGAGAAATTCAGAACTGGAAAGGACCATAGAGAACCTGTTTTACAAAGGAGAGAGCTGAGGCCCAGCGCAGTGTCCCACAACGAGACTTAATATAGGACTTCGGTTGGAATGTGCAACTCGTATTATTTTCTAGCTCATTCTTCTTTTCTCTACTTTTTGGGGCATATTTTGACTAACTGGTCATTGGAGTTGTACTGAAATGGAATGAACTGGCTTGGGTGAGGAAGGGGGCTGTCTGCACCAAGAGTGAGTGACGGGCAGAAGCTGAACTATGGCTACCCAATATGCATATTAATTTTCCATGAAGGACACTTGGATACAGAATCCTCTAAGAGCTTTTCCAACTCTAATTTTAATGAGTTTAGATCATTTTCGTCAAATTTGTAACTGGGTAATTGTTTGTCCTCCCTACTT
Source organism: Rhinolophus sinicus (assembly GCF_036562045.2). NCBI lineage: Eukaryota > Metazoa > Chordata > Mammalia > Chiroptera > Rhinolophidae > Rhinolophus > Rhinolophus sinicus. The sequence continues at coordinate 79,468,144 of NC_133751.1, read as the reverse complement.
AGAACAGTTATCGCTCATTCAGATTCATGCATGTCTCATCCACTCCAGTCTTTTCTCAGAACCTGTTTTCCCTTTGAGGGCACCTGTTCCAGAGTTGCTTAGTAATGAATGGGGTATGACCAAAAGCAAGCCAAGACTCAAGCTCTGTTCAACACTTGGAATGATGAATAATCATTTTACCCATAACTAATTTAACCTTCTACGTTAGACCAGTATCCGATAAGTGCTGATTTTCTTCTGCCACACACACAAAAACTAGCTATATAGTTAGCAAAAGGGAGATCCATGACAGTGAAATCAATCAGCTTTCCTACTCTACAGCAAGGACTTGGAATGGAAAAGGTTTTGATCAGTTCATAGCCCAATAAGGTATAAATGACTTCTAAAGTAGAAATGTGGTAAAATTTCTTTACTGTTCAGCTATACAGCCTATTCTTGGCTTAGAAATAAGAAAGTACAGATTTGCATCACAATATAAAATGCATGAGATAAGACTCTGATTAGAAATGTATTTGCCAACTGATCATGCCTGTGTGAATAGAAAAATCTCTGCATATTGCTCTATTCTGTCTTTGTCCAGCTTGACACACTATTTTTTCTGCTGTTATTTAAAAGGTATTTTTCCCAGGCATCAACATGTTTAGACTATGTGCTTAACAGTCATATTTATAATAGGGAATTTCCAGAAAAGAAGTGATTCAGTCTCATATGCCCTAAGTATCCATTCTGCAGTGGAGACCAGGGTGAATTATTCATTGTAGTAAATATGTGGTCACATTGGAACCCATCTCCAGACTTTTAAAACTGGGATTTAAACTTCCATCCCGCAGTCCTATGGGAAGATTTCTAATATGCTTATTCCCCTCACTTCCACTGACCCTGCATTTGAGATGTGGGAGGTGCGAAGAGAAAGGAGATGAGGGTAGGGTTTCACATATTGTCATGGTGATCCAGTAAGACAGTGAAGGACTAACTTTTTTTTCAGACATAAAGGAAACCGAGAGCCCAGCAAGGGAGAAGCTATGTTCGAGGACTCGAGAAGCTGAGTACCTAGTTTTACAGATTGAACATCAAAACAAAACCTGAGACCCACATCTCCTGGTTCCTGTCACGTCTTTTTTACAATCCCATTTCACCCCTATTGAAAAGTCAAGCTAGACTCTATGCTTTCCAAAGCTGAGGGGTCAGGCCCTGTATGTTATACGTGTTGGCCTCAGGTTCTCCCAAGAGGAAGACCCCCTAGGGAGTGTCTATAAACTTCCCCTGTGAACAGTCAGATACTAAATATTTTAGGCTTTGCCAGCCTTATGGTTTCTGTAGCAACTACTCAACTATGGTAGCACAAGCGCAGCCACAGGCAATATGTGAACAAGTGAGAATGTCTGTGTGGCAGTAAAACTTTATGTCTGGTCACTGAAATTTCGATTTTATGTATTTTTCATGTGCCATAAAAAAGTAGTTTAATTTGAAACGTAAAAATTATTTTAAATTAAAGATGTGAAAATCATCCTGGGTGCTATAGAAAAACAGACTGTGGATGAGATTTGGGCCTACTGGCCATAGTTGGCTAAGCCCTATCCTCAGGGACTAAATCATGAAATATGAGGAAGACTATCGGTGTTAAAACATGAAGAGACAAAATATGATACCTGAAGGACAGGTGACTTAAATGTGGTAAGGGAAATGACTGATGGGTATGCATATGCAGGGAGAAGTAGGTGGTACCCTGACCCTCGATGCTGTTTTAGGTAATCTTGGTACTCACTCAGATTCCAGATTGATATACTCTCTTAAGATTTACGGAAGGCAGATTTTAGCTGGCCTTAGGGAAGAAAAGCAGAAATAAGAAGAGGACATGTGATTTAGAGTTGGCCATAGGTATGTCAAGCCAACAGAATATTTTATTAGGAATGGCAGCTGGTGGTTTTCGTGATCAGTGCTTCGTTGTGAAGTGTGTCTGAGGTAGTAAGGAGGAGGCAGCTAGTGTATTCTTTCCTGTTGAGCTAAAACTAGTTCATGACATTGTAACACTCTCAGACTGTCTTCTGCCACGCTGAAAGAACCCATAAAAATCTCTATTTTTATGACATAAGAGCTATATTGATTAACTTTAAGTTAAAAAAACAACATATAAACTCAAAACCTTAAAGGACCATTTTTTAAAATAGTATGGATATTTATGTGAAATTGAATACAGCCTTTTGTTGCTCTGTAGGTCAAATCATCTGTAACAACTGCATAAATGGTAGTTTGGTTATTTATAACAAAGGAGCATTAGTTATGATGACATAATTACCATTTTTTGAGGAGCTACTATCTACAGCCACATAACATACATTATCTCATTTATTCCCACAACGACCCAGCAAGGTAGGTGTTACTTCTGGTGAAGTGTAATTGAGGTCCAGTCACACACACAAAGTAACTGCCAAATCTGTTTCCCTGACAAGAATGTTTGTGCTGTTTCTGCTGTGCCATTACCATGATGAGAAATAGTGACAAAAAACAAAACAAACAAACAAAAAAAAACCCCAAAATCAGAATTCGGAAAAACCATCCTCAACTATATTCCTGGCTATTGTTACTTTAGGTTAATCTTACTCTACATGGATATTGTATAATAATAGAATGATTTCAGCCCCTTAAAAACCTTGAAAAATCAAACTAATTGTGTCTTGTAACATTTGTGGTTTGTGTCCATTCATTGCTCACAGTTTCTAGGCAGGCTGCCGCCTTGAACTATTCACTGTCTGAACTTGCCCTCAAAGAATTCTTCTTCCTGCCCTACCTCTATCAAGTGACAACCAACGAAAAACCCACAAGCTCAGCAGCTGCAGCTCTGGAAAACGTCCATCCAAACCCTCATTCTCAGTCCCTTTTGAAAATCACAGTTCCTAGAACTTGCTGTTATCTTCTTAAAGGGCATGACTAATGCTTGTAACATTGTAAAACTTCCACTGCAAACACTGTCTGCCAGACCTGGATTCCTCCTTAACTTGAGCTCTGTTAACTTACCTACACCAAGAAATTTACTGCCCCTCAACTGCTGTACCCTAAATTCTTACCCAGGGACCAGGAAAGCAAATATTAGGATGTGAGTGTTTTAAACAGTCTGCAGGAAAACTGGAAAGCTTAATGAATTTCAGAAAGTGCCTCTTTGATCAGAATGGAATTGAAATCCCTGGTGTATTGAGAATCTGAGGAGACTCAGTCCTGTCCTTGCCCCTCTAAATTTTATTCTTTCCATGAATTTTTAGGATTCAAAGGTCAAATATCCAGTATTTCAGGGGAAAGTTTCATTTTTCCTAAATGTGGACGTATAGTGCAAAAGTGGCTGTTTTATGTATGACTGAATTATACCAAAATCCAGTTTTTGCAGCCTTTTCATATGTGAATCATGTTATTTAATCCAGATTTCTTTGAAACCACAACCAGATACACAGTATGGATATTTGATGGAAGAAATATGGTTGCTATTATTCACCCTGCCATGCTTTATTTTGCTTACATTAATGATCCATTAATACACTTAAGGGGGAAAAAAGTGAATTTGTTTCATCAGCCATTGCAATCGGCAAGACTGGATGCTGGTGTTACCCTTACAAGACTCCATCAAGAGATAATTTCCTGATCAGTTTGTATCACAGCATTGATTCTTCTAGATGGTCCCACAAATATATCCAGAAACTCCGGGAGAAAAAAAAACTGCAGCCGGGAGACAAATATGTGCTAATGCACCACTTACTGTCTAGAGAAAATATATGCTCAGGGCAGCAGTAAGAAGTTATTTGGTCTGTATTTATTTACAATATGCGGGCTGCAGAATGCTAGCATTCCAACTGGGCCCAGATGTAATGGAAAGAACTCACTAGCATTTTCTCACTAGCTTTAGTAAGGAATGTACCAACATAGATTGGTTAAAAGGTTGTCGTTTCGTTCCAATAACCCTAAAAGGTTCTTTCGGTAGCCTACATAATGGAGAAAATGTTTTGGGGTTCCAAATCCCATCTGAATTGACTGCTCTTGGTCACTTAAACATATTTCCTTATCAGTAAAACTAAGCAGACACATATTTTTTGAAATTTGACAGAAAATATCTACTATTTAGGTAAGACAGTGAGCTCAGATTTATGGTGGGGAAACTCTCATAATTCAAAAGAGACTGTTTTGAAATAATGTTGATAAAAAATATCAGTGTCAGTTGACCTAACGGGAAGGAGCCAAGATTTCCTGTTAACTAAGCAGCCTCAGGAGAATGTCCACTCTCATCAGTGAGCAGCATATACATATAAATAGACCTGGTTGAGCTTCCCCCACACCCAAGCAGGGTATTTCAATGACTGCAATTTTCTACTTGCCTGTTTTAATAATTTGACTATCAGTTATTGAAGTACGGTATCAGAAAATAACCTGGATATGAAGGGAGAAAACCATCTTTTAAAAAAATGTCTTCAGCAAAATGCTGGGGTGAGGGGGTTGCTATCTCCAGGTAGCTCTAAGGCCTATTTTATTGTATTTTATTTTTAGGGGTTGATCTGATATGATAAATGTATATTCAGAATGACTATCAAAATTATTTGTGTTTCGAGTTAGTGCTTTCTAAGATGGATAGACTAGTGGTTTGACAATGAAAACCATGGACATTTTCAAGGCCCTTAGACCAAATGTTCTGAAAAAAAATTAAATTCTTAAATGCATGAGCATTCTCTGAGCATCTTTTTCTTACATTTTAAATGACGAGGCATTCGCTTGGACCTTATACTGCCCCCTGGTTCCTCATACTCCAAATGCCTTGACTTTTTTTCACGCTACCAAACTGATAAAGAAACTGAGCCATAGAGGAGGCAGAGACTTTTTTCGTTCAGGTAAGGGAATATTTCTTGATTGCCTTTCAATTGTTTCATTATTTTGCAAAATTTCAAATATAGAAAAAAAAAGAACCCCCATGATAGCTGTAGTAGTCATCAATTCATGGCCACCTTTGTTATGTCTCCCCCCAACACTGGATTCTTGGAAAGCAAAGCCTATAGATCATATAATTTCTATGGGTTGTCTGTTGTGTGATTTGAACTCTGTTGGGCTTTAAGGATAAAAAAAAAAAATGAATGCGACTTGGTCCTTGTTCTTCGAGAGCTCATCAAATCCATCAGTAATCCAATGTAATTATAATGTAAATCCATTGTAACAGACCCAAACACTAAAACTCCTGAACCAGCTCTCAACATAGCAAAACCTAATATAAAAGGAATAATTTTATAATTTGAGTCCCTGGAGCCAAATTTATGAAGACTTTTTAAAGTATAAAAACTGCCTAGTTCTGTTTGCTACGAGGGCCTTGAAGTAATGATGCCCGGTAACGATGGGCACACACAGTGCCTAGAGTTTGGCTTCTAAATCTCCTTTCCCACTAAAAGGAACCAGTGCTCCGCAGAGAAATGGCTGATTTCAGGGCTGATAGAGGAAAAACAAGATGAGCCTGGTAACCCCTTTACATGCCAGGATATTATAAAGTGCTCAAAAAATGAGGGACACATGTCCAAAGGACAAAGGAATCAGCTTGAAGAGACTCTCACTGGCCAAATCAAGGACAACTTGAGCAACAAAGTAACGAATAAAAATAATGGAGTACAACTCATCAAATAAAATAAGAATCCATCATCCTACATGCACAGGAAGAAAAAGGTTTCTTTACAGTAGAATGCCAATTAATAAATGTGGAATGAACGCTGGATTAGAAAATCACCATTTTGCAACCATCACATTACACTGATTTAGGCAAGAAGTGTCAATAGATGCTAAAACGTGGAAGTGAAAGTTAGTGAGGAAGAGGATACATACACATTTCAAAGACTCTCTCCACAAATTACTTATTAATAGCCATAGGAATTAGAAGCTTTAGAGTGGGGAGGTCTGGTGTGTGACACATTAACCAAGTGATCAAAATTACACTCACCAATAGAACAAACTGACATCATGTGCCTCTTATACGTTGAGAAAGACATCTGTGATGTTCTTGCCCAAAAAATGTGTAATTAATTTAGTATTAGAGAAATATCAGACAAATCCAAAGATAATGTTAAAAATATCAGTGTACTGAAACACAAAGATAAGCTGAGTGGCTGTTTCAGACTAAAGGAAACCAAAGAGATATGAGAACGAAACATATGTGTGATCCTGGATTGGATCCTACACTGGGGAAAAAAATTGTAGAAAGAACGTTATTGGGACAGTTAGTAAAATTTGAACATCTGTGGATTAAATAATAGTATTGTGACTATGTAGGTTTCCTCATTTTGACCAATGTACTATCATTAGATAAGTGATTATCTTTGCTATTAGGAAATATACATTGAAATGTTTAGGAACAAAGTGACATGATGTCTGCAACTGAGTTAGATAACTTAGAAAGACAAAGCAGATATATGGAAAGCATACAATACAAAAGTAGCAAAATTTTAACAATTGGTAAAAATGGGTGGAGTATTGAGTTTTTTGTGCTATTCTTGCAACTTTTAAGTGTGAAAGTATTTGAAAACTTAAATGCTAAAATAAAGCAAATACACACACACACACACACACACACACACAGCGTTATCTTCACCTTAAATAAAGCCAATTCAAAATATAGAACTCTGAAAATTATGCCCAAAGATAAATGTAAATTTTTTTCTTTCAACAAAGATCTTTAAAATAGCAACCTTCATGTTAAAATTATAAAATTTATAAAAATTTAATAAACATAGAAACAGTTTCCCAAATCCCCATCCGTAAATTGAAGCGCACCTCTGTTTGTTTTATCTTTGTCATGAGAAGAGTTGCTCTATCCATCTGGCTTGTTTGGAAAGCTGCTTGTGTAGAGTCCGTACTTGCATGTTTTTTGAAGAAAAATGATGGTGGTGGTAACCTGCCCCAAAATACAGATTTCGAGCTTCGCAGAACTGAAACTCTATTTCAGATTTCTCTGTTCCAGTTGTCAGAGAAACTTTTCAGGCCAGGGGAAGCCAGATTTTAGGAGACCTGCTCTTTCCCCTAATTAGCTCTGAACCTCTTGGATTTTCCCTTTGATCTCTTTTCCTTTCATTAAAATATAACTTTTACAGGAATAATAATAGCAATGAAGTAATGAGCCTATTATTTTGAGCCTATCCAAAAACATATTGCTTTATAAATCACAAAAAAGAATAAGATCTTTAATTTTTCAAAAACTGATTAGCCAAACCCCATTGTGCCTCTTTCTTCTTCTTCTTTTTTACCATTTTGCCACTTAGAGAATTGGAGTGGGAAGTGGAAACAAACAAAACTAATCAGTCAAATGTAGTTTTCTATAAACAGTTTGTTTTCATTTTAAAATTGACATTGTAATAGCAAAAGATTGGAAATAACCTAAGTGTACCTCCATAGGGACTGGTTAATACTGGTGGAACACTATGGTTCCAGAAACAAAGACTGGAAGAGTGTTTATGTATTGATACGGAAAGATCTCCAGCACAGTAATGGGAAGTCCAAAAAGCATCGTACAGAACAATGAATTTTACCATTTGCATATAATAAAAGAAAGAATATATATATAATATATATACTCATTTATACAGTATATATATATATATATATATATATATATATATATATATATATATACCTGCACATATATAAAAAAATCTCCAAAAAGATACACACGCACATAAACTTGTTTGCCTAAAGAGATGAGAAATTGGTGTTGGGCACAGGTTCATTAGTTTCAGCATTAACATATGTTGAAAAATCCCTAAATCGAATGCTTCTAGAAGAAAATAGGACATTTGTACTTTTCACCACTGTTTTGCTATAGAAATTACTGGTTTATAATGCTAGTTCATCAAACACAGACACTCCCAAAGCTTTCACTGTAGGGATGAAAAGCACTATGCATTTTATCTGATTCAGTTAGTCCAGTGCACTTATCCACTTGATCTCGGAAAACGGATCACCATGTTTTCGTAAGTGTTTGTGGTCACAGGAGTATGTTCTGTGAATGAACATGAGACTTGCCTGCCACAGGACTGTTAAAGACCTGAAAAGCATACAGCTGATTTTAGCGGCGTTCTACCAAAATACCAATTTAGTTAAATACCGCGTGGGAAGTAGAAGGGTAGCACTTACTTCAAATTCGTTAGTGTAAGGTTCGGTGTCCTTATAATATGTGGAATACCAAGAGTCTCTCAGGAAAGCCAGAAACCAAGTAAGACCTAGGAAATATTTAGGACCCAAGAGAATCTAGAAGTACTTCCTTCCTGGAATTAGCAATTTAATATAGCACCAATTTTTTTTCAGCCAAGATCTTAAACAGGATATTAAATGGCATGCAGTCATTTTTTTCCCTTAATGGTTATCTCTGTCATTAACAGCCTTCTTTTTTCTGTCCACCTGCATTTTATAAGTGGATACATAGACTCACTCCAAGCTGCAGAATACTTCTTTTCTTCCTGCATCTGCCAAAGTCAGTGCGAAGTAGGAACCTAAAGCAGTGTCTGGAACAAGTAACAGGCTGTGGCCACTTAACCATGTAAGCAAAGAGAAATGCTTCTCTTGTGGCTTATTTGCATATTTCATAGTTCTCATGTTTAACTCCTTTTTTACAAAAATCATTATTATTCAAATAAAGACTCCTCATCTAGCCCATATGGTCTATTAAAGCTCTCTCCGCTGAGCATCGCATGTATAGTTCCAGTAAGTAACACTGTGTTTTTAACAGGGAGGAGGTTACAGATGTGACAGTGGTTTTGGAAACAACTTAGGTAGCATTTAAGAAACATCTGCGCGTTTCTCCCGCAGTCTGAGTAATGAAGTAGTGATTTGTTCAGCCTTCTCTGCATCTGCTCTTTCCCTCCCTCCTTTTTTCAGCACATCTAGATGATTAATAAACTGAACGCTCTGTATAAGCTTTCTGACAGCCATGGGGACTGTCAGGGTTGATGAGGCACGTCAGCCAGTGTCGTCATGAAACACTGGCTGGGTGTCCCAGACCAGGGGCCTGCGGCATGTGGAGAAGGTGGTGCTAGGAGCTGTAGGGGATTCTTTTCTCATCAAAGCCCAGTTGATCTTTTCTCAGGTCATGGAGTCAGCGGCTGGGCAGGTGTCCTCTCCAGTCGGGATTATACATTTAAAGAAATAGTTTCGTTGCCTTAGGAAAGAGAGTATAGTCTTATTATCTTAAAAGTCAAGTCTTATTATCGTAAAAAGTAAAAAGACAGTTTTAATAGCCATTTCATTCATCACAGTATGAATTTTGCTGAAGCACTTGTCGTAAAGCATGTCTGTTCTGCCAAATCCCAAGTTTAGCAGTTACCAAAGCTGACTCTGTGTATAACCTGTTATGTTTTCCAGAGGTTGGATGTGATCACAGAAAGCTGATTGCCAAGGTTTAATTTCAATTCAGATGTAACGAAATGCAAGAAATCCCTTACTGACACCTTTATTCTGCCTGCCCCACCCTTAATCACCATTTTAGGAGAAAGTTACAGGATCCACAAAACGGTCTGCCTGGGTTGCAAGTTAACTTTGAGGATGGCTTTTTATGTCTGGTTTACAGCCTTTCAGAACCATGATGGAAGCACTGTGACATCCTAGGCGGTAACAAATGAACTATTCTTGAAGATAAATGTAACTTCATGTCTATGAAGCTAAACATTTACTTTCCAGATGATTTAGTGTATCTTTGTTCCTTTGCACACTGAGCTTATTCTTTCAGTGCATCCCTTCAGCTCCAAGCTACTTTTTTGCAGCCCTGTTATATCAGTGTTTTGTGATGTTACAAAAAAGCAGAGTGTGAGGTCAAATTTTCCATTACATACCTCAACAGGAATGCCAGGGAACCCAGCCAAACTAAGTCCACAAAAAAATAAAACTTACAGGGAAGATGATTCATTAATCAACAATTGCCCTACCAAAAGAAATAGAATTAGTTGTATGCATTTGGTTTGGGGAGCGGGAATGAGTGCAGACAGCCCAGCTATAGGATGCAACAGGGTATTGTGTGCCCACATGGCATGGTTTTAGATCGACTAGGGATCTTTTCATCTGTGAAATCTAGGGAAAGAATAACTCACGTTATGCCTTGATTTCTCTCAATTTTTTTCTTTTTTCAAATTGAAAGGATATCATATGCTGACCCCAACTACAACTTGATTTAAAAAACAATGGCAGCTGAAAGATACCAAAGAAAGACATGTTCTTTGTCCTTTCTCTTCCTTTAACGTACAGCTCATCTGTGTCCCTTTCTCTTGCCATAAATTCAGCACCTTGGCCCCACCCTAAAAGGTTGTCAGAGCGGTAGAAATGCTAGACTTTTGTTATTAAAGTTACTATTCCTAAATATTAAAGGAGCTGAAAAGGGTGAAAATTATGACACTGGAGGAAAAAAAAATTAGTCACTGAAATTAGAAAAATCCCCCAAGCTCCTAAACAAACAGATTTATCTGACCACTGAACTAGTACCATAGATTTCAAAGTCAATGTGAAGCTTCATTTTTTCTGTATTCTAATGAGAAAATCAGCCAGTAACAAATACAGTTGGCTCTGTGACCAGCCAATAACAGAAACCGTGAACTGTGTTATCTAGTGTTTTATTAGCCAGCCCTTAAGCACCATCGTGCAATAGAATGTTCGAAACAGTGACCCAGAGTCCTGCAAGATCCTTAGGTACCTTCTGACTCCTCAAAGAAAGAAAATGTTAGGGTCCTGTGCCATTTTACTGCAAAATGTATTTTATTTTAATTCTTTAATAATTGGTATTTGATTTGTGGTTCAGACACTGTTAACCAGACTATGTAATTAGAACAATTCCAACCATGTTGGATGACACTGAATTTACTGAAGATTTTCTTGCCTTTTATGGAGAACATGAGGGGGAAATGGAGAACAGGTTTTTTTGTTTTGTTTCATTTTTTTTCTTTTGCCAAAAAGCTGATAACCCCATTGTTATTGCCATTTCATCCACACACAGGCACAGCACCACAAGAATGAACTGTCTTAAAGTTCCTAATAATTGGGTGTTTCTTCTGAGAAGCTGGGACAGTTCAAGAAAAGAAATGGGTTGGACGAGAGGAACGAAGCCAAAGTTCCCAGACTTTGACAACTAGGGCAAATGTAACAAGTTCACATTCCTCGTGGAAAAATGTGAAACCCTGTACTTTTTTAGAAGAAAGCTTGAGTGCATGAACAGAACCAGGGCCAGAAGGGCCTAATGTAGTCTGCTGCTCAGATGCTTCTGTGCTCCTCTCTCCTCGCCTCCGTCGGAGGGTCCCTGACAGACAACCAAGCAGACAATGCTTTTAGAATAATACCGATGGAGGCAAACGTCCTAGGTCTCAGACGGAAAAGAATTACCCTTGAGTCCTCCGTGCTCAGAGAGGCTTTTGTCAGGCATTTCCAGTTTTTCCTTCTTTGCTCCGTTCTGCCTTATCAGCAATGCCCCCTCCATACACACATACTTAGGAAGAGGGAGAGGAGAGAAGATACATGTAGAAAATTTTTTTCCCCTCCTTAAAAGATGAAATTTCGTCTTTTCTGAACCTCCCTGCCTTTCCTCTTTTCAGCTATATTAAAGACTTATTTCCTTGGTTTTTAAATCTCATTTTGCTCAGGCTTATAGGAGCTCAGCAATCCCTAATGTTGTCTTTCCTTCATCTGTGCTCGCATTTCTCTATTATGACTTCTCATGCAGGCCAGTAGCTGTTTCTTATGTCACATGTGCTATGAGAGACAGCACGCTCCCAGACCCCATCCCTTTCAGCCATCTAAGCTTCCTTCCTTCTGTCCATCCATCCATCCGTCCATCCATCCATTTGATTTAGAAGGACTTTGAGACTTGGAAAATTTACATTCCTGAAACTGATTATGATATGTTGGATTTACAAGGAACTCTTTTCTTCTTTGCAAGATTTTTAAAGAGAATGTGCTTTACAACGAGACATATTTGAGTTCATATACTGTGACATTAAGCAAGTTACTTGCCTCATTTATTCATTTAACAAATATTCATTGTGTGTCTTCTATGTGCCAGGCCTTGTGCAAGGCATGCCGGGCACCATTTTAACAAGATACACACGGTCTTTCACCTCATTGACTTTATACCCAAGTTGGGAAAACCAAACTTTTAAATATATGTTTCATGTAGTGAATATAAAGAGGAAACACAAGAAGGGTCTGCATGAGTCAGAAGAGCAGGGAAGACTGTTTTTGTGAAATAATGTTTAAGCTGAGGCTCAAAGAATAGGTAAGAGTCAGCCAGAGAGAGAGAGAGAGAGAGAGTAAGAGCATCACTGGCTGAAAGGCAGCTCGTTCCAAGACCCAAAGTTGGGAAGGAACTTTGTAGAAGAGAAATGAGAGGAAAGATACAGACATGAGGAAGCCAACGGCTAAGCAAGGCTGTGTCAGTGACAGGCATTGTGGGCTTCTCTAGTAGCAGTGAGAAGCCACTGAAAGTTCTTTGTGGGGAAAAGCATGATCATACTCGTGTTTGACTCACTCTGTTGCGTCTCGTCATGCAGTGGGTCAGAGGAGTGTAGGCTAATGCCGTTTTCCAGGTGAGAGATGGTGGTGGCAGTCAGTGGTGAAACGCATGGATTCAGGAGAGATTTAGGACTGCAGTTTATAGGACTTCAGCACCCTGGGTTAGTGGCATTGCCGAAGCGTATTCCTGATGACTTCCAGTTTTCTGACGTGAGGTACTATTTCCTGACGTCAGCACTTTTGGAGGAGAGCCAACCCTCCAGGTGGGGTGGGATGGGGGATAGGAGTAGATCCCAAGTTCAGTTTTGGAAATGTTTGATCTGAGTTGCTTGTGAGATGTCATGCAGGTAACTGTAAAATCAGATTTGAAGCTCAGAAGAGATGTCTAGGCTGGAGATATAAATTGGTACCAGCGTATAGATGATATTTAAAGCCACAAGTCGGGACAGGATTGCCTAGGAAGAGAGCGTGTTTCCAGAGGAGGGCCCAGGACGCCTCCCTGAGCCTTCGCTGTCTCATCTGGAAGGACAGTCTCTCTGTGCAAGGAGGATGAGAGGTGTGGAAACAGCACAGCACCCTGAGTACAGCTCATAGTAGACACTCAGTGTGTGGTATCTGCTATTATTATTATGTCTGGTAAAATCTCACAGCCTCATTCTCTGGAATGAGTCGGCACTAATTCACAGAGAGGAGAGGAGAGAAGAATGAACAAATGCATGAAGAAATGCACACGAATCTACAGGGATATGCTGGTAAAAATTGAGATGAAAGCATTAGCTTTTATTGTGCAATTGTGTTCGAATTTTCCTTTCTTTTTTTTTTTCTTTTTGTAAGTTTTATTTTCTAGGCAGCCCTCCTCTTGCAAACAAGCTCCTATAATTCTCCCCCTGAAAAATCAGGGGTCTTCATTTTTCTGAAATGGGACTTTTCTACCCAAATGACTTGCGAGGCTACCACCAGGTCCATCATCTCCGCGGGTTCTCATCATTGTAGCGACAGTCACTGATTAGTTTGTTAAAAAGTATCTCAGTGTTCTTTTGGTAACATTATTTTTAGGAACGCAAAGTCTTTACATTTCCAGACAGCAGCTTCTTTGTGAATGTGGGGAGACCACAGAGCTGTAACACATTGCACATGTCGACAAGGCCGTCTGGGCCTCTTGGCATTACTAATGACGATAATGATCCCACTTGGTGGAGGCAGACCCTCCCTGCAGCTGGTGTCCTTTCTGTGCGAGGATGAGGTCATTTGGTGGGGAGGGGGAAAGACTGAGCTGGGGAGGATGAGAGAAGGGGAAGAAGCTGTCACATCTGCATTCTTAGTGGAAAAATAGAAACATACTTGCCACATGCTTGCTTGCTTGCTTTATTTATTTATTTATCTATTTATTTATTTTTAAGAAAAGGGAATGGAGAGGCAAGCAGATGGTAAGGAATTGTCACATGGTGACAGCTTGGTTTTCCCCCCAAACGGCAACAGCTATCAGTATTCACAGTAACAAGCCAATGAAATCTCTAGGAATCTAATCTCTGGACTATTTGAAACTGCTCAGAGCAGGATAGCCCAGCAATTTAGATCCTTAGTAACTACTTTAGAGTTGTATAATAGTATAATTCTAGACAGTGCACTCTTCCGTCTGCCTCCAATATATCTTAAAAAAAGAGACAGAAATTCAGAAATATTGTTCCTTTGGCAGTGTAGTTAAAGGCATCAGATCGTTCTTCATCTACTTCTCAAGGTCATCACCCAAAACAAATAAACAGCCTTTTTTAGTTTTCCAGTAATAGTCCAGCTGGCACACACTGTAGGCTTATTTTTAGAGATTGTATACATAAAAACTATATGTCTCCAGGCTTTGGGGTTGTTGTTACAATTCGTTTTCTTTGGGGGCTTTTAAGGGGAACAGTTAGTGAAAGAAGAGTCACTTTGGCATCTCAGGGAGGGACCCCAGCCTGGACATAACCAGCCAGTCACAAGCAACCATTTGGCCATATCTGCTCAAGGTAAAAGAAGTGAGTCAACTCTGATGGAAATGAGGAAAATACTAAGAATGTTCTCCAGGTGTTTTTGAACCGTTCAAAGGCAAGGTCAGGTGTGACTAGCTTTTGCATCCTCAGTGCATCAGCCACAGCCTGACAAAGTAAGTGCTCAGTGAGTGCAAGTGACCCTGTGTGCCCATTTCTCTT